>NC_056680.1:156552491-157158741 GCF_018350215.1 Panthera leo | reverse complement strand
AGAAGTGTTGGATGGCTATTGGTAACAGCCAAGGATGGGCTGGTGTGCTACAAAAAGACGACAAGCTGAGATGAACAAAAGCCAGTCAAAGCTCAGGTGTCAAAGCCAGAGGGTCATTTTGATGGTCTGTGCAGAGCCTGGGACTAGGGAAGGCCAAATGAGACATTCACTCCAGCTGAATAGTAATGGAGTGTCAAATGCCAAAAGCCTCAGTAATCAGGAGGGACTTTCTTCCAGGCCAACAAAAACTTCCTTAAGCTGATCCCTTTGGAGTTGAGGTTGGGAAGAGAAAGAAGGAAAAGAGACACCTGCTGAATATAGCTGCTTGTGGATATTTTCTTGTTTTGTGTCTATAAACTTTGAAAACATGTTAACATGTGCTGTACGCATGGGTATACTAGTTTTCGTTTACACGAGTGGTTCTCGATGGGGAAATTTTGCTCCCAAGGGACATTTGGTGGTGACTAGAGATATTGTTGGTTGTCACAGTTGGGGGAGGATGCTCCTAGTATCTATTGTGTAGCCCAGAGATAGTTCGAAACGTACTGTAGTACACAGGACAGCTCCCCATACACAAAAGAGAATTATTCAGTCCAAAAGTCAGTAGGTTGGGAAATTTTGGTCCACACCCCAGGACAGCTACCATTTGACTATAGAGTCAAGAGAAGTATATGCCACAGCACATTAATTATTACATAAAGGACCCTAATCAGGCATTCAGGTGCCAGAGGTAGCCTCTATAAACATCAGCCATCACCATCTGAGTAGCACTGGTGGATCCCATAACTAGCATTTGAAATCAGTGTTGTAAGGAAAGTGGGTTACATACAGTGAGCCGGCACTTCTGTCCTTCCACGTGTAGGAACATGAAATTTGGTGATCGCAGAAGCCTGCTCGTATCAGGGAGCACTCTTGATTCAAAGAGCCAGTTTAGCACACAGCTCTGCATATTCTATTCTTGATCCAACAACAAGCTCAGCTGGCTCTTGTCACCTCTCCCCAGAGCTAATTAAGCTCCTCTGGTAATGCCAAGCCCCTGAATCAACCCACTGAAACCAAGAGTCCTTCTCCCCTCCTGCCAAACACCCTTGATCAATGGCAGTCTTTAGCTTGGCCCCCATCACGTGCGGTACCTGGAGTAGAAGCAGGTGAAGGCTACAGGCCCCCTTCGCCACAATATCACTATCAGGTGTATCTTACAATGAAGCCAAGTCTAAGAAAGGCACTGAAAGCTATGGAGACAAGCAACCTCGGCATATTTGGACCTTTAGAACAAGCAGGTTATTTTTGGTAGAAATCAGTAGCCATCCTGGGATAGTCTCTCTTTATGAACACTGAGAGCTCCAAAAAGCTGACTCCTGCAGGCCACCCTGTACTATTCCCCTCGTATTTCTCCCGCGGTAGAGTGACCAAAGCTTCTGTCACTCATGGGAGATTTGAGACGGTACACATCTATAATGAGACCTTCTTAGAACTCTGCCATAGTGAATTTAGTGCCTTTGTTCTCAAAGTATGCTATTTCTGCTGCAATTCCTGCCCAGTCCAGGAGCAGAAAAAGATTCTAATTGCTACTTTGCAGCATTCAGCAATAACACTATTGGCGACTGCCCCAAAAAACCCATATTCAAACTACATGGAGCTTAACTGTAAAGTCTGAGTTCTTCCTAAGATGATTATTTTCTTGGGGTGCATGGGTGGCTCAGTAGGTTAAGTGTCTGACTCTCGGTTTTGGTTCAGGTCAATGATCTCATGGTTCATGAGTTTGAGCCCCCATGTTGTGCTGTGCTGGCAGCATGGCACCTGCTTGGGATTCTCTCTCTCAATCAATCTCTCTCTCTCTCTCTCTCTCTCTCTCTCTCTCTCTCCCTCTCTCTCTGCCCCTTCCCCATTCCCACTGTCTGTCTCTCTCAAAATAAGTAAACTTTAAAAAATCCCAAAAACATAACTATTTTCTTGATTTCACCAACCAAATACATAAATAAACAAATTCTTTACAGAAAATAGGTACTTTTAGGCACCTGGGTGGCTCAGTCAGTTAAGCGTCCGACTTCAGCCCAGATCATGATCTCACAGCTCATGGGATCAAGCCCCGCGTCGGGCTCTGTGCTGACAGCTCAGAGCCTGGAGCCTGCTCCAGATTCTGTGTCTCCCTTTCTCTCTGCCTCTCCCTCTCCCTCTCTCTCTCTCTCTCTCAAAAGTAAATAAATTTTAAAAAGAAAGAAAGAAAATAGGTACTTTTTTTGTTCACACAAAGCCCCACAAGATTTTAGATGTAAACACAAGCCTTCTGAAACTGAACTTGTGTCAAACACTTCACACTCGAGTTTTGTAATTTCTGTGTCAGTAGATACTTCATCAAATACCATATGCCAGGCCTAGCATCCCCTCAATGCCTACTACAGATGGAGCCACGGTTTGCTCTCAAGTGAGGGAAAAATAACTAGGACCCATTTGAAACCGTTGACTGCCATTCTCAACTAAGTGACACTCAGGTCTGCGTGCGCCTTTCTCAGAAAGCGAAATTGTATGGTTGGATATTTTGGCCACAAACATGCAAATTTACCTTCCAAAGACCGCACGCCAGGGCGAGAACATTTGATGCCTGCCGAGATTCTCCGCCGCTCTTTGTGGTTGCTGCTTCAGAATAGAAAGCCCTCTCAAACCCATCGCCGATAAAGGAACAGAGCAACGTTGGGCTATCACGATGTCGGTGGTTTCTGTACCCAGAGGGGTCATAACCCCCCCTCCTTGAGGCAGACGCCTGGTGATGGGAAAATTCCTCTGTGCCCACCCCTGGCACATCAGGAGTCCAGTTCTGCGTAGATATTTGGAAAAGAGAGTCCGCTGAACAAGGAGACAGCCAAGTAGTTATAAACGTTAGGTATTTCCATTTTTACAAAGGGGAAGATGTTTTGGGGCGCCTGGGTGGCTCAGTTAAGCGTCTGACTTCGACTCAGGTCATGATCTCACAGCTTGTGAGTTCAAGCCTCCCGTCGGGCTCTGTGCTGACAGCTCGGAGTCTGGAGCCTGCTTCAGATTCTCTCTGTCTCTCTCTTTCTCTCTCTCTGCCCCTCCCCTGCTCATGCTCTCTCTCACTCTCAAAAAAATAAATGTTTAAAAAACTTAAAAAAAAAAAAAAAAACAAAGGGGAAGATTTTTTTTTTAAGTCTCTTGACTTTCATGATTTCTCTGCCTCTTTTTTTTTTAATTTAAAATAACTAAAAATTAGGCTTGATGCAAAAGAAGAAAATACTTCTGGTTTTAAAAAGTGCCTAATGAGCTCCATACCCAGTCCGGCTACTGAGTAATGAAGCTTAGAGAACGGGCAAAACCACTCGCCTGTGCAAGAAATGAAATAATAAAATGATCCGTACAAGGTAGTATGTTTGTTTGGGGGCTGAAGGTCCTTACCTGACTGTGGGTACTGGTACTTCCTTACAAATATTATATCCATCATGGATCCAAAGTATCCATTCCCTACACCCACAAGCCCCACACTGCCTTATCTCCTTCACCACAGCCCTGATTGATTTAAAAAAAATCAGCATAAGCGGAAACGGAGCGGGGGATCACGTGGGCTGGCCGTCTGCAGTCAGGGGCCCAGAACGAGTCGGTGCCGTGCTGGAGCCTGAGCGTTCGGGTGACCAGGGTGCAGACCGCGTGCTTGCAGCCCCGGGGCTCAGAAGCATGTGCTCTCCCGCCCTGAGCAGGAGGAAGATGCCAACCAGTCGGTGGTGACCTTTGAAAGGGAGCCTGGGAAAAAGGTGAACCTGGTGGAGTTTCAGGGAAAGAAAAGCCTGCCGTTTGGAGCCCCTGAGGCCTTTCTCCTCTGCTGGAAGACCCTTCTGCCAGGTGAGTGGAGCAGGGCATGGGGGGCTCCGAAGGCCGGGGGTGGGGCTCCAGGTGGTGGCCTGTCTGTTAACAGTGTCTTTGAGTGAAAAGTGGGATGAGTCCATAATGCAGAAGGCAAGTCTCGGCTCCTGGCTGATCCCACCGGGGCCTTTGGGAAGGCGACCGGTTTGTTACTAGACGATTCGTTGGTGCTCCTCTTTGGGAATGGACGGCGCCGAAGTTTCTGCGTGGCGGTGGAGGATGGCATAGTACAGCCCCTGAATATGGAGCCAGGTGTCACAGACCTCACTGGCAGCCCGCCTCCAGAATCATCCGGCAGCTCTGAGACCTCGGGCCCAGACTTCCTCCCTTCCTGTTTAACCTGCTCAGTCCTGGGCAGAGGGCCCCAAACCAACTTCAGCTGGGGCCACCCAAGTAGAACCTTGGCCAGGTTTCTGCAATAAGCACTCTGGTTAAGAGAAAAAAAAAATGGAATGAATTTTTGGTCTCTGATTAAAAGGGATCCAGGGCCCTCACAATGGATCAGTGGGAAGCCAGACGAGCACAGGCCCCCATGAGTGCGTTAGAATGACTGGGTTAGTCTGAACACTCAGACCTCTAGGAAACAAAGCTGAGCTACCAATCTCTGGCATTTCCATCCTGGGTAACCGCAGTGATGAACAGCAAATGGTCATCGAACAATTGCCGTCAGTAGAGTGTTAGGAGCAGCTGTTGGAATCAGCCAAGAAAAGCTGGCTCCATGAGAAAGCTGATCCGGGGAGAATCAACAGAGGGTGTGAGTAAAACGGGTCTGAGCTCTGGAGTTGCGGGAGACCTGAACCGGGTTGCATGTGTGGTTGGATGGAGTTATGGACCAGTGCAAGGAAGAGGCAGGGAAGACTTAGATAAAACTGTGAAGGAAATCCACTGAGTTTTGAGAAATGTCTACTGGGAGATCTGTACAAGGCTTTAAAAGAAAACTGTAATTTGTCTTTATAGACATTCATTTTTCTATGTTGGCTGTTAGAAGCAGCTGCTTGCGTCATTTATGCGTTCTAGATAAATACGAACATTACTGAACTATTTCTAAATAAATCCTTCTGCGTTGCTAGATTGTCTTTCCTCCGTGTAATCATAATATTGGCCTCTTATAATAGATTTGGCTATAACATACAAGCGTGATTGAATTTGTTAATTTCCTCTGTTATCTGAATCTGAAACTAAAAGTTATGGTCCCCAAGTGTTTGGCAATATCTTGGTAACAGTCGCATAAGAAACTATAGTTGAGGCGGGGAAGTAATTTTTCCACTAAATTATCTTTATTAAAACAGCACCTATTAGGGGGCGCCTGGGTGGCTCAGTCAGCTAAGCGTCCGACTGTTGATTTCGGCTCAGGTCGTGATCTCACATGTTCATGAGATCAAACCCCAAGTAGGGCTTTGTGCTAACAATGCGGAGCCTGCTCAGGATTCTCTCTCCCTCTCTCCCTGCCCCTCCCCTGCTTGTGTTCCCTCTCTCTAAATAAATATATAAACAAATAAACAAACTTGAAAAAAAACATCTGGGCAGGTATGAAGGGCCCATTCTCTAGGCTGCTGGGAGAGCCATCCAATGGTAACCCATAGCTGTCAGCTCCTGTGGGAACTGCCTCAGCTAAGATCAGCCTCCTTTTTGGGTATGCCTACCCTCAATGACTGATCAAGGAGTAGGCATGGAGTTTCCTTCAAAAGACCCAGCCCCCTAGTCCCAACCCTAGACAGTTCTAAAGGGTCACCCCAACTGCAAAACTTTTGGGAAATCAGTGGAGACCTTTGCTGGAATTGTACCCTCTGTCCCACCTTCTTTTCTCCCCCTCCTTTCCTTCCGTATAGATCTCAAGATCTATATAATAATAACGTATTATTAATAGTAAATAATTATTTATTTATAAATAATTGCCATACCCTGTGTGATAATCTCACTTAATAAATGCCATACCCTATGTGGTAATCTTAGCTTCAGTCGGCTTCCCGGGGAACCCAGCCTGTGACACTTTGTGCCGGGGATGGTCCATAGTGGCAAGCACTAAGGTGAGCTTTTGGAGCAATAGAAACTCACCTGATATGCTTCTTTTACATGGGCTCATAGTCCTGGGATGCCGAAGGTAAAATGACCGAACACAGTTCCTTCGTATCTTTTCTCTGTCTTTATGGTATTCGGAAACAAGAAAGGAAGTTTGATATTGATCATGCTATCATGGCCGAAGCAGAAGTGCAAAGTCATTTTTCTGTTATAAACTAAATATGAAATGATAGACTCAACTCAGGCATAAAGTTGGCCACTAACATCTACCTGGGGCTAGTATTTCTGATTGAATACTAGAGATTGAGTTCTTAAATGAGACGTCAGACGAAATGCCATTATTGAGTAAAGCAGACATCATCCTGGACCAACCATACGCAAGTATTCTTTGCCTGGCTAACTGAGCTATGGGTATACACAGACGTGATTTCAGTTTTAAGATGATGATAACGTCTCAGTAGGGACAAGTAACGCTCTGATAATCAGGTGTAATTAGAGTTAGATTTTTAGTCCTGCCCTTCTTCCTCAATAGGCTCTTGTATTCTGTTCTGACTTGTTTTTCTTTTATTGGGTTCCACACTGCCTTTGCTCCATCTGTCAGGTCATTGCATCTACAATATAAATTATCAAAACTCACAGACTCCCTGTATGTTTATTTAGAGTCCTGTCATTAAGATCCGTGTTCTATCTATTCTAACCTCGAACCAAAACCAGGTGCTTATAATCCTATCCTAATTATTTTCCTCTTTGATCTTTGTTTCTTTTTTCTTTGCATTAATATAAGCATCTGTAGGACAAGGAGGAGAATATTTCTTCTCTCTGAAAATTGGTGATGTCATGTATCTTCCCCATTGTGGAAGCTACAATATCTAAAATTATCTTCCAGAAAGCCCATACACATTTATGGTGCACCTGAAGAAAGGAAAAAGGAAAATAACATCTGGTAAAATGTGTTCCATATTAAGATAAAGTCTATTGGTCGAATGATCTTTTTAATGCATTCTCTTAAGAAACTCAAATAGATTATACGCGAACATATTAGCTGAATAATTTTAGTTTCCATCTCCCACTTGTGCAGTTGGAGACAATATGTAGAAAGATGCAGATGCTAATATACACTATCTGAGACTGTCATGGCATCTACAAAACCATTTTTCCTGGAAAAGCTTGAGTGAGAATGGGTCACGTCATAAGAATGAACTTCCTGATGTACTAGAAATACATCTCTGACAAGATTTTTAGGCTCTAGGGGCTGTCAGAGGAAAATCTTTTGGGTTATTAGTTGTTCATATTCTGACAGTAAAAAAAAAATGTTCTCTTGAGACTTAAGAAACTCAATGTGAGCCTGACATCACAGGACTGGATTTCTCCCTTCACAGAACCCTGTCTGTCCTCTATGAGAAGTCAATCCTTAAGATACCAGAGAGGAACATAAAGAATTGTGATTGTATATACGTCTGTATTTTCCCCACAAGAAGAGGACTCCTTCTCCTTTTTAAATTGCTTGTGGCACTTCCAGAATTTTATAAATGATCACCTAACTGTAGCTTTATAATACAGATTTAGAGGAGTGCTGTGATTTCTAATTTATCCCTTATGCAAGAATGTTGTTTTAGTGTTTTTATTTAATTATAACCCACTTACGCAAATGTGGGATGCCACATGAGTGTAAAATGAGGGAAAGCCACCAACATAATTCTGGCTGATCCATAGCAGTATGATAAAATTAAGTAGGCTGTACGCATTACCTTAGCTCCTCACCACTACCAGTATTAAGTGAAACATACTCACTTTGACGTCTGAAAAGAAAGTCTGTGTTTTGACAGAGTTCAGTGAGCAGGGACACCTCGCCTTGGCATTTAATGGTGAAATGACAGTTCTTAGAGATGCAGGGGCAAATGCTATGAGAGCCACACCAACAAGGTCGAAGCACTTGTAGAGGGAAGGAAAGGCAGGAATTCCAGGAGTTCTAGGTTCATAGCAGTGCAATATTGATTCGCTATCTGGGAAGAGGGAATGAGCACCATGAGGGTCAGTCTGCTTTCTGAAATTCTCAGGATGCATGACCTGGGCAGCTGTACAAAATTGTACCTACAGAGAAACTCCCTGCACCGCTAATGGTTGTGTGTGTGTGTGTGTGTGTGGTGTGGTGTGTATGTGCATATGCATGCATGCGTGTGTGAGTGTGGTTGGAGGAAGTTTAGTCCTTGCTGTGCTCATACCCAGCTTGGGGCTGTCTCTATCTGAAGAAGAGGATGACTTCAAATCCATACTGAGATACCACATGTAATAGCAGAAGCCTGCCCTATTCTCTCCCTGCTGTTCCCACTGTTCCCCTCCTCTTTCCTTCTCTTCCTTCTGTCTTTCCTGCTCCCCTCCCTCTTTCCCCCTGCCTGTTCCTTTTCTCAGTCCTGTTTCCTACCCTATCCTCCCTTTGAATGCTAAAAGGAACATCATGCGGATGTGCCAAGAAGTTGAGTGTGACTTTATGACTGAATCAAAGAAAAAGAATAATAAAAACTCAGGCTTGTGGGGGAGGGACTGAGGAGAGAGAAATAGATAAGGTGTATTAAAATCCAGATCTGGGGATTTGGAATGGGTTAGGGTATTTTGAATAGACCTGGCACCATGATAAAAACAATATTGGAACAATATTTTTCTGGAAAAAGTATATAGAGTGACAGACCATGAAGAGACTAGGGAGACTCGTTTCAGTTTCCCGTGAATGAGTGAATTATAAGAAAATATTTGTAAGGGAGGAAAGAACAGTTGGACTGCACTGGATCAAACCCAACTAGCCAAGACTACACTCGGGAAAATCAAGTGCGAGTCAACAGGACATGGTTATAACAAAAATCTAATAACTGGATTCCATAACAGAACATGTTTTGTTGTATGCTGTTACTGGACTTTAAGTAACTTAGAACAACTCCCCACGTGAGCACGCTAAACAGGTCTGGAAACAAACAGAATATTCCGGAATACTGGATATCTATATTTCGAATGTAGAGAAATAGAAAGTTTCTAGTGAGTGTAATGTTTCTGTGAATTAGGATTAATTCCTTCCTAGTTACAAGAACACCAAATTAAGAGGTTAATAGGATAAAGGAGTAAGCAAGTAACTCAAAAGAGGCAACTCTCATCTTTCAATTACAACTTTTTTTCCTACAAAAATTCAAATAGCAAAAGTAAAGTGGAAATTTTAGGTCTTGAGAGTAGAGATCTATCCTCAAATGATTTAAAAGTTAGAATTCCAAGACTGAATTTTGGCAATCTATTTCCAACATTTTACGCATGTTCTTTAATTTTATTCTTTTTCCTTATAATTGAGTGCACAATTAACTGAGTGCTCAACTGGAACCAAAAATTCACCATTTTTTAAATAGCCAATTATGCCAATCTTTGTCTCCATTTTATGAAGTGTATGAGACCTCAGATTATCACTTTTTCTATTTATCACTTCCTTTTGGTAAATGAAAAAGGGTGAAGGCAATAAATTGGTCAAAGGATGAAGAAACACTACTGGGAAAATTGGCAACTCTGACAAAACAGAACTGTTGACTGTCGGGCAGTGCCGATGTAGCTCAGAATTCTAGTTTTTCAGATGATGCATGAGCCTAAATTCAGAGCACTGCTGGAAGTGATTTATGGGTAGCAGTGCATAATGATGTGAAATAAGGTAAAAGTTTATGAAAGACGGGCCTACAAAATTGAAGACCCACCCATGGTTTTTAAAACCACGCTTCCGATGAAGCATATATAGTGTCTCCATGAAAGGTGATGGAGTCAGCCTACAGAAGAACCTAGAATATAAAGAGATTAGAGATATATTCTTCTAAACATAGAAATTGTGGTTATTTTGATTTGCCGATGCCATATTTATCCCAGGTGAATACACACACACACACACACACACACACACACACACACGTGTGTGTGTGTGTGTGTGTGTGTGTATGGTTTATATAGATATAGCTAGAGATGGAGATAGAGATGGAAATGTAGTCTCTCAGAAGTCACAGCAATACTAGGGAAGATGTTTATCTGGAGTTCATGTTAACCATAAGCAAGAACCGATTCATAATGTAAAAGTGATAGGATCTTGTGGAAGACTGTCATTCTGGAGAATCTTTTAGGAAAGGAGAGGCATACAGAGAATTGTCAGATATGTATAATAGACTTTAAGAGTACAGAGTTCCTTGGTTCAATGGAACAAGTCTGGGGTACACTTCTTAGCCCTCTCCTACAGTCTTTCTGCTCCCTTTTCCGTAACAAAATAGTTCTGTTTTAAATCTTCAGTTACAACCATAAACTCAAGTGTCCTTAATATACGACCAATGACAACCACAAACATTCATCTGAGATTCAGTCTTACATCTTCAACCGGTTTCTGTCGTAGTTTAATGTATTGACAAGTGCATGGATATTGGGATTTGGAACAAGATGCAAATCCCAGCTCTGCAATATGTTGACTGTGCAACCCTGGGCTAGTGAGTTAATTTCTCTCTAAATCTAAGTTTCTTTATCTGGATGTGGGGAAAATACATATACATAAAAAATGTTATAGGAAGATTAGTGATATCGTGTGTGTGTGTGTATATATATATAGTTACTATATATATACAGTTCAACTATATAGTTGAAATCATATATACATAATATATATCCTAGT
Organism: Panthera leo; assembly: GCF_018350215.1. Classification (NCBI taxonomy): domain Eukaryota; kingdom Metazoa; phylum Chordata; class Mammalia; order Carnivora; family Felidae; genus Panthera; species Panthera leo. The sequence goes on along the minus strand of NC_056680.1, from coordinate 157,148,177 downwards.
TATATATATATAAATATTTATAATATATATTTAAGTGTATATTAATATATTTAAATAAATATATAATAAATACTATAATTATTAATTATTATATTTAACAATAAATAGACCTAAATATATATATATATATATATATATATATATATATATATATATATATATATAAAACAACTAGGATAGTACCTAGTACATGGTATTCATTCATTCATTCAATATGTATCTACTGCTTACTGTATACCAAATATTGTGCAGGCAGTAGTGGTACAAAGTTAGCAGGATAGACTCAGTCCCTGCCTTAACAGAGCTTAGAGACTAAGAGGTAAGACAGATAGGAAAGAAGGAAATTGCAGTAGTGTGTTCATGTGATGGGGGGCTTATGGGATGATGGGGACACATAAAAGGGTGCAGGCTCTTAAGGGCCTTAACAAGGCTCCCAAAGGCAATGAAGTCTAAGACTGCACTGGGAATCAACCTAATGAAACAAGGAAGTACAGCAGGGCAGGAGGAAAGACAGAGCAGAGGAGACATGTGTAAAGGCAAAAGAGCTATATTCCATGCCTGAAGACTCTAAAAAGCTTCTAGAAGTCTGAGTGCCAAATACAAAGTGACAAGAGCTGAGGCTATAGCAGTAAGCAAGAGCCACGCAGGTATTTATGAAGCAATTTATACTTCATCCTGAAAATAATGAAAAGCCACAAACATGTTTTGAGCAAAGGTGATGTAATGATACTTATATTTTTAAAAAAATCAGTACTGATGGAGAGGACTGAAAGTGAGCACTGTGGGTAGTAAGCAAACCAACTGAGTTTATGTTTGGCCTCATTCACCAGGTTGCCCTTCACTGATAAATAAAATGATGGTTCGGTTCCCGTGGATAAATGCACCCATCCCATAGTTTGTTTGGTGATCTGGGAGAGTTCTCTAAAGGCTTTGTGCACCAACTGAAAAAGAATCACTCTGAGATCATGAGTTCCACAGAGCTGGTCCAGAGGATCATACTTGACCAGCCATTTCTGTGTGGTGTAACTACACAAATTAAATTCATTTCCCTTCCTATTTCCCAAGCTGTGTGTTACCTAATCACCAATAAAACCATGGACTGAGTGGGCTGTGGGTAAATCCTTCAGGTACATGGATGCTGTCGTAAAATGCCTGACTCTATTCTTTGACCATCGTCCTCTTTCCGGTGAATTGCTTAAGATTATCAAATTGCTTGAAATATTATGAAAACAACTTGAATTCAACTAGCTTAATTTTCTTCAGTTGCTGCTATCACCCTTCATAAAGCTGGGTTTTTGCCATTTTATCTCCAAGTCTGCAGCAGTAATCCAAGTAGCTAGAGGCAAAGTAGAGTGGAGAAAATTGATGATTACAAATATTTTAGGATAGAAAACAGGATTAGGTAGCAGATTGGATATTGGGAGAGGGAAAGTTGAGTGGATAGAAAAGAATATAACCTGAAGGAAGACCACTGTTCAAGGGCTTAATAAATACTATTTGTTCATTTACCTTAGGTCAGATAGAATTGGATATCCAGACATCACAATCAATGGATGAGTTTGAGATTTCTCCTTGTTTCTAATCATTTCATACCATACCCCTCTAATTAATGGACTTCTATTCAAGGTACTTAAGAATCAGGCAGTTTAGGGGCACCTAGCTGGCTCAATTGGTTAAGCATCCAACTCTTGTTTTCAGCGCGGGTCATTATCTCACAGGTTTATGAGTTTGAGCCCTATGTGGAGCTCTGCACTGACAGCTTGGGGCCTGCTTAGGATTCTCTCTCCCTCTCCTCTCCCCTCCCCTCCCCTCCCCTCCCTTCTCCCTCTCCCTCTCCCTCTCCGTCTCTCTCTCCTTCTCCCTCTCTCTCTCTCTCTCTCTCAAAATAAATACTCTTAAAAAAAAAAGTTCAGAAACAAGGCCCTCTCTGACCCTTACAACTTCTTTTTTCCTATGTATTTATTTCCCCAGCTCATGATTTACTCATGCTTGAATAAATAGTGTAATTTTATACTTGGTCTTCCTAGTTCAGCTAAGCTGGAAGCAAACCTGAAAAAAAATTATCTAATAAAGACTCTACCTCCCACTTTCATACAAATCTTACAGATGATTCTGTTGAGACCCAGAAAAGTTAAGTGAACCACCTAACATTATACAACTAGTAAGTTCTAAAATGAAAATCATGATCAAGGAAATCTCTCTGACAATGCAATACCTTTCCATCACAACCAACCTATATATTATTCTGATTTCAGATTTATCTTCTTCAAACACTAATTTCAACACCTCAGAAGCTGCCAGTGGTTCTGCTTTGTGTGAAAATACAATCCAAATTCCCTGTCATTGAAGGCTCTCAGTTATCTGGCCTTACCTAACCGGCCATTATTCCCCCCCCCCCCAAAGCCTCAGCACAGATCTCCACACCTCTCATTCCAGAATCATTGTCTCCTGCACACAGCACACTCGTTAGAGGCTGTAACATTCACTTATCATGCCTACCATGCTAAAATCGCCATTTTTTATCCTTAGCCCCAATCTATCCTTTTCTTTCAAGTCAGTTGAAGCTCCTCTCATTTTCTCCACACAATATTCTTTTGCTTTCCCAACAATAACTGATCTCTAATTGAATTATTGCCTATACATTTAGACAAAATAGTATTGGACCTTGCTAAATACTTAATTGGAGTCAGCAATTTGTCTTTTCCAAATTATTTTCAAAATGCTTGAGGAGGATAGTAGTCACACCTGACATTTCCTTAGTGCCCCCTTCAGCCAACACAGCACTCATCACGTACTACTCACTCAATGACTATTTGTTAAATGAACAAAAAGAATTTTCACTGATGTCGTTAAAGAGAAATATGTTTTCATAGCAACCCTCAATTTCCTGGCTTTTACTTGGGACACCAGCTCTCTGTCTACCACCATCTACTGGCAGCAATCTTTTTTTCTTTCTCAAAGCAAATCCCCGTGTCAACTAATGCCATGTTTTTTTACTATTCAAATCAAATTAGCATCTCAAACAACCTTCTATACTCAAGAATCTCTGGATCCTAGAATTCATGCTTGGCCCTATCAAGAAGTTGTTCTCTGGCACAGAGAAACACTTTTGTAGAAAGTATTTACATAATTTAAATTAAATTTGGGGAACCGGCTTCTACCTTGCCTTGTTTGACTTAATTTTAGAATTTATAGACATTTACAATATACAAGTTCATCACTTGAGTTTGACTAAAGTGCCTGTAGCTATTTCTGTTAAAAATGGAATATCAGGAGCTTATTTCACCGTGTACCAGAACTGTATTTCAATTTTAAAAGGACATTCAAATTACATAGTTTCACTTTGCTTGCTTTTTGTACAAATATAATCCACCACAATTCTGAGAACAATTTTAGAGAGCATTATAGACCATTAGGCCTAGAAGGAAGTGTTAATAATCATATGGTCCCAAACATGATTTTACGTATAAGGTAATTCCATATGAATCAATATGCCCCCAAAATTCACAGTTAGAGATTAATGGTACAGGGCAACATAAGTACAATGTCATATTATGATTTTTCTTACTGCTTTCTAATTGACTAATTGAGACTAAAGTTATTCTTTTGTTTGTGAGATGCCTTCTTAGGTATCTTTTTAACCACCTTAGAACCCTGTCTCAGGGTATCCCAAGAGTCAAGGGTATCATCAGGAATCTTTACAGTATTGTTTGAGAATATAAGATCAAAAATAGAAAATACATAAGAGAACATTGCTGAAAGGCATAGAGAATCAGTAAGCACAAATTCCCTAGAAATTGAATAGCCCCACCCCTATATCAAAGAAACTTCATGAAAACAATCCTTTTCCATATTTTGTTTTCATTTTTTCCCTTACACATCTAATATCCTTGCTTTTTCAGGTAGCTAAACTTATTTGCTACCAGCTGTATTTTCACCAATTTCTCTTCCATTTCTAGAGTTTCAAATGTTTTGTTTTCTTATTTATCTAATAGAAATCCTAATAACTGTCCACATAGCTCCAGGGTTGCGGTGAGATACCGGTAAACTAATAACTCATCAATATGAACTGTTCAGAAAAATAAAAAGCTCATTAGAGCTGTAAGCTATTATTATGATTCCTCTCTTAAACACTAGCCACCTTGTTGTAAACTAGAAAGACGTTGTCTTTGTATGTTACAAGATTATAGGAATACAGGGAATTATGGAAGAAAGGGCAACATTAGATACATCTGGTCGACTGAAGCCAAAGGAGCAGAGGGATGAATTGGAGGAAATCAGGAAAAATGTTAGTATTCGAGTCAGGAAGTTAGCATGGCCCAGCAGGCTGCCTGGCTTGGCCATTACCAACCACAGGCCAACCCTTGTTCTCGTTTGCTCTTCTTCTCAGTCCCTTCGGAACTGACCCACCTCCCCTGACTACTCCAGAAGCTTTCTTTTTTGTTCTTCAGTGTTTTCAGAAGTGGGAACTTTTTCTCCATGTGACCTCTTCCCTTCAGCCTACATTTCTGGGTTTATCTCGGATAAATAGATCTCTCCATCCAGAGCCATTTGATTTCCCCTGGGGAAGAAGACAGCTCTTGTTTACCCACTGCAATGAGGCAATTACACACACACACACACACATATATATATGTACGTATATACACACATATACACATATACATGCACATGTGTATATGTGTGTATATGTGTGTGTGTGTGTGTATGTGTGTGTATAGATATGTGTGTATGTGTATATATGTGTGTGTATTTATATATGTATGTATATATGTGTGTGTATATGTGTGTATACGTGTGTGTGTATGTATATATATGTGCGTATATGTGTATGTATGTGTGTATGTGTATATATGTGTGTGTGTGTATATATGTGTGGGGGGAGCGTGTATGTGTATATGTATGTGTGTATGTATATATACACTATTTGTATATATATGTGTATATATATACACACACATATATATGTATATATATGTACACACACACACACACATATACAATATATGCCTCCGTGTTGTTATATGAAGGAGGTCGCTCACATAGCAAGGGTAATACTCTCCATCAAAGTGCAAGTGTATGTGTTAGTACAGTGTAGTGTACAAATCACAAGGTACACAGATGAACTACAACCAGTCATCATCTGTTCTAAAACACTGGCCAGATTAAGTCCTGGATTAATGTTTACAGACAGAAAATAACCTACTTAATGACTCCCAACGTCTAAAGCCATCTCTTTAGTGTTCTGCCCTGCAGTAGCATTCTTGACAGAAGATACTTATTTATCCTATAGGAATCTGTTCTAAAACTAGTACTCAATGATTTTCTGTGGCTATTCTAGTCCTTTCTAAGAAACAAGATAAATAAATGAGCAGATGTGAAGATGTGATGTGTAAATTTATAGGCTTTTTAAAGGTTTGAATGGACAAAATTGAAAGAGGTAGTAAATGGCACAAAGCTGAAGAAATGTTCAGTTCTGTTCTTAGGTCAAATTACTAGGCACAGAACAAAGAAAACAAAATGAATATTAGATTTAGATTTTTTTAAGACAAACATATCCAGAAATTCCTAAATCCCGACAACCTAAGAATTGAGCTTAGTTTGGATGCAAAAATAAAAATTGAATATGATAACCAAATATTTGTAATGTCTCATTTCTTTCCTAGTTTTAATAATTGAACACAGAAGTCCTGGGGAATTTCTCCAAATGTGAATAACTTAAATATCATTGATCTGTTTTGTAAAAGAAAAACAAAAATCCACTGAAACTCCATGTTTTCTCTGTATTGAACATAAGATTTCTATATTCATGGGCCTCTTAATTGAAGCCCTATGTCATTCACTGTGATTTCATAAATTTGGTGGGTTTTTTTTTATTTTGAGAGACAGTTTATTTAGAGAGAGAGAGAGTATATGAGCAGGGAAGGAGCAGAAAGAGAGGGAGAGGGAGAGAGAATCCCAAGCAGGCTCTGCCATTGTCAGTGCAGAACCCGATGTGGGGCTTGAACCCACAAATGGTGAGATTATGACCTGAGCTGAAGTCAAGAGCCAGACACTTAACCAACTGAACCACCCAGGCACTCTGTAAGTTTGCTAGCCATGTATATACAAGTTCTACTATGAAGAGATAGTAATGACCGCTAAGAGGCTATTAGGCAAGTCAGATCAAGAGAAAGTATACCTACACACAGTGAACCAAGATCCCAAATACAATATAAGGTCCAGACAATATAAATCTGCTGTTAAAAAAGAAAGACCATTGGGGTGTCTGCGTGGCTTAGTTGGTTAATGGTCCAATTCTTGATTTTGGCTCAGGTCATGTTCTCACAGTTTCGTGAGTTTGAGCCCCACGTTGGCCTCTGTGCTGACCCTGCAGATCCTGATTGGGATTCTCCTTCTCTCTGTCTCTCTCTGCCTCTCCTCTACTCACACTCTCCCTCTTAAAATAAATAAATACACTTTAAAACATCAAAATAAAAGAAGACCATTAAAATGATGGCAACAAGGGGCGCCTGGGTGGCTCAGCCGGTTACGTGTCCGACTTCGGCTCAGGTCATGATCTCGCGGTCCGTGAGTTCGAGCCCCGCATCCGGCTCTGTGCTGACAGCTCAGAGCCTGGAGCCTATTTCAGATTCTGTGTCTCCCTCTCTCTCTGACCCTCCCCTGTTCGTGCTGTGTCTCCCTCTGTCTCAAAAATAAATAAACGTTAAAAAAATTTTTTTAATAAATAAAAATAAATAAAATGATGGCAACAAATGTTCCAATTCACTATGTTTGCCCAGTATAAATAGAAATGAAATAGACACAATATGATAGAAGGTATATTATTATCTATCTCCTTCCTGTAAACTCAGTTATTTTCTTTGAAGTACCTTAAATTTGGTTTCTTCCCTTTTTGTCTTAAGGATATATACTTTGTCCCGTTAACCCAAAAAATGGTTATTATTCTGCAGCTGAAATAAATGTCATTTTGTAACTCTAGCAGTCTAATTAGATGAATTCTGCTCTACTCCCCAAAATCTGAATTCTCGGTATATTTTTGTGGCTTCTTCCTGAACTTTTCCATTCCAGTTGTGGAGCTGGAAATTTTTGCTTCCCTGAACATTTTCAAGAATCTGTACAACACTAACAATATGCTGTTAACATCCCTAACATAATAAAATGTATCATCTTTTAAAATGTTAAGTTCCTAGCACACTACAGTGGTACTTTCTGCGTAATTTATACATTCATTCATTCCACAAAGACTGGTGTTCAATAATACCTTAGTCATTTAGAACCAGAGAACTTGGAGATACCCCAAATGTATCTGAAAGCACACACAGATATCCAGACCCCAGTTAAGCTACTACTTAAGGACGGAGTCACAGACACAAATGCTTCAATGATACCCAAGTGGAACACCACCCCCTGGCTATATCTTGGTCATTGAGATGATTAGAAGCATACCTTCAGCAATATTTCATCTACATAAAAATTACATGAGTTATAAAGAGACATACACGTAAAGAAATAAAATAGTGGACTTGAGGGCATAAGAATATGGGAACAGTCTACTAGGAGTCTCATGAACTCAAGTTGAGAATTCCTGTTCTGGTTTGAGATCTTGATTTCCTCTCTATTAAAATTCTGCGTTCTACCTCACACATTCTGCCTCTGTTTGCCCTGGATAAATATCCCACCTGGTTTATTCCTCTCATCTCTAGCTTTCCATCCAGTCTAGGTATTAATTTATCTGGCAACTGATTAAATATGGGGTCTTCTCCGTATCTTTTGCCTCTACTTAAATTTTTCAACATATGGAACACATTTATGATAACTGTTTCAGTGCCCTTCTCTGCTAATTCTGACATTTGGGTAACTTTCAATAGATTCTTCTCCTTATTCATATTTCTCTGTTTGCTTGGCTAAGATGATTGGATGCCAGACTAAATTTTCTGTTATGAGTCGCCGACTATTTTTTTTATTCCTGTAGGTATTCTTGAGCTTTGTTCTGGGCTAATTATATTAACTGAAAACAGTTTGATCCTTTCAAGTGTTGTTTTTAGGTTTGTTAGGTGGGATAAGAGTACTGTTCATAGTAAAGGGTCAAAATACCCTCCTACTGAGGCAAGATACTTCTGAGTATCCAATACCTTGTGAATCATGAAGTTTCCTATTTTGACTGATGGCAATGGGTACGACTCTTGGTTCTGAGTATAAGGCACTGCTTCTAATCCTTTCTGGGGGTTCTTTCTCCTGCCTTGGGTACTCTCTCTGTATGAAGTATAGTACATATGTATTGTATGGTATATAGCACTCATCTAGAATACACAGGGGGGACCTCTGCAAATTTGAGGGTTTTTCTCTCTCTCTTCTTTTTGTCACCCTGTCCTGCCAGCTGTAGCCACCTTGATCTCCCTGGGCTCTTAGATAGGTCTCCTCAACTCAGGAACCCTGTTGTCCTAGCCCTAGGACATGGACATTCCCTCTAGGAGCAAGCTGGGGCAGTAACAAGGCTCACCTCATTTGTTTCCTATCTCTCAGAGATTGCTATTCTTTGTTGCCTGATGTCCATTGTTTCAAACACTACTGTTTAACATATTGTGTTTGGTGTTCTTGGTATTTTTGGAAGGAAGGTAAATCAAGTCTTTATTATTCCATCTTAACTGGAAGTGGAAGTCTGTTACCTTCTCACTAAAAATTGAATTGAGGGACACCTCAGTGATTAAGTGCCCAGCTTTGGCTCAGGTCATGAACTCACAGTTCATGGGTTTGAGCCCCGCATTGGGCCCTGTGCTGAAAGTTCAGAGCCTGCTTTGGATCCTGTGTGTGTGTGTGTGTGTGTGTGTGTGTGTGTGTGTCTCAAAAATAAATAAACATTAAAAAAATAAAAAATAAAAATAATAAAAATAAAAATTAAAACTGTATTGAATTAAAATGTAGGAATCAAAGATAACAAAATAACTGTGTTCATAAATAGTATTCAACACGGTATCAGTGTACAAGCTAAGATATTATAACAAAAGAGAATAAAAAGTAGTGTTCCATGAGGTCATTTAGGACATTCAGGGACCAGGTTCCTTCCATTTTGTGTCTACTGTCTCCTTGGGTACTATCTCTAGCCAGCCAGCCAGCCAGCCATGTTTCCACCTAAAACTTTAGGGTTTCAATTATTAAAAAGGAAAATGGAAAAAATTGATGCCAGGGACAATAAAGAGTTTGGGCCACAAACACTAAGAAAGTTAAGTGTCTCATATTCTGCATATACTTTATTTTATTTTTTGTCAGAAATACCTGAAATGGTTTTAGAGCCTGGGAAAAAGAATATTTTTTTAAAAACTCAGGATTATAATAAATTATTAATATCTTCAAAGATTTCCAATTAATCTATACTTATTCCTCACCTGAGTCTAACGCTAGGCTGCTTTGGGACTTATCTAAAGTTTTGTAAAATACTCATTTAAAATAGAGAGTAAATGCTTCACAGTGAATTATCTGTATCTTCATCTGTGGTTGAGATTCAAAAAAACAGGTGAATGTCTAGGAATTCTCAACCTTCTGTTATCTCTCCATGTGCCATTGTTCATTAACCAATTCTTTAGACAAGGTAACCGAACAAATGAGCGTCTCTCAGTTTCACCAGGTCCCGGGACAAATTAATCAAGGCAGCAGAATTCATACAAGGCTGATTTGGGGATACATTATCCCCTCACCAATTTGATGAAGTATGTGAATATTTTGAATGCCAGGAAGACCTATGTGGGTAGGTGTGTTAGCCTACATAAGAAAACAATGTGAAGACACCCCATGAGTGTATGGAAAGGACAGTCCTTTAGACAGATGGTGCCCATGCCAGACAGAACTTTTGGTTTTCCTGTTACACGTTTGGAGAGAGCTCTGTTGCAGCACTGCTGGAAACAAAAGGTTTGGTACTCATGCTTCACGTTCACTCATGTCTTCTCATTATCCAACCAAAGAGCCCACTTGGTTCAATAACATCATCATCTAGATTCAGGAAACAGTTGGTCTTTTTCATTTTATAGAAAGCCTCCAAGGGCACTTAATCCCTTTTTTAATATCTTGGGAAAGCTGGTTAATTCACAGCAGCGGATTTCCACATTTTAGCCTTCTGACAGCACAGGGAAAGGAGGTAACTCTCCTTAAAAAAAAAATAGGATTTAAAACAAAAAGATTCCATTACAGTTTTCTGTTCTCTCTCACATTTATGAAGCATATTGTAGTCAGACTGTAACCATGGCAAGATTCTTAATCCACACTTTTTAAATCTCACAGTGATGCTGACTTCTAAATGGGGTTGCATGTTTTAAAAGTTCTGGGACCCAGGGCGGGGAACCAAGATGACCGCAAAGGAGGAGGAACCTAGGTTTTCCTCGTCCCTCAAACATAGCTAGATAACTATCAAATCATACTGAATACTCAAGAAATAGACCTGAGGACTGATAGAACAAACCAGACAACTAGAGGGAGAAAAGAGACTCCTTCTTGGAAGGTAGGATGTGTAGAGACATGGTTTGGGGAAGAATCAGATCACAGGTGCAAAGGGGGAGAGGGAGCCCTGGTTGCAGAGAAAGGCAAGCGAGAATGGAGTGCGTAGGGATAAGCACAAGGAGGGCACTTCCCTAAAGCCATTGGCTAGGAAGAGAAGAGGGGCTGAATTTCATGAGTTTTTGCAACCAGCAGGGCTCAAAGACGAGGTTTCAGACTTCAAAGGGGTGGCTGTGATAGAGACCTAAGGCTGCTGCCCTAATCCTGGAGCAGAGGCAGACAAACAACCCCAGGGCAGACTGTGCCATCTGGTAATCACCTGAGGGGCACAGGGAGAGAATGTTCTAAATTTCGGAGTGTCTGTGAGAGGAAGCCTTGCCTCTTTAGGGACAAAAGAACGATTGGGGGCATTGGGGGCATTTCTCTCCCCCCCACCCCCAGCCCCTCAGCATAGGTGCAGAGATCCTTGATGAGGGCAGCTAACAGGGACACTCGTGTTTAGTCTGGTTGTTCCAAATCCCATGCCCCTGTGCTCTGGTGAGACTGCCCTTCTGGGTCAAGCCTGCACCAGTTCCAGCACACTGCGACCCTTTTCCAGAGAATCAGTGCAGGTCCCTGAAATTTGGAAGTTGAAAAGTCAGCAGTCCTCGCTAGAGTAGACCCCAAGGTGTGCCGTGCTGTTCCAGGCAAGCAAGAGACCCAGAGACACACAGTGTGAAATCAGTGACCTGAAAAACGCCTGTAGAGACGTATGCTCCATCACGCATAATAGCAGTCGTATCATAGGAGCCACAGAAGAAGAGAGAGAAAAGGGGGCGGAGGGTTTATTTGAGTAAATTATAGCTAAAAACTTCCTTAATTTGGGAAAGGAGACAGACTTCCAAATCCAGGAGGTACACATTAAAATCAACTAACGCAGGCTAACGCCAAGACATACTGTAGTTAAATTCGCAAAATATGAGGGAAAAAGCCCTAAAAGCAGCAAGACAAAAGAAGTCCGTAAGTTATAAGAGAATACCAATAAGGTTAGCGGCAGATCTCTCCACAGAGACTTGGCAAGCCAGAAGGGAATGGCATGATATATTCAGTGTGCTGAATGGCAAAAATTGTGGCCAAGAATATTCTATCCAGCAAGACTATCATTCAGAATACAAACAGAGATAGTTTCCCAGACAAACAAAAACTTCAAAAGTTCATGAATACTATACCAGTCCTACCAGAAATATTAAAGGGGACTCTCTGGGAAAGAAATACCAAAAGTAACAAACACTAGAAAGGAACAGAGAAAATCTCCAGAAACAGCAACAAAACAAGTAATAAAATGGCATTAAATACATATCTATCAATGATTACTCTGAATGTAAATAGGCTAAATGTTCCAATCAAAAGAAATGTTCCAATCAAAAGAAAATTCTTATCATAATAGTTAAAAAAAAAAAAAAAAAAAAACAAGACCCATCTGTATGCTGCCTTCAAGAGACTCATTTTAGACCTAAAGACACCCGCAGGCTGAAAGTGAGGGGACGGAAAAACATTTATCATGAAAATAGACATCAAAATCAAGGCAGAGTAGCGATACTTACATCAAACTTGTTTTTAAAGACTATAACAAGAGATAATGAAGGGCACTATATCATGATAAAGGTGATTATCCAACAAAGAGAGCTAACAATTGTAAATATTTATGCCGCCAACTTGAGAGCACCCAGATATATAAAACAATAACAAAGAAATTCACTGATAATAATACAATAATAGTAGCCGACTTTAACACCCCACTTACATAAATGGACAGATCATCTAAGCAGAAAATTAACAAGGAAAGAATGGCTTTGAATGACACACTGTACCACATGGACTTCACAGATGTATTCAGAACATTTCATCCTAAAGCAGCAGAATACAGATTCTTCTCAAGTACACAGGGGAGATTCTCCAAAATAAACCACATAATGGATCACAAATCAGGCCTCAACATGTATAAAAAGATTGAAATCATAGCATGCAAGTTTTCTGACCACAACGCTATGAAACTTGAAGTCAACTACAAGAAAAAAATTTGGAAAGACCACAAATACATGAAGATTAAAGAGCATCCTACTAAAGGATGAATGGGTCAATCAGGAAATTAAAGAAGACATTAAAAAAATACATGGAACAAATGAAAATGGAAACAGGACAGTTTAAAATCTCTGGGATGCAGCAAAAGTGGTCATAAGAGGACAGTATATAGCAATATACTATCTCAAGAAGTAAGAAAAATCTCAGATAAGCAACCTAACCTTTCACCTCACCTAAGGGAACTAGGAAAAGGGCAACAAATGAAGCATAAAGCCAGCAGAAGAAGGGAAATAACAAAGATTAGAGTAAGATAAATGATACAGAAACAAGATAACAGAACAGATCAATGAAACCAGGAGACGGTTCTTTGAAAGAATTGTTAAAATTGATAAATCCCTAGCCAGACTTACCAAAAAGAAAAGAGAAAGGACACAAATAAGTAAAATCACAAATCAGAGAGGAAAAATAACAACCAACACCACATAAATAAACAACTATAAGAGAATATTATTTTAAAAAATATTTAAAATTCTCAACAAAATACTAGCAAATCAAATCCAACAGTACATTAAAAGAATCATTCACCACGATCAAGTGGAATTTACTCCTGGGTTGCAATGGTGGTTCAAAATTTGCAAATCAATCAGCATGAAACACCACATAAATAAAAGACAGGGTTAGAATCATAAGATCCTCCCAATATATGCAGAAAAAGCATTTGACAAAGTGCAATATCCATTATGATAAAAACCAAAGTAGGGTTAGAGGGAACATAACCCAACATCATAAAGGCCATATACAAAAGACCCACAGCTAATATCATCCTCAATAGAAAGTTTTTCCTCTACAGTCAGGAACAAGACAGGGATGTCCACTGTTATTTAACATAGTACCAGAAGTCCTAGCCTCAGCAATCAGATAAGAAAAAGAAACAAAAGGCATCCAAGTCAGCAAAGAGATGTCAGACTTTCACTATTTGCAGACAACATGATACTCGAAATAGAAAACCCAAACGACTCCACCAGAAAATTGCTAGAACTGACACATGAATTCAGTAAAGTCACAGGACACAAAGTCAACATATAGAAATCTGTTGCATTTCTATACGCCAATAATGAAGCAGCAAAAAGAGAAATCAAGGAATCGATCCCATTTACATTTGCACCAAAAACCTAGGAATGAACCTAACCAAAGAGGTAAAATATCCGTACTCTGAAAACTACAGAACGCTGATGAAAGAAGTTGAAGAGGACACAAAGAAATGGAAAAACCTTCCATGCTCATGGATTGGAAGAACAAACGTTGTTAAAATGTCTATACTACCCAAAGCGATCTACACGTTTAATGTAATTCCTATCAAAACACCGCATCAGGCTCTCTGCTGTCGGCATGGGGCCTGTTTTAGCTCCTCTGTCTCCTCTGTCTCCCTCTCTCTCTGCCCTTCCCCCGCTTGTGCGCGCTCGCTCTCTCTCTCTCTCTCTCTCAAAAATAAATGTAAAAAAAAAAGAAAGCAGATGAACATGGCGGGTGGGGGGTGGGGAACTCAACTACAGAGAGCAAACCAAGAGGGTTGCTTGAGGGCAAGCAGGTTGGTGGGATGAGTTAAACAGATGATGGGAATTAATGAGTGCACTTGTTATGAACACAGGCGGTTGTATAAGTGTTGAATCACTGTATTATACACCTGAAACTAATATTACACTCACTGTATGTTAATTAACTGGACTTTAAATAAAAATATTAAAAAAAAGACCTTTTCCCCCAGGATGTTCTTGATCAAACATGAAAGCAGGAATCTTGAAAGAGAGTAATTGTCTCTTTGTAATGTAAGATGGATAGGTGACAGGGAGTGTCAGAGAGAAACTCTGGGGCTATTAGGAGTTTGGATTCTTATAGGGAAGAGTATAATCTAAGTGGGTGGTGGATATAAAACTAGCAAACTAAATCACTGGAATAAAATTGTACACTGACTTGATATACTTTACTTCTGAGGGAGGGACAGCAGGAGGGCATCTTGAAGTTCATGGCTGAGGAAATATTTTTGTTGTACTGTTTTCAGGTTTCCATGGCAGAGATCTTGAATGATTAATAAAGAGTACACCTCACTTGGGGGCGCCTGGGTGGCTCAGTCAGTTAAGCTGCTGACTTTGGCTCAGGTCATGATCTTTCAGGTTGTGAATTCAAGCCCCCTTCTGGCTCTGTGCTGACAGCTCGGAGCCTGGAGCCTGCTTCAGATCCTTGTGTCTCCCTCTCTCTCTACCCCTCCCCGCTGGTAGACGGTCTCTCTCTCTCTCTCTCTCTCTCTCTCTCTCTCTCTCTCTCAAATATGAATAAACATTGGGGAAAAAAAAGAATCCATCACTTGGATTTAGGGGATTTTAACAACAGCACAGGCACATCCCCTTGCCACATGCTAAGTCCATTTCCCACCAAATTAAGGCCATTATTATTAGCTAAATACTATTAAGATATGCTGTTTTATGCCCTGTGAAGATGAGTATACACTGTCTTGTTATGAGAGAAAACTGTGCATTTGGGTTATATTTCAGATCGACTTTTTTTGCCTCTGTATTGTGAATCCCTAAGGGTCTCCACTCTTCTGATTTTGTATTATTTTAACAGAACCAGAAATACTAATTACATTAGTGCAGCAAGATCTAAGCTTAATGATCTAAGCCTGAGTTTTGAAGTCAGATATCCTGGCTCGGGTGCTCGCACACTGTGCAATTTTTGTGTATTATGTAACCTCTGTGATGCCCCCATCTCTGTATCTGTAAAATAGGGGTGATAGTGGTCTTTTAACAGTTAGATCAATATTAATCGAGCACAGGTCTGTGTCAGGCACTAGAAAAGTAACAGTCAACAAAATAAATATGCCTCCTACTCTTAGACCTTGTAATTGGGCCAATTGTAACATCAGGTTTTGTTTCCTCAACGGGATTTTGTAACTCTTCAGTGACACCATGGGCAGAAAACTCTTAGCACAGTGCCTGGTCTAGAATTGTTCAAAAGCATGCTGTTTTAATGTTGTGTTTTGATCATTCTGTCCTTCACAGGGCTAAAAAAGTTAGCTACTTCTATAATGTGATTTCAGAAGTACCAAGGAGGCCCATATAGAAATCCTACCACTTGATGATGTTAGACCTTAACAAAGGGTCCAAATTCAAGATTACATATGGGTTATTGGTCAGCGTTTGTTCTGCGGAATAAGTGAGCTGCACACTGGAGGGAAGATGTATTTAGTTTAGGTTTTAGACGAAATTGAAATTAATACATCTTTACAAAGTGAAATACTGTGGGAGCTTGAAAGTATGTTTTAAAATATGAATAGAGTTATATGTTATGATTTGGATTTGAAAATGTCAGAAGCATTGCAAGCTTATTCTAAATGTCTGCAGTCAGGAGACAGGAAATCTAACTGCTTCCAAATACTGGAAATTTTACTGAGGTTTCTGTATGTATTCCTAATAAAGAACTTAGCTTTAGAGTGAAGAGATGATTAAAAAAAAACACATTCATTAAAGGCAATCCTATCTGTGTTTTTCAACCATAAATGCAAACCGTAAACAATCACTGCTTCCCTCCCTCCCGCTGTCATGTTAGACTCTCCCCAATTATCTGAAATGCAGTTCACAAACTTGCAACATAAATACCAAGGCTTATGTTTAAGATGTTACATTTTAACTGAGGAATGCCCTTATCTCTTTACGCTGGCTGGGAAACATAACAAAAATCATCACCCTCCCAAAGGCAGAGCACGGGTAAGCTTAAGCTTGCTTGAGAAATTTACTTCAAATCTGGTTACCCAACCAATGCTTTTTTATCTAGTTTACTAGGTCAGGATTTCAGCTTTCTTATGAGCACTCAGAGGGATTTCTAAGATGGAAACTGAATATACAAGTATTCTCCCCCCAGGACGTTGCCTGGCTTTCTTTTAATTAAGGCTGATTCTTTTTTAAAGAAAGAATCGTATTTCTGATTTTATGTTTGCCTGCATCAAAGAAGGGACTCATAATGTTTGGCTTCCAGAGGGGAGCATAAGCAGAGAAATAAACACAGGGAAGATTTTACATCCTAGCCCCTGGGAGAAATTTAGCAATGGCTGTGAATGAGGGGGTCAGTCACTGAAAGGCTGAAGCTGCCCAGGAAATCCATTCCATGGAAGCCAACCGTCTGGCTGTTGTTTGAGAAAAGTATGGTTGGTCATTACCTGTCGGTTGATCTTCCCAATGCAACTGAATTAAGAATACTTTTCCATAGTCAAACATTCCAGGTGGGAAGAAGCAGCGTCTTAACGATTTGCTTTGCTTTACTCAGCTCGAAGGATGCCCATGGCAACAGCGTCAGACCACATGGCAATTCTCCGTGATGGCATTCCTCCTTCAGATGGATAATAGCATCAGAAATCTAGGAGAGAGGAGATGTAGATCAAGCCCTGAAAAGCACCCCCAAAACCTTAAAACATCAGTGGAGTAGGGGCAATATGCCGCCCTCCGCCGATATTCTTACAAAATCAGCTCAGAGACTTCTCTGGTAGATGTGCTGGCACGGTCCAAGAGTTGAGGGCAGATTCCCTCGGAGACAAGTGGGGTGTCTCCGTCCTTAACACTGAGATAATCAATTGCTATATTTTGGAATCACTTGAAAGCAGGTTATGCTAGAAAGAGATGGAAAAGTCCATGAGGACACAGGTACTAAGAATCGTAGGATGGAGAGCCTGTGCCTGCTTCACAACAGGGGCTGCTCGGGTACAGGTGGGGAACTAGAGAGAGACCGAATGCCTCGGGCGAAGACCCGGGCTGTGAGATTAAATCTACCACACCCTCTACTCCTTTCATGACTTTTGATAAATTCCCTAATTCCCGTAAACTCCGCTTTGCTCATCTCTGCCTTGTAGACTTGAAACCTACTTCACAGAGGGCATTGAAGGAGGTGGTGCTTATAAAGCAGCCCGGAGATTGGTACCTAATTAGCCATCAGTTCATGTTGATTGCCTTCATTGTTGTTGTCCTGGGGGGGGAGGGGGAGGGAGAAGCACTCACCTGAGATGCTTGGGTCCAAGTCTAGCAGAAGGGAGACTCTTCCTCAATACCCTCGAGACCTCCCGTGTTCTCTGCAGAGTCCTCAAAAGCCTAATACCTGTGCTCTAGCTCAGAGCCAGAGGGACGGCCAACCCCAGACTCTTAAATGCCCTGGTCCCCTTTGTGCCCGTATGAAAAGCCCATCAGGATTTATCACCCAGGAAAAAAAAAGTCTGTGGGAGATCATCCAAACACACAAAGTTTTCAACTCTCTCTTTTTCAATTCATAAATGTGTTTAATGCTTATTTGATGGCGTAGCTGAAAAACACTACAAATTGGCCCAGAAATTGAGAACTATGACTGCATCGTGTAATTTTCTTACGTACTTAAATGTTTCTTTTCTCTTACTTGAAAAGAAAATGAATACAAAAAGAATTACTGAAAATGGGCAAAACTTAAGCATCCAGCATTAAGAATTTTACAGTAATGGGGGCAGTAATCATACGATTTATAGTCTAGTCATATTAAATATAATTTCTGAAATAAAGATAATTTTGTATCAATCTAAAAAGTGAAAATTTTGAATTTTCTAAGGACTGAGTGTTAAAAATGTGAGCTTTTAAGGTAAATTTAAAACTACAGATTTAGACTGTTTGACCTCATGCCTCCAAAATGGAAGAGTCAAAACAATGGATTCCAAGCATTTTGTTGTTCTAACATTTGTGGGGTTTTTTTTCACAATTTCCCTATCAGTGTATTTAACACAATTATTTCTCTTAACCAGAAATTAACCTGTAGAAGCATTACCAAGAAATGTATCAGTCTTTCCAGAAGACTATATTATAAGGATCTGTCACTTTCAAACTTGTGAGTTTACAGAGCAGTTAAGAAAACGGTATGTGGAAAAGAAATCCAGAATGACTAGAACAGAATTTACGATGGTGGAACAGCTTCAGCTTATTCATGTATGAAGCAAACCCAGTCCGTGCACATTAAAATTGCAACAACAAATGGGTTTTTCCCTGCAAATGCAGAGTTGTCAGTAGCCATCTGTTAAAATCAAATTTTAATATGGTACAAATAATGGAACTAATTTTGAGTGTTTTATGCTATACTGTGGATAGCAGCAAAATATGATCAAGTTCCAAATGATCAACTTATTTGTAAAATAAACTTAAAGGGAAATCTTCCTCTAATTACAACAGAGAGTTGGCAAACACTTAGGGGAGTAAAATCATATCAAGTCCCTCAAGTGGTTACAAAACTGATACAGAGAGACATTGAATAAAGATGATAGTTCCTGAATTACCCTGATGCAATGAAGATTCCGTTCAGTTACAAAAAGTAGGATACAAGATTGGGGAAAACTGTATAGGAGAAGGGAAGTGAGGTTATAAGCTGCTTGTTGATAAAGACCTGGCATTTCTGTCTTAATTTTCTCTCTCACACCTGCCATGCTGACATGCATGTGAACTTTTCGGTAAACGTTTGCTGTAATAAACCACATTTGTGACCGCTAAAACCCAACCTCTGAGACATTTGAGAGCTTGTTTAGGAACAGTACTGAGGCAAAAGACAGATATTGTAGGTCAGGGTCAGGCAAGACGTCAGCTTCTGTATTATCTCTGGAGAAGAGAGACGATTAGATACTCACAGGCTTTTTACTCATTTATTCAGCCACGCAAAACAAATATTTACCAAACTCATCCAGCGTCCCAGAAAATATCCTCAGTCCTGGATACTTAGCGCATGTCAGGTTAGTCCTTGGTCTCCAGGACGTCGTTAAGGGTCAAAGTATTGCATTGTATATACACACCACATCATCTTTATCCATTCATCAGTTGATGGACATTTGGGCTCTTTCTATAATTTGGCTCAGAAGTTTCTACGCCTAAATCTAATGTCATTCCTTTGCTTCAAATCCTTCAAGGTTTGCCCGTGTCTCTTAGGGTAAAGTTCCAGCTTCTTGGCATTGCTCACAAAACCCTACAACCTCTCTCTGCACGCCTCCATACTCCATGCTGTCAACATTCTTTGGGAGAGCGCCATCATTTACTTAGTTCCTCAAAAGCCTCTGCCCATACTGATCCCTTTGTCTGGAATGCCTTTCCCTAGATTATCTGCCAGGAAAATTGTACCAGTCCAATTGTTGTTTTAATTCTTGATTTCAGTGTCAGCTTCCTGTGGAAGAGCGTATATAGGCACATACACACACATACACACAAACACACAAATGCACACCCCAAGCCCACTTTTCCCCAGTGCTCCTTCTCTATGCTCTTATAATCTCCATAGCGTCTCCACTGTGAGCGTCTCCATTGTGCCTGTTGTTCAGGTTTGCAATCATTGATTGTTTTGCCTCAACTAAGCTGCAAGAGGAAATTTATCTTACCAAATGTTACATATATAGCACTTTCTACTTCATCTGGCCACTGATAGGTCCTCGATAAAAATACGTACATTAGGGGTGCCTGGGTGGCTCAGTTGGTTGAGCATCCGGCTTTGGCTCAGGTCATGATCTCATGGTTTATGAGTTCGAGCCCCGCGTCGGGCTCTGTGCTGACAGCTCGGAGCCTGGAGCCTGTTTCGGATCCTGTGTCTCCCTCCCTCTCTGCTCCTCCCCTGCTCTGTCTCTGTCTCTCTCTCTCTCTCTCTCTCTCTCTCTCTCAAAAATAAATAAATATTTTTTAAAAATCCGTACATGATAATCGATGCCAAAACAGCAAGGGGGGGCGTTCTGGAAATGAAGACGTTTCAGAACTTGAAATAATTCTGGACCCTACATATTTCAATTAGACCTTTTTCTATCTTCGTGCCTTTTACATCTTTGAGTTAAATATTTCCATAAGCCATATATTGATAAGCTGTGACATAATTTCACTCAAATTTAGGAAGAGACCAGAAATTTGCACGAAAGTCATAGAGTAAGAAAAGCAGAGCGATTTGATGCTCAGTGAATTCTAGATGCGGTTTCTTCTGTCCTCAGTGCAGAGGGAATGTTCTGAGTGACCTATCTAAGTCCATCGGTCACTCTGAAAAGGAAAGCACGAAGGTTTTCTAAGTTGATTCATTTCCCTCCTTGCAGAGGCCTGGATGGAAATAACAAGTTGGAAAGCCCAGAGACATCCTGTGGTGAAAGAAAAGAGTGGTTAAACCATGGAGATTGATTTGCTTTAGAT
Organism: Panthera leo; assembly: GCF_018350215.1. Taxonomy (NCBI): domain Eukaryota; kingdom Metazoa; phylum Chordata; class Mammalia; order Carnivora; family Felidae; genus Panthera; species Panthera leo. The sequence continues at coordinate 157,127,427 of NC_056680.1, read as the reverse complement.
GAACTATTCTTAATATTTCCTTTGTGTCGCATACATTCACAAGAATGTTGTTATTCATTGAATAGAGGTGATGGTTTCTGTGATTTTTTTTTTTTTCGGCAGTAATAAATGTGGCCCACAGCTAAATTAAGACATCCTTCCACTACTTTGGGCATAGCATTTTTTCTGAACAGCTGGTTTCTGTTAATAGGCATATCCTTCCTGCCAGAGCAAGCAAATTTGTAATCCCCATCATGCTTGCTGTGTAACTGCCCCAGAGCACATAATCACAGAGTACGTTCCCGTTGCTTTACAGGGATTTTTTTCTTTCAAAGTTGTACTTTTGGGAGACACATCATCTATTTTGTACTCCATTTTCATGCCTTTCGTTAATTATAGCATCTGATATTTATGGCGAGGGGAGGAAAATAAACCTAAAGGTGTACAATTGCCTATTTACAATATGTGAGCTCACAAATCCTCAAAGTGTAAAAAGTTCTCTGAGATGCTACGAAAACACATTTCAAACTACAGGAGCATCTCTCACCACACAATTAGGAAATATTAAAAATAGGGTCTGGCTATGCTGTATTCAAGATTTGATAAGCTCTGAAATGCATTGACCAGGAGGGAAATGATCGCCTTACTGTGACCTCTGTTTCATTGCCTGTTCTTCAGAAGTATTTGGTAATGCAGTAAGATTTGGGTTTTCGAGGTTTACTGGGTTTTATTTTTCAGTTTAAGTAATGATTCTGTTCCTGATTTAGTTGTACAAAGGCAATAATTGGGCTTAATTCACCAAGTAAACGTGGTGATCTTAGATCATGCGTTGGTCCATAGTTTCCTTCTGAGTTAATTTTTCTGGGGACATGCATATGCTTAATTTGAAATATTTTAATTTAGGGGTGCCTGGGTGGCTCAGTCAGTTAAGCATCCAATTCTTGGTTTCAGCTCAGATTTCATAGGATCGAGCCCCATTTTGGGCTCCGTGCTGATGGCACGGGGCCTGCTTGGGATTCTGTCTCTCCTCTCTCTCTGCCCCTCCCCTCTCTCTCTCACTCACTCTCTCTCTTTCTCTCTGTCTCTGAAAATAAAGAAATAAACATTAAAAACATTTGAAATATTTTAACTCAAAATGTATAGTTATTTGGAAAGAGAATGGGTAGATTGATTACCTGTCGACATATGAAAGGTAGACTCACTTAAACAGAAGTTGAAGATAAAAATTTAATCTATTAAAGTGCAAATAATATTTTTGAGCACATAACCATAAACAAGATATAGGATGTGATTTTTTAAGGTATATAGGAAGGATTTCTTTTCAAAATATCTTTAAAAGAAAGAAAACTGAGAAGAGTTTTATCAGCAAGAGTAGGTAAGATCAGGCAGGAATAAGTGGGGAAACGTGCAGTGGTAAGATGGAGACAGGTGACTGCAAGCTGGATGCACTCTCCACTCACCCCTGGATGAACCGACCCCAGAGGGCGGTCTTTCTGGTGGGAATGTGAAAGGCATTGCTGGACATAAAGGGTATACTTCCTAAAAATGAACGTTTCAATTGACAGGAACAGAAAATAGACCTAAATTCATATTAGCTAAGATTCAGAAAATAGAAGCAAAAAACCAACAGAAGTAGGAGAGAAAATGATTAAATCAACAGTCATTTTGGGAAGATTTTCAATGAAACGGAATTTCAGTAAGGATATAAAAGATTTGAATAGCATGACTAACTCTGCAACTAAATTGTATATAGTAATCCATTTGTAAGTTGCCGTCCTTTTCCAATACGCACAGAACATTAATCATAATCAAATTCTGGGATAGTAAACGGAATTTAAGTTGTGTAGATTATATTCTCTGATCACAGAGAAATAGGTTAGAAATCAACAAAAAGTAACTGTAGAATCTCCATAGATTTAGAAATTAACAAGCACAATAGGAAATATATCCCAACAAATTTGAAAATTTATAGAAAATGAGAAAATTTCAAGAAAACACAATTTACAAACACTAGCACAGAAATATAGAGAGAATCTGAACAGTCCAACCTCTATTCCCATAATTATACAACTTCCTCAAAGAAAACTGGACCAAAATTGTTTCATCAGTGAATTCCACTAACATTTAGGAAAAAGTAATTCAACCCTTGCAAAAACTCTCCCAAGACAAGAAAAGGAGGGAGCATTTCTCCGTTTATTTTAAAATTTCAGCAGGATCTGAATATAAAAACTGACATACACAGAAACATTGAGCAAAACACTAGAAAATCAAACCCAGAAAATATAGGAATAATACATTAAGACCAAGGTTGGATTTACTCCAAGAATAAAATGGTGTTAGATATTAGAAGACAATGTAATTTGCTATATTATGAAAATAGAGGAGAAAAAGTATGATCATCTCAACAGATGCAAACAAAGCATTTGATGAATTTCAATATCTGTTTTTGCCAAGAGCAAAAATAAAATCTTAGTAAACAACCAAAGAAGGAAATGTCCACACATAGAAACCAATTTCAGGTCAATTTTATATATAATTACAAAAAGTAAAATAATAAAACTTCTAGAATTAGAATCTAAATGATAAGATACTGCCATGCTACAGGAATAGGCCAAGTTCTTAAACCCAAAAGCACTAACTATAAAGAAAAATTTGATAAATCAGACTGTATTAATGAAAATTCATGCTCATGAAAAGTTATGAAATCCAAAGTATAAAAATAACCATAATAGAAGATATTTGCAAGACATATAACCATAGAAGCTCCTATCCAAGTACATATAAATTAATCACTAAACAACAAATAAGGAAAACAACTTAATAAAAAATAGGCAAACTACTTAAATTAGAAATTCACAAGAGATATTTAACATCCAATAGACTTATTAAAATTGTTCAATTTCTTTAGTCATCAGAGAAATGCAAATTATAAGCGCAGTTTGATACCAATACATGCCCCCCAAAAATAACTTAAAAATGTTTTAATTGAATTCCTAAGAGTTGGCAAACACTAAGTCAGAAGAAGTCTTTACTTCTGATCATAGGGTGAATTTGTATAAACATTTAAGAAAGCTGTTTGCTGTTATCTACGAACACTGAAATATCTTATGATCCAATATTTTCACATTTCTTCTTAGGTAATTCCTAACAGAAATACTCTTACATATGCACCCAAAGGCCACATGCAACCATGTTCATACCAACATTATTTATAATCAAAAACTTTTAAAAAAATGCCCAATAGTAATATTGATAAATATATTGTGGTATATTCATACAACAGAAACAACAGCATTGGGGGGTGCCTGGGTGGCTCAGTCAGTCAAGCATCCTACTCTTGGCTCAGGTCATGATCTCATGGTTCCTGAGATCAGTTCGTGAGATCGAGCCCCATGTGAAGCTCTGTGCTGATAGCATGGAGCCTGCTTGAAATTTTCTCTCTCTCTGTCCCTCCCTCTCATGTATATGTGCACTCTCTCACTCTGTCTTTCAAAATAAATAAACTTAAAAAACAACAACAATGAAAATTAATACAGCTAAATGAAACAAAATGAATAGTTCTTCTAAACTTAATATTGAACAAAAGAATTTAGGCACAATATAATTTATACAGTAGATTACATTTAAAATTATGCAAAAATAAATCTGTAGTATTAGAAATCAGTATCCTAGTAATCTTTGGGTAGAGGGAAAAGGTTGTAGTTATAAGGGGCATGAAGTGAGAGTTGGTAATGTTCCATTTATTAACCTGGATCACATCACATGGTTAGGTTCATTTTTTGATCCTTTGCTCAGTAGTACATTTATGACATGCACTTTACTGCATGTATATAATGTGTATACTATACTTCATAAAATAATTCTAAATAATTTATTAAACATTGCCATTTCAGCAGTATGCTGAAATAGTTTTTCAGAAAACAAGTCCTTCTAATACAAAACTGCTAAAAATATTAGAAATGATATTACAGATCTCCTTATAAATACATTACAATAAATTTGAGACATCCACAAGAAACTATAAAAGAGAAGGAAAAAGGAAACCAAAATGGTAAGTGAGACAGTGACAGCCTTTGCTGTCGCTTGACCTTGGGATGTTTGATCATTTCCTTAGTGAAAGGGCTTGATTGCCCCTACAGAAGTTAGGCATTTGACCTAACGTTCCCACAAAATGGGAGGATTCTCCCAAGGCTATACTATCAGGGAAAGGATGAATTAGGAATGTATGTGCATATGTGTGTATGTACAACCCATGTGTGTGTGTGCATGCGTGTGTGTTCACGAGGAAGACAACAAGGAACTTTATCAAGCTGCACTTGTGTTCTAGATAGAAAAATAAATAGTCTCCTAAAGATATGACACGATACCTTCAAAAAGTTTGGAATTGAATTTATGAGTGCTGTATAGGGCTGGGCCCATGAGGCTATAGTCGGTGAGACACATGCCAAAGATTCTGGGGCAGACAGTGGAACGGTTAATCTATAATCCCACAGTCTACCTGCTGTGGTTCAAAGTGTGTCCTACCTACCAGGTGAGGAAGGTCTTTGAAACTCACCATATCTCCAATTCATACTAAGGGAGATCCATTCAGCAAGGGGCCAGAACTCACCTTATGTCACTGCTCTTTCCCGCCCTGATCCTCCTTGCCCCGTCTTTTGGATGATCTTCACTGTCTCCTAGGATCCATGCTTGTTCCTAGTGAGCACGTGATAGTTTTTAACCTTACCTTCTTCATTTTCCATCTCTTTTCACAGAATTTATGGGATAATCTATTATGTGATTTGGGTGGTACTGATCTTAAGGTTTCCTAATTTGCATTTTCCAAGTTAAGTGTGATGATTTTGATAAGGTTTCCAGTTTGAATCCGTAATTTTACAAACTAGAACATTTAATTATTTCCAGTACAGGGGGGAACAAACCACTTCTGGTTACCATGATCTCAGGTTTCAAGAGTTTCTGAAATCGCATGTTTAAAATCTTGGATTTCTTCTATATGATGGACTTTCGCTTAGCAAAGGAACAATTAAAATGGATTAAATTTGCTTTTAGTATATTTTGCATGATCTTGCTATTTTATTACTTTTTATAAATGTAGGTTTTAAAACTCTCTTATTTGAAAATCACTTTGTTTAGTGGATTAAAGAGAAGCAAAACCAAAGTCTATTACTTTTACATTCTCTTTGTCAACACTGTTGGGTTTTTGTTAAATACTATATATACTTGTGTTAAATAAATCTGTACACATTGTACTACTTACCATTTCTTCATTGGTCTTACTGCATTATAAAGAACTATAAAGTATATAATCAACTTTTTTACTTTTGATGTTCTCAAGTGTTGAAAAATTCGCTTTTTTAAAACTTTAGACATGACTGGTAGATATTTCTGATACTTTTTATTCATTTTTGTTGTATACATACCCTCCCATCCTGTACTTTGATTTTTTTTGTTTTACACCCACGTTTGTCAACAAATCCCTTATGCAGTTCGCCTCTCCAATTTTGATCTTCTTTGAAGAGCACTTTTGGAAAATGACCAGAACACTACAGCCCTACACCATGAATAATTCACGTTGTACAACTTCAGCCTGACCTTCTCTGGCTCTCAGAGATTCCTCCATTCAACTCTCATTGATTTTATGGCAAAAAACTGGGCCCACATACACTCTCTTCTTCACATCCAAGAATCAATGTCCCTACATTTATATAATTTCCAGGCTCAGAGAAAGAATAGAACTATCCTTATATTCATAGCCTCATAGAAATAAAAGGAACTTTGGAGGTCATTGAGTCTAAGTCTTTTCATTTCACAGTTGATGAACCTGAAGCCAAGAAAGGTGTAGCCAGGAAACCCAAAGACCCAGGAATGTGTATTTCATTATCCTTTTAATTCATTCTTTTTATAATTAAAAAACACCTGTTGCTTACTTCTGTTGCTTCCTGTCTTTGCAAGATGCTGCTTGATCAAAAATCTCTTCTCTTGAGGAGCCAAGATGGCAGAACAGTATGGAAGTTTTTTTTTTTGCATCCCGCATCCATGAAATGCAGCCAGATCAACACTAAACCATCCTGCACACCTAGAAAACTGATTTGAGAATTAACACAACAATCTGAACAACCTGAACTACAGAACTCAGCAGGTTCACTGTGCAGAGAGGTGAACTGGGGGAGAGAGAAGCATGGAGGGCAGGGAGCTGTTTTTGCTTGTGGAGAGAGGACAGAGACGGGGGAGAGTTCAGGAAAAGCACCCCTACCAAAAGCAGCTGGAGAGAAAGTGGAAAAGTGGAAACAGCCACAGGGACTGAACAAAAAAGAGAGAAAGGAGAAATGAGAGGGTTTAAATTCCTTTAAGACTCTATAAACGGGGAGCACAGAGTCTGACACTCCACAGCTGGTTACCTGGTGGTGCTTTGGTGAGAAGGGAGAATCCCCAGGAGTAGAGTGAAGTCCGGGGGTCATTGGGCCACACAGGAAAAGCAGTTCCCCTGCTGGAAGGACATTTGGTAGACGCTGTGGGGCCACCCAGTCCCAGGAGACCCCAGAGAACAACCACATTCGCTGGTGCTGGAACAAGGTCGTTAAGGGTGAAGCCTGGTGCCAGATGTATGTTGTGATTTGCCATAATCCCTGAAATGCTGCTGCCACACGATCACGTGAACTTTTCCTGGCGCAGGCTGGCACCCAGCTGCAGTCTCTGGGCATTGGAAGCAGCACGGTCCCATGAACGTTCCTGGGTGCAGCTGGCACTGGACCACTGCTCGGTGGGACCCTCCCCCAGAAGATCTCAGCAGGTCACAGTCCCTCAGAAGTGAGGGGTTGGGAAACGCAGCCACATGTGAGATGAAACTCAGGAGGGTAGTGCCACCTGACAACCTGATGGCTTGGTCACAGACAGTGTAAAAGCAGGGAGTGGACGGAAGCCAGAGACAAAGGACGGGTGTGCGATTACTGGTCGGAGAGAACACAGAGTTCTAATACTAGAGACTGGGTAGCTGGGTGACACCATTTTCACCTCTTCTGTGCATGTGCATACACACCTACAAGTGCCACAACAATCCACCTCAGTAAGCTAAGCAGCGCCATCTAGTGGAGAACAGAGCTGTTACACTAAGTCCTGCCAACTAAGTCAACCTCGCTCTTCAGGAACATAAGTCACTCGGCCTGTTTAGTTTATGGACTATAAAGCTTTTCATAGTTTGACACCTAGGGGAAACCAATGTAATTGCAATCATATTTTGGTCTGTTCGTTGGTCCATCTATTCAATTTTCTTTTTTTTTCCTTCATTTTCATTTCTTTTTCTTGAATACAGAAAGAGAAAAAATGTATTTTTATTCTCAATTTTTATTAAAAATATTTTCCTTTAATTTTTTCTACTATATTTCTTACCTTTTTGTAAATTTTTCAAATTCTATTTTACTTCGATCATTTCATTTTATTCTATTTCATTGTATTCATTTTCTCAAATTTTCAAACATTTTTCTTTTTTTCCCCCTTTTTTTCTCTAATCTATCAAGCTCATTTCAATAACCAGACCAAAACACACCTAGAATCTAGCATCATTTATTTGATTCGTGTGTGTGTGTTGTTTTTAATTATTTTTTAATTTTAATTTTTTTTTACCTTATCAATTTTTTCTCCCTTCAAAATGATGAAACAAGGGAATTCACCCCAAAGGAAAGAGCAGGAAGAAATGACAGCCAGGGGCTTAACACAGATACAAGCAAGATGCCTGAACAAGAATTTAGAATCATGATAATAAGAATACTAGCTGGGGTAGGAAATAGATGAGAATCCCTCTCTGCAGAGATGAAAGAAGTAAAAGCTAATCAGGATGATATTAAAAATGCTATAACTGAGCTGCAATCTTGAATGGATGCCATGGCAGCAAGAATAGATGAGGCAGAACAGCAATCAGCCATATAGAGGACAAACTTACAGAGAATAATGAAGCAGAAAAAAAAGAGGGAGACTAAGGCAAAAGAGCACGATTTAAGAATTAGAGAAATCAGTGACTCATTAAAAGGAACAATATCAGAATCATAGGGGTCCCAGAAGATGAAGAGAGAAAAAGGGGTAGAAGGGTTATGTGAGCAAATCATAGCGGAAAACTTTCCTAACCTGGGGAAAGACACAGACATCGAAATCCAGGAAGCACAGACGACCCCCATTAGATTCACCAAAAACCAACCATCAACAAGGCATCTCATAGCCAAATTCACAAAATACTCAGGCAAGGAAAGAAGAATGAAAAGAGCAAGGGAAAAAAGTCCTTAATCTACAATGGAAGACTGATCAGGTTTGCAGTGGACCTATCCACACAAACTTGGCAAGCCAGAAAGGAGTGGCAGGATATATGCAATGTGTTGAATCAGAAAAATATGCAGCCAAGAATTCTTTGTCCAGCAAGGCTGTCATTCAAAATAAACAGATAGATTAAAAGTTTCCCAGACAAACAAAAATGAAAGGAGTTCGTGACCACTAAGCCAGCCCTGCAAGAAATTTTAAGGGGGACACTCTGAAGGGAGAAAAGATGGGGGAAAACAAAGATCAACAGCAACAAAGACTAGAAAGGACCAGAGAACACCACCAGAAACTCCAACTCTACAAGCAACATAATGGCAATAAACTCATATCTTTCAGTATTCACTCTAAACATCAATGGATTAAATGCTCCAATCAAAAGACATAGGGTAACAGAATGGATAAGAAAACAAGATCCATCTATATGCTGTTTACAAGAGACCCACATTAGACCTAGACACCTTCAGATTGAAAGTAAGGGAATGGAGAACCATCTATCCTGCTAATGGTTGACAAAAGAAAGCAGGAATAGCCATACTTATATCAGACAATCTAGACTTCAAAATAAAGACTGTAATAAGAGATGAAGAAGGGCATTATATCATAATTAAGGGATCTGTCCACCAAGAAGACCTAACAATTGAAAGCATTTATGCTCCAAATGTGAAAGAACCCAAATATATAAATCAATTAATCACAAACATAAAGAAACTCACTGATAATAATACCATAATAGTAGGGGACTTCAACACCGCACTTACAAAGCAACAGACAGACAGATCAACTAAACAGAAAATCAACAAGGAAACAATGGCTTCGAATGACACACTGGACCAGATGGACTTAACAGATATATTCCAAACACTTCATCCTAAAGCAGCAGAATACACATTCTTCTCCAGTGCACATGGAACGTTCTCCAGAATAGATCACATACTGGGACACAAATCAGCCCTCAACAAGTACAAAAAGATCAAGATAATACCATGCATGTTTTCAGACCACAATGCTATGAAACTCAAAATCAACCACAAGAAAAAATTTGAAAGGATAGCACATACTTGAAAACTAAAGAACATCCTACTGGAGAATGAATGAGCTAACCAAGAGGTTAGAGAGGAAATTGAAAAGTACATGGAAGCCAATGAAAATGATAACACCACAGACCGAAACCTCAGGGACGGGGCAAAGGTGGTCAAAAGAGGGAAGTATATAGCAATCCAGGCCTTCCTAAAGAAGGAAGAAAAGTCTCAGATACACAACCTAACCTTACACCTCAAAGTTCTGGAAAAAGAAGAGTAAATAAAACCCCAAACCAGCAGAAGACAGGAAATTATAAAGATTAGAGCAGAAATCAATGCTATCAAAACCAAAAAACGAAAAACCAAAAAAACCCAGTAAAACAGATCAATCAAACCAGAAGCTGGTTCTTTGATAGAATTAACAAAATTGATATACCCTTAGCCAGTTTGATCAAAAAGAAAAAGGAAAGGACCCAAATAAATAAATCAAGAATGAAATGGGAGAGATCACATCCAAAACAGCAGAAATAAAAACAGTAAGACACTATTATGAACATTATATGCCAATAAAATGGGCAATCTGGAAGAAATGGAAAAATTCCTAGAAATATCTAAACTACCAAAACTGAAACAGGAAGAAATAGAAAATTTGAACAGACCCATTACCAGTAAAGAAATCAAATTAGTAATCAAAAATCTCCCAAAAAACAAGAGTCCTGGGCCAGATGGCTTTCCAGGGGAATTCTATTAAACATTTCAAGAAGAGTTAATACCTATTCTCTTGAAGCTGTTCCAAAAAGAAGAAATGGAAGGAAAACTTCCAAAATCTTTCCATGAAGCCAGCATTACCTTGATTCCAAAACCAGACAAAGACCCCACTAAAATGAAAACTACCAACCAATTTCCCTGATGAACATGGATGCAAAAATCGTCAGCAAGATATTAGCCAAACGGATCTGACAATACATTAAACAAATTATTCACCGCGACCAAGTGGGATTTATACCTGGATGCAGGGCTTGTTCAGTATCCACAAAACAAATATTGTGATTCATCACATCAATAAAAGGAAGGACAAGAACCACATTATCCTCTCAATAGATGCAGAAAACACATTTGACAAAGTACAGCATCCTTTCTTGATAAAAACTCTTAAGAATGTAAGGATAGAAGGATCATTCCTCGAGATTATAAAAGCCATATATGAAAGATCCAATGCTAATATCATCCTCAGTGGGGAAAAACTGAGAGCTTTCCCCCTTAAGGTCAGGAACAAGACAAGGATGTCCACTCACACCACTGTTATTCAACATAGGTTTGGAAGTCTTAGCCTCAACAATCAGACAACACAAAGAAATAAAAGACATCCAAATCAGCCAGGAGGATGTCAAACTCTCACTGTTTGCAGATGACATCATAGTCTATATGGAAAACCCAAAAGATTCCATGAAAAACCTGCTAGAACTGATCCATGAATTCAGCAAAGTGGCAGGATATAAAATCAACGCACAGAAATCGGTTGCATTCCTATACACCAATAATGAAGAACAGAAAAAGAAATCAAAGAATCCATCCCACTTACCATTGCACCAAAACCCATCAAATACCTAGGAATAAACATAACCAAAGAGGTGAAAAATCTATACACTGAAAACTATAGAAAGCTTATGAAGCAAATTGAAGAAGACACAAAAAATGGAAAACTATTCCATGCTCCTGGATAGGAAGAACAAATATTGTTAAAATGTCGACACAACCCAAAGCAATCTACATATTCAATGCAATTCCTATCAAATAACACCAGCATTCTTCATAGAGGTAGAACAAACAATCCTAAAACTTGTATGGAACCACAAAAGACCCCGAATAGCCAAAGCAATCTTGAAAAAGCAAACCAAAGCAGGAGGCATCACCCTCCCAGACTTCAAGCTGTATTACAAAGCTGTAGTCATCAAGACAGTATGGTCCTGGTACAAAAACAGACACTCAGATCAATGGAACAGAGTAGAGAATCCAGAAATGGACCCACAAACGTACGGCCAACTAATCTTTGACAAAGCAGGAAAGAGTATCCAGTGGAATAAAGACAGGCTCTTCAGCAAATGGTGCTGGGAAAACTGGACAGCAATATGCAGAAAAAGGAACCTGGACCACTTTCTTATACCATACACAAAAATAAACTCAAAATGGATTAAAGACCTAAACGTAAGATAGGAAGCCATCAAAATCCTAGAGGAAAAAGCAGGTAAAAACCTCTTTGACCTTGGCCACAGCAACTTCTTACTCAACACGTCTCTGGAGGCAAGGAAAACAAAAGCAAAAATGAACTACTGGGACCTCATCAAAATAAAAAGTTTCTGCACAGAGAAGGAAACAATCAGCAAAACTAAAAGGCAACTGACAGAGTGGGAGAAGATATTTGCAAACGACGTATCAGATAAAGGGTTAGTGTCCAAAATCTATAAAGATCTTACCAAACTCAACACCCAAAAAACAAATAATCCAGTGAAGAAATGGGCAAAAGACATGAATAGACACTTCTCCAAAGAAGACATCCAGATGGCCAACCGACACATGAAAAAATGCTCAACATCACTCATCATCAGGAAAATACAAATCAAAACCACAATGAGATACCAGCTTACACCTGTCAGAATGGCTAACATTAACAACTCAGGCAATGACAGATATTGGTGAGGATGGGGAGAAAGAGGATCTCTTTGGCACTGCTGGTGGAAATGCAAACTAGTGCAGCCACTCTGGAAAACAGTATGGAGATTCCTCAAAAAATTAAAAATAGAACTACCCTACAACCCAGGAATTGCACTACTAGGTATTTATCCAAGGGATACAGGTATGCCTTTTCAAAGGGGCACATGCACCCCAGTGCTTATAGCAGTACTATCAACAATAGCCAAAGTATGGAAAGAGCTCAAATGTCCATCGATGGATGAATGGATAAAGACAATGTGGTTTACATATACAATGGAGTATTACTCGGCAATCAAAAAGAATGAAATCTTGCCATTCAAAACTATGTGGATGGAACTAGAGGGTATCATGCTAAGTGAAATTAGTCAGTCAGAGAAAGACAAATATCATATGACTTCACTGATATGAGGACTTTAAGAGACAAAACAGATGAACATAAGGGAAGGGAACCCAAAATAATATAAAAACAGGAGGGGGACAAAAACATAAGAGGCTATTAAACTTGGAGAATAGAGGGTTGCTGGAGGGGTTGTGGGAGGGGAGATGGGCTAAATGGGTAAGGGGCATTAAGGAATCTACTCCTGAAATCATTGTTGCACTATATGCTAACTAACTTGGATGTAGATTAAAAAATAAATTAAAATATTTTTTAGATTAAAAATAAAATTATAAGAATAAAAAAAAATTCTTCTCTCTTTAATATATTTTCAGTGTGTTCCATTGAACTGGTGACTTTTGTTCACCTGTCACTATATCAATCATAAATGCATTAAATTATAAGCAAGATAAAGCATAACAGTTGCTTTAAAATATCAGGCTACTCTTCTTACATTTCAGAATTCTAAAGTTAGAGGGGTGGGGGAGGTTGCTCTCCCTTTGGTTCAGCAGCTCAAGGATGTGAAGACTGTCTTATCTGCAGTTACGCATCCTCTTAATAATCGCAAGATGACAGCTTAGCTTCTGGCATCACAGGCCTTCCAGGCAAGAGGAAGAGCTAAGGACGTGGTCATTTTTGCACTTTTTACCAGAAAGCAAAACTCTCCTCCCAATGCCGCTGAAACATCTTCCACTTGTATCTTGTTGGGCAGCAATATACCATGTGGTACTCCTGAATGCAAGGATGGCTATAACGACAGTGGGTTTTGCTTTTTTTATTTTTTGTAAATAACTGGGCAGATTGTTGCCCTCAACAATATCAACATTTTGTCAGTAAGGAAGTTAGAGAATGTGTAATTAATTGGCAACTAGCAATAGTCTCTGGTGTTCTGGTACCATTACAGTAGAATCCACCTTCTTTCTCACGGCCTCCAAAGTGGAGACCTTGAATAACCTGACCCTGCCCTCTTCTTCAGCTGTATTTTGAACCTCTCTGGCCCTCACTACTGAATTCTACCCAACCAGCATTCTTTCTGCCACGTTAGTAGGCCAGGCTTTTCTCCTTGGGTCATCCTCTGTTTCTCATGCTCTTCCCTGCTCTTCCATAGCTGGCTCATTCTCGCCCTCAGTCTTCTAGGACCTTTAAGCTCCAAATGAAACATTCTTTTCTTGGAGAAGCCTTCCTTGACCGTATTACTCAGAGGACACCTCCCTCTGTTCTTCTCTGTCAGCAGTTATTTAGAGCAATTACTATAATTTTAAAATTCATCTCATATATTTTGTTAATGTTTCTTTTCACTTATCTCGTCTACTAGACTGCTGGCGCTACTCACAGAGTTCACTCACCTATTCAACAGATATTTGTTGAGAAGCAGTTTATGTGCCAAGCACTCTCCTAGGTGCTAGACACAGCAATGAATGAGATAAAAAAGACCCTGGCCTCATAAAGTTCACAGTTTAGTAGGAGAGACAGAGATTACCAGGTATCTTGTTTCACATAGTGGCTGATGTCCAATATTTATTCAGTGAATTGATAAAAAGCTATTGTTTGCCAGAAACTACATTCACACTGAGGATACAGCCCTTCTGCTTTTGGAGTATATCATCTATCCATGACTGTGTTTTTGAATAGCGAGGATAGTTTTTGCCTAAAAGTAGAATAATAACAATCTACCACAATCACTCTTAGGATTATAATTAAAGAATAGTCTCTGCAGAAATCGCTCATTAAAATTGAATAATTTTATTAAGAGCAATCTCGAAATAATTAGAGTAACTTACAAATTGTTTAAAATATTTAGACAAGACGTTTAATGAGGAGGTTGGAATCGATTACAACTAAATTTCTATTGTATTTTTTTACATTGAGCCAAAGAGAAATGAAAGACGAAGACACTAAGCAAACCAAAAGTTAATTTCAATGATAACAAGAAGATCAAGTGGTGATAACAAAGACTGTATGATCTAACCACTATTATTTTAACCAATCCAGGAAGAAACTTCAGGTCCCATATATTTCCAGCCACTTTTGTCCACTAGCGAAACTTTTTTACCATTAGATTTATTAAGAAAACCAACAGTGAAATTATGCTTAGGGGTAACAGCTGTTGCTCCTAGAATAATGAAGATCTACTATATAATAATAATATAATATAAATTGTGCTTTAGGATAGCTGATGGTAATGTTATTACCTGAAAAAATGGGCATGGCCCAAAGGGACAATTATTGGTTCTGAATTACAAATCATGATGTAGAGACTAACAAAAAGTTTCTCAACACTCCTAAATATTTCACACGTGTGTATAGTGGTAAACAGACCTCATACTGGACTATAGGCTCATTATCAAGGCGATGCCCCAGTTTCTTCATCTGTAAATTTAGAGTAAAAATACTGCAATTGCAAGAGTGTTATAAGTGAAGAGAAACTGCTTTCCGTAGCAGACTACTAAACACGAATTTGCTGTTATATACATATATGTAACAATTTAACAATATATATAAACTTATTGTTTACATATAGCAATATATCATAATAAGATATATTTATAATAAAAGTTGTACTTATATAATATATAATAAATAACATAATGTGTATGGTATATTATACATTATAAATAAGTACATATTTATAGTATAACAACATATATCTTTTTATAATATATTGTTACATATGGGTCTTATATATTATAATATATGTCTTCATATATAGTTATATATAAAACAGCAAGTTCTAACAGCTTGTACTATGCAAAGTACTTTCTTTTTCTAATAAAACATTATTACTCTAACCAATTAAAATGCATGTATATACATACAGTTGACTCCTGTGCAACATAGGGTTTCTGGGCACCAACCCCTTGTGTGATCAAAAACCTGTGTATAACTTTTGACTCCCCCAAATCCCACTTACTAGTAACCTGTTGACTGGAAGCCTTACCAATAATATAAATTGTTCAGTTGGCACATATTTTGTATGTTGGATGTATGCTATATTCTTATAAAAAAGTAAGCTAGAGAAAATAAAATGTTAGGAATATCATAAGGAAGAGAAAATACATTTATAGTACTGTACTGTATTTGTCAAAAAAAAAAACTCATGTATAAATGGACCCATGTAGTTCATGCGTGTGTTGTTCAAGGCTCAACTGAATTACTCGTGAAAATGCTTGATCCTCGGATTAAATTTGACTAGAATTTTCCAACTAATTTTCTTTTGATTAGGTCAACTAAGTTTACCCTCAAAAAATAGAATGTAACTTTCATCTTTTTCCTATTCATCTCAGCAATTAAATAGAATAACAAAAATACACGAAAAGTTAAATAATAATGCAAGGTTACTTAGGTCAACTGAACTAAAAGTTCCCTTTGGATCAAACAAGATCTTATGCTGCTTTTTGTTCACTACAGAAGGTGCTAAATAAATGCTGATGGATTGATTATTTGATAAAAATTAGATTTTCCTTTTGTTAATGTTTGTTTATTTTTGACAGAAAGACAGAGACAGAGCACGAGAGGGTGAGGGGCAGAGAGAGGGAGACACAGAATCTGAAGCAGGCTCCAGGCTCTGAGCTGTCACCACAGAGCCCGACGTGGGGCTAAAACCCACAAACTGTGAGATCATGACCTGAGTTAAAGTCAGACGCTTAACCAACCAAACAACCCAGGTGCCCCCAAAATTAGATTTTCCCAAAGTCACAGCAAAATATTCTCATTCAGTCCATATGGTTTTCCACTATAATTATTTTTATGTGATTTATGTGGTTTTATTTTTATATACTTACTGTTAATGAAATCAAATATAAGAATATATCCTATTCAACTTTTTTTGAATATCTCTTATGTGGGCTTAGCTCTGAGTTGGGTTAACAAAAGCAATGCAGTTTTTTTGTCATTCCTTGGGTCATGGCCAAAATTGTCAATAATAACATGTAAACTATCAGTAAATGAAAAACAGTATTTTTATACAATCAGGCCTTCTGACAAGAGTCACATTCTATGTCACAGAAATTCTTGCTTATGGGAATTTGGTTTCTACCACATAATGTAACCTGGTAAAAGATGTGTTCATAATAGAGAAATTCTGTCCAGTAGACATGCTTTCAGGATGAGTAATTCAGTTAGACATGTCTCTACAAATCTTTTTTCTGTTTAACAAAAAAAGAGGGAAGGGGACGCAGCTAACATCACCAGGAATAGCATGTACCAATCCAACGAAAGATTTAAAATTTGCAGAAAATTCTGATGATCATCAATTCTATAATTTCTACCACATACACTGAATTTTAAGTGGAAGTGTGATTTATTTTCGCTAGGACAAATGTATGAATGATAAGGCAGTGCTCTTTGAGATAAAATATGCTTTATCCCTGAAAGTATATCCACATCTTTCATTCAGATTAGAGATGAATGCATACATCTGGACCACTTTCCTTGTCATCAAGAGGGAAAGAGAAAAACTATTTTTCTTCTTTATTATCTCTTAACTATATGTAGATATTGATATATATGTATAGATGTACATATAAATATACATTTCTGTATCTCAGCGAATCCTGATACCTCTAGTCTCTACTTACTGTTACCTTCTGTGATTTCCAGAAAGTTTCCATCTATAGGTGCTACTGGTTTACTAAGTAACATGCCTTGGTAACTGCACATATGTTCAATGCTTTTCTGTCCCCAGGTGTCAGTGCTAGCTTGTTCATGTAAGTCAAGCCAATGCTGGCAGGGAGCCCAGATTACTTGGGGCATGGCAGCTACATGAAGCCAGAGAATCCTACCGGAGCATTATTGACCGTAACATTTCAAGCAGCTGGTTTAGGGCTGGAAAATACCGCTCTCCCCCGACATTGGGTTTCACCCTGCCCTTTGAACAAAAGAGGGCAGGGAAGTCATACCAGAAAACCCCTTCCACCTTCTCAATTCTACCCCATCGTATGTAGTCACTGCCCATGGTCGTCAGAGCATCACTGGCTTGCCCTTAAAATGGAGGTAGAAAGGGTACTTTTTCCCCATTATTTATTTATTTATAAAAATTGGTCACGTGTCCGTGCTTTATAGACATACACGTAGTGAAAAGATTACTATAGCCGAACTAATTACTATACCCTGCTATAGTCGCTTTCTGTGCGTGTTACGTGTTTGATGAGAGCACCTGAACAGATATTCTCTTAGCAACTTTCCAGTGTGTAATATCGTATTATACACTCTAGTCATCATGCTGTACATTAGATCATTAGAACTTATCCTACGTAACTGCTTTTCTACCCTTTGGCCCACAACATCTCTCTCCCCCACTGCCCCCACCCCAGGTAACAACTGTTCTACACTCAGCTTCTATGAATTAGACATTTTTTAGACTCCACATAGATGTGAGATCACACATTATTTGCTATTTCTGTCTTACCTTACTTCACATGATGTGTTCTGGATTCATCCATGTTGTCACAAATGGCAGTAAATATATATATACATATTATGTATATGTATATATATATGCAACAGAATATTATTTAGCCTCTAAAATGAAACTTTTTTAATACAAAAAGGACTGTAGACATAGCCTCATAAGAATTACTGTGGTTGTATATGAGTTATAAATCAATCTGAAAGGTTTGCCTGCGTGCTTTCTTCTTTCCAGAAACATTTGCCAGTTCTTAGCCTAATCTGTGGATACACATATGAAAATATGAGAAAGGAAGGATTTAGAACCACTGAATCTTTCTTCTAAGACATAAAAAAAATCAGAGTGACATATCAGATGATGTCATCACTATGGCCAGAAACCAGTGAATACAATGAACATCAAAGGATAGTTTTTTTACTCTACTGATCATATTTCTTGATACGACAAGAGTCATCTTTGTTATCTAACATGTCTGTCATCAGAATAAGTTTTATGATCTACAACTTGAAAATCCAAAACTTTTATAATAGTTAGCTTGAATGCTTTTTATGCTTTCCTTGTCCTCAGGAAACCAAAAAAAGATATCTTCATAATTCATTTACATGTTTTAATTTCCTGTTTCCTGTATTCACATTCTTTCTGCCAACTCTCACCACCACAGCACACACACACACAAAATTTAGGTGGTTTTCTTTTCATATTGAGGCTATTCTGCAAGCCTATAATCACAGTTTCTATTTTTCTTTGTACTTTTTTCTCTGCAATACCTCAAGATGGTAATTGATGCAGAAAGTGATACCAGAATGCTTTACTTTTACCAGTTGGAGAATTAGATTGCCTCATTTGAAGTAATTCAAAAGAAGAGAAACCGCGTGGTATAGTAAAAAAAAAAAAAAAAAAAAAAAAAACTGTACTGAGCTTAGATGAAGATCCTAGAATACTAGGGTTAATTGTAGGATCTAGAGAAAAGCTCTTTAGCTCTCTGGATCTGTGCCTACTTTAATAAAATATGGCAGCATTAAAAAGTGTTTTTATAAACTCTAAGAACTCTGTAATATCTGTGTAGCACCTCACATATGCTGAAAAATATCCAAAGTATTATGAAAATTATAGCAAAATATAATAATGGTATTTCCTTCGGTGCTTTTAGATTGTGTGTGTGTGTGTGTGTGTGTGTGTGTTAAAAAATATGTAATATAAAATCTAGCCCCTAACAAATTTTAAGTATACAGTACAATTGTTTTATATGCAGATTATTTTTTTACATTTTATTTATTTTTGAGAGAGAGAGACACAGAGAGACAGAGCACAAGCGGGGGAGGGGCAGAGAGAGAGGGAGACACAGAATCTGAAGCAGGCTCCAGGCTCTGAGCTGTCAGCACAGAGCCCGACGCGGGGCTTGAACTCACAAACCGTGAGATCATGACCTGAGCCAAAGTCAGACACTTAACCAGCTGAGCCACCCAGGCACCCCTATATGCAGATTGTGTAACAGCAGATCCCTAGAATGTTCTCATCTTGCATGAGTGGAACTCTATGGCCATTAAACAGCCACTTCCCCTTCCCTAATTTCTGGCAACCACCATTATACTATCTGCTTCTATGACTTTGCCTATAGATACTTCCTATAAGTGGAATCATGCAGTGTTTGTCCTTCTGTGACTGGGTTATTTCACCTAACCAAATCATCCATGTTTGTTTAGCATATAACAGGACTTCTTTTTTTTAAAGGATAAATAATATTCCATTGTATGTATAAACTAAATTTCCTTATCCAGTTATACATCAATGGACACTTAGGTTGTTTCCACCTGTTGTCTATTGTGAATATGCTGCTGTGAACATGGGGGTGCAAATAGCTCTCAAAGATCCCGGTATCAATTCTTTTGGATAAAAACTCAAAGGAAGATTGCTTGATCAAATGGTAGTTTTATTCTCAATTTTTGTAGGAACCTCCATTCTGTTTTGCATAGTGACTGCACCAATTTACATAACCACCAACAGTGCACAAGGGTTTTAATTTCTCCACATCATCTCCAACACTGGTTATTTTCTGGGGTTTTAGGGGTTTTTTTGTTTTGTTTTGTTTTGTTGTTTAATAATGGCCATCCTATCGGGTACGACGAAGTATCTCATTGTGGTTTTGATTTATATTTCCCTATGAGTGGTGTTGAACATCTTTCCATATACCTTTTGGCCATTTATATGTCTTTGGGAAAATGTTTATTTAGGTCCCTTGCCCTTTAAAAAAAATCATGTTGTTATTTGTTTACCCGTGCCTTTATTTTGCGATTGAGTTGTAGGACTTCCTTATGTATTTTGGATATTAAGTCTTCATCAGATACTTGATTTGCAAATATTTTCTTTAAAATATTTTTAGAGGGGTGCCTGGGTGGCTCAGTCAGTTGAGCATCTGACTTCAGCTCAGGTCATGATCTCCCTGTCCATGATGAGTTCAAGCCCCACATCAGGCTCTGAGCTGTCAGCACAGAGCCTGAAGCCTGCTTCATACTCTGTGTCTCCCTCTCTCTCTCTGCCCCTCCCCTGTTTGCACTGTGTCTCTCTCAAAAATAAGCATTTAAAAAATTATAAAATATTTTTTAGACTATTTAAAAATGCAAAAAGATTGCTTTTCCCACTTGTCAGTTGTCTCCTTTGCTGTACAGAAGCCTTTTCATTTGCTGTAGCCCCATTTGCCTACTTTAGCTGTTGTTGCGTATGCCTTGGTGTCACATCCAAGAAATCATTAGTAAAACCAGTGTTATGACATTTTCCCCATGTTTTCTTCTAGGAATTTTACGTGTTCAGGTCTTATGTTTAAGTCTTTATTCTATTTTGAGTTGACTTTTACGGACAGTGTAGCGTGAGAGTCTAATTTCATTCTTTTGCTGCAGTTATCCAGTTTTCCTAGCACCCTTTGTTGAAGAGATTCCTTTCACCATTACAGTCCCGACACCCTTGTCAAAAGTCATTCGTCCATGTATGTGTGGGTTTGTTTCTGGGCTCTCAATTCTGTTCCGTTGGCCTGTATGTCTGTCTTTATGCCAGTACCATACTGTTTTGATTATTGTATCTTTGTCATACATTTTGAAGTCATAAATCAGTGTTCTTAGATCTCATTTGGCGATATAAGTTTGCACAAACTCCAAAATGATAGATTAACGTTAAATAATTAAAGATTAAAATAAAAGGAAAAGAAAATGCTGTAGATATCAACAAACCTGAATTACTATCGTTAGGTAAAACATGATAGAAAACATGGCTCCTACAGTGTGTGGAGAACTACGTAAGTAAAACCCACCGTGGGCTCAAAGGGAAAGCTTGACAGGTATTCAGAGGTGTGTGTGAGAGAGTTGCAGAAGTAAAAGACAAAGGAATATGTGTGGGTAGAGGCATGGCACCCTTTCATTGTGCACTCTGAAGCACATTTGTGATTACACATTCCATTGAATGCTTGTCCTCTCTTAGTGGCCATTCCACCAATTCCATGAATGGAAACCTCACGCCCCCTTGTAGACACAGCTTCAACTGTGGTTCTCTCGATGTGAGGCAACTTCACTTATATTCCAGATCACTCACAGAAAGTGAGGCTCAATCCCTCGTGGCTCACTCTTTGCTTCTTACGTTTCCTTTTTCTTCATTCCTTCTTAAAAATCCAAACTCTCCTAAAGTCCATGCCACCTAGCTATATGTCCTGACATGTCTCTTACTTTTGTCATTGTATTAGTCTGCTAGAGCTGCCTGTTGAAGATCTTAGGGTGGCTTAAACAACACACATTTATTACACAAAGTTCTGGAGGCTAGAAGACCAAGATCAAGGTGTCAGCAGGTTGGGTTTCTCCTGAGGCCTCTCTCTTCACTTGCAGATGGCCATCTTCTCGTTGTGTCCTCATGTGGCCTTTTCCCCATGTGCAAGCATCCTTGTTCTCTCTTCTTCTCATAAGGACCCCAGTCATATTGGATCAGGACCCCCATTAAGCCCTCACTGAACCTTAATTACCTCCTTAATGGCCCTAAATCCAAATATAGTCTCACTGGGGATTAGGGTTTCAATGTATAGATTGGTAGGCAGGGGAGGGGCATAGTCCAGTCCATAACCACTATTTACTGTGTTTGGGTCAGTTCCTGTCATTTCAAGATGATTTTACCTCCTTGTGTCTTGCCTCTCCCTCCTCCCCAATTCTTGTAACCACTCTTGGTGTCTTAAATATGCACTCACATGACCTACCCATCCTGCCTGCTCTCAGTTCAATGAGCAACTCACCTCCAATCTGTGTTTTCCTCAACCCATCTAACCCCAGTACAATCATGGTAAATCCATCCCCTCTGAAACATCAAGTTCTTTCATCACTGATGGCTATGTTTCCAATTCATTGTTTCCACCTTTAGAAACAAAGCTATTCTCCTCGCCTGTCGTGACACTATCACCTTCCTCCTAACTAGTGTAGATCCTATGCTCCAACCAACAACCATATTGTTACCCTTTACAAACACTCTCAAATTTTGTTTATAGTTTTCTCCTTTCTTGTTATTCATTTAAGATGGATTATATATAATTTTCTTCTTCTCTAGATTTCTCAAAAACCAAAACATTTATTGACAAGTAAAACCACTGTAATTTCTTTTTTCATCTTAAATTCATAACTCTCAAGATTAATTCCTTCTACCTGACTAGCCTTCCTTATGTTAGTAAGATATTCCCCACATTTATAATAATTGACCACACACCAAGTCATAAAGCAAGCTTCACAGAAGCAACTTTCTCTGCCCCAAGATAATTAAACTAGACATAATAATGAAAAGATGAAATATATAAAAATTACATTTGGAAATTTTGAAACACACTTGTAAATAATTCATTGAACCAAAAAAATTAATATAAACTTAATTTAAAAGTACAGCTAAGTAATATTCTTAAATACTTTGCTTTATATATTTCATACAATGAAAGTGGTGTTTAAAGAAGACTTCATAGAAGTATAAACACTCCATGATTCCACTTATAAGATGGATATAAAATAGTCCAACTCATAGGAATGGAGAGCACAACCACAGTTTCTGGGAGCTGGCAGATGGCGTGTCTAAAGTTTCAGCTCTGCTAGGTGAGCAAGTTCTAGTGATCTGTACCACGTAGTGTCTGTAGTTAATACAGTACTGTGCACTTCAGAATTTGTTAAGAGGGTAGATCGGGTATTAAGTGTTTTTTACCACCAACAAAAAAAAAACGGGTTCAGGGAGACAAAAGGAGATTCTGGGAGGTAAGAGTATGTCTACTACTTTGATTATGGTGATGATATCACAGGTGTTCGCATGTGCCCAAACCTATCAAAGTGTGCATGCTAAATACAGGCAGATATTTGCATATCAGTCATACCTCAGTAAGCTTCTTTTTAAGAAAGAGAACTGTATAGTTTAAATGGTTATATTTTAACATAAGCAGGGCTTAGAGTTCAGAGGCTAAAGTCTCACTTTAGGAATGTTTACCTTTTAGGGAAAAATAATGAAATATAATAGAATAAATAATAACTACTGGGTCAGAATTAAAGAAATAGAAACCAATGATTCAGCCGAAAAATAAAATCAAACTTAGTTCTTTTAAGCAATTGATAAAATAGCAAACACCTTACAAGTTTCATTAAGAAAAAAAAGCAGGGAAATATAAAATCTCTACTCAAAAGATAGACGAAGCTATAGCTATGACAGAAGTTTAAGAGACAAGACAGAAAAGTTTAGCTTTGGTTGTGGTGGTATAAGCTTCTGACTGTCCATTCCTTCTGTTAATTTCAGCCATAAATTCTAGACAAAATCCCAAATAAACTACCTGAAAACTCTGAAAGGTAAAGAAAAATAGATTGATCAAAAGGGTCAAAACCTGGAGAACCAACCTGCATGGAAATGAATTTTGTGTGACTTTTCCACAAGGGCAGGTCAGTTACAAAGAGTACTCCCCAAACAGCTGATAGCCTAATAGAAACGCCCCCATATTCTTGTGAGTGGAATCAAGGAAAACCCCTGAAAGCAGGAGAGAGAGGAGAAAATATCTGAGGAAATACATCCAGAGAACACTACCTCATTATATATATGAATTTGTACAAGTATTCAGTCTAACTCTTGGGCTGCACTAACGTATGGGATGGACCCAAATGAGAAAAGTAAAAGCTTAACTGAGCTTTGAACACCACTCACAGAATGAGAGACAGAATTCACTGTATAAACCTAACTCTGTTTCCTGCTAAAACAAAATATCAGTATTATCTAGAGGGTTATAGCTAAATTCAGATTCTATACAGTGAAACATTAAGTGTCCAGTATAAAATCCAAAATTACTCACCATTCAAATAACCAGGAAACATAGGAGCACCTGGATGACTCAGTCGGTTAAGCGTCCAACTTCAGCTCAGGTCATGATCTCACAGTTCATGAGTTCAAGCCCTGCACCAGGCTCTGTACTGACAGTTCAGAGCCTGGAGCCTGCTTTGGATTCTGTGTCTCCCTCTCTCTCTCTGACCCTCCCCTGCTTCCTCTCTCACTCGCTTTCTTTCTCTCTCTTTGTCAAATATAAATAAACATTAAAAAAATCAAATAACCAGGAAAAATATAGCTGACATTCTGCACATGCCAATACCAAGATGATTCAAATGTTAGAATTATCAGGCAAAAACTTTGAATCAGCTATTATAAATATGCACCATGATGTAAAGGGGGAAAAAAACACTTCAAATGAATAAAAAGAAAGAATATATTAGTAGAAAAATAGAAAATATAAAGAAAAACTAAATGCAAATTTAGAGCATAAAAATAAAATCTGAAATTGAAAACTTACTGGATGCACCCATTAGCAGAATGAACATGCCAGATAAGCAACAACATGAAGATAAAACAAGAAAAAAATTTGAAGAACGAGAAAACAGAACAGAAATGGACAAAGTCTAAGGTACCTGTAGGATGAGATCAGTGGTCTGATGTACACATAATCAGTGTGTACAATTTGGTGATCAAGTTCTATTTACAACTCCCACAATTTGGTGATCAAGTTCTATTTACAAATTCAAAAAACACAGCAAGTCCTAATCAAGATAAAATCAAAATGCCTAGAGACACCATAATCAAACCGCTGAAATCAAAATGTTTTTTAAAAGTAAAACATTAAAAGTAACAAGAAAACAACACATTGTATGGGGAGTAGGGGAAGGGGCAGTTTCAATGACCGTGGACTGCCACTGGAAATCATAGAGGCCAGAAGACAATGGAATAACATTCTTAAAGTGCTGAGAGAAAGAAAGAAAGAAAGAAAGAAAGAAAGAAAGAAAGAAAGAAAGAACGAACTCTCAATCCAGAATTCTGTATCCAGCAAAACTATGTTTTTGGAAATGAAGGCAAAGTAAAGACATGTTTTGGTCTTTGGAAAACCAAAAGACTTTGCCACTAACAGCTAAATATAAAATACTGTCTTTCCCTCTATTTGTAAGTATGGCTACATATTATCTGGTGGATGGTGCTTGTAGATGTAATACATATGAAAACTATAATAAAGTCACTGGAGCATGGGGGTAAAAGAACCTATGTGGTTGCAAAGTTTTTACATCTTAAATGAAGCAGTACAAAATTAATGCTAAGTAAACATACAAATTTATATATATATATATATATATATATATATATATATATATATATAATAACACAAAAAATATTTAGCAAAAATATCCATGCTAAACTAGCATACCAAAATTATTCAAATAATCCAACAGGCAGGAAAATGGAAACAAGGAAAGAAAAAAAATGGAGACCAATGGAAAGTCAATAATGGTAGATAAATCTAATGGTATATATATATAACCACATATATATATATATATATATATATATATATATATATATATATGTATATGTATATATATAAATTGCATTAATGTTTTTGGTCTAAATATTTCCATTTAAAGGCATAGATTGGCAGAGTTTTTAAAAAGCAAAACTCATTCACAAGCTGCTGACAAGGGACACATTGTAATATAAAAATTCAAGAAAGTTAAGGGCAAATAGATAGCAAAAGATGTTCCATGCAAGCTATAACTGTAAGAAGGCTGGAATAGCTTTGTTAATATTAACTGAAATAGACTTCCATACAAAGTAGGACACCAGATATAAAGAGCAACTTTCAGTCACCATAAGAGGTATAATTGATGAGAAAATCATAGAAATTATAAATGTGTACACCTAATAAAAGAGCCCCAAATCACAAGGAGGATAAAAATGAAAGAATTAAAGAGAGAAATGGGCTATTTTATAAACATAGCAGAAGCCTGTAATACCACTCTCTCAGCAAATTGAGAGAGATCCAGCATATGCATCCATTTCAAGGGCACGTAGTACATTCACCGAAAGAGACCAAAAATAGAACTCCCCAAATAAAACTTCAGAGCCAGATGATTTCAGTGGCTAATTGTATCAAACATTCAAGGGAAAGTTTTACGCAAACTTTTGTGGAAAAATTTTAAAAAGAGGAAAGAAAGTAAACTTTAGTACCAAAGATTGTCGAAGACGTGACAAAAAAAGAAAGATGGAGACCAAGAACACTCATAGATGACAAAATCCTGTTTCAAAAGATACAAATTGAGTCCACTATTACATTAAATGGATAATACATTATGACCAGATCGAATTTATCCAGGAACCCAAAGTTGGTTAGGCATTCTAAAGCTACCACGTAATTCACCATATTAACAGAAAAAAGGAGAAAACACAGACATATCAATAGATGAAGCAAAAGCATTGGACAAAATTCATTAACCATTTATGATAAAATAAAAATAAAAACACTGACCAAATTGGGATATAGTAAGAAACTCTCAAACGGGAAGAACCTATAGCTGTCACGTGCAAGGTGGAATGACTAAATTCTTTCCTTCTAAAATCAGGAACAAAGGAAGATGGCCACTTTTGCAGCTTCTATTTCACATAGTACTGGGAGGTTCTAGCCATAAGGTAATAAAAGAAATAAAAGATTCAAAAATAAGGGAAGGGGGGAAACTAAAACTGTTGCTGTCTGCAAAGGATATAGTTGTATATAGAGAAAATGCCAGAGAATTTTCAAAATGTCTACCAGTTCTAATAAGTAAATTTAACAAAAATCACTTGCTTTCATAGTTACTAGTAGCAAACAACTGAAAATGAAATTCAAAAAGTAATTCCATTGACACAAAAAAACATTAAATATTTAGGAATAAGTCTCGTAAAAGGAGTGCAAGACTTTTACACTGAAAGTGACAAAACGTTCTGAAACAGTAAATGGGGATAGATTAGAGAAACAGATATAAAAGTTCATGGACTGCAAAACTCAAAATCATTAAAATGGCACTTCTCCCCAAATTGATCTGCCAATTCAATGCAATCCCAATCAAAATCCTCATAGGCTTTTTAAATTTTTTTTGTTATTATTATTTTCTTATTTAGAAATTGACAAGAGTTGTGCAGGGCATGAGGGCACTTTGGGGAGCAAAAGAAATGTTCATTATTTTGATTATGGAGATGGTTTCCAAGATGTAAACTTATGTCAAAATTCAACTATTGTACACTTGAAATACATACAGAGAATTGAAATCATTAGACTTCATGTTGTAAAAACAAAAACATAAAGACAAGGAAATTTTGACCGCCTACTGCCCATATGTTTCAAAGCTTACACAAAGTAGGCAAATTCCTAGGAGACTACAAAAGATAAAGACTAATATGGAAACGTAGAAAGTCTAGATAACTTAAAGCTAACAATTCATTGAATTTATTTGTTTAAAAAAAAATCTTTTCTCAAAGAAAATACCAAAGATCAGATGGTTTTGCAGATCAGTTTGATCAGACCTGTAAGGAAAAGATCAAAGAGTTCCTCAAACTCTTTATTTTTTGTTTGTTTCCAGTTTTGATTTAAATTCCAGTTCATTAACATACATTGTAATACCAGTTTCAGGAGTAGATTTAGAGAGTCATGACTTCCATACAACATCCAGTGCTCCTCCCAAGTGCCCTTCTTAATCCCCAACACCCGTTTCTCCCATCCCCACCCACCTCTGGTCCAGCAGCCCTCAGTTTGTTCTTTACAGTTATGAGTCTGTTTTTTGGTTTGCTTCTCTCCCCCCACCAAATTCTATAAAAGAATATAGAAAGGAGGACTAGTACCCAACTCGGTCTGTGAGGCTGGTATAACCAAAACAGAAACTTCAGACACAGACAGTATGGAAAAGGAACGTTGAAAGCCAATCTGTCTTGAACATGGCACAAAATTCCTAAACAAAAATGTTAGCAAAATGAATTCAGCAGCATGTAAAAGTAAAATATATAATGCCAAAATAGTTTATTCCAACACTTCCAGCAGTGTTTAAAACCCAACAATTCAAAAATATAATTCATGAATGATGATATGATTATTTCAGAGCTATGGAAAATTCATTATATGAAATTCAGTTATTCATGATTTTCCTTAATTATCCAATTAAACATAGAAGAAAACATTCCTAACCAGATAAAAATTATCCATAGGATACTAAGGCAAACATCATTTTGGAACATAATGGAAGCATTGGAAGAATTTGCCAGTAGCCCATTTAGTGCTTTTGTAAAAATTATTATAATAAGTACACAAGTTGACTATCTTTGGAATTAATGCCTATAATGAAAATTTTTATAAATTTCAAAATGTTATGTATGAGGTGAATGAGGTAACGAATAATCTGTATGCTGTAGAAAAACAGGACCCTGGTAATATACCTGAAAAAATAAAATAAAAGCTAAATGAAGGGATATAGGACTCAAATTGTAGAAAATCAGAAATAAGATTCTTGCATGAGAATCTTTCCAACATAAGATGGATGTTGAAAAGAAACTAGATGACAAAAAAAAAATGTCCATTAAGATGGAGAGGTTATTAGAATATTTTTCCCAGTTATCTGTAGTCCTGTAAAACATATTCCATATGAGGTGTCAGATTACTTCTAACTTATAGTTTGGAATTATTTCATTATTATATATTATTTTGAATAAGATACTATAACTATACATTTTTTATTATTTATACCACTGATACAGTCAGAAATTTATTGACCATTTGCCATGTGCCAGGCACTGTTTGAGTCATTGAGCTACATAAGGAATAAAATAGACAAAAATATGCCCTCGTGGAACTTCTTTTCCAGTGAGAAACTTAGCATACTGTGTTATTCAGAAATCACACTGAGTTTGAATAATAGTGCCAAATTGGAAATAAAAATCAATGATAGTCAAATGTAAGCATATGATATGGTAGCAATTGTCAATATGGTGTTGAAAGAAATATGGATAATGATTATAGCCCATTACCCAAGAGTTTGGGAGGGCGCAATTCTGCTGGAAGTTTGTGCCTAGTTAGGAAAAAAAAAAAATTAACCTTCACAAGTCAGGAGAAGAGCGGTTATATTTACTGAACTACATCCTGAATGTAACACAGTGACTTAAGGACGATGCTGCAGTGCCAGATAAAGCAATCCCTAAATATGTCAAGTGGCAATGTAAAATGGGTTCGTTGCACCCTGGAAAATGCTTCATAATAAAAGATGCCATACAAATGTAAGTCCCTTGCTGGGCTAGTAATTTATATTCATGAAGAGGATGCATCCAGCAATGATCATTTAATTAACAAATAGAGAAGATTCTAAAGAGAAATGATCCTTTCCTTATGCCAAATGTGTCATCCAATATCAGTGTCACTGCCGAGGTATCAGGAATGTCAGATAAATCTTCAAATGCCTTACACTCTATGCAATGGAAGTAATTTCACTTGGGGATAAAACTGCCATTTGGCTCAATTACCTTCATACAGTCTAATTCTAGAAGGCAGGCAGGTTTCTTATTCAACACTCTTTTAAGCTTCGAAGGGTTTCATCACGAGAATGATTTCCCTGGACGTGGAATATGTTTCATTTCAGCATTAAATACAGTTTAAAATCAAACAGTCTTTGGGATTTAGGCAGTTTAGATCTCCCGGTTAGTGGGGGATTTTTTTTTTTAAGGCAAGCGTAGCAGTGAGCAAATGTAGCCATCGCACTGTATTACCATTCAGGTTTTAGAAACAACCTGCAGAGGACTGATATTTTATCAATGAACTGTGGAATACGTAATTTATGTAAGGTCAACAAAGGCACATAGTGAGGGGAAGACAGGTATTCAACACCCTGTAGGATGTGCTGTATTCACTGTTCATTCCTCTGTGTATGTTGGGTGTTCCTTGTAACTTTTACACATTAAGATTGCATTTAAAAGCACCTTATAAGAAGGAAATTTAAGTTCATGTTCAAGTTTGTTTCTCAGCTTAGAGATAAGGGATGCCTTGCTTACAAAAAGAATTACAGTAGTGTCACTATAATGTATGCACAAGGCAATATAATTCCATTTTTTAAAAGAGTCTTAAGTAATATTTTGGACAAAATAGTTGAATTTTGGTTGGCTAAAGAATGTTACTATAGGGTGCCCCCTAAAATCAGCTTATATAAATCAACATTATTCTGTTTTTAAATGATTTTTAACTAAATATCTAGACATAATATTTAAGAAACTGAGTTTAGAAGTCTTTTCTCAAAGTCCACTGTTTCTGAATCTGTTATGACTTTGCTAAATTAAATAATATATATATATATTGTGTGTGTGTGTATGTGTGTATGTGTGTGTGTATATATATATGTGTATATATATATATATATATACACACACACACATATATATATATATATAATATTTAGGGAGTGAAGGAACAAAATACATGAATAGTAAGTAATGTAGTTATGTTTAGGCTTCTGATTTTGAATTTCTAACTGAATTCTTCATGATACTGTATTAAAAAATGTCTTTCATAATACATGTTAAGTTCGGTCATCTTTAAGAACATATATTTTATTTTTCATGATATGCTCATTTTCAAATTATGTTCATCCTCCATTTCTACTGTAGAAATATTTCCTATAGACTGCTTAAAATGATAACTATCTTTGGGGCACCTGGGTGGCTCAGTCAGTTAAGCATATGACACTTGGTTTCAGCTCAGGTCATGATCTCACAGTTCATGAATTCGAGCCCCACAGCTGACAGCACAGATCCTACTTGGGATTCTCTCTCCCCTTCTCTCTCTGCCCCTCCCCTTCTTGTGCTCTCTCTACCTCTCTCAAATTAAATAAGTAAACTTTAAAATTGTAACTGTCGTCAGCCATTGGATAATGACTTACTCATAAGAAATTTCTTAAATATTATGTAATGATATACGGTACTTTCATCTATTTCTAGGGGAAAATGGATCTTTATTTTCTTTTTTTTAATTTTTTTTTTAATGTTTTTATTTATTTTTGAGACAGAGAGAGACAGAGCATGAGCAGGGGAGGGGCAGAGAGAGAGGGAGACACAGAATCTGAAGCAAGCTCCAGGCTCTGAGCTGTCAGCACAGAGCCCGATGTGGGGCTCGAACTCACAGACTGTGAGATCATGACCTGAGCTGAAGTCGGACACTTAACCGACTGAGCCACCCAGGCGCCCGGATCTTTATTTTCACCGATCATTCTCACATAGGTCTTTTCTCATCACATATGCCTTGTTGTCCCAAGTGTTTTTACCAGCAAATCCAGGGGACATTCTCACTCCCTACGTCATCCAAACGAATGGGTAAGTGAGGGAAGGAAAAACCTAGTTAGCTAGAAGACAGTTCATTCTGGCTACTTATTTTAGAAAAATAAAAAATTGTCTGCTTTGCTTCAATCTGATCCTAAGTGGAAAAATAAATAAAAGACAAGAGTTCACTTGGATGAGCTGACAAAAGATAATCACAAGAGAATAAAATTGTAAATTTTTTCACCTGAGATCTTTATCAAATAAATTCAAATTCGATGATCATTTCCAAATCATTTCTTTTATATACACGGTTGATAATGTGTTACCACTCAGATTCTGAATTTTGCAAAGTTTATTCAGGTATATAATAACCCCCCAAAAATGGACCCCTTGTAAACATTGTATTGTTTCCAACCTGTATAAATTATTAATAGAACCCTTATAATTTATACATGAGAACCTTTATTATTCATAAATTAGAAGAAATCACCACCATCTCCTATTTGCACTTATTGAAATTATATTCACTATTCAACCCTCAGCTGAAAGAATTTTTCCATGAAGATTTTGCATTTTACTTGCATATCATATTATCATAACCCTTCAGTATGTCTCTTTCCATTGAACTTCTTTTTCACTTCTGTGGGGAAATAAAACTTGGATTTCTCGGTGCTTGTCTATAAAGCCTAGAGTCTTCCCATCTGATGAGGTCTGTATTCATTGGTTTAGTTAATTGTTCTGAGTTGTTCTGAGATCAGGGAGGATACAGCCCCTCTTACAACCTGAAGTAGATCCCAAGGTGTGGAAAAGACTCCCGTGCTATCTCCTGAAATATTTACATTTCAAAAGGTATGGAATCCAGACCTGGGAGATATCTCTAGGTCAATATAAGTCAGAGATACCCAGGGCTTATTTGGCCTTTGAAAGACATATTTGCCATAAAATGGGTTAGGGTGAGAAGCCAAGATCTTCATCTTTTCTCAAAGGAACAAAGTTTTTGTTTTGTTTGTTGGTTTTGGGGGTTTTTTTGCCCCTCTCCTTTCAGGAGTGAAGGGGGATCCATTGTTAATCCTCTGTTCTCTGTTCCTCACCCATGGAGTATCCGTCCAACTCCTATATGAAGATTCTCCATTGATGGTCATTGCATGGTCAAGGAGAAAGGCATGTAGCACTTAGTATTTGCTGTGAGGTAATTAATAAGGCCTCAGTCTCTGATCCAGGACACCTCACGTGTGCATTCAGGGTAAAAATAGCAAAGGCAAGCATTAACCTTAGGAAAACAACTTGCTGACATTTTCTGGTAACTTTCACCTATCTTGGTTTCCTCCTCGCTTGATTCCTTCACAATGCGTCGTGCTTGAGACATATAAGAAAGCAAGTGTGTGTTGTAGGCAGAATGCTACCAGGAAGTATTTGTTCAGTGAATAAGGATAAGCAGGAAATGAGACACTGTTAACTACGGATGTGGCAGGAGGCTCTCCAAAGAGTGTTGAGATTGGAACTTGAACTTTGTAAGTAGGCATAATGGTAGGTGACCTCAGATAACAGGAAAACAAAACTCTGTATATAGAGAGAAAAATGCAAGTCTTTAATTGGAAAACCATCTGTTCCTTATGTTAGTTATGTATGAAATCAGGAATTTAAATATTTTACATGCACTTAAAATTTTATTTAGTCTTTTGATAGGCTATTAATTTTTGTCTTGCATAGGGCATTAATGGTCGACAGGGTTTTGCTGTGTTCTCTTCTGCTTTAGCTTTCTTTGGTATCACTGCTGTCAAAAAAGGGCAAAGTGTGTATCAGGCAGAGAGATCAGCCTGTGTGAGGAGTTTGAGGAAAAGCAGGGTAGCAGGGCCATGGTCAGAAAGGGGAAGAAGAAAGTAGCTACTGCTTGGGGAGGTAAGCCAGAGCCGTATCCCATGTAGCAGGCAGGGCATGTTAGGGCTTATGTAGAAGGAACAAGAAGGAAGCTACCCAGTGCTTTTTTAAAAAAACTTTTTATTTGAGGGGCGCCTTGGTGGCTCAGAGTCAATCAACTCGCGTTGGGCCATGCTAATTTTCTATCATTGCTGTAACAAGTTACCACAAATGTAGTGGCTTAGCACAATACAAATTTATTTCTCGTGGTTCTGTAGGTTACCAATCTGGTACAAGTCTCACCGGACCACCATCAAGGCATTAGCAGACTGAGTTTCTTTCTGGAGGCTCTGGGAGGGATTCCTACCTCACTCACTTGAGTTGTTGATAGAATTCAGTTCCTTGATGTTGTAGGACGTCCCTGTTTCCTTGCTGACAACCATTTCCAGATTCTAGAGGGCCCTGCATGTAATGCCTTGTGGCCCCCTTCTTCCATCTTCAAGGCCAGCTAGGATGGGTCAAGAACTGTTCTCTCTCTCTCTCTCTCTCTCTCTCTCTCACTCTTGCTTTCTCCCTCCCCACCCCACCCCCCAACAACTGGAAGTTTCTCCACTTTTAAGGACTTGTGATGATATTAAGCCCACCCAGATAATCCAGGATGATCTAGCTTGATCAACATCTGGAGCCTTAATCAAATCTGAAAAATCTCTTAGCCCTGGAAGATAACATATTTCCAGGTTCCAGGATTAGGGCATAGACATCTTCCAGCAGGGGTATTATTCTGCCTGAAGTACAGGGCAGTCATTCCACCACTTGGGACCCTAACACCTTGCGTGTCTCCACATAGTCCGTCTAGGCAAGACTGACTTGAGTCCTGGAAGACTTCCTAGTTTCCTCCTGGATTGAGGAGAGATGTGCATCCTTGGAAGAAGCTTCCGTGAAGCTGTTTCTCATCCCTCTCTCTGGTTTTAGTTGAACACTGGGCTTTCTGCTCCCTCATTCCTTACAACCCAGCTGCAGGCCTCTGAGGAAGTCTGCGTAACTACCCGGCTCCAGCTTACGGTTTGCTCTTCGGTGACCCGCCCCCCATGCCACCTGTTCCTCGGCCCCTGCAGCTGGTGTCATCTTGTGGGATGAGGGGCACGGGGAGCTGACACCTGGTGATCTTGTCTGCAGTGTGGACACAAGAAACTGCCTGGATCCTTTGGGCTTGTTGTCTCCTAACTGGCCACATCCACGGCAGCTCGGGGCGGGGGTCGGCTCAACACCTGCAATATTGATTCTGCCTCCGCAGCCACTGTGCTGCTGCTTAAGTCCTGCTCGAGCACGTGACATCCAGTAGTGTCCTATGTATTTGTCACGCCCCCTTTATCTCATTTCATCGGAAATAATTCCATTACCATTATTTCCATTATTTCCGTAATTCCATTACCAACCCCCCAAGAACGTTGACACTTTTAGAGGATAGTTCTTCCATTTGAGTCTATTTAATGTTTCCTCCTGAGTAGAGTCAGGTTGGGCGTTGGGGCTGGAGTACTGAATAACCGATGTACACGTCGCCTCGGGACACACATGACGATCAAATGACCATTATCAGGGATGCCAGCTTCATCACTGGATTAAACTCGTACCCACTAGGTTTCTGCACACGTTGTTACAATTGGTCTTTCGCAATAAACACTTTTATGTAGCAATATCTTGATTCCGTACAAATATCCTGCTCCTCACAAACTGTCCTTCCACGGGTTTTAGCACCTGCTGAAAATTCTTGCCTGAATTGGAAGTATGATGGCTGCAAAGCTACAGTTTTCTAACTTCATCATTCAATACATATTTGTTATTTGGCATTCTGCCTTTTAGGAAGAGCTGTTCCTTCCTAAGTAGTTATTTAGTTGGTAACTTAGTTATTAGTTATGTTTAGTTATGGTGAAAATCATGAAATGCTTGTTTGAGGCTTTTGAAGGCAGTTTAGAGAATGGCATTGCTGTTTTCTTCTGCTTTGTGATTGGGTTCCATGGAAAAGTTTTCAACAGCTGTAGTGTTTCAATGTTCATTTTCTCTTCTTACAGTAACTCTGGATGGGTGTGATCTGCTTTTCCCATCCCAGTTCATCTTCTGGACAGAATTCCTTGTTCAAAAGCGCCCTCTTCAATTAGAGTAAAGTGCACCTTCATTCCTGAATAACACGGTTAGTGGTAGGGGCAAGCTGCTTTGTCTTGTGGGTCTTTATCAAGTTCTATAATACCCTTCATTTCCTCTTTGAATATCACTCTTTCCTTCCACGGCATGTTTATATAAGATGCCCCCCACTTTCTATTTACCTTCCCTAGAAACATTGCTTTCTTTTATTTTAATTTTTTTTAATGTTTATTTATTTTTGAGGGAAAGGGAGAGAGAGAGGGAGACACAGAACCTAAAGCAGGCACCAGGCTCTGAGCTGTCAGCACAGAGCCAGACGCAGGGCTCGAACTCATGAACCATGAGATCATGACCTGGGCCGAAGTTGGACACTCAACTGACTGAGCCACCCAGGTTCCCCTAGAAACATTGCTTTCTAAAGCAGCCGCTCAGGTCCACACATTTCTGAGATCCTTCCCTGTAACCAGAGTTACAGAGCCTAGTATCTCACCACACAGGGTCGTGCTTTTTCTGGGGGTGATTTTGACTATGGTTCGTCTGCAAACTCAGGCTGCTATTTGTAGTCACTCAATTCATCCTCCCGTGGGTTCCATGCACGTGCACACCCGTGCAGGCCAGCACTGACATCAGTGGCTCCAGTGACAGTTCTTTTGTTATTTGTACAGTGGACTTTCGTGTGCTTCTTGTTAATGTGCACGGTTTTTATGAAGACATGCAAAGAAATTTGGATACAGATGGCCGATTAACTTAGCAGCAACTGAAAATTCACATAAGAACCTATGTAGAGGGTTGACATGAATCAATTTGCATTTTGAAAAGACCTGTACTTGGGGCGCCTGGGCGGCTCGGTCAGTTAAGATTCCAACCCTCGGCTTCAGCTCAGGTCATGATTTCACGCTTTTGTGAGTTCGTGTCCCACATCGGGCTCTGTGCTGACAGTGTGGGGGCTGTTTGGGATTCTCTCTCTCCCTCTTTCTCTGTCCCTCCCCCTCTCAGACTGCCTCTGTCTCTCTCAAAATAAATACATTTTAAAACTTAAAAAAAGAAAGCAAGACAAATCCTTACTTTGAAGGGAGTAGAGTAGAAGTGTCAAGACTGGATTCAGGAAGTGGTTTCGGAGATGATTATAGGAGTCCACGTAAGAGATTGTCGTGTTTGGATCAGAGGTTCTGGCAGTGAAGATTGAGAAATATATATATATATATTTCATACTGTGCCATATTGGTTAAAAATCCTTGGCAATAATCAAAGAGTGAGATAGGGGAGCTAGATATTTCAGAATAGAGAAGTTATAGATGAAGGCAACGCCCAGTCTGCGACCAGGGGCACAGGAGACAGAGTGGAGAAAATCTAAAAAGTGTCAAGTTTGGGGTCACAGATTGGACACGACTGTGCCCCGTCTCACATTCTCTCATTACGCCACGTGTTCCAGCCCGCAGTGACGCTGCCATTCTTAAGACGGGTGATGGACAGCACATTGTCTCTGCTGGGGTCCACTCTGCCTCTGCTCCAGAGTCGGAGACCTGCCGCAGGGGGCACCTGTGTGAGAGGCTCAAGGAGGGTTAGCGAGTCCAAATCCATGGGGAGTGACAGTGTACAACTGGCTCTGTGTCCTGTTCCTCAAGTGAAAACTCCAGAGGTCCGTCGTCCAGAGCTCCTTAGAAGGTCTAGCCTCAGTTGCCCACAGTTGGTAACACAGCAGAACGTACCCCACGTTGGCTTTCCCTGTATCTCCGGCTCGCTCCCCAGGCCCCCACTCCAGTTCTCTGAAAGCACTTCCCCAAAATTAAGTACTTGCCTTCAAGCCCTTGACTTAGTTTTTGCTTTCTGATAGAAACCCTGAATGAGGAAACTCGTATCAAAACTGTCCCTGGAAAGCATATCCTCAAGAAGGAATTCTGCAACTGACCAATCATAACTGGGACACTGACAACCCTGGAACTCAGTACTAAGTATTAAGTACTAAGTATTAAGCCAGCTAAGTACTAAGATTCTTAGAGGTGGTGAATTGGGTTGAGGTACAAGTGGAAGGTGAATGTGATAGTTGTGGCAATGAGCAATATGGCGGCCAAAGTAATTTTAAGAGAGTGAAGTTGGCTGCTTTTGTTAACTACTTCAAAAGTCTTGAAAAAGAAATTGGCAGGCTCAGAATTGGTCTGCTTAAACACAAAGCATGCTGTGAAAGTCAGAAAACATCTATAGCAGTGTGAAAAGAAACCTATATGGCGTGGACTCAATGAGATAAACAGTGCTGAAAATCATGCCCAGGACATAATTGTGAGGGTAACCGAGCTGCAAAGCAGACTGCATGCATAAGTTCAACAGCTGATAAGAAAGTAACAGGTCCCTGATATGAGGCTTTTGGGTAGATAAAATTAAGATTCTTGAACTGCTGGGATTTTCTGGACACCGTTTAAGCTACATAGAAATAACCATCTCCCCACTGTTGGCAGCGAGAGTGTCCCTTGTCTGTACACCCTGAAAATACCTTACCTGAATCAGGTGTCTTGGTATATGATGCTTGTCCTTCTCTAGAGCAACCCATGTGGAGCCCCATGGCCTCCAGGCTAATCATTGTGCTTGGGACATAGCATAACCTCAATAGGGAAATACAGTGCTTGCTCCAAGAGAAAATAGACATTTCCCTCAATTATGAGACCTGGCCAGGTATGCACTGGTAGCAAACAGGAATAGAGTGGTTGTGGCTTTTGAGGTATTCAGAAGGACTGAAATTTGGATCAGCAATAATGTATTGACATAGGAAGACTCCCATGATTCAGAGTTGGATGTATTGGCAAGAACGCTCCGTGCCAGCCTAAACATGTTTGGTTTTCTTCCTTGAAGTTAGGACATAACATTGGCCAAAACAAATTTTCTTGAAATGCCAAAATTGTCCTAGCAGAGTACCAAGGGGCACCTCAGAGGCATGGGAATGCTAGCGTGGATTTATTACATGTGATTGGAGAAACTGCCATCTGATCATTTTTTCCAGGAGGGCCCAGAGAACAAGCCCTTGACTAACACAGTAAAGAATGCACAAGAACAGATGGCTCATCCACCTTAATGATTTGATGATGGCCATCCTAGAACTAAAGTTGCTAGTATCCAGTGGGAATGCTAGGATTCTGAAATGACAGAGACCAGGTAGAAGCCCTCAGCTGACCGAGGTATGATGCATGCAGTGCTGTAATGGGCAGCAAGACTTAAGTGGCAACCAGGGTACTTTGAGCCACAAAGGTCTGTGACCAAGGGCAATATTCCAGGGGATCAAAATGATGGGAAACCAACCATGTGCCTTATTTAAGAAACAATTGAGATTTGTTTAGCAGAATGTTATTGTTGTCTCCCATACCGGGAAGTTGCGATCTCTCATTCCGTTTCCAAATCTGATCACATTCACAGACCCAGAGTCCATATTGATGAGGAGGCAAAGCTCCTTTAAGGAAAAAACCCTGACATGTTTCTACAAGTATATAAAACCAATAGTGCCCCAATCATTTCCCCCAAAGGGACCTTTAGCCATCTCCCACAGTAACTGTGCACCTGGGAGAAGGGGAATACCCAAACATGGTGAGGGTTATTGAATATACCATCTGCTCCGATACCAATCCCTAGGAATTCAAGAGGCCATCATGTTGCCTGTTAGAGTAAGGGCTAATGGAGTCCAGAGGATAAATGAAATCCTGACCCAACAACAGTGGGTCAGTGGATTTAGAGACCTATCGTGTGGTCTTTTCCCCAGTCTCCCAACGTATAACTGGAATGGATATACTTAGGATCTGGCCCAACCCAGACCTGTACAGGAACAGCCATTAAGGGAGAAAGGACTGGAAGTCCCTGATGTGTGCCGTACCTCCCTTATTCAATCTGTTGTGTTAGTTGAAGTAGTTAGAAAAAATTTACTTCACAGAAATATGTAATTGGAAAAGGCAGATGTTTCATATCCTTTTCAGAAAATTGTCGTTCTTTGATACAACACAAAAATTCAGGAAGTAGTGGCTTTATAAATGTTAGTTGCAATGTGGAATCTGAAACCTTATCAGTGAACCTTTCATACTTAGCTCCTTAATAATCCATGTGTCTGCCTTACATTTTAAATACATCTTTTTAGCCATGCTTGATTTTAAAATGTCTTCTAACTACTAACCCATT
The DNA here is from genome assembly GCF_018350215.1 of Panthera leo. Classification (NCBI taxonomy): domain Eukaryota; kingdom Metazoa; phylum Chordata; class Mammalia; order Carnivora; family Felidae; genus Panthera; species Panthera leo. Next base: position 157,087,868 of record NC_056680.1, on the reverse strand, counting down.
TCATTAAACAATAGCAAAAAAAAAAAAAAAAAAAGACAAAAAACCAAAAGCCAACAAAAAAACCACATTCACTCACCTCACCATCAATCTCCTGACAAAGATCTTTACTTCGTGCACACCTCCCATTTCATCCCACACGACATTGAAAATACTCCATAAATTATAACCCAAATAACATCTTATGGAAAATAACTATATTTTCAAAACTTAGCGAACAGAATGATAGTTTTACCAGATCAGAAACGAATACTTTCATCAGAACAGTCTTAGGTCCTGAAGCTATTTCATCAAGACATCCTTAACTTTTTTCCCCTCCCCCTTTCCCCTCTCCGTTTCCCCTTTCCCCTGAGTGTGTGGCGGTCGAGAATATAAGGACAGGTTGATGCTTAACTGATTTGTGCCAAGGCACCAGCACCACTGCCAGCCATTGATTTTGGCATCACCGTCGCAAATACCAACAGAGTGAATAGGAAAAATAATACCTTATATTATTATGCAAATAATTGGCAACAATAGACCCCTAAAAGAGTCCCAGAGAGCCCCAGGAATCTGCAAACCACACTTTTGAGAACCTCCGTCTTAAAGCCATTGAAGGCCGAGGCACCATGTAGAAACAGACTTGGTGAGACCCCAAATGTGATCTTTATGAAGATCAGAACAGCGAGAGTGACAGAATAATGATCAGAAATTGCAACATCACTTTTCAAGAATCCCCAGCATGCAAGCAAAGGAGAGTCAGTCCCTGGCATTTCTTTCCACAGTGATAGAAACAGCCCCAGGTCCTAGCAGACCAAGAAGGCAAAGGTGCCTTTGAGAGGAAACTGGTCACAGCTCTCCCCACAAGTAATCATCAGCGCATATAAGCAGGGCCCTGGGAAATTCACATGTAACTTTTCCCAAAGCCCTTAGAGCAAGGAACAATTGTGGAAATAGACGCTGAAGAGCAGCTGAAATGTCACAAAGTTCCCAAAGGTTGATATGCAAAATGAGATCTATACATGAGTCTAGTAATGGCTCTTTATTCCGCTCACATTCTTGTAATTTCTTTGGCAAGGAAATCTGTCACCGGACTTTCTAAAATGCCTCCACGGTCCCCAGCACAGCCCTGGCCCTGTAATAAGCCTTGGATAAATACCTGGTTCACTGACTTATTGACGTAATAAGAAGCTGTTAATGTGTGTGTGTGTGGGGGGGGGGGGGGTGATGGAGGGGAACATAATTGTGCAAATATGCCCCAGGCAGAGATATTTCATGCAGCCTCCCACATAACAAAGATACGCACTTATGATAAAATTCTCTTAACTCCATTTCCTTAATTTTTTAATTCGCAGATAAAACATTATTTTTAATGTATTTTCATAGACATTCCATAAAGTTTGTCCTGTTCTGTAAACCATGCTCTGACTGCACACTCTCAGTTTAGCCTCACTCTGTGCCTTGCAACCAACCGACGTCCCAAAATAGTGCAGATGGGGGCGGAGCCACTCAAAACCCGGCACCAGATGCAACTCAGACAGTTCTTCTTCTAAGCCCCTCGCCTCCGCAGAGCACGGTGATCCATTACGATGACCCAGAGAAACCAAACATCTTATTAAATTTTAGCATCTGTACAAACCATTTGGAAGAAGATCAACATTTCATCATACATACATATATGTACACATACGTACATCCATATACATATACGTAACAAATGTGTTTTGTGTAATTTTATATGTGCTTCTATTTAATATCCTCTGATACTTCTCCTTCGTTTTATTTTCAGAAAATCGAAGTCCCATTTGCCAGCCTTCATCATTTGCAAAACAAGCTCTTTGAGGCAGAGTTTTAGGAGGGATAGAAATTGCATCTGCTCAGCTCCTCATAGATGAGCGAAAGCTCTTTAGCAGAAGCAAATATTTTACTTAAAAAAAAATATTTTGCTTAAAAAAAACAGAGTCGAGACGGTAATTTTCATTCTCTTTGTACAAAAGTATAAAGGGATTCCCTGGTTTTGTGAGTGGAAACTGGAAAAGACTGAGCGCTCAGGGCAGTGGGCGCCCTAACAGGGTGGGGGGGGGGAGGACGAGATACCCCAAGGGGGCAAAGGAGCTTTAAAGAAAGGCAAGATCAGAGCAACTCAACACCAACTGCCTAGGTTTCATAATCTTGTCAGGCCAATTCAGAAAATGTAAGCTCTTTGAAATAGCACTGTACAAGACAGCCTGATTTAAATAATTTTCCTCAAGCATGTTTCCCCTTTAATTGCTTTTTACACAGAGCTGTCCTAATAACATAGTTACTTGGTTTTTTCCTTGTTCACTGTTTTCAGGGGGAAAAAGCATGTTTTCATTATTGACGCTTGATTTTTTTGTGGTTGTTTCTATATGTACACTAAGTATTTAGATTTTGGTCACTTCTCTACAGCAAGTTCTGTAAATGAACTGAAAAATTGTAATTCCCTGGTAAAGCTACCAGAAAATCCCCCCTTTGGTTCTTTGTATTGAGACACCAAGGCCACTCCCCGCCCCTCCTCCATTTTCCCAAAGAACCTCAGCCCCTATCCTTATAAGTAACTGCTGCTGAGGGTGAGGAGCCTCTAAGTAGAAAGCAAGGCCATAAAACCCCTAGGGGGTCTCTGGTCTTTCTACTTGAACAAACCTCTCTGCTTGTACACATCAAATGCACCCAAGGAGCTTGGTTATAAAGTCTCGGCCCAACTCTGTTCCGAGATTTTATTATTCTCCCTTTCCTCCTCTCCTCCCTTCTAACGCTTCCTCTCTCTCTCTTCACTTCTCTCCCTCTCTCTCTCCACATCAGTCTCTGTCAGACAGCCTGTGTCTCTGTCTCTCTTCTTCAAACTCTCTGCTTATTCAGTTGAAGATTGGCAATCCATGAGGTCTGGAATTGGCTTCTTCTGTCTTAACAAAATGTCTGGAGTTTAGAGCACAGCTCCAAAAGGGCATAATAACAGAAAAAGAGGCAGGGGTGGGCAAGCCCAACCTTGTTCTGGGTGTGTTCTTTATGTTCTTTTTTATTTTTCTTTCCGTGGCATGAACTCAGAAATGGAATGCATATCCGATATAGAGAGAAATGGAATCTGTATTCGCCTTACAGTTGGGTTTTAATGGCCCACCAAAATATAAAATTGATCAAGAGATCACAAAGTCAGCCTTTCCGGCAGGACTCCCGGGTGCTCCCTCTATCCTCCAGATGGCTCCTCCACCTGGATCCCTCTGTCTTGGCTGCACACGTTGGAGCGCCATGACACCTGTGACCTGCCACTCACAAACCAGTGAGTGACTCGCACCATCCTTCTGTAATAGCATTCTGACATTTTGAAGAGGTTCGCCATCTTGCAAATCCTTGTAGAATTATTCCAGCTTGAAGAATAATTCTGGTGGCCATATGCCCAAGTGATTTATTCTCCGTTTCATCTTAAACGTCCTCACAATCATTTTCCTTCTTTAAGTTTCTCTTCCCTTGCTTTCATATTTTTGCTCTTAACTCTTCCTTATCCTCAATTCCATCTAGAAGAACAGTTTAAGGTTTCCATGCCATTGCTTTTTATCATTGTGCTTAAAATTTTTACTGCTTCTATACTAATGTTTTTAGGATTTCATCTTAGCCTTTATTTCAAATTGAATCTAGTTTAACTGAAGTTTTAAATCTTAGCCTTAACGTTTAACTTTCATATTAGAGCTCAATTCTCGTATGTTTATGGGGACAGAAGAGTCACTAACCTACCCCCATCTGTTTAACTTTTCTTCTCAGCATTTCACATTCTTACAAATTTTTAAATTTATTTTCCCAATTAGGCCTCTCCTCTTTATTCTTGTCTATTTCCTTTCATAACATTTGGTGAGAACCTTGGTCTGCTTCTGTGTCAATTGCATAATGTGTCTAAATTATCAAAAAATCGAGGAGGGTGCAGAATTATTTCTAGAGCTGTCCTTAGGCTTCTCTGGCTTTTCCAGCCAGATCTCCTAGACCTCACACTTCTAATGACGAATGTTCAAAAACAAACTTGAGACACTCAGTTTAACCTATAGGTTAATCCTTAAAAGATTTAGTTCTTCCTAGGTGGGCTTTTCTTCATAATAGTCTCTCACCTTATGCAGAAAGAGGCACACTTTGACATTCATAGCTTCTGCATATATTATACACATGCACCATGAGCCTGAAGGTTTTGCCAATACACAGCTAAGGCAGGGCTCTCAATTCATTGCACCTGGCCTGAAACCTGAAGACACTGGGTGGTTATAAACCTACTGTGGTTACTTCTTATTAGTAAAATAGTATAGAACCAGAGAATTCTAGTTATACTTGAGTGGTCAATTTTCTGGATTGTGCCAATTCCCTTCTCAGAAGGGTCACCTAAGAGTTCTCCCAGTGTTAGAATCCGTTGACCCCCTTCACTCATTCAAGGGGCTAAGGTGAAGATTCCAATGAGAATTTGATCCAGATTCTGAAAGATGGGCGTTTTGTTTATGTGAGGAATTATATTGGACAATCCCGGGATAACAAACATATCAGACCCTAAAGAGAAGAGAGAAACATTTTTGCTTTAGACCACATTTTTTTGCTTCTCTCTAGGAAAATTCTGTATTACAATGGGTAGAGAGAGGTTCTTCCTAAAGGATCACTGAATATTCTTCTGGGGACAATATAATTTCAGAAAGACAACCTAATCTATGAAGTCCTAGATGAAAGTCAAATTACTCAAGATTTTCTTCACTTGATATCTCTCCTGCTGAATCCTACTCTGTCATCATTGTCTTATCATGGAGCTAACTTGGATTTCCATACAGTGACCAATGTCAGTGAACATCTTTCCATGGGCTATTTGGCCATTTGTGTATCTTCTTTGGTGAAGTGTCTGTTCAAATCTCTTGCACATTTTATTTGAGTTTTTTATATTCTTATTATTGAGGTATGAGTTTTTAATGTTCAACACAGATGATTTGTGTATGTATATATATATATATACATATATATACACATATATATGTATATATATGTATATACATATATATACACATATATATATACATATATATATGTGTATATATATATTTGGAAAATATATTTTCCAATCTGTGGCTTTTCGTTTTCTTAGAAATCCAGAGAGGCTTATGTGTTTTGAGTAGGATCACACAGCAAACCAGCTTGATTCTAATTCCACCATTGTTTCCAATAAGCCATGATAAGGGCAGAGTTTTCCCTGCAGATACTCCACTGAATATTTGAGAAACATACCATACATCAAGAGTTTATAGTGGAGGAGGGGCAGAAATCTGTAATTACTATGTTGATTCTTAATGAGAAACCTCCTTGGCAATTTCCCACATGGAAAAAAGACTACAAGGCTCAAGTATTAATAGCAATCCCTTTGTTTTTTTTTTAACTTTTTATAATGCAACAAATAAATATTTCAAACAAAATCCCTTACTGTGCTAAAGCATCGACCCTTATGTAAACAAATTAAGTTTAATAGAAGGAAAAAAGATAGTTTTGCAGAAATTTCAGTGGGCCAGTACTATAAAGTAGCAGTTTATGTGTGCGCACAGAATTTTGCTGAACTAACAGAACCACTCATTTAAGACCATAACAATGACCTGAGTGTTATTCTCATTTCCGTAAGAACACACCTTCTAATAGAACATCCTTAATCCATAAAGACTATTGATAAATTTGTGCTGATCCATTTGTATTCTTCCATCTCATTCCCCTTGAAGTAACTTGCTAGATAGATACAAAGGTTACATAAAGTGACCTATACATGGATTCAATCTACCTTTTTGGCCTAATGCTTCTAACCAACTTACTGGATTTATTTTCCTCTAAAAACAAAGTTTATTAAAATGTCTCCTAATGATCTGAAAGAACTTCTACTTATACTCACAGTTACTAATTTAAGTCAGTACCCAAATCCCTGAAAGTATCTTGTTTCCTAAACAATTAACTTTAAAGGAAATTGAAACTTATTATTTACCAAGAAACTGTTACATTACAGAGAGAGATTTTATGATACATGCAGAGCTTCTCCTCAACTGAGACAAATGCATATTCTTTCAATAATATAGAAGCAAGTAGTTTTCTGAGTTCTTGCAATGCTTTCTAATTTTATAAGATTATATTTAAAGGCCTAATTGAAAAAAACACACACATACACACACACCTGGGCAAGATTTTCTAACCTAAGAACTGGTCATTTCTTTTTATCCACACTATTGGCATGGTTCCAGCTACCCAGATGCAAAGGATAGTCTATCCCAAGTTTTAAAAGGGCAAGTCGGTACTTCCTTCTGCCAAAATTATAGACTCATTATTTTATTTTATTACATAATCTATCTAAAATTCATGCAACTGTTTTCCTTGTTAAATAACATGCTGGGCCTTCTCAGGCGTATGGATCATTAGAACTACATGAAGACTTTGGATGTGGGTATTTTTCAAATGACCCCAATTCTACATTTTGTTTAAATGTAAGTTTTTATACTTATCAAAATTATAGTCCTATGTTTTAAAGTTAAATTTTTCTGTACTGTTGTTATATAAAATAATAATTTCCCTGACCAATTCCCCTTTGCACCATTTCCTCCTCTCCTTAAGTAGCCACATTCAATTCTTTCCAACCTGGAATTTGAAAATATTACTTTAGTATTATTTTTTTAATTTTATTTATTTATTTTTGAGAGAGAGAGAGAGAGAGAGAGAGAGAATCCCAAGCAGGCTCTACACTATCAGCATGAAGCCTGACATGGGGCTCAAATTCACAAACCATGATATCATGCCCTGAGCCAAAATCAAGAGGCGGACACTTAACTGACTGAGCCACCCAGGAACCCCCAAAATATTACTTTGATATTATTAAACAACATGTTTGCTAATTCTTGATTATTCACTTTTAGGTTTTTCAAAAGAATACCCATTACAGAGGATGAGAATGAAGCTTTATTTCCTCCCCTACCCCTCTATACTTGTCGGTTCCTCATCTCCTTATCCTCCTAATATAGTTCTATCATAACTTAAATCAGTATTCAACACTTACATTTATGAGACTATGTAAACACTATTCTCAGCTGAGTTGCACAGTAAACTATGATTACTCAAGTTTTCTGCACACCTCTTTGTTTTTCCTGGAGTTAATGATTGCATAAGTGTCTAATTTTCTAGGTAATTATCATCAATTTAACCTTAAACTTTCAGCCAATCCTGCATTTCCCCTTGGTAAATAACAAATGCATAAGGTAGTCTATCAATTTCACCTTCTTTAAGAAATATCTTCTAGAGTCATCTGAGGTGTTTCCACATGGACTAATTGCTTGCTAAGCTTTCACTCCCTCCTAGAGATTCCCTTTTTCTCTCCTTTCTATGGGTTTAATCATTTTCTTTTTTATCCTATACTTTGCTCATTCCTGGGTTATTTCCTTATTTGGTAAAGGATATTTTCCAGTATCTTCCAAGGTAGGATACACTAGTAGTAAATTTTCGAGAACTTACATATCTAAGAATATCTACTTTTTTTCACACTTAATTGATAATTTATCTGAGTATAGAATTATATTGGAAATCATTTCCCTTCACAATTTTGTTTTTTTAGCTTCTAATGTCTAGTTGGGTATTATTTTTTTATTTATTTGCTTCCAGTATTCTGATATGTCTTAATAATTTGCCTCAATGAGGGCCAGATTTTGCCCATTTTTCTAGGCATTCATTGGGCCTGTTTGTTTAATAACTCATGTGTATCAGTTCAGGACAAATTCTTTAAATCATTGCCTGATAGTTCTTTCCCTTCATTTTCTGTTCTGTTTCTGAAATTGCTATTATTCATTTAATGTATCTGCTATGCTGGTCCTCTAACTTACTTATTTATCTCTCCTATTTTCAATTTCTTGGTTCTCTTTTGGGGAAATTAATTATCTTTTTTTTCCCAACCCCTTCTATTGAGTTACTATTTTCTGCTGTCATGTCATATTTTTTTAATTTTTTTTTTTTTTTTTTTTTTTTTTTTTTATTTTTTTTTTCAACGTTTTTTATTTATTTTTGGGACAGAAAGAGACAGAGCATGAACAGGGGAGGGGCAGAGAGAGAGGGAGACACAGAATCGGAAACAGGCTCCAGGCTCCGAGCCATCAGCCCAGAGCCTGACGCGGGGCTCGAACTCACAGACCGCAAGATCGTGACCTGGCTGAAGTCGGACGCTTAACCGACTGCGCCACCCAGGCGCCCCCATATTTTTTTAATTTTAAAAAGGTCTTTGTTTTCTGCATCACCATTTCTAACTGCATCTGTTCCTGTCTCATGGTTATAACACCTTCTTTAGCTCTTTGAGGATATTCATGATGGTATTTTTTAAAATCATCTCCTCTCTATATGTATTTTTAATCATTTTCTCTGTTTCCTCCAAGTTTCCTTTTCGCCTTGTTGATGTGTTTAATCTCTCTCTCTTTTTTATTTTTTTATTTAAATTTTTTTTTAACATTTATTCATTTTTGAAAGGCAGAGAGAGACAGAGTGCGATTAGGGAAGGGGCAGAGAGAAAGGGAGACACAGAATTCGAAGCAGGCTCCAGGCTCCAAGCTGTCAGCACGGAGCCCAATGTAGGGCTCGAACTCACAGACCACAAGATCATGACCTGAGCCGAAGTCGGCCGACCTGAGCCAAAGTCTGCCGCCCAACTGACTGAGCCACCCAGGCACCCCAAATCTCTCTCTCTTTTTTAATGGAAGAGGTTTTCCTCAGCTATCTGGCAACTCTCAGTTGTCTGTTTTTATTTAAGAGTAAGAAAGTAAGAATTGACTCACTGAGTATATGGATTAAGACTCTGAAGCATGAATTTTATTATGGGGTGAGCAGACTGAATGAGTTCATTGAAGAATCAGTGATGTCTGTACTTTCAGAGCTTTCCTCTTGATTGATTAGATCTCCAGAGGAGACCCTTCCACTCTCCTGTTCTAAGGATAAAAGACTGGCTGTTAAGCCACGTAAGAGAACAGGACTAGAAATTATCAGTATCACATATGCCTACCTTCACTTAATAGAACTATGTTCAGTATAGATTCTCCATTTTCTCTTGTAACTGGTGTTCCTCATTGCAGAAACACTTTATTTTAGCCACTGGAGAAATCTTTAGTATTCTGCTGGGGTAAAGAAAGCTGTTTTATTTTTACACTCTTTAGAAGTTCATTTACTGTGTTATACTTCGGCATGGTGCCATACATGTATGTTGAGAAATGCTGTGTAAATTTCTAGCTCTACTTTAATTAATTACACAACTGGGTACAGTTTGGAATTTGGAAAAGGAATACAGGCCAGAAGAGGTTTCAAAGTTTGTTTTGTTTTGTTTTGTTTTGTTTTGTTTTGTTTTGTTTTGTTTTGTTTTTGCATGAAAGTATACTGTGTGTCCAACACCCTTTGTCCAATCACAGATAGAAACAACCTAGCCAGCCACAGATTAGCTGGTGTGAAGTTTTGTGCCGCCTCTAAACCTCAGGGTGGGCAGGTTTAGGTCTGAAGAAGCTGCCATCTTTTCCTGCCCCACTCACAACACTCACCCACTTGAAGTATGCAGTTGGGATATACTGCCACCAGGTGGTGGATCTTGGTATCATTCCTAATGTCTCAACTATAAATTGGAAATTTTCAAGAAGATTCAAGGTTTATTCATTAATGTTTCTATGCATCTTATTTATGAAAAGAAATCTTTTTATTTAAAAGTGTACATATTCAAATGTTTTCTAGGAAGGAATACAACTGACGCTGAGTGGGGGTTTTTTGATAAGTAATTTCTAAGGGAAACGTCACATCCTTCTCACTAATCTTTGTTATCAAAACCAGCTTAATCTAACCGTGTTCCTTATGTGAATATCATATAGAATATTCCTTCTAACCCTTCTTGAATTCTAAATTTCAAAGCAATATCAGTTTTAAATATTTACCTATGGCTTTTTTTAGCCTCCAGTACTTTTGCCTCACAAGCCTGGAAGACTTTGAAATACGTCTCCATTTCTCCTAGTATTTCATGTCTGCTGGCTATTGTACTCCTCTGATGTGCTAGTGATATCTGGATAAATCTTCCCACAGCTCATTAGAGCAAGAGAGACCATGCCAGCAACCAAAATCTAAATCAGTAAAAAGGCATTGTGAGAATAAGTAATACTCAGCAATAAAAATGAGCAAATTGTTGCTACACACAACTTAGATGCATCTCAAAGACATAATGCTGAGTAAAAACAAAAAGCCACGCCCAGAGTTCATATACTGTATGATTCCATTGTATAATATCCCCCAAATGACGAAATTATAGAGATGAGAAACAATTCATGGTTGCCAAGGGTTAGGGAGGGCAGGAAGAAGGAGGCAGGTGGAAGTCTAAAGGGTAGCAAAAGAGAGATCTTTGTCCTGATGGAATAGTTTTATATCTTGGCTGCAGTGGATGGCTACACAAATCTATGTATGTGGTAAAATGATATAAAACTGTACACACACAGCATACCAATTTCGATTTCCTGCTTTTGCTACTGTACTATAACTGTGTAAGATGGGACCATTGGGGGAAACTGGGTGAAGGGTACCAGAAACGCTCTGTACGATCTTTCCAATCTCCTGTGAACATAAAATAATTTCAAAATATTTTTGTAAAAATTTTTGGAAGAGAATAAAGAAATCAATTTATTTCAATAGTTAAAACTTAAATACCTGAAATGTAGACATTAGCAATTACTTTGAAATGTACCATCAGTTGTGGGTACCTTGTGCTCTATTGTGTCTAGCGATGAAGAGAGGTAATAAAACTCCCAGATTCCAGGTAGGAACAAATGTGTTTTATCTTACTACATCTTGTTCCCCATCCTGATTGGTGCAATTCACTTTTACAAGTTGAGAATCTATGTGCCATAATCTCTAATTGAATTCGGAACTTAGCTTCAATCGTAATTTCTAAATTTGTGCCTCTTTTTGTTTTCTTTTCTTCCTGTTGAAATGGCAGGGTGTTTTTTTTAATGCTTTAAACTTGAATATCTGTATTCAATAATATGCACCTTAGAATTTTGCATTTTTTTCTTTATTACTTGTCATATAGTTTTACTACTTCTTGAAAGATTGTTTTCTTTTATTGTTTTGGGCTGGAGACTGTTAAAAAGGTGGCAGCAATGCTCAGAATCACAACAACATTTTATGGAGAAGTTTAGAACCTTTATTCTATGAAGAAAAGTCATTCTGCAGTTTTAATGGTGCCGCTATCAATCATTACAATTATGTTATTGTTTGAACCTGCGCCATTGGAAAACAATGCGTGATATTTCCCCAAATCAAATTGTAGTGATTAACAACTTGGTATTTACTGCATTATTATCATATTCTGATAGCTTTGATTTAAACTTGAACCATATAAACCATATATTTAATTGATAACAAAAGGCATTCCCCAGCCTAAAACTGACTACATTCTATTTACAAATTGATCATTTTTAAACACACAATTTATTTTGTCATAGTAACACTGTTACTTACGGTTGATTCACTGATTAATCCACAGTCAACTTTCAATCTAAAAGTGGATGTGTTATAACCAGAACTACCACGTACCTATATCCACTATCATTAGGGTCTCTTGTTGATGTTATTTCAACAACCAAACAAAGGCACACTTCTTTCAATAAGGTGTATTCAAACTCAAAGTGAAATGCCTCGTATTTTCTCATATTACGTTCTCTAGCTCTAAATTTCTCCAATCTTGCTCCCACTTTGTCCAATTCTGGCTTTCTGCTGACCTTCTAACTCCAGCGGGACGTAACGTCTCCAGCAGAAAGCCCTGATTCCATGAAGACCACACTTCATGGCCAGAAGTTGGCTTGAATCTATTTGAGTCTCATTGTCCATGCCAGTCATCAAATCAGTGACTCTCAGCTTCTGCCGAGTGATATCTGTTTCAGTATCTTCTCTGTGATATTGTTATTGTTCTCTCTCTGAGTACTTCTCCTTTAGAGGGAGCATAGCATCCGAGGGTGCAGGAGGGACGCTGCAGGAGGAAGGGGCTCTCCTGTGGTTTCCATCGGCCGCTTAGGGTCTTTGTGTGGGTGTGAGGACATCAGCCTAGCTCTACCAGAGGCAAAGATATGGAGTGTGTCCTTGTTCATCCACCTTACAGCCTCCGCATGATATGACCTTTCCTTAGAAACCTGAGCCCTCTAAGAGGGCCAGCACTGTACAAGCCTCTCACCCCCATTCCCTCTGCAGCCTCCATACCCTCGTGGGTGCTTCTCTTGTGCCCTGAGGGTTCCTGCTAAGCCTTTGGAACCCTGTGGCTCTACGATCCTGTCACTACTTGCTAATCACCTGTTCCCTGCCTGCCAGCCCAGCCCCTTCAGACCAGCATTTGCTGGACCCAAGCTGTGGACTTCTACTGTCTTGAGATGGAGGAGAGAACTAGAATGGGCAATGTGGAGGAAACAGTAAACCTGAAGAGCAGATTAATCTTAGAAGTAGAGTAATGTTCTGGTATGTGTGTACATGCATTAGTCCATTTTCTCTACTCAAGAACAAAGAAATGGGTCTACCATGAAAAAGAAGACTCAAATAAGGAGATTGCACAGGTGGAGATGACAGCTCCATGGGGTGGCCAGTAGGCATCCAGATAGCTCACCCAGTAGGTAATGAAGAGGTTACTGTCTTAGGAGGTTACTGTCTTAGGAGGGGAGTTTGAGAGCCCTCAGAAAGCATCAGTGGCTGCTTGGTCTCTTGGGGGTATCCTTGGATTGGCTGGAACAGATATTTCTTTGTAAATTGTATTCTAATGTCTAGATTGCCATTTTGGGGGGGAAGGAAGCTATGTTTGGTCAAACCTGTTGGTTTCATTTAGCATTATTTATACATTATAATGTTGACTATATATCCTATCCTCTGGGAAATCCCAGTTCTTCTTTTCATTGCATCTCAGTTCAGTCCCAGAGAATTTGGTATTAAACAGAATGCCAATTAGATGCCATTGGTCAGTGATTTTAAAAAGTAAAGGCAGAAAGTTCTGAAATGCAAATTGTCTGAACAGGAAAGAACCTGTTTGAGAAATCATCTGCACCCATCACTAAAGGTGTCCCATGCAGAAGTGGGATGACTGAGCTAGAAGATTATAGAAAGGGGGCAAACCACAGAGGTCAGCTCATGTGTCCTATGATTATAAAAGCTGGGGATTATGTGAACACTAAGAGAATAAAAGTAAAGTTCACTGAGTTCTATTTAGCCTGTAATTCTAATTTAATATTTGTGTGGCTCAGATGCAGTTCCATTCTTTACCTGAAAGGAAGCAGCCTACACCCTTCAATCAAAGTGTAATTCATGGGGGCACCTGCGTGGCTCAGTAGGTTAAACATCTGACTTTAGATTTTGGCTCAGATCATGATCTCATGGTTTTGTGAGTTCCAGCCCCTCATCGGGCTCTCTGCTGATAGTGCGGAGCCTGCTTGGGATTCGGTCTCCTTCTCTCTCTGCCCCTCCCCCACTCACACTATCTCTGTCTCTCTCAAAATAAATAAATAAACTATTAAAAAAGTGCAATTCATGTGCACAGAGTTGACATTCAGAAAACATTAGGTGATTTGAGAAGGCTGTGCACCCCAAATTGTAAACCATAAAAGAATAACTACCCCAACATGTTGACATTACCCTATGAGTATTGTTCTATTTCCTGTCTAATGGGATGAAGGTTTAGGATGGGATATTGAAGCCTGAATTTAGCTCTGAGGAAAATACTACTGTGGTTTATAACCACCAGAAGAATTAAAAGGAAGGTGTTTTTTTAAGAGGTTTAAAATAACAGTCAATGTGTACAATAGACTACAAAAGTGAAAACAAACATTTTACTTCCAACATGTCTGTTAAATTTCATGCTTTATTTTTAATTAAAATAGTTTAAACACACCCTCTTGAGACAAACTGCTAGAAGTTAGACTTTCATAGATTAGTTCAGAGAATTAGATAGGAATCAGTCTTAAATCGTTTATACCTCCATTTATGTATTTGATCAATATATTATTCAGAGTTCACCGATAGCCCACCTTAGTGTTGAGAAAGCATGGCACCAGCATGTGCCTGGACCTTTAGATTGCTTCCAGAGAAGAAGCGATCACAGATTTCGAAGTGAGTTTTTAATCAGCTTTCTTTTATAACACTTATCTTTCTGTTGCGATTGACCTCAAGCGTCCTGTTCTCCAAAATTTTTAGGCTGACATTTTGTCTCTTTATCTGTTCAAGTGTAGCAAGTTTGTATCCAATTCTACATGAAATTAAAATGTGTCACCAGTCTCGTAGAATCACCTTCTATTGCTTTTGCAAATGTGTCCATCTTCTGTCATGAATAGGCAAGCGCTGGTTCATCCCTGAATAGATGGTATTGATTCACTAAACCCTAAAGATTTTTGACCTTTTTAAAAAGTGATTCTCACTGCACAAGATATTTTACAAAGTGACAAGGACTTCTGTGCATTGAGAGGAAATCAGTACCATTTAAAATGAGCATATTTTCTGGGGGATTCCCAAAGCATATCATGTTAACTAAGGGACATTTTTGAATAATTTCAGTTGTACTTTTTCTGAAAAGGGAAATAGTGTAAAAAAAAAAATAAGACTTCATGATATAAATTGAATCTAAAACCAGCAAAGGGATTAATAACTTAAGTTGATATTGATACAAAGTAGCTGTGAAGCTGAATAATGCTTTTGGGTATAAAGGAAGGATTAAGCCAGAAAGTAATTAGGCAATGAATGCTCCCAATGACTATGTAGAATTAAGACTTGAATGTACTTGTGATTTAGATGAAAAGATCCAGGTTCTATTCCCATGACTGCCACCTAATAAAATATACTTGCCTCCAAGGGCACAGTTTCTTCACAAATGAAAGGAGGGAGCTGAATTAGATGATGGCTAAAATCTTCTCTCGATTTGGCAATCTATCGTTTACCAGGTTTACATGTCTCAAATAATAACCTGTGGTATTAGCAGGTTGATTTACACAAAAATTCTACATTCATTCATTCAATAAATAGTTATGAAGCAAGTATTAGGTAAAAAGCATTGATTACAACATTTGCAATGTGAAGTTTGTGGAAAGAAGTTTGAGCTTGACCGATCTGTACATCATCCCAACAGAGATATCATGAAGACTATCTAGAGACACGTAGAGTTTGGGAGATTCGAACTGAAGCTAGGGATTTGTGAGAAATCAGCATGTACTTCTCTTTTGTGACCAGAACACTTTAAAAGGTGTGAATAGTAGGGGCGCCTGGGTGGCTCAGTCGGTTAAGCGTCCGACTTCGGCTCAGGTCATGATCTCACGGTCCGTGAGTTCGAGCCCCACGTCGGGCTCTGTGCTGACAGCTCGGAGCCTGGAGCCTGCCTCAGATTCTGTGTCTCCCTCTCTCTGACCCTCCCCCATTCATGCTCTGTCTCTCTCTGTCTCAAAAATAAATAAAAACATTTAAAAAAAAAAAGTTGTGAATAGTATACTGCACTATATGTTAACTAACTTGAATTTTTAAAAAAAAGTGAATAGTTAGTCCCAGAGGTGAACACCAAAGGTCCATTTAGTAAGGTAGCACATAGATCCATGGTCTCATTAGACCTATGGAATCTGGTAGCATAAGTACGGCCATTGACTCTTCATTCTCTGATACAAATGACCTTTCTTCTTCTCTCCTATATTCTCCATGACTGTCATCCTTATGTCTCTCATTTGAAATGTCTTGCAGTTATTAAAATGATTTCTCAAGAGTATACACATTTCAAAAATAATTTTAGTAACCTAAAGGGATTAACTGACAACAGTGGAATGTCAGGCACCAGTGATAAGCTCTTGGTGGGATATTTCTATGAGGGGGGGTGGTATTACCAAGGTCTTAAAATTATACCATCTGGGTGAATATAAACCATGTCAATGTGAAATACATTCTTGAGCTTGCTTTTGCAAGCCTTGGTAAATCATTCTCTTCTTGAGATTAACCTGGTGCTCTCCTACTTACTTCTACTTTCAGTACAGACATACCCTGGCAAATTGTATGTGTATTTACCAAATTGCTGAAGAACTTCCCCTTTTCAAGAGGTTTAATGTGCACGTATAACCAAAAAATATTTTCATACTTGATGGTACCTTGAGCAGATTTTTCTTTTTATGCTCTTCATATTCAAATCAATGTATCATAGAGTATAAGTTCTTTTCCTCTCTATATTTCACATATCAATTTATATCTCTGTCTCACTAAGCATTCAGTTAAAATATACTCAACAGAGTTTATCAGGTATGTGAGAGTAATAAATTCATTCATTCATTTATTAAACATGTATAAATCGAGTTCCTAATATGTACTAGGTACGGCTTAACTTTTTAAGAATATAAAAGTGGATATATAAAGAGAACACAGTGTTCCAACCATCAAGTGGGAAAGACAAGTAAACTGAAGGAGTTCCATCATTGTTTATAATATAAAAATTATATAATGAAAAGCTAAATGAAACCTAAAGAGCTATAAGCAGGAAATGAATTAAATAATCATATATCCATGGAGTGTAAATCTGTGCTGTAAACCAAACTGATGATATATGTTTAATAACTTGGAAAATCTCCATGATATGCTGTTTTGGAGACATATGACATTACCTACAAGGGTATATGTAAACAACCAATTAGATTTAAAAAATGTTTTGTCAATTCATAAATATGTAAAAGGATATAGATATCACATATTTTAATAATAGACTAATGTTTTGAGTTACAACATGATATGTTTTCCCTTCTCTATAACTGGAACTTTTTCTTTCCCATATGGCCTCCTCATTATTAAAACCAGGATATGAAGCTGATATGAGAAAAGAGGATGGCAGAAACCACTGGATGTCTTAAATCACAACACAAAGTTTTCGTTACATTCTTTTAATTTCAGAGAGAGAGACTAGTCTAGAAAGCTAGACTTCAGGGAAAGAAAATATTTTTCTAGGATCTACATGACTGGGTTTTTATACACCAAGAATAAAATTGGTAAATAATTTTTACCAATTGGTAAAAATTGGTAAATTTTTCAATTTGTAAATAAGATTCAATTGGTAAATAAATAACTAACAATATGATATAAGGTTAAGTTTCTATTCCACAAGAAGAAAGAAAAAAAGGATTTCAATCCCTGAATGTGGGATATGTCCTATATCAGGATCAAACCTTAAAAAGGGGGTAAAGCATAAGGTACAAATATCCAGATAAAGTGGAAACAACAAACCAAAACTTATGCAATACAGTAGGGAATTTTATATCAATAAATGCTTACATTAAAGAAAAAATTATCTCAATTAGACCACATAAACTCACACCCCAAAGGTACTAGAAAAAGAATAACTAAGCATAAAATTAATAGAAAGAAAAAAAACAAAGATCAGAAGATCAGAACAGAAATAAATGAGGTAAGGACCAAAAAGGCAATAGGAAAGATCATTCAAATGAGAAGCTGTTTTGTTAGAAACAAACAACACAGACGAATCTTCAGCTACACCAGCCAAGGAAAAAAGAGAGAGGACTCAAAATTAGAAATGAAAGAGGAGACATTACAACTGATACTGCACAAATGTAAAGGATTTTAAGAGACTACTATGGAAATTTTTACACCAACAAATTGGGCAACCTAAAATAAATAGACAAATTTCTAGAAACATCAACCAGCCAAGACTCAGTCATGAAAAAATAGAAAATCTGAACAGACCAATTACTCATAAAGAGATTGAATCAGTAATCAAAAACCTCTTAAGACAGAAAAATCCATAACCAGACAGCTGTGCTGGTGAATTCTACCAAACATTAAAGAACTAATGCTATTCCTTCTCAAAATCTTCCCAAAAATTGAAAAGGAAAGAACACTTCCAAACTCATTTTATGAGGCCAACCTTACCTTAATACCAAAACCAGACCGAGACACTACAAAATTATATTTATATTATTTATATTTATATTTATATTTATATTTATATATTTATTCATACAGGCCAATATCCCTAGTAAAGACAGGTGCAAAAATTCTCAACAAAATATGAACAAACTGAATTTAATAGTGCAATAAAAGGATCATATACCATGATCAAGTAGGATATATTTCAAGGATGCAAGTATGGTTCAATATCCACAAATCAATCATATGTTCACTCCAATAGTATGCAGAAAAAGCATTTGAGAAAATTCAACATCCATTTGTGATAAAAACTCAACAAAGTGGTCATAGAGGGAATGTACCTCAATGTAGTAAAGTCCATATATGACAGACTTAGTAGTAAAAAATTGAAAGCTTTTCCTCTGAGATCAGGAACAAGACAAAGATGCCCAAACTGTACTGGAATTCTTAGCCAGAGTAATTAGACAAGAAAAAGAAATAGAAGGCATCCAAATTGGAAAGGAAGAAGGAAAATTCTATTTGTAGATGATCTGATCTATTATGTAGAAAACCCTAAAGACTCCACCAAAAAACTGTTGAAACTAACAGATTCAGTATAGTTGAAGAATACAAAATCAACAGGCAAAAATAAGTTACATTTCTATATACCTACAATGAACTATGTGAAAAATAAACAGAAACAACAATCCCACTTAGAACAACATCAAAAAGAATAAAACACTCAGGAATAAATTTAACCAAGGAGGTGAAAGATCTTTACATAGAAAATATAAAACATTGATGAAATAAAGAAGACACAATTAAGCGGAAAGATATTCCACATATATAGATCAGAAGAAGTAAAATTTTTAAATGTCCATACTACCCAAAGCTAACTATAGAGTCAATGGAATCTCTATCAAAATTTCAATGACATATTTCACAGAAATTAAAAAAAAAAACAATTCTAAAAAATCATATGTAACCACAAAGTCCTTGAGTAGCCAAAGCAATCTTGAGAAAGAACAAACCTGGAGGCATCACACTTCCTGATTTCAAATTGTGTTATAAAACTATTGCAAGTAAAACAGTATGATATTGGCATAAAAACAGACATAGGCAAGGGGCACCTGGGTGGCTCATCAGTCGGCTGAGAGTCTGACTCTTGATTTCGGTTCAAGTCATGATCCCAGGGTCGTGGAATCGAGCCCATGTTGGGCTCTGCACTGAGCATGGAGCCTGCTTAGGATTCTTTCTCTCCCTCTGTCCCTCTCCCCTGCTCTCTCTCTCTCACACACACAAAAAAGACATAAGTGAAAGCAGATATTGCCAAACAGACCAATGGAACAAAATCTAGAGCACACATATGTAGTCAACTAATACTTGACAAGGAAGCCAATAATACTCAATGGGGAAAGGATAGTCTCTTCCACAAATGGTGTTGAGAAAACAGGATATCTACATGCAAAAGAAAGAACACGGACCCCATCTCAACACTGATCAGAAAAATTAACTTGTAGTAGATCAAATACTTAAATGTAATACCTGAAACTATAAAACTTCAGAAGAAAATTTAGGGGAAAGCTCCTCAACTTTGGTCTTGGCCATGGTTTTTCAGATACAAAAACAAAAGCATAGCATCAAAAGGAAAAATCAGTAACTGGAACCACATCAAACTAAACAGCTTCTGTACGGCAATATAAGCAAAACAAAAAGGCAACCTACAGAATGGGGAAAATATTCACAAACCATATATCTGTTAAGGGATTAATATCCAAAATATATAAGAACTCATCATCTCAATAGCTGAAAAACAAATAAAAAACTAGCAAAGAACCTGAATAGATATTTTTCCAAAGAAGACAAATGGCCAGTGGCCAACAGGTACATGAAAAGGTGTTGAACATCACTGGTCATCAAAAAAATGGATATCACAACCCCAGTGAGATAACACCTCACACCTGTTAGAATGGCTATTATGAAAAAGACAAGAGAAGGCAAGTGCTGGCGAGGATATGGAGCCCTTGTGCATTGTTGGTGGGAATGCAAATTGGTATCACCACTGAGAAACACCGTACTGAGGTTTTTCAAAAAACTAAAAGTAGAACTACCATATGATCCAGAAATCCCACTTCTGGGTATATATCCAAAGGAACTGAAATTACTATGTCTGAGAGACATCTGCATCCATGTTTATTGCCATGTTATTCACAACAGTCAAGACATCGACAATGAATAAATACAGAAAATGTGATTATGTGTATAATATATAATATATGAAATATATAATATTATCAACCACATTATTCAGCCAAAAATAGGAAGGGAGTCTTGCCACTTGTGACAACATGGATGAATCTTGAGGGCATTATGCTAAGCGAAACAAGTCAGACAAAGAAAAGGCAAATACTGTATGATCTGCTTTACGTGTGGAATCTTAAAAAGCCAAACTCCTAGAAACAAGAGTAGATGGGTGTTAGGAGGCAAGGGTCAGGAGGAATGGGGGGTCAGGAGGCATGGGAGGTGTTGATCAAAGTTTGTAAACTTCCAGTTCTAAGATGAGTAAGTTCTGGGGATCTAGTATACAGAATGATGACTATAGTTAACACTATATTGTATATGTGAAAGTTATTAAGAGAATAGATCCTAAAGATTCTCACCACTAAAAAAAAGATAATTTTGTGAGATAATGTATTAACTAATTTTATTGTGGTGATCATTTTGCAGTATATTCACCTATCCAATCATCTTAAACTTACACCATGTTATATGTCAATCATATCTCGATAAAGCTGGAAAGGTACAAGACCGCCCCCATTGATTTTCACTGCAGTAAAACTTCCAGTATCTTCTGATATTTACTAACTGCCATGTAGCCATTCTCAAAATTATGTAAAATAATCTCTTCTAACATTAGATATAAAATGATGTTAGATGTTTTAATTTGGCCAAAGAAATTAGAAAACATATTTTGATTTGTGTGAAGTTTTCTTTGAAGACTTTGACCTGAAGAATATTTTTTTGACTGGAAGAATATTGCATGAAGTAATAAGAACAAGAAACTGGCTTCATGAATGGAAAGTAATCATTCAAGAGTCATAATCAAAGAAAAAAAGCTAATTGATTAAAATGCCAGAGGCAATTTTCTCTAAAACTATAGCCATAAATAGAAACACATATGTCTAAAAATAAAAGAAGATAATTAATTATATTATGAAAAAAAGTTTCTGTTTTTAAAACGTGTGACATATTTCTCATTTTAGTGATTTCTAGTTTGTTTTGCTACGTAAACATGTGTCTACATGAATGTGTTTTGTTTCTTGAGTTTATGTCAATTTATAGTTTTATATCCTCCTTTCTGTTCTTCTTATTGTGTATATTACACAGTAGAATTCTGCATATATGAATTTCTCTTTATGCAAGCTTTAATCCCAATATATATATATGTATATTTTTTTCCCTCTTAGTCCATAATTCCCTAAGGATTGCTTACTGGTCAACATTGATTTAAAAAATATATCAAGTATGAGTTTAAATTTGATCTAATGTTCAAATTTGCAAAGTAATTGGCTCATGTTTGGGAAGAGCAGGCATTTGTGTTTGGGTTCAGGTTGAATGGTCAAGGTCATCCCAGGCCCTCAGGAATAGCAGAGACACATCTAGAGTTTCACTCATAGTTTTCTCAGTGGTGATCACAGTACATATGCATCAGTAGATTACTAAGAGACTTTATGAAAATAGTTAAAATATAACTCAATAGGAGTGAGACTTTCAGGCAATTGAAATATTAGTCCTCAGATCAGAAGACGTTTTATTGCTGACGTGTCAGAGCGTAACTCTGATGAAAATACTTCACACACTTGGGCATTTACACCCCTTAAAAGGAAATAGAAAACAATTTACAATTGTCTCAGTGGGGTTTATGAGAACTGAGCATGTCTGATTGAACTCTTCCCCATTACTGTCAGTTCCTAGTTACAAGGATCTGTTATATATTTGTAAGTGTATTTATTCTCATTAGGCCCATTTGGATGTTTAATGATATTGGCCTTATTTTCTTGTGCATACTCGTATGTTTGTTTCTTCCTTCTTTACCAGATTGCAGGTCATAAGACAAAGTAAAATCTCTTTATTAAACTGAGATTTCTTTGCTTCATAATTCCCAGTAACAAATATGCAACAATGAAGCCTTCTTCCATAAATTATGTTGCTTCCTGCTCTCTTTAATCATAGCCCTCACCAGAACCTGAAAGCCTACCAGAAAATGATATGAGACAAGCCTCACTGAAAAAAAGTGCTAAAATTGGTAAAAGTGCATTTTTACAGTTGAATTTCCAAAAAAGACCCAGAATTCCCTCTCCCCTAAAAACCTAATAAATTGATATAAGCCCAGCTAAATTACAGCTCTTTAACCTACTCTAGAAGGGTTCTAGAAGCAAACAATCCACGGAAAGAACCTGAGCAATGCTACTTTTTCCTGGATTATTAGAGATGTTACGTAATTCCTTTGGGCTCTATTTTTTCTATCTCCAAAATGGAAAAAACAAATCAGCCTCATGTGGTTTTCGTAAGGCTTAAACAAGAGAATTAAAGTACCAGAGGCAAATTGTGCATTAGCTAAGTGATTCTCTACCTGGTTGTACATCAAAGTCTTCTGGAGCACTTTAAAATTCTTAGACTCTGTTCTCAGAGATTCTGATTGAATAGATCTGGCTTAGAGCCCAGGGAGCTGTGTTCTTAACCTCTTACCAGAGGTTCTGACGGGTAAGGGTAACCAATTAGCTTAATAAAAGTTTCTTTTATTGCTTTCTAGGATCCAAGGATCCATTTATTCCTTGTAACTGTCCAAGGTGCTGTTGGAAGTGTATCAGTCTGATGATAGGTATAAGCTGATCCACTCCAACAAGCCTTCACTTTCCTTCTCATGTCCTTTTCACTTTCCTTTCCTGAGCCCCGAGTCCCTGGGAGCTTCAGGAAACATCACAGCTTCAGCCCTTGCAACCTAGGCAGTTGTCTATTCAATAATCTTTGCTGTGTTACCTCTGCACTTGCCTTGAAAGCCTTGACCTGAATTGTGCATTCCTAGGAAATTTTGTGGTGAAATTGATCCAGACCCTGCTCTGGCATATCCAACAATTTTACCAAAATTGTGCCAGGAATTATTGTGGTTGATATCGTAATTTTAAATTTTATTTAACTCTTCTCAGAAAATAGCACAATACCATTTTTTAAACCTCTTCCTCATTCCTGACAAGCCTTTAAACTGCAGGACTTCAGGAGGTGGTGATATATCAGTTACATTAGGTATGGCTGCGTATAACAAGAACCCCAAAATAAGAACAGCCCAGACACTACAGATTATTTCTCCCTTGGGTAAAAAACATCCAGAGACAGGCATCTCAGAGCTGGTATGGCGGCTCCATGGTAATAAAGAACATGGGGTTTTTGAACCTTTCTGTTACACCATTCTAGCAGGTGGCTTCTATTTTTTAAGATTATCTCATTGTGTAATATTGTTGGAGTTTCAGTGTTTGGTAAGGAGGGGAAAGCAAGATAAATGTTACCCCCAGATGATCCAGTTCTCTTTAGGTGGCCTCCAGGAAGTCATAACAGTTCCATGTAGTGACAAGTCTACCATACCGCAGGAGAGGTAGGGCAGTGTAATCATTCAGCCGGGCACATTGCCCATCCAGAAAAATGCTGGAATTATTTTACTAAGGAGAAGGGGATAACAGAGATTAGGGAGCAAATGGCAGTCTCTGCCACAGGTTGTTATCAATAAAATAAATACCAATAAATAAAATAATGATCCCATCACTGTGAGATTTCCAACCCAGTTATTCAGTGTATTCTCTTTCATGTAATGCCTGGCCGTTAAAACTTGAATCATGGAGAGCCTTGCTGGGGGAGTAATAATGGCTTTCCCTGAATCCTCATCCAAGAAATTGTTGAAAATACAACCAGGTTGGAGTGCCTGTGTGGTTCAGTCGGTTAAGAATCTGACTTAGGCTCAGGTCATGACTTCACGGTTCATGAGTTTGAGTCCTGCTTTGAGCCTGCATCGGGCTCTCTGATTTCAGCACAGAGCCTGCTTCAGATCCTCGGTCTCCCTCTCTCTCTTCTCCTCCCCCAGTCGCGCAGCTCTCTGTCTCTCTTTCAAAAATAAATAAACATTTAAAAAAATACAACCAGGGAGACAGAGGAAACATAGGTCTCAATAATGCTATTACTCACTGACCACTTCTATGTGTCATGAGAATTATATATGTTACTTTATGGAGTCCTTACAACAAAACCAAGGGATTATCATCCCCATTTTACAGATGAAGAAACTAAGACTTAGAAGAGGTTTAGTAACTAAAGCTTGGCTCTTTACCCCAAGGCTGCACTGCCATTGCTGGAAACGACTGATGCATGGCCTGTTTTAGGGTTGAGAGTCACTATGAGGCCAAAAGGTCAATGCAAGTTTATAAGCTGAGAAATAGTAACAAATGCCTATTAGGGGATTTGTCCTGGAATGTGGCCATAGGGGGAAGTGTTGCCACATGGTCACCACTTTCCAGAGCAGCATTTACACCACATGCCCTTCAACTGGATGTTAAATGTTATTTGATGATGATGATGATGATGATGATGATGATGATGAAGAAGAAGAAGAAGGAGGAGGAGGAGGAGGAGGAGGAGGAAGGAGGAAGGAAGAAGAAGAAGAAGTTATAGTGAAATAAATTTGAGAAATGTTGGGTAAAATCAAGTTAGGTTGGAGTTTTCAATGTGCGAAAGAGCTCAGAGCTCTAAACACCCTCAAGTTCTTTCTCCATGTACCCACTCATTTTATACCTCCTGCTCTTGCCCATGTGTGCATAAGGACTAATACCGTAGGCAGAATTTCCTCTACTTAACATTGTGCCACTTTTTCCCTTTGGCTAGAGTATTTTTCCTTTCTTCACTCTGTCTTTTTCTGGGCCCCGTCTCTAATTACATCTAGTTTTCTTTTTATCTTCTGTCTGAACCATAATAAGATCATAAGATACTCATCCCTGTTACGTTTCCTATTCAGAAACATGTTATGGTCATCCCTTCGGGTCAATAAACATGGATCAGACTTATTTTGCGATAACCATGTGATGTCCCATAGAATTACCAATGGCATTAAAAATACCTAATAATTGGTATGTGTCAACTGTAGCTCAAAGCTGGAAAAATTGTTTTTGTTTTTGTTTTCTGGATGTCGATCAGTTAGTGTTCTGCTCTGAAAAACAAGCAAAAACAAAACAGAGAGAGAGAGAGAGAGAGAGAGAGAGAGAGAGAGAGAGAGAAACCCTGGTTTATTCTCAACCCTATTTGAGATTGACTCTCAAACCTGCTGAGCAATTTTTAACCATTTCCCTGTGAATGAATATTAATGTTTCTGGGCTTTTGTCACCACAAAAAAAATTCAATAAATTTTATTGTAGAGTAGTATCCTTACATTCTTTACAGAATGAAATTGGAGTTATCTACTAATTAGCATTTACAGTCAGTGTCTTTATTTCTATAAGAAATGACTACCAAAAATGGGATTGCTTAACCAAAGGGTATAGATATTTTTAATTACTAATTTTAATTGTTATTCCCTGACAATCACCACTACCAGTGATATAGGAGTACCTTTTGCCCACCTTTTTCACCGCATGAAGCTTTATCACTTTCTACTTTTTGACAATCTGATGGGCAAAAAGTAGAATCTGTAGTTTTTAATTTACATTTTTCTGTGAAAATGGAGCATAAGCATTTTTTCTAATTTACTAGCATTTGCATTTCCTCTTGGCTGAGTTGCCTATTTATATACTGTGCCTCTTTTCTATTACTTCTCTTTTACTTATCAGTATGGAGGAACTCTTTATGAATTCTGCATGTTAACCTTAATCTGACATAAATACCGTAAATGTTTCCCCACACTATTGCTTTTAACTTAACCTACATTTTCTTTGGGTTTACACAATTTGTAGTCATTGTGCAGTCAAATTTGCCTCTTGTTTTAAAGTTTTGAGGGTTGCTTTCTTGCTCGAAAAGGTATCCTTCACTCCACAATTTTTAAGTGTCTTTATGTGTTTTCTTTTGGATTTTTTTTCATATTAATGTTATTGTTTATGCTACATTTCATTTTCTCCATGATGTGAGTCTATGCATGTATTCTTCCTCATGGATAACCATCTTAGGAAAGATGCCAGCACCACTTAGGAAATAAATCAGCCTCTTCAATAACTGAGTTAAAGTAACACATTTGTCACACATTACATGTCTGTATACACTAGATATATTTCTGGGTATTGTTTCTCCTACTGACTTATTTATCTATTCCTTTGCTGTTATCATACTTCTTTATTATCCTGATTCTGAAGACAGTTTCGGTATCCGATAAGCCAAGAACTCTTTCACTATTTGATTGTTCCATAACTTTGGGAGCTATTCTCCAATATTTATTTGTCCATTTGAATTGTAGATTTGATATTCTGTCTCAAAAATAAAAACATGTAAAGTAGCACTTCATTAAATGTATATATTTGGGGATAGAAAATTAATTTTTCACATCCTGGAACATAGTATGAGTTGAATATTGTTCAGATCTTTTTATATTTCTTAATACAAAGATTTTTGTATAGAGACACTAAGCAGTCTAAGTTTATTCCAGAGTATTATACACTTTTATTGTTTTATTTTTTATATTTTCAGTACAAATTATTTCCAGTACAGATAAAACCTAATGAATTTTGTAAGATTATTTTCTATTCAACAAGGTTACCATCTTCTGTTATTAATCTTACTAGATTTACGCCAGAGTGTATATTCATAGTAAGTCAAAAGACAAAGCAACCTAGGAGAAAAAAATAAGTATAACAAAAATGACAGATAAAAATACATTTCTTAACACATAAAAACCTCTTACAAACCAATAAGGGAAAAAATGCAACAGGAAATCTTGTAAAAAAAAAAAATATGAAAAGGTAACTACAAAAGGCAAACACAAAGAAAAACAGAAATGGCCCGTAAACATTTGAGAAGATGTTAAAACTCATGACATTAAAGAAATGCAAATTAAAATGAATTGCTATCACCCTGATAGACATTTCACAGGTTGCAAATGAATAGTTTTGAGACAGCAATAAAACTGAGACCCTCTCATGGGCCCTCTTAATGGCAAATTCCATTTAAATTTAATTTATGTCAATTGATACTAACATCAGCTTGGTCGTCATCGGCTTGATCAGAGCACAAACATCCCCATAGGGCAAGGTTAAACACAATATTGAAGACATAGACAGGAATGAGACTGTATACTAGAAGAAGAGAGGTCTATTTCTTTTCAGTTGCTAATGTCTGGAAGAACCTTTGGTGCAGCGTATTACCAGAAGAACAAATACATTTGCTGTTAGATAGTCATGGGAACACAAGAGTAATGAGAATATGCAGGTATCTTTTTCAGCCCATACAAATGCCTACGTGTTATTTACTTCACTCAAATCGTTTCTCTTCTCTCCTTCCCTCATGTTCGTTGGGTCTTTCCTACTATTTCCTCAACCCCAGACTCAAGGCTGCATTACGTGTTATTTACTTCACTCAAATCATTTCTCTTCTCTCCTTCCCTCATGTTCGTTGGGTCTTTCCTACTATTTCCTCAACCCCAGACTCAAGGCTGCATTTGAAGGAGTTACCTAAGGGGCTTTGCTGCTGAACCCATTCAGCGAATCACTGGATAGAATGAGATACTCAGATTCTTAAGGGTACAACATCTATAAGACATTAAATTATTATTGACAGCCTTTCACAGCATAAATCAACTACATTTATTCTACTGAAAAATGTTGCATATTCATTCCAAAGTGCTCCTCACTTCAGGAATGAATATGGGGAAGGGGAGGAGAAGTGAAAGTTATCCTTGTCTTGACACGTCATACTCTGAAATACAGTAAAATAGAGACCAGAATCTTGTTCTTCTCTAGCTATTTTTATATAACTCAGCTCCTGCTGTTTAAAAAAAAAAAAAACTTGTGGGCTCCAGAATGATCAATTATATTCTTCTATTTAGTAATTGAGCCAGGTACTGACTAAGGAAAATCTGGGAATCACTGGAAGGACAATATCATGGGCAGTCTAGGATCTAGATTATTGCTCACTGTGGAAGGGTTGCCATGATTTCTTCTCATCTGGGAACAACAGCTCAACAGATGGTAAAAGATGGGAAGAGGGACAGAAATACAGCAAAGGACCCATTTCACAAAAGTCACTCTGCTCACTCTTTGAGGCAAATAACCTCCATAGAAGAACTTTAAGCTCCAACAATGAAGATAGTAGTGGGGTAAATTGAAAATTATTTTGTTTTAAAATGCGTGTTTTTCACAGATACTGAAGGGAAACAAGATATGTCAAAGCATGATTAGATCTTCAGAGGACATAAATGGAAAACACCTGTGAGGGTTTTTCCCCTCTTCTGTAGGGAGGGAAAAACTCACTCACCTTTCAACTCACTATGGTCATTTGATTTATTTTCTGGATTTTGTGCCTTACCACAACTCATCGTTCAGGTTCAGGTCAGCACTTTCATGTAATGAATGACTGGAGCTTTTTGTCTTTTACAGCCATTCTTTCAGTGCCCTGTCAACAGACCCAGGAACATAATAATTCAGGTTGAGGATATTAAGGATTAGCAGCTAGCAGAGTGAAGTCACTAAATCATTACATCAAGCTCTGCGTCTTTGTTTCTGTCCAGCTGTCTTTAGAATTCTTTTCCCAACTTCCCAATCTGTCCAACTGATAAACACTATTCATTGTTCAGAACTCACCTAGCATTAAGGAATCTTGCCCATCTCCCAGACATCACTGTCTTCTATATCCAGGACAAGCCTTTAATCATAGCATGTATTATTTGAGGCTTTTGAATTACATTGTCTGAAAACAGCTCCAGAAAAATGTAAAAAGTAACTATAAAAATAGAAAGGACATGAACATAGCCGTCCTCAAAATAGAACTTGAACTGAAAAGAAAGACGTTAAAGTCTCTTTCTCATCTTGGCTAATTTTTTTTCATTTTTGTTTTATTATTTTCTGTCTCTGCAGACCAGTCTTCTCTTTTTTCTGTCTCTGTCTACATACTGGATTGTGACTGCCACAGAGTTCTAGTGGTTAATTTTACAGTCTAGCCACATGCAGAGATTCAATAGCATTCAGAGCTCAATGCCATATTGAAAAAGGATGACTGACACAGCTAGAACCAGGTGGACCCAAGGATCAACCACTAGTAGCTAAACAGCAAAGTTACAGCATGAGTGCCAGGGCCCAAACTCTGTGGATAAAGGAAACTTTTCAGAAAAATGGACAACATTTTAGGCAGAAAAGATACCCCAAAGTTACTATCATCCATAATATCTTCTTGAATTTACTTACCTAACTTACCTAAATAGAATTGAAATTGTTTGAGAACTAGTAGCATATCTCACCATTAATTTCTCACCACATAAGGCTCAGGATGTGCCACATAAGTGCCCAGTATTGTTTATTAAACAAATCTTTTTTATTAAACCCTTTTGAATGAAACATTCATTAGGGTGCAAATGGATAGTCTTATCAGAGCCTTAAGAAACTTGAGTCCAAATAATAACCTTAGATGGAGTATTTGTGGGAGATGGGGCAAGACAGTATTTTTTAATGACCACATAAAAGCATCTTTGACCAAGAATTGAGAGAGTATAGCAAACTTATTTTTAATTCAAGAGCACCAGGGTTTAAATAAGGACTCTTCCACTTTGTATATATACATACATATATATACGATGTGGGATAAGTTATTTACTAAACCCCAATTTCCTCATTTATAAAATAGAGATGATAATATTCCATAGGAATATTTAATATTGAAATGAGACAGTATATGTAAAATGCTTTACAAGAAAGTGAACAATCAGATATGGGGTTTTTTTTCCCCTTCTCTTACCTTCAGCGTAGCTCTCCTAAGCAAATTGCCCACTATGATGCTATGAAATGCTTAGAAAGTAAATATAATGAGATTTAGGAGGCATAAATCAAACTGAGGATTTTCTTAAAACTCATTATTGAAGTGTTGAAAAATTAGAGCAGTAAGATTAGTGAAATTGAAAAAAAAGTTTAGATGCAAAGAATGTAAACACTTAGAATATGACAACACTATAGATCAGGTGGTTCAACTTCCTCATTTAAAAGGTAGGCATGTGATGTTTATGGAATTGGAGTAAAGTTCACAAGATTATATAATGGCTAGTGGTGGAACTGGATTTCCTAATGACCAGTACAGTATTCTTTGTAAGAATAAGTAAGGACCTGCACCTGTAAACAATGACAACGGGGTCATCCTACCAATCTACATTGCCAAAATTCAAGGTTCATTGGGATGACTCAACCAAATACCTACCATTCTTAATTTCCTTAACTTAACTGAATTCACTTAGCGCTTTACCTCAGTCAGCCATTCCTTTGGTTGCACAGTTGACCTTGCCATCACTCTGAACTGCTCTGAAACCTTAAATCCGATACCCAACCCCATGGTCATAAACTTCCAACCATTTCAGAGCTTGGATTCCCTTTCTCTCTGCATGTCCTCTTAGAGTCATTGACATCTCAAGTCATTAATTCCTTCTATTTTTTTTTCCCCAGTACACCTTCCCAATGTCTTCCATTCTTTCTCTTTTACCCCAGATTCCATGAAACTCTACGGGATTCTCGTTTGCCAGTAATCTCAAATCCCTGAAACCAAGCCCTCACACAACTCTATTTCTAATAACAACAAACAAGAAAACTAGAAGCAACCAAGTAATATTCCTTCATTGCCCCCAGTACTTGTGTGCTGAGCTTTGCTGATTAAAAACTCAAAACTAGGCAGATTGGCCCCTCCAAGTTTCCCCACAACAATAATTTCAAAGCCACTTACTCAACTCTCCTTTTTTGTATTCTCAGAGAAACATTAAGCTTCCTGTATCATAGAGAAATAGAGGCCATTAGCCTAAACCACTTCAACTTCCTGCCCTTCTGATTCCCTCCCATGCACACCCTCTTCTATCCCTCTCACAGGATGGAATATTTTCCTATCAGCGCAAGGATGATTCCCCCTACTGTTCGCTGTATCACATCTCTTCTGACTCGGAAAACCTCAAGTCACCATTTTCCCCTTCAACTCCAAGGAGAAAGTTTATAGTATATAAACATAGCCAGTATCTTTCATCTTAGATATGAGATTATAGTTCATTTTAAATCCTCCCTTATACCTGGTAAATTCCATGCAATGGGATAGTTGGCCATAAAGAGGAATGAAGTACTGATATATGCTACAACATGGAAGAACCTTGAAAACATTATGCTAAGTGAAAGAAGCCAGACAAAGGACCACATATTCTATGATTCCATTTATGTGCAATTTCCGGAATAGGCAAACCCATAGAGATAGAGACTGATTGCTAGGGGCTGGAGGGAGTGGGGACTAGGAATTGACTGCTAGTGGGTATGGACTTTATATTGGGAGTGATAATGTTCTAGAACTCATAACTTTGCGAAATGTACTAAGAATGCTGAATGATACACTTTTAAAGGATGAATTTTATAGTATATGACGTATATCTCAATAAAGCTTTTATTTAAAAAAATGAGTTCATAGAACTGCTAATTCCCATATTATCAGACCAGCTAAGTAAATTGAACATCACTGTTTCTATCTTTAAGGGATAGACCCTTGACCAAATTACAGTTACCTAGACAGTCCACTTATACTAGTGATTTGCAGTATAAAATATAACTACAGTAAATCATTCAATAACTGCCTCATGAAAAATGAGCTCCCATAATAATAGGTCATCAAAAATGTAAAAAAAAAAAAATGTGTATCAAAATTAGTAGAAATTCATTTTATGTATCAAAGTTAAAATAGATACACCTTAATGCTAACTGAGATTTGGGGAAAGATTATATCATCAGTCATCTACATAACTTTTCCTAGAAAAAAATTAAAGCAATTATTTTAAGTGCAATATAATTTTAAATAAAATCTAAATAAGGTGAGATGTCTAATAAGGTCCCCAAGGTATTACATTGTACTTTATGTAAACTAACAATTTTTTTTATGAACCTAAATAAAGAGATAAACTTTCTGGGTGAGGAAAATAATAATTAACTCAAAGAAATGAACTTAGGTTTGATTCACATTCATTCGCATATTGACTCATTTGAGAAACCTTTGAATGCTACTATTTACCAAGCCCTGTACAGGATTTAGTTAATTACTAATGATGCTTCTACAGCACATCATTGCTTCAAAAAGAAGAAATAATGTAGCATTTATTTATGCCTCTTCCACAATGTAGAACTTCCTAACGAAAGGAGGTCAATTGCTACTTGTTCCTTTTGGCTTCGCAGATGAGGACCACTTGTCCAATAAATGGACATCAAAACTTCGAGGAATATGAGGCTATGTTCAAGTGAATCGATTTGCCCTAACAGAGCATGGGAATGGAAAAACTGTTTTATATTTTACTCAAGTCCAAATATCTTGAAAAGATTCCTTTTTGAATTGCGGTACTCTCAATTCTGCCAGTAGGTTGAAATGAGGAGTTACCTTTTTGATCAGCAAGGCTTATAAAGTATTCATTCACATAACCTGCCTGTTCGAGACTCTCGCCTTTTCCACGTCTGTTCACTTGCTCAACATGGGATTTTAAATCGAATTATTTTTAGTTTAAAGATTTTTCCTCCCTCAAGACTTTCTCCAGCCTATAACTCTCAGCAATCTTTCTTAAGGAAGGATTACATTCCCTTTTTGTCTCAGTTATGGATAGAATAGCAGTCCCTTAACTCAAGCTGCTCAGATGTTCTGCTTTTCTGTGTTGAAGGCATTTTCCTCAAGAGTTTCTATAATCATGATAGAATCTACTAAGTAGGTGATACTAGGAGATTAAAGGAGAGGCTCAGCGGCCATCAGATGTAGAATTCCACCCGCCCCCCCCCCCCCCACCAAATATCACCTATAGTTTTGCCCGCAGAGAAACTGTATTTAAATCCACATAAAATAGAGCTCATGGACTCATTGACTCAACAACAAAATGAAAAAAAAAAAAGATTAATAAATTAGAACATGAACACATTTGTTCTTGATGAGAAAGGTCTCTGTCCCCAAATCTTGTCAGTCCTGTCTTTTTGCCAGAAAACAAAGAATATATGAAAAATAAATAAGTAAATAAAGCTAAGCAGTGAATAAAAATGTAGGAAAAGTAAGAAAAGTGATTTCATTTTAATTCAATTTTCTGATCATGAAAGTGATTCTTGGCTTCTGGGCAACATGGGATGATAGAGATCCGATTTACCCTTCCTTCCTGCGTGGTTTCTACATGTTCTTCATGCTTTTCAAAGCTACATTAGGCATAACCTCCCAAAAGCCTTCTTAGCCCATCTTCTTCTCTACTCGTTGCCTGGTGTTTATGTTTGCTTTGCTGTATTGTGATTTTCCGTTCACTTGTCTTTTCCTAAATAGGCTATGAGGTCTCTGAAGGTAAGACTGTGTCCCTCATTTACATGCCTTGTAACACTGGTAGGTAGTCGGCTGTCAATAAGCATTAAACAGGGAAGGAGAGAGGAAGGATGGAAGGCAGGGAGGGAAGGAGGGAAGGAACTATATATGTATGATGATGCTTCAAAAAAAAACCATTCATACTGAACAACTACATTTTCTCTAGATTCCATAATAATTTTTTCCTTTCTTTTTACCCTTACATGCTCTAAAAATTATTAACTTTTTAACAGTGATTTTCATTTAGGCTAACTAATTCTTGCTGACATTTAGAGAAGCACATTTAAATATAATGGTGAAACTGTTTTTAAAACTCCATGTAGAGTGAGTTGTTTCTGGGGCACCTGGGTGGCTCAGTCAGTTAAGCATCCAACTTTGACTCAGGTCATGATCTCACAGTTCTTGAGTTTGAGCCCAAATAGGGTTCTGGGCTGACGGCTCAGAGCCTGGAGCCTGCTGCGGATTCTGAGAATCTTCCAATTCTTTCTCTTTGCCCCTTCCCTGCTCGTGCTCTGTCTCTCTCTCAAAAATAAATAAACATTAAAAAACTTTTTTTGGAAGGAAGGAAGGAAGGAAGGGGTTTATGAAAAGATTTTTGAGGACTGCAGGTATAATTTTTATGCGTGGGTTTGTTTGTAATAGTACAAACAAGTTTTTCTGGGATTTTTTATTTTTATCCACCTCCTCTTAATAAATCTGTCAACATGTACAATAAGCTGCCATTTCCAAATTACTGTTACTCATTCAAGCCACACCTCGTGTATGTCAGAATAAACCTCTTCTTACTTTCAAAATACTATTTTTCTAAACTCTACAGAAATGTCTTTGCATTTGAAAATGGCATCGAGAGAGGAGTTCATACAGAAGTAAACTCCAAAAAAGTTGAATAAACATGAAAATTAAAATCCTACATTGAGGTAGATACATTTAAGGTTTATCCAATCTTTAAAAAGACAACTTTCTTAGCTTTGTAGGTAGATTACTGAAAGAAATAATATAAAAATATTTACCACTTTAAAAATCTAAATAAAAAGACAACTTCTTAAGAAAAATTCTTTACAGTACATTAGACTGATATTTAGTACACACTCATCAAAATGTAAATAAAAGTACTTAAATCCCTAAATTTGATGCCGAAATATCTTAAAACTATAATTACCAAAAATATATATAACATCAGTGAGTCTGCTGATAAAATATATATACATGAACTGAAACGCTTATATAATGCAGATGGAAGTAAAAGTTAGCATAACACTTTAGGAGCTAATCTAGAAAGAGTTATTAAAATATTTATAACACTTGGATCAAATATTTACCTTTGTTGGTATTCTGAATATATTATCCAAAAGTGAAAACAAACCACATGCATAAAAACTTCAATAGTAGTATTATGATATGCAATATTATTGTGTACTATTATTTGCAATAGTATATAATACAAAGAACTGGGATATCTAACAATAGATTTTTCATTAAATACAAAAATCATAAAACACTGAGCTATTACATTTGAAAATATGAAAACCATTTAGCTAAGTGGAAAATGTTTACGATATAATGTTAATTGAAAAAAATAGGATATGACAAGTTCTACAGTATGATTATACCTGTATTGGAATTATGTATGGCCATGTTCTGGATCCAAATGGGAACATGAGAGGGGTGCCTGGGTGGCTCAGTCGATTAAGCACCTGACAACTTCAGCTCAGGTCGTGATCTCACAGGTTTGTGGGATCGAGCCCCGCATGGAGCCCCGCATCAGGCTCCACACTGACATTGCGGAGGCTGGTTGGGATTCTCTTTCTTCCTCTCTCTTCTCTCCCCCACTTGTGCACATGCCCTCTCTCTCCCAAAATAAATAAATATATAAGGAAATAAATGGGGACATGAGAAATCTAAACATTTGCTTTATTAGAACAGCAGAATCATAAGTTAATTTTTTA
Organism: Panthera leo; assembly: GCF_018350215.1. Taxonomy (NCBI): domain Eukaryota; kingdom Metazoa; phylum Chordata; class Mammalia; order Carnivora; family Felidae; genus Panthera; species Panthera leo. Next base: position 157,052,481 of record NC_056680.1, on the reverse strand, counting down.
ATTGACATATCAATTTAGATTATTGAATACACAATGTAATTTACGCACAAATTTTTTTTAATGAAATAATATAAGCTAAATTTAAAGGATTCTTGCTTGGTAACTTTCTTGAAGCCAGGTTAGACCGTGTACGTGGCTAACGTTGCCAGATTTAGCAAATACAAAAACAGGGCCTGTAGTTAAAGGTGAGTTTCAGATAAACAATGAATACATTTTTGTTGGTGGAAAATTTTTTTCGCTGATTTTTATAACTGTTCTGAAAATATTTCACCCCAAAGAGAACTGAACTCCTTGTCTGCCTTTTTTTTTTTACTATAAGTATGTACATTTACATATTTGAAACACGATTTTACTACAAAAGTATTTGTTGATTGTTTGAAATTGAATGGAGTGATGAGGATTTTTTCTGGGAGCCCAATGTGTGCTACTTAGGATATACCCAGTCCAGCCATTAGCCATTCATAGTCAGCACTCGTGCCCCTGTTCGAGAAGGAAGGTGGGGTCGGGGAGGCAGATGAAACAGTCACAGAAAGAGGCAACCTAACTTTACCAAATGCAAAAAGGTATAATTTTATTGCCATAATACATACACCCTCTAGGAAATCTTGATTTTATCCATGAGGGTCAGGAATCAGCACAAACTAACACAATACTGAGATAAGAATGACGAAGGAGATCATGAAAACTGAGATCACAGAAGACGAGAGGGACCATTATTTTCCTGTGTTTTCAGGTTTTCCCAGCTCAACTGCCTGTAACCAGTCTACGGAATACATTCTGATTAAGCCACTGCAACAGTCCCTCCTAATGTATAGTTTATGTTTTCAAAAAGCTCAGCTAAATGAAGCAGTTGGAGAAGATCCAGAATGGTCCAGGAACCACTGTCACTGATGGGTCTAATCAATTCTTTCCAGATTGTTTACTTTCATCAACAATATGCTCATGGTCATCGATGGCTGGATAAAGAATGTTGCCTAGAGGGTGATGTATAACTGCTTCCAGATTATAGCTTCATCAGCTAATGAGATGTGTCATGGAAATTTCATATCCAGTTTCTTCTGAATATGTTATAAATCTCAGTATCTTTGGTCAGAGGTATGACTGGCCCAGGCAAAAGGGTTGGCTGCTTCAAGGACTCTAAAGCAATAATTAGCTTGTGGTGTTGCAAGCCTAGGAAAAAAGCTAGTGTGGCTGGGGCTTGGTGAACAAAAGAAGAGTGACAGATGAGTACCGAGAGGTAGACAGGGGCCAAAATTCTGGACCAAGTGTTTGGATACCATCTGAACTGCCATGAGCAGCCCTGGAGGGATGCGGAGGGGGGATTGATAAATTCTGATTTGGAACAGGTGCCATAGTTTTATTTTCACTAATTAGGAGTGATTTTAACACACAGCTTAGTCCTATGTAATTATTGCTGTGAATAAGGGCTACAGATCAACTATTCTGAAAATGGAATCATGGGGTTTTTGGCAGACATCCTTCAACATTCAACTGGTTTGTATTTAATAATCCTATGCAATGCTATAAGTCAATTTGATAAACAGACTAATATTTTGCAAACAATAGGTTGCTGAGCCCAAACCATGAGTATTTGTCATCTTAACAACCGTAGTTGTTAATTAAATTAATTGGTGTTCTTATTTTCACTTTTGCCCTCCTCCTATCCAGTCAACACCCAGGAGTCAGTATAATTTTTTAAATGTAAATCAACCAAATCATATAACATCCATGCTTAAAATATTCCAATATGGGGGGTTCTGGGTATCTTTTTGGATGTAAAGACCTGGAAAGATCATCACTCCCATCCTTATATTATGTAAAAGCTAAGCAACTTCAAGTTCAAACCCACCAGGTGTGGAAGGAACCCACCAGGTGTGGAAGGAAAGGCATACTCACTACTGGGCATCAGACCTATTTATTTCACTCTCCCCTGTCCTAACCAAAATATCCAGCTTTCAACAATAATCATGAGGCGTAAAAAAAGGCAACAGGGAACAACATATTGCCAAAATACAAAGCTATCAATACAACCATACTCGGATATGACATACATATTATATCTACCTGACAGGTAATTTAAAATAAGTCTTATAGGGGTGCCTGGGTGGCTTGGTCGGTTAAGCGTCCAACTTCAGCTCAGGTCATGATCTCATGGTCCGTGAGTTCAAGCCCCGCGTTGGGCTCTGTGCTGACAGCTCAGAGCCTGGAGCCTGTTTCAGATTCTGTGTCTCCCTCCCTCTCTGCCCCTCCCCTGTTCATGCTCTGTCTCTCTCTGTCTCAAAAATAAATAAACGTTAAAAAAAATTTTAAATAAGTCTTATATGTCAATGGCTCCAAAATATTCTTATTCATTAAAATCAGATAGCAGATGTCACCAGGGAATAGAAGGAAGGAAGGAACGAAGGAAGGAAGGGAGGGGAGAAGGGAAAAGGAGGAAGTAGAGGAGAGAGAGAGAAAAAGAAACAACAGTGAAGAATGCCTTTGTAGACATGACACAACTGAGAATAAAATTAGTAAAATTGAAGATAAGTCAATAAAAAGCCTCAACAATAAGAAGGCAAACAACCCAATAAAAAACATGCCAAAGATTTAGACCTTGCACCAAAGAAGATATATAGATGGCAAATAAGCATATAAAAAGATGCTCAGTATCCTTTTTTTTTAAATTTTTTAATGTTTATTTTTAAGAGACAGCACAAGAAGGGGAAGGGCAGAGAGAGAGGGAGACACAGAATCCAAAGCAGGCTCCAGGCTCTGAGCTGTCAGCACAGAGCCCGACACAGGGCTTGAACTCACAGACTGCGAGATCACAACTTGAGCCAAAGCCGAACGTTTAACCGACTGAGCCACCCAGGTGCCCCAAGATGCTCAGTATCCTTAATGTAAAACAAAACCACAATGAGATACCACCAAGCACTTTTTAGAATGGCTAAAAAAAATATATTTTTAATTGTTAATACCACGTACTTAGAAGGATGAAAAGCAATGGAACTCTCATGTATTGGGTATGTAAAATGTCATAGCTACTTTCAAAAATACTTTGACATTTTCTTAAAGTTAAATGTGTACTTACAATATGACCCAGCAATCCCAATTCTAATGTTTACTTAAGAAAACTGAAAACAATGTTCATACATATGCCTTTATATTCATAGTGTTTGTTTTTAAACTCCAAAACCTGGAGATAACTCAGATACTCTTCAAATGGTAAATTGATCCACTGCAAGACATCCATTCAATGCAATATTACTCAACAGTTGAAAAGAATGGACTTGATTCGCATAACATGGATGAATTTCAAATACATCATGCCAAGAACAAGAAGCCATATCCACAAGGCTACATATTGTATGACTCCATTTATATGGCTTTCTGTAAAAGGCAAAACCGCAGGTAGGGACAGAGTTGTCATTGGTTGAGAGAGTAGGAAGGAGTTGATGACAAATGGGCAGTCTGAAGGATCTGAGGGATGGGGCGGTGTTCTGCTTCATGGCTCTGGTGGGCGATGCACGACGTCGTGCCTTTGCCAAACTCCATACGACTATAAGGCCACAGAGAGTATATATAGTTCACTGTATCTAAAGTCAAATGAAACAAACAAAAACCTTTCCGATAGCCTCTACCACACATGGAAGTCCATTTCCATGCCCCATAGCTGAGGATAACACCTCTTCTGCCTCTGGTTTCCATCCCCAGGTCTTTACCTGTCACCTCTCGACTCTGCTGTCAACTCTCAGACACCCTTCCTTAACATTTACTCTAAAGCAGATTCCGCTCATTTTCCCTTCCCTCTGCCACATTAGCTTGCATAGTAACTTTACCACAGTTATCAGAATTTGAAATTACCTCGTTTGCTTATTCATTTCTTAGCGTTTTTTTCCCCTTGTTTGTTAATTGTCCCCATTTCTAGAATGCGAGCTCCACCGAGGCAGGGCAGGGGGTTGTCTTCATGGTTACAAGAGCTTCTGGCATATAATAAGCACTTGATAAATTCTTTGTGACATGAGCGACCGAAACTAAAAACCATTGTGTTAAATCTTCTGACCTCCTTCCTCCACATTTCTCCCAGGTAACAACTGGACTTGTATAAAAAGGAAGGAAAAGTAATGTTTGTATGTAGCTACAACATTTCAAGAATAAGGTGGATTATTAATTCACTGGCGAAATAATTTCTAAAAGAGGCGTTAAGCAACATAAAAAAAATCTCTAAACCACTGTCTTTGGTTATAATTTTGTCAGAACATGGACTCATTCATCATTGGACTCTGGAAGTGGTTGCTTGAGAACAAACACACTCAAATGCAGATTACTTTTTACCTGAAAAAATATACATAGTAAATCTCGCCATGAAAAATATGAGAGCAGAAACTTCTTTGTTTTCCCCATCCTGGCATTTCGGATGCTCAGCACAGACCCATGCACGCAGTAGTAGCACAATCAGTGTGTGATGTATGCTATAAATAATTAACCAACACGATCCCTCGACAGGAAAACCAGTGTGCAACATGAAGCATGATAGAAAGATTTCATGGGTTCTACTGCCAGGACTGCAACTAATTAGTGATGTGACGTTAACCTTTCTGATCCTCACTTTGTATAGAGTGAAGGAGCTCAGCGAGATGAGTTCTCATGTCCTTTCCTAACCGCTCAGATTTTTTCCTATGTTGTATTCACAAATTCATTGTAAGACAGTTTTTAGGACTGAAAGTTTTCTCCTGCACAATGTTCGCAAACGAAGCAAAATCTCTCAACTGTCCCAAGAAAGCCTGGTTTCTCCTGAACTTAATGTATTAAAAGAAACCCTGTGTGTGTGTGTGTGTGTGTGTGTGTGTGTGTGTGTGTGTGTGTGTGTGTGTAACCAAGCAATACAACTCTGGAATTGGATAAAACTGAAAAATAATAAAACTGAACATAGCTTATCTAACCAAACATAGTTTATCTTGGAAGCAGCTCCTTGAGGCAAAGTAATTTTAATTAGTGGAGAATGAGCTGGTAGATGGAAACTATTTTAGGAATTCTGAAAATGTTCTGAGCATTTTCAAGGCCTTTGATGACACCGTTTTGCTTAGTATTATTACATCTAATATTTCTAAATGTAGGAATTTTCTTTTTCTTGTTATAATGTACCTCTCTGTCATAATTTCTGTGCTTAACAGTCTTGCTAAGTTTTCTTTGACCTTCTTGATTGACCAGAGAAAGATAAAGGTGACTACAGATTGTCCAGAGGCGTGAGGCAGGCGTGTAAGGGGCAAGGCGGAAGAGAATTAAAGACAACAGTCACAGTTTGTATTGGTGGTATAAGAAAGTAACCCTTTACAAGGAATTAACTAAACTTGTGGCTATAGAAAGAATAGCTATGGAATCGATGGGGTTACTGAAGACAAAGAAGAGAGAAGGGAGGAAGGAGATATTGAGAAGGAAAGGTAGAGCGGCTTCAGGACAGGTGATTGGAAATAATTTTCTCTTTTTTGTTCTTTAAGCCTTTCCACCTGCTCCCTTTGAAGTTGGACTTCCTACACCTTGTGCTGTTATTGTGGTCTGTCACCTCATGGAATCATAATGTTATCTACTATTAGTGTGTAATGACCATACATCATATATTAGTCATCTATATATATGAATGCTCTATATATACTACTGATCTATATATATGAATGATCATATATAGTCAGCTTTCAGAGTCATATGGCATTCTTGTTAACATTTGCAAATTTTAAACTCTCAAGTCCTCTGCCTATAATATTTTATGTGATGTAAAGAGACACTGTCTCTTTACATCATATCATTATGAACATGGACCTAGAAGGACACTTTAAATGTGGCAGAAAAAAGCCCTAGTCTAAATGACAACCTCATTGTTGACAAAGCAGCCATAATGCAAATATCACATACTTTCGCTGGAAATTTATTCTAAACAAAAAATATCTGAAAATAAAAACAGGTCTATGTGTTCTGGTGAAAACTACCAGAAATCTAAATTTTGGCAGCTTACTCCCTCTTTGTCAAATAGGTCAAATGTGATGTTTCTCAAAGTGCGGTCCACAAGTCACCTGCATCAGAAACCCCTGTGAGCTTGTTAAAGTACAGATGCCTGAAATCTACCCTGAGCTGCTGAGTCAGAATCTTTGGAGAGGAGCCTGATATCCTGGATTTCAGCAAGCTTTCTATATTACCTTTATGTTTGCTAAAATCTCCGCCTCTCCAGTGCAGTGCAGGATCCTGTTGTGTCAAAAGAGGCACCACGCCAGCGCCTGGCACAGAGTTTACCAACCACAAAGTAAACTGCCCTTCCTCTCTCCCCCGCACCCCCCACCGTGCTTCCAGACTCTTCTTGCCAATGACATAGATTAGATGCTTCCAAGCACTCAAAAGCCCAAAGGTTAATGAGGCATCTCATTCATATTTCATGATTGCTATTTGCCCTTCTCTGCCTTTGGGATACACAATAGAAACGTGCAATCAATAGAATAATATCAGGGGCACCAGACAATTAGAAGATACCAGAAATAATCCATAGACTCCTACTGTATTTAAAGCATATGCCCTGAATTAATAAATTATCAACAGAGATCATTATTTCCCCAGAATTTGTCAATGTGTGAAAAAAACAACAACAAAATATATCAACCCCTCAGAATAAATTGCACCTACAATTTCTTTCTTCAGTATCCCTTTCACAACATGGCTGTTTTTGTAATATCTGCTCTGTTCCTTGTCATGGAGGCCACCATTCTCCGACTTTGTTCTTTGTGCTTACAGACAATTTAGAACTCTTTACTCTCAGGCTAATATGCTTACACATGGGACCATGATGGAAAAGACAGGAGGAATTCAATATGTCTGTGTTAAAGACTAACACCTGTGACATTCACTTCCCAAATTCTCTAAATCTTCGCTACCCTTTCAGGCGCATTTATGGATAAGGTTTTCTTGAAACCTTCTGGGAGAGGGATTCTTTATTAATTATTATTCTTTGCATTTCCCCTTCTCTGGTGCCCTTTAGCTCTCCTAGAGAGTCCTTTGTTTTGTACCTTAAAAGGTGATTTATGATAGTAATAGAAACCATTACTGAGTATCTAAAATATTCCAGAAATTTTGTATGCATTATTTTTAAGTCTTACACAGGCAGTTCCCAAAAATATGTTTTTTGCAGCCCAAGTCCTCCAAAATGTTCTTTTCAGAGAATAGGATTTGGGGATTAGGTAATTTAGGAACTGTTTCACACTGTATCTTGACTTTCTGATTCCCCAAACATGTTCACATATTAAATCATCTGAGAAAATCTACAGTGAAAGCAAAACACTGCAAAAACTATTTTCCCCAGAATGTTATGTTGATTTGATCATGAAACTTTTAGGCTTAAGTGAAATCACTTTGGAAAATGCTGCCTTAAGCCAAATTTGAAAACATTTAATATTATTATTGACATTGTTACTATTACTCTTTATTAAAAAAATTTTTTTAATGTTTATCTATCTTTGAGAGAGAGAGAGTGTGAGTGGGGGAGGGGCAGAGAGAGAGACACGCAGAATCCAAAGCAGGCTCCAGGCTCTGAGCCTGTCAGCACAGAGCCGGACCTGGGCCTTGAACCCACGAACCGTGAGATCATGACCTGAGCCGAAGTCGGACGCTTAACCAACTGAGCCACCCAGGGGCCCCCAGTCTTACTGTAAATAGAGGGCACAAGGTACTGGAAAAAATGATGATTTGCCCAGAGTCACACAACCCAGTGGGGTGCAGAGCTAAAATTCTGACTCAGAAATCCACTTTGTTTTCATCACTCCCACCGTCTGCTATCTTCCCCAAGTCATTTCTGAAATTCTGTAAACTCAAAGAAACTCACATCTACTAATGGATATTGTAGATTCGAGGCAAAAATCCTCATTTATTGACTCTTCATAATTCCCCTAAGGGGAGACAAATTATTGGATCTTGTTTATATAATAATGAAATGCAAAGATTACTACACAACACTCGTTTGCTCCATAACCACTGTTTAATATTAAATTTTAAGACTGACGTTTGGAAGTAGCAATTCATCCCAGTGCAATTTTTTTAAAGTGTATTTATTTTGAGAGACAAAAAGAGACAGAGTAAGCCGAGAAGGGGAGAGAAGGAATCCCAAGTAGGCTCCACACTGTCAGTGCAGATCCCAAATGTGGGGCTTGAACCCACGAACCATGAGAGCATGAGCTGAGCCGAAACCAAGAGTCAGGTGCTTAACCAGCTGAGCCACCCCTGTGCCCCTCAGGGCAATTTTTAAAGAGTTGGTGACACTGAGACTGAATTTAGCAAGAAAGCGTATTTTAGAGCAAGACCTCAGTGAGAAATCTTCCCAAAGGGAAGAAGGATGGGAGTGAGGGAATAAAGGAGGGAGGGAGGGAGGGAAAAGAACAGGAAAATTAAATAATTGAATTTGGGATGAGCAAGATGGGAGAACAGGACTGGAGGTCATGAGATCAGAGGACACAGCACCTCACTTCCAGGAAAATGTCTGCGTAGATATCTGCACAAGGAAATCCGAGCAACATAAACAAAAATGTTCATTACAGCATTATGTGTAAGAAAAAAATCAGACACAGCCCATGTCCCAAAATAAGGAACTATGTGAATAAATTAGGATGTGGAATATGGAGACAGGTATGTATGAGCAAATAGCAGATAGCCAGTAGGTATTTCTTTCTCCCACTAGAAAGAGGTCATAGAATAAGATGTATAGCATGATCCCAAAATACAAAGGAAGAAGGCGGGAAGGGTGGACTCCTGCGTTGTTTATATTTAATAGAAATAGGCATGTGCTCCCAGATTACTTTTCTTAATAATAATTTTAAGAGCTCCAGGGAAGCCAGTGTGTGATGCGGGCAGAATACTGTAGTGAACGAAACATCGTCCGTATCCAGACAACCTGAATTAAACTTCAGCTTGGCATCCTATTATCTGGGTAAGTGATCTCTGCTTACGTTTAGCCGAGTCTTCCCTTTATCAACATAAAATGGGCATAATTAATATGTGTGCTTCGGTATTCCAAGGCTCATGCAACGTATATAAAGGTGCCCGGTTTATGACATCTAGTATTAATCGTAGCAAATCACGTCAGAGAATTAACAGTATATCACATATTTTATTGTGTGTTGTTGTATATCTTTTGTTTCATTCATCGGTTCCTAGACACAAGTCCCTTAAACAAAGATTTTGTGAGTCATACTCTTAAATCTCGGTCACCTCTGCCATATTGACTTACCACCACCTGGTAATATATTGGAATATTGCAGATTGGGGAAATAAAGTAGAATAGGCAAATTATACAGCTGGAAAATATCTTACAGTTTACCTAGACTGATTTCCAATTTCACTACTAAGAGAACAATTGCTTGTCATGTTAATTAGTTCATTACATTTGTCAGATTTATAGCGTATATCCCAAGGTACTTTGTCTCGATGCTAACTGAGGTCTGTTCTCCTAGGAAATCTTCCCACGTAACTCACGCCACTGAGCTTCATTTCCTGGTAAAGTGGTTTTAGGTTTATTTTATGTTTTTGAGAGGCGAGACAAAATTCTTTATTAGAAAATATACCAAAGTCTCAGCCCCCTGAGCCAGGTTCACAAGAGGAAGCCACTCCAACACTGGCAGAAAGTACCCAGGGTTTTCTTCACCAAACATGCTTCCTCAGAACCAGAAGTAGAATAAATATTCACAGAAGTACCAGGAAAAGCCAGATCACCTTTCTCTCCATGGAAGAGAAAGGGACTTGGGGTCCAGCCCTGTTCTTACTCCAGGGGCTGGGGACTCCTAGGAGTCATCATATAAAATCACGACTTCCAGGATTCTGAATCATAAGCCCTGGCAGGTGACCCTAGAAAGAGGAACCCCCGGGTCTGAAGGAGCCCAGCTTCAGTCCAGCAGTGAGGAGCGGCCCCCAGCACAGCACTGGAGGTCAGCCCCCCACATAAAGGGTTGATAAGTTGAGAACATGGAATATTTGAAAGTGTGCAAGTCTGAGAACCATCCTTGCCTAAACTTTAAGAAGGCAAATGTTGATTGGGGTAGAGAGGGAGAAAATCAGAATACTGGGACCAGAGACAGAGTTCATCTGTTTAGCTATTCTTTAATGTCACTTGCATCGTGTCACTTAAAAATAATGTCTTGTGTTTGCTTTGGTACATGTGTATGATGGATGGCTGTGACGTCTCAAGCAATAAAGGGAGGGAGCGGCAGATTGGGGAAAAGACATACTTTCTTGGCCTTCCTTGTACCTCAGTTAAGGAAGACCATTGAAATATTACGAACTGTTTTTCCAGTAGTGGATTTCAGAGTTACATTTTCGAGTTTTGTGCATTTCACTACAAATAGAAATGGCAACTGAGGGAAATCTCCTAATGAAGTAAGTCTTTCATATTTCAGAGCCAGAGAATTAACTCCCTATGAAGCCAACACTTGTACTTTGGGCAACGTGCTCTATAGAAGTAATAGCCTCAAAGAGATTTTTTTTCCTATTATGCAACAACTTCAGTCATATACAAAATGTATGGAAAATAACACAGTGAACCAGGTGTACTCCCCAAAATGAACAGACAAAACATTACATATATAAATGTGGCGCCTCTAATCAGTACTCCGATTCTGGCATTATTCATTCCTTTCCTGTTTTTATACTTTGACTCTAAAGTGTATATCCTTAAACTGTGTAGTATGGGTTGCAAGTATGCAAACTATATATCAATTGTATCATTCTTTATATGGCCTTATGCAACTTGCTTTATTTGCTTCACGTTTTGTTTTTGAGATTTGTACATACTGATACATGTAATTCTGGTTTATTCATTTAAACTGGTCTTGGCATTATTCACTCATGAGAACATATGATAATTTATCTATTCTCATAATGATGAGTTTTACGTTGTTTTCAGATGAATTGCAAACAACGCAGTGATAATATTCTGGTATCTCTATATCTCCTTCAGCTCCTGGCATGAATTATATAATTGCTGGTCATAGGTTATGTGCATCTTAAACTTTGCTAGGTATTGTCCAATTATTCTTCAAACTCATTTGCCAATTTACACTCCTACTCACATACATAAGAGATTTTCTGTTGTTCTAAAATCCTCACCAATACATGGTAGGGTCCAACTTTCTAAATTTTAAAATAGCTAGTTTTCTTTTTCTTTAAGTAGGTATTATGGTAATGAAATGTAGTCTGGGTTGGTTTTGTTTTTTTTTTTTTGGATACTCTATTTTGCAGATAACACGTAAAAGAGATGAAAAGGGAAATTGGACACAATTGGGATAAAATAAAAAATAATAATGATAAAACTTTGAAAGACATCTAAATATAAAAAACGAAATATTAAACATCCATTTTAAGGATTTTGACATAAGTGGAATTATGAATTCCCTTTGCAATTCAAAGGGACTCTCCAAGATGAAATCCTTTTTTCTTTTCGTTTTTTTAGCATTTATTTTTGAGAGACAGAGTGTGAGTAGGGGAGGGGCAGAGAGGGAGGGAGAAGCAGAATCTGAAGTAGGCTCCAGGCTCTGAGCTGTCAGCACAGAGCCTTACTCTGGGCTCAAACCCAGGAACCATGAGATCATGACCTGAGCTGAAGTCGGACGCTTAATCAACTGAGCCACCAAGATGAAATCCTTTCATGTGTGTGGATGCTCTGTATGTTGCACACACTTCCAGTGACCTGCAAGTCTCAGTACATTCCATAAGACAGACCAATTAAATATGGTAAAAGTAATTTATTCTTGTGCTTCCTATTTAGAGAACATATATTAAAACAATATTTTGGTATCTTTGGAGTTTTGCTCTGAACATTTTTTTTGTGTGTTCTAACCTTCAATAGCTTTTTGGAGTGTTCTTAAATTTCTCATTTTGATCCTTCCTTTCTTGTTCACAGTAACAAAACTCTTCCAATGGTCTGTGATCTAAAGAAGGTCAGGAATCGGTATTCCTTTTCCTGGACAATTAGAGGTCCATAACTGTGAACTTTCTCTTGAATGCCAGACTTCATTCAGGATGTTTTCACTGGGTTTTTCACAGGCGAGTATTGATTTCCCTCTCCAGTGCAATATCTTTTCAAGTAGTAATGCCTTAAGCAGAGCAGAGATCCAAGAAGAATTTGAATTTTTATCTGTTGAATACTGATTTCCGAAACTTTTACATATATTGTCCCCTTCCTTCATACCAATTGAGCAGGGCTAAATCATTTTCCCCTCAGAATTGTATTTCACATTATAGGTTTAGAATTTCAAGTAGGTAAGAGGTTGTGTCACAATAACTTAGAGGGAAAGGAGTTGAATAAGCTAAGCAAAGACACCCCCAACTCCCAAGTGGTTTACAAGGTTGCACGCCCTTAAACAATTTGCCGCGGCCCAAGGTCTTGCAGGTTGATGGTACTGAGTTATCAGTACAAAGATGGGGGCAGTCACATTAACCAAGCTCACAAAACTAACATATAAAATAAGCATACCAACTTATTGATCTACAGTGAGAATGACTGAAGGGGGGACTGATCGCTCAAATCCTTTGGTCCTTGTACTTTGCCCCACTGACTTGCTGCAGGAGAGGTCAAGTTGTATGGGGAACCTGGAAACCCTAGTCTTTAATTAGAATACATGTAGAAATTCAGAGATAAAGGCTCATGCTTGACTGTCACAAAAATCTCAGGGTTAAGAAGAAATCATCTAAGAATCCTAATCATTCTCCCACAAGCCTTGTAAGATGCTGTCTACTGAAGAAATTAAAGTCCTTCCCATAAATAAAACTCCAAATCCAGATAGTTTCACTTGATGAATTGGACCGGGAATTTAAAGACATAATACCTACCCTACATATACTCTTCCCCAAAAAATGTAGGGGAGGGAACACTTCCCAGCTTATTTTATGAGGTCACCATTATCACGATACCAAAACTATACATAAAAATTATAAGAAAGGAAAACTACAGATTAATGTCCCTATGGCACAGATGAAAAATTGAATCCAGCAATATGTAAAAAGGGTAATGTATCCTGACCTAGTAGGGTTTGTCCCAGGAATGCAAAGCTGGTTTATGTTCAAAAGTCAATCATTGTATAAGCAGATGCATGGTAAATGAAACGTGGTATATCCATATAGTGGACTATCCACAAGAAATAGAAATGGAGTATATGTTACCACATGAATGAAACTTAAAAATATTAGGCTACGTGAAGGAATCCAATTACAAAAGACCACTATTCTAACATTCCACATAGGCAAAGACATAAACACAAAAAACAGATCAGTGGTTGCATGGGGCTGGGGACACAGGGGAGAGGAAATTGGGAGGGAATGGGGAGTGACCATTAATAGGTACAGGACTTTTTGGAGTGGTAAAAATTATCTAAAAGTGGTAATGGTTGTTCAATTCTGTGAATGTAAAAACCATTAAATTGAATTGTACAACATATAAGTAAAGCTCTTTAAAAAAATAATCAACGTAGGGGCGCCTGGGTGGCTCAGTTAGTTAAGCATCCGACTTCGGCTCAGGTCATGATCTCGCGGTTTGTGAGTTTGAGCCCCACGCCGGGTTCTGTGCTGACAGCTCGGAGCCTGGAGCCTGCTTCGGACTCTGTGTCTCCTTCTCTCTCTGCGCCTTCCCCACTTGTGTTCTGTCTCTCTCTAGCAAAAATAAATAAATGTAAAAAAAAATAATAATAATAAAAATAACCAATGTAATTTACGACATTTGCAAACTAAAAATGAAAATCATGATCATCTCAATTGAGACAGAAAAGCATTTGCCAAGATCTCAAATTCATTCCTCATAAAAACCTCAGCAAACAAGAAATAGAAAGGACTGTCCTCACTTGATGAAAAGCATCTAGGAAAAACCTACAGTTAACATCATACTTTTCTTTTTTAAATTTTCTTTAATGTTTATTTATTTTTGAGAGAAAGAACATGAGCTGGGGAGGGGCAGAGACAGAGGGAGACAGGGATCAAATCAGGCCCTGCACTGTCAGCGCACAGACCGACATAGGGCTCAAACTCCTGGACTGCGAGACCGTGGCCAGAGCTGAAGTCGCACATTCAACCGACTGGGCCCCCCAAGTGCCCCTTGGCTTTTATTTTCTAATATTTGTGCCACCCGGAAAAGTTGTGCTCTTCCTGAGCAGCCAGAGGGGTTTTTATGGTTTGGTTTTTTATTTTGTGTTGTTTTTTTGTTTTGTCTTAATCTCACAGACACTACGAACTGTGTAATCTATTATGTTCCCTGTTCAGGTTGGTTACTTTTCGTATAAATGCATAACCTGCTTTCCAGGTTTTGTGTAGTAAGTACACTCATCCTTGTTTTATTTTATTTTTTCCACTCCAGTGTTCACTCTCTTCCCTCAACAGTTTTATTGTGGATGTTGTTTTATCTTGTCATAGCGTATCTTTTTAAAATGATGACAGCTGACATCATGTGAGGGTTCAAACACTATTATCTCAGAACCCAACCCAGCCTGCTGTGGGAAACATTCCCTCCCACCCTTTCCAGATGTTGGAGGATGGGGAAAAAGAAGTGGCGAGATATACAAAATCTTCCATTTCCTTACGACAAGGATGCCTCTCAATTTCTGTTTCTAGCCAATTAATTCAGTTTACAGATAATCTTGCTTTCTTTATGGTGCTGACACTTTCTATGCAGCAATACTGAATGTAGGGCAACACTGATTTTTTTCATTGCTTCAAAATACCACTGACATAAGGCTATTATTGCAGAAGACAATTACTTCTCTAAAGAAAAGGGTGCTCCCCGTGGAGGCAGATTGGACCGAAGTAAATACTTCTCTATTTCCTGCCATTTTGTAAATTGCTTTAATTCCTTATCAAAATAAAGCAAGCATATGAACATGCAGTTAAAAATCCCTGTTTCTATCGCTGATGTACAAATCTGTATCCAAAAGCATTTAAAAAAACCCAGAAAGACTTCCTTCCTCAATTGCTTTTTTTTTGGGGGGGGGGGCGGAGAAAAGGCACAAAAACAAAGGTGTCACCATACTGCCATAAATTTGATAATCTGGGAATACAAAATATTGGTGAGAAGTGGAGCTACATGAATTCAGACCTTGCTGTTGGTAGTGTAGATTGGCACATACACTTCAGGAAACAAAAGCTACCTTGTAAGGTTGAGCACTCCCATATCCAACAACTTGGTAAGTCCATTCCTAAGGATGTAGCCTAGAGTTGTAGGGTCCAGTACAGAAGCCAGTAGCTGCCATGGCTACCATTTTGATTTTTAATTAAACAATAAAATAAAATACCCAGTAGGAACGAGAAGACCTAGTGCCCAGATCTTGACCTCTAATACTATTTTCTAATCAAAGGAACCGGGCTCCTTGGGGACATGGCTGGTTCCAGAATTGGGGCAGAAAACATTCAAGATGAGCCTGGAGCACACACTGTCTCTTTTTCTAATGAGGGTGTGTCAGAGATCCAGGAAGCAACTAAAAAAAGCCCCTGATGGCCAAAGGCGGAAAAACTTGAGCAACACATTAAGTTAGATGATTACCCAAAGTGGAAAATAAGCAGCCATATGAGCTAATACTGGTATAAACTATTTATTGAATGAAAAATAAGTGGGAGAGAAAAGACAAATCTTCCTTGTAGAGGAATTTCCAAAGGACCCCCACTCCTTAACTGTGGGCTACCCATAGTGACTCCATTCCAAAAAATACAGCATGGAACGGTAGGGCAGGGAGAGAGGGTAGAGAGTCAATTTTATAGGGTAGAAACTTGACAAACACTAGCCCAGCCAGGTGATCAAGGCCAACAACAGCAGTGGTAAGTCTGGTTGATAGTATTCGTAGTATGTACCCTTGATATGATCTGATGAAAATGGCACTCTCCCTCTGTCGTCTTCCACCCCGAAACGCGTGAGTCCAGTTTGACCATGAGGAAAACATCAGGAAATCCCAATAAAGGTACACTATACAAAATACGTGACCAGTACTCCTCAAAATTGCCAAAGTCATCAGAAACAAGGGAAGTCCCTATAATTGTCACAGTCATAAAATGCCTAAGGAAACGTGACTAAATTTAATGTGGTATCCTGGATGGTGTTCTAGAACAGAAAAGGGGCTCTAGATAAAAAATATCAAAAGCAAATTATAATATAGGTAAGTATTAGTACAGTATGGATTTCAGTTAATAATGTTCAATAATTGTTAGCAAATGCACAATACTGACATAAGATGTTGAATACAGGAGACACTGGGTGAGGGGCGTACGGGAACTCTCTGTGCTACCTTTATAATTTTTCTATAAATCTAAAACTGTTCTAAAAACTTAAGTCTGTTTTAAAAAGAGATATGATCAGAGAAATAAAACACCAGTGAAAATGTGTGAGGAAACTCTTAATGACATGTGCTATCCTCCTTTGGCACTAATCTTTGCATCAAATTTATTTCAACACTCCATGGACTGAATTTTCTTGGAAAATTAAATACGTAAAATCAATTCTGTAAAAAATTTAAATTAAATAAAAAATCCTTTTTCTCAGTCATACTAGCCACATTGCAAGTATTCAAAAGCCCCATGTGGGCACTGGCTGTGTTACTGGACACCATAGATAGAGAATATTTCCATCGTTGCAGAACGTTTGGTTAGATGCTGCTGCTCTCTGTAGAAACTCTTACAAATGTGCACCAGTAGATAAAAATAAGCATGTTTATAGAAGCATCGTTCATGACATTTTTTAATTGTAAAAACAAAACAATGCCCATCAACAGAAGAACGGATAAATAAATTATGACCTATTCATAAAGTAGAATCCCACACAATGGCAAAAATTAGTGGATTATAGGTTCATACGTCAACAATGAATGAATCTTTAAAATGTTGAGTGAAAGAGGCAATTTAAATGTCACATCTATTATGAAATCATTTTTTTAAATTCAGAAACTACAAAACCAAATAATGCATGGCTTACAGATGCATTTGTATCTGGTAAAATTCTAAGGAGAAGCAAGAGAATGATAATCACAAAATGCAGTTCAGTCTGGGATAGAAGATAAAGGAGGCATTTAACTGGGAGGAGAATTTGGAGCTTCAATGAATGGCATTGGCAAAACTGTTTTGCTAAGATTGGGTGGTGGTTCCAGAAATGGTTGTTTTATTATTATGCTTCCCAATTTTCATTTTTATTTCATACACACTTGGACATCTCTCTGTCAAAGCCTACCTGATTTCTCCTTTACCTATATGTCACTTACAACTTTTCTCTCTTCTGGATTTCTCATTCCCATTATAAAGTGGTGTTCCACTAGAGCAATTGAAGTTAAAACTTGCTGGCTATTATGGGTTTCACTATTTGTTTCCTGACCCTGTAAATGGTTTTTGTGCTTCCAAATTTCCATTACTATATTGTAGTCTGGATTTGTAGCCTAATTTAGCAGCTGAAAACTCAAAATGAATATTAATATATGCTTCTCAATTCAGGGGACATTATCTTGCAAGTCAAATGAGCAAGGCCAATTCAGACAATCTATTGTTTAATCTCGTGTCATCCAAATATTGACTGTTCTTATAATGGAGCATCATTACCTAGAAGGATCAGCAGGACTTGAAATGCACAAAATGTTTCTGAACTCGTTTAGTAGACTTTATTAATATTCTTCTACAAAATACTGTTGATGCTGTTTCATTCATATTTCAAAATCCTCTCCTTGGTTTACTTAACTAAATCTCTACCCACTCTTTCCAATGCTTTATTAATTACTAACTTCCTTTTATATCCTGCTAGCGTTTCAAACATAATAGTCAGGTGGGAAAGCCTATTTGAAATAATGTTTTTAGTCATTTCCCATGCTGGTTTTCCAAATTACTATATTTCTCATATTCATATTTTAAAACAAATTATGTATTTAATCATAACAGATGGATATTCTGGTTATTTTTAATAGTATGTAGATTTTTGAATTAGCCTATTTTATTTCTAATTATAATGTCTAAAGGTGCTCTACTGCTCAGAAATTAAATATAAAGAAAAACCATATCAGGTTAATAGAAAAATAAGCAGTCTCTTCCAATTAGCTAAGCATTTCTCACAAATGTAGAGAGAAAAGAAACTCTATAGTCTAAAGCTTTGGCTTTACACTGTGATCATTGTTCCATTGTTTTTTGTTTTGTTTTGTTTTGTTTTTTATGTACCCATTGAAGTATTTGCTGACTCTTCAGTAAAAATAGTAAATCTCTATTTTCAAAGGGGAAAAAAAAGTATTTTGGTCAAGAAATTATGGTACCTTTGACCCTTGAGTAACGTGGAGTTTAAGGACACTGACCCCCCACCCCTTCCCGGGCCAGTCAAAAACCCACATATAACTTTTCACTATCCAAAACTTAACTACTAATAGCCTACTGTTGACTGGAAGCCTTACCAATAACATAAACCATGAATCAGCATCTGTTTTGTATTTTATGTGTATTATATGCTATATTCTTACAATAAAGTAAGCTAGAGAAAAGAAAATGTTATTTAGAAAACCATAAGGAAGAGAAAACACATTAAGGGTACTTACTGTATTTATCAAAAACAAAAAATCCACATCTAAGTGGGCCCACGCACCTCAAGCCCCTGCTGTTTAAGGGTGACTGTAACCAATACCCACTCTTTTTTTAAGTTTATTGATTTATTTTGAGAGAGAGAAAGCATGAGCAGGAGAGGAGCAGAGAGAGAGAGAGAGAGGATCCCAAGCAGACTCCACACTACCAGCATGGAGCCCCACACGGGACTGGATCGTATGAAATGCGAGATCAGGACCCAAGCCAAAATCAAGAAT
This sequence comes from Panthera leo, assembly GCF_018350215.1. NCBI lineage: Eukaryota > Metazoa > Chordata > Mammalia > Carnivora > Felidae > Panthera > Panthera leo. The sequence continues at coordinate 157,033,687 of NC_056680.1, read as the reverse complement.
AGGACACTTAACTGACTGAGCCACCCAAGACACCCCCAATCAATACCTACTTTTAAACAACTCATGTCAGGGACCGAAACCAGCCTCATTTCCACTTTCACAGCATTAAGAAAATAAAAGGATGGAAACTCACATTATTGTGAACAAGCAATGAAAGTTAACTAAATCTGTAATAAATCTCCCTCCATGGCAAGGCCAACAGAAGGGACGGAAGACCTGGGAGCCAGCTCTGCCATGCCCCCACCCACCTGGAAATAAGTACAAATACTCCTCCTCCTCACCCACTTTGTGCGTGTCTTGAACAACCAGAAAATGACTCCAAATCCTGCAACGTTCTGAGGTTGCCAAAGACATACTTACCCCCCGGTAATTCATTCCCTCCATCTGGTTAGAAATTCCAAATTCCAGCAAACTGATAAGCAGCAAGTGGAGGGAGTTAGCAGTGACAGGACTGAGAGCTGTGACTCCAGCAGGTGGGTGGCAGGAAGATGGGCAGTGGTAGAAACCAAGGCCTTAGCGGCCATGTTTATTGAGAACCGGACTTTCTATCTTCTGATTTGTTTATATTTGTGAAGAGCCGGGCATTTCGGTGGAAATTTCACCCCAGATGAACGCAAATAGACATCTAGTAAACGGACTTCCTGGACAGCCATATACCCCAGCCGCCCTGGGCCCTGGCCCCATCCCGACACCAACAGCATACACGTCCCTGAGGACCATTTTTCTCCCCTAATCTGCATGGCAACAATGACTTTGATACTGTGTGACTCCAGTCACGGACTGCAGCCCACTAGACCATGGTGGGGGGGGGGGGGGGGGAGGGGGTCAATAGCCGGGACAATATTCTTCCCTAGGTTATTTGGACTTGGGAATACGATTTCAGATCAGCCAGGTAAGCCTCATCACAGAAGAGAGGTTCTTTGAGAGCTAATGACCGCAGTTTTAGACTATACCCGCTCTAATAGCAGAATTGAGTGGCTGAGAGGAGGCTAGCTGGAAAAGGAAGAGGAAGAGGGAGGGGATATTAGAGGAAGAGGGGAGGGAAGGGAAAACAGGATGGAGGAGGGGAAGAGGAGTTAGCAAGCAGGAGGAGGGGTTGGAGGGAGGAAGAGGAAGGAGCTGGAGGGGGAGGAGGGGGAGGAGGAAGAGAGTAGGAAGAGGAAGGAGGAGGAGGAGAGACAGAAAGTCCAGTGGTATTTTATCCCTGGCCCAGTGGTTCCTGTCGCTCATTCGTTTCCAAGATACACTTCTGCACCTTCATCTTCAACTTTAACTTAAGCTACCTAAGTAACTTTGTGCTACTTAAGTCCAGTGTAGTTCCAGGAAATGCGTGGAGCTTGTTATGTAGAGAGAATGTAATTATTCTTTATACATCAACTTGCCAAACTACTGCAAATACACAAAGGAGCTTTAACCTTCTCCTAAATAAACATGCAAAGCTGAATGCACGCTCATGGCTTTGCCCCTTTGCACAGAGGATGTTCCCCTCTGTGCTGTCTTCAAAGCCACCTTTGAATATGGCGGTAATGTAGCTGCCGTCCATTTCAGCTTTCACCCTCATAAGCTTCCTAAGCCAAACTTGGGCTTTTTCCTTCTTCCAATATACCAGACCCAGGGGAGGGGGCCAAGGAAGGGCAGTGGTGTTCCTGGGGCAGGTGTCTGGGAAACCTGCTTTTTCAGCTTGTTCATGGCCTCTGGCCCTTTCTGGACTCTACCCGGGGGGTGTTGTCCCCATCTTGCGATCGCCTGCTGCTGGGCTCGCCAGCCTTTTTGACTCTGCCGACGCAACATAACGCAGCTCACGGTGGACAGGTCTAGATACGGAGCCATTGATGCCTCGTGATCAAGTGTCCCAGTAACAAGCCAGGAACTGTCTTTAAAATGATATAATTCTTTGCTGCATTTGGCATGGCCTTGCTACAAATTCCAGGGCACTGTGTTAGTACATTTGTTTTAAGTTTATTTTGAGAGAGAGAATGAGAGAAAGAGAGAGAAGCAGAGAGAGGGAGAGAAAGAATCCCGAGCAGGCTCCGCACTAGCATCACGGAGTCCCATGTGGGGCTCAAACTCACGAACCTCAAGATCATGACCTGAGCTGAAACCAAGAGCCGGATGCTTAACCGACTGAGCCCCCAGAGCTAGTGGTTAGTATTTTCTCACTGGGCCTCGCCATGAAATTCACACTGAGTCTTTTCCTACCATTAACACCCATAATATCGTAGGGTCTTTGGATCATATGACCCAAGTGCCAGGGTGGCCTGAACTTCCTCAGAGCCCTTTCCTGTTATGTGTGTCACTCAGTGCTGACACTTTCCACACCACGCGGTGTCTGAGAAGGAGTGAAATTCCTGGTGTTCTTGGACCCCATCCACTAGGGTCCTTGATAAAGTATTAAATTCCCGTTCCAAGAAAGAAGCGCTGAGCAGATAGTGTTAGCTGCCTCGTCTTACGTTCTGGCCCCCTTCTTCCAGCACTTGAAGCTGACACAGGCATTACATTGGTAAGTGGCACAGAAATCTAGTAACATAATTTCAAGGAGGTCTGTGGAGGCCATTCATGTCCCCAGCCATCTCCATATCGTGCAGAACATCACTCACAGAATGAGCTCTCTACTTCAGGACCGTGTCTGTACTCAGGGCTTTCTTAAATGTAGATGATTCTGAAATCTAAATTTCTAGACCCAGTCTGGTCCAGGTCAAAACCATTGCCCTCTCCACTTTCCCTCCTGTTCTAGTACTTTCCCTGAACCCAGTCCTGCTTGACAGGGAAATCAAACAGAAAACAGCATGCATAATGAAAACAGCAGCAGAAATCAAAAAAGGCTTCACCAGTGTGCGATCACATTTGAGGCTGGCCTAGGTGAATGACTGAATTGAATCTCTATAACCAGAGAATGGAGTAAGGTAGGTCCGGGCGGAGGCAAGACAAATAGCAAAGGTACAAAAGGGACGATGAGACGGGGCATGTTTGAGGAACAGCAGTGATCCAGGGTGATGTGACAAGCCTTACAACTGTCCAGTTGGGTGGGTTAGTTTTGTTGCATTTCTTAAAATATCTTAGACCCATTGCAAGGAACACAAACTCAGGGCCATAGAAAAACTGAATATTGCATTTTGCATATGGACGCAGCATTGTGATTTAAATTTTTTTTTCAAAAAAAAGACTGTGACTCCCCAGGTCCTATATATGACATGTCAGTTTATAATTTCTCTTAATAGCGTCTCATTTGTAAACTCACATCAGATTCATTGATGATGAGCACTTCAGCACTTTTTTTCCCCATGTTAGTGACTCCAAACCTATAATTTTCTGGATTTCACTTCTTTTTTTTTTCTTTTTCTTCAGATTCAGTCTTTCCTTAGTGAATTGGTTTCCATTTATCTTGATTCAACCTCACGCTATTGATTTTTGCCCTTTCTCGAACTTCCCAGAAACCTGCTATGTGTTAATTCTGTTTTCTGTGATAGTAGCTGTCCCTCCTGGCACTGGGTAATGTTTAGGGAAGTTTTGAAATCTAACACACAGAGTACCTCCTGTTCCAATTTTGGATACTATATTTAATCCTAATAGGATGAGAAAATAGATGCGTGCATATTTCACCTCAGGATGGAAAATTCTTTGTGTTCTAATAATTAGTTCTTGCTTCATTGTAATATAACACTTAAGTAATTTATTCAACGTGATGCAGCAAGGTGAGATTTGAGCCCACATATTTCGGACTCTTTTCCTACTGTGATCGTTTGCCCCACTTTTAATTTATTCATGCAACTTAGTAACGATTTTTTTCAGAATCTCCTATTTTCCACCCACACTGCTGGATGCTGAAGATATATAGTGTTGAACAGATGAATGTTCAGCCCTCATAGATCTTGTCTGTGAGGAAGACAAGTCTCTCTTCTTAGGTTCGTCCATATTCTTTACTGCAAAGAAAATGAAACCACCAGGCACGAGCTTCTTCAACTGACCTCCCTGCCCTCGAAATGTGTTTACAGCTGCCCATCTTTCCTCCTGTTTCATCTCAGAAGGAGAAATGTCCATCCTCTTCTTTTGGATCCACTGCCAGCGGCCAAAGCCTTGGCTTTGATCCCATGCACTTTCCAACATTTCTGGACATTCTTTTTCTCTTAGCTCTCACAAGCCTCCGTCTCATCTTCAATATCTCCCTCTCAACTGATTATTCCCTTTGGATGACATTCTCAAAAAAATTTTTTTTAGTTTTATTTTTATTTATTTTGAGAGAGAGAGAGAGAGGGAGAGAGAGAGAGAGAGAGAGAGAGAGAGAGAACAAGTGGGGAAAGGGCAGAGAGAGAGAGAGAATCCCATGCAGGCTCCGTGCTGACAGCAGAGAGCCCGACTCAAGGCTCGAACTCACGAACTGTGAGACCGTGACGTGAGCCGAAGTCAGGTGCTTAACCCAAATATTTTTTAACATTTTTTTTTGTTTTCTATCTTTCTCAAGGGACTGCTTTCGTTCTTGTCCTCAGCAATAGCTTTAACAGCTTTTCGACTTGTTTTGACACTTTTGCACATCCCATTTCTTTTTTAGACCAGTACGATATGACTTTTGCCTCTCCATTTTCCCACTTGAAGGCAAAGGGAAATAGACATAAAATGTGCCAGTCCCTCCCTCCCCTGTGTGATCCTTCTGGGGAATGTACTCTCTTCACCCACTCGGGTCCTCGTCTCAGGTCTGCTTCGCAGAGAACCCCAACCGAGAGAAGAGATGCTTTCAATCGAAGCCCTGTCGACTCCCCTACTGTACTTTCTCCCCCAGTCTTCCTTCCCACTCCTCTGTCATTGTTTTATTTCAAGAACTCATCTTCTGGCTCCTGTGCTGCCTTGTCTTACTGTCTCCACCACCTTCTCCCTCTAAACCATTCCCTACGTACTTTGAGTACACTTTGTTCTCTAAAATGTACACCTGCTCGTGTCACTTCTCGGCTCAAAAACTTTTTGTGTCTTCCTTAGTGCCGGCAGAATGAAGTTAACATTTCTGATGTGGACTATTACGCCCTTCGCACGTTCGCACCAACCTACGTTTTTGGACTTGGGTCCTGCTATACTTCCCGTGGTCCAGCCACATCAAAGTAATTACACTTTCCCCGAACACACACCATTCGTTTTCATAACCCTTGTCCTGGCACACAGTTTCTTCTTCATGGGGTGCCCCCACTCTCTTTCCCTCCCTCCCTCACCCAGAAACTGATTCATCCTTCAAGACTCCATTCAGATGCATCTAGAAATCATTCCATAATTTCCCAAAACATGGCTACATGTCTGACGGGATGGTGTGGGACTCAGTTCAGATCTCTCTCCTGCGACTTACGTGTTATTGAAACGCGTGTGCACATGTCTGTGTCTCTCACTAGCGTGTGAGTTGAACCCAACACTTACTGATCTTGTTTCTGAACACTAGCAACAACACAAATCAATAAGTACCCAGATAAATGAGTGAATGATAGAAATTACGGTTAACTGACATGAAAGGAAAGAAGCAGGTAGGATTGCTCTAGGCTTTCCTACTTCTTCCCTCTTCCTCCTCCACCAGTACCACCACATAGAAACTAAAATTACTGAAGTATATTTAATTGTCAAGCCAATCTCAGGTACAGCATGATTTTTGAAACAAGAAGGCCACTCCATCCCTACAAACATCTCCCAGACTACCTCTCCAACTTATGAAAATCTTTTAAGACACAAACCTTTCAATATTAGAGGGGAAAAAATGCTGACGTTCAAATGATTTGGGAGTTAACACATTCATGCAAATTAATTTTATTGCCAAGGTAAATTGTATCACATTATAACATGAGGAAAGGACTAAAAACCAAGAAGGCAATGAGTCTCTGAAGAAACGGAGCTGCCGGTGCCCTGAATTCATTCCTTTGTACGGAGACAAATGAAATTCATTCACAGAAGTTTCATATTGTCTATTTCCACATGTTCTACTAAGTTTCAGTTCATCTCTTCCTCTGCCACCAAAATGTGTCTTAGGACCCTGCTCCGCCCTTCTCTAGGCTGGCAAATATACGACCTCTTTTATAGTATTTCATTTAACTCAGTTAAATAAATATTTACTGTTGGTTATATGCTTAGCCTAGAGGGATAATCTATCTAACATTTCACTCTGTATACGACCCCAGTTTTTCCATAACCCAAAGTGGGCATTCATTGCCTCTAGGAAGAGTTGTTGTGGACAAACCAGTTTAAGAGGGCCAACCTAAGTCTCCATATCATAGGAAAATGATTGGAGAGAATGTGTTGCTTAACAGAGAATGTTTCCCTTCCCTTTACCTTTACCCACTCTCATTTCCTTAGACTACAAAGTTTGTGTACTAAGGATGAGGAGGGGAAAGGACAGAACCCCCAGAGAAGTTTAAATATTCAAGAGAAGAGGGCTTGAAAGAAAGAAGATCCAGAGCCATCCCCCTGTTCTCAACACCCCCCATCCACATATATGCAGTCCTGTGGTGTTACGGATTGTTAGAGAAAAGTAGCAGCATGGCCAGAGACAGCCTCCCAGACTTCCCTTGACCTAGTATATAGTAGAAAAGCAAACAAATATTCCTGAGTCCTAGGGAGAATCAAGGAATTATCAGATAGGAGCCAGACCTGAGGATGTCCCTGACTCTGCATGACATCGTTACAACCTATGTGGTCTGATGCGATGGGACAAAGCCAGTCCGAACCGGTAATAACCAGTTCACATACGCAGCCATCTCCCAAGATTTCTGGGCAACCTCAGGGATGGGGACACCCAGAAGTGAGGACATCTTTAATTAACCGAGGTCAAATTTCTACCAAACCAAAGAAGGAGGGCAAAGCTAACATGGCATTGGTTCATAGCAAATGAGAGATACTTTTCTTGCAAAACTGAATCTGTGGCCTTGCATTTATACCAGTAACTCAGCATTTACCTAAAATTGTGGGGTGACTCTAAAAACAGAGCAAAATAAGGGATCCCTTCCTTAAAAGGAGCCTGTGGAAGGAGAACAGGCTTTGGAGTCAGACCCCGCCGGGGTGAATCCAGGTGTCCCTCCTGGAGTTAGGTGTTTATATTTACTGAGGCTCTTTCATCATCGGTAACGTGGAGATGGTGTTTCAGAATTAAGTGAGAGGTAGAAGTTAAAATCCTGGATACATGGTATGAGCTCAGTAAATGTTATTTCCTTTATTTCTTCTCAAATGTTTTTCTTCATGTAGAGGCCATATTTATACAAAAGAAAGAATAATGCCAAGGTACGATGACTCAGTCCTCTAATTTCTTACCAAGTGTGACTGCGGATTTCTGTCACTGTTGGAATCTGTGGGAAGGAGGTGATATTCTGCTGAATGTGGTGACAACTCTTTCCCTCCCACCAAGTTTCACAGTGCTGCTGATTTCACCCGTTCCTAAATTTCTGACGTGTTTGAATCCGATTTTAACCCGAATCACTCTGGTTGCAGTGGCTACAGGGAGCGAATCTGTAAACTCGGACTGTTGTTCTGATTACCGTATAATAGAGGGAAGCTTTCCATTTTTGCTCAAAGCGGCAAGATTTTGTGCAGCTGAATTTCAATTGTAGAACCCATTGCAAGCACGCCCTCTTTAAGTACCGGTCTCTGCAGATGGAAGAAGTAAAATGAGGTTTCTAATTTACAGTGAGTGTTATGATGCACAAGGTAGCCATAGCTTTCAGGAAAAGAAAGTCAGGACTTGACACAGCGATTTAGAATTTTTATAGTTAGTATCATTTTCTTGTTAGTGGGTCCATTGGCAATCATCATACCGGGCCATAAAAGTTGGTGTTAACTTTACTTTGCTATTCCCAGATTTTCACCTTATTTTTCTCTTATTCAAACAATTATTGACAATTAGAGCTGAAGCGGATTGTAGAGCTCATGCAACCCAGGGACAGCAACGTGGCAGTTTCTAGGCAGAAGTCCACATACAGGTGTTTTTATTTTCTCCCAACAAAATGTTTCCCATAACCAATAACAAATTTTGACTTAGATCTCAGACTGGACTTCTAGCCCAAGCCTCTTTCCACTGCATGGCCGTGCCACACATGGATACGCAGTCCCCCTTCCAACTCTTCTCCCCACTTGTTAAATCCCACCTTGGGATAACTTGGTGAAAGGAAACACACCCTTCAACGATGTGCCTCACTTGGCACTATATTGTTGGCCTATGTCACAACACTTTCTATCGCTTCTTTTCTTGAACGATAAAATGGAAAGCATAAATTCAAATATGTGTTGGACAGAAGGTAGCATGCAGTAGTTAAAAAAAAAAAAGGCTGGAATGGAAATCACCTGATGACCTGATAGTTTTTACAATCTTTTTAAAAAAATTTTTAATGTTTATTTTTGAGAGAGAAAGAGAGGGAGCGAGAGAGAGAGAGAGAGAGAGAGAGAGATCGGGAACAGGGGAGGGGCAGAGAGAGAGGGAGACATAGAATCCAAAGCAGGCTCCAGGCTCTGAGCCATCAGCACAGAGCCTGACGTGGGGCTCAAACTCGTGAACTGCAAGATCATGATCTGAGCCGAAGTCAGACGCATAACCGACTGAGATACCCAGGGGCCCCGATAGTTTTTACAGTCTTGAGACAGAGGACCCTACTAATAATGGAAATAGGTCATTCTCATCCTGCTATATTACCCTGCTCACAAAATCTTCATGGCAAAGTGTAGTGGCCTACTTGTAAGTACTTCTTCTAGTCTCCACCTTATTCATATAAACATTTGCCTAAAAGCAGGGAGGGGTATAAACAAAGCTATGTAAATGAATAAGGTATGACTTGAATTAGGCAGAGATTATTAAAGAAGGCTGAAAAGTAACCAAAGACACTGTGATGCTGTCTATCATTTTCCTCAGTTTCCTTATATATAAAATGAGGAGTTAGCTGAATTATTTTTAAGGTTGCCTCCAGCTTGGTAGTTCTGTGAATGGATTAACCATAAACATAATTTATATGATAGAAGGAAAACATAAAACAAACCCAGAGTTTATTTATGAGGATCTAGTTTGAGAAACAAACTTAATGATGTCAAATGGAGACAACTGTCATCTGATAAGATGGCATTTCCATTAATTGGTCATTGACATGAACTTGTCCAATTATTTCATCATCAATCATTCTCCTTCTCCCTTCTCACCTGCCTTCCAACTGTATTTGGCTAAACAAATGTATGTTTAGTATTTGACAGAGAAATACTTTCTTTTCTTAGAGAGTTAACACTGTAGCAAAGTGATATATTCCCTACTGGTTTATCTGAGAAATATGGGATCAATTATTATGCTATACAAGAGCAAAAATCTGAAAGCAATTAATCTATCTCAAATGAACAATATAAAATTGTATTTATAGAATCTGAAATGAAATTAACATTAGTCATCCTTTACCAATTGATCTGAAGCATATTTCTTGTTCCAAAATGATCTGAAGCAATAGAGTAAAAACTCAGGAACAACTTTCAGGATTTCTCATGACTAAACATAAAAATAAGACCTGTAAAAAAGCTAGATTAAAATTACCAGGGAGTGTTTTGATTTGTTTTGACACATTGCGAACTCCAGTGATAAGACATTCAGTACCTTACTTAGGAATCACCTTTTCACCTTGTCATACGAGGATTCATGTTTTCTTTAATTAGAAATTGATCAGAAACCTAATAAAGCTTGATGAGTGGTAGCACTAAAAATCCCTTTGCAAAAGGCTAAACTCTTATCTACTCACACATTTTCTTTCCTTATACTTACTCCATGTCCAAAACCATGTCTGAAAAGGGATGAAGGGGGGGTGGAAATTCAACTTATTTTTCTTTGGACAGTTTCTCACTAGATGTTTAATTACCAGGAACAGTTCTTTTTTTATTATTAATTTTATTTTTTTAATTTACATCCAAATTAGTTAGCATATAGTGCAGCAATGATTTCAGGAGTAGATTCCTTAATGCTACTTACCCGTTTAGCCCATCCCCCCTCCCCCCCACCTCCAGCAACCCTCTGTTTGTTCTCCATATTTAAGAGTCTTATATGTTTTGTCCCCCTCCCTGTTTTTTTTTTCAATATATGAAATTTATTGTCAAATTGGTTTCCATACAACACCCAGTGCTCATCCCAAAAGGTGCCCTTCTCAATACCCATCACCCACCCTCCCCTCCCTCCCACCCCCCATCAACCCTCAGTTTGGTCTCAGTTTTTAAGAGTGTCTTAAGCTTTGGCTCTCTCCCACTCTAACCTCTTTTTTTTTTCCTTCCCCTCCCCATGGGTTTCTGTTACGTTTCTCAGGATCCACATAAGAGTGAAAACATATGGTATCTGTCTTTCTCTGTATGGCTTATTTCACTTAGCATCACACTCTCCGGTTCCCTCCACGTTGCTACAAAGGGCCAGATTTCATTCTTTCTCATTGCCACATAGTACTGCATTGTGTATATAAACCACAATCTCTTTATCCATTCATCAGTTGATGGGCATTTAGGCTCTTTCCATAATTTGGCTATTGTTGAGAGTGCTGCTTAAATATTGGGGTACAAGTGCCCCTATGCATCAGTACTCCTGTATCCCTTGTCCCCCTCCCTATTTTTATATTATTTTTGTTTCCCTTCCCTTATGTTCATCTGTTTTATCTCTTAAAGTCCTCATATGAGTGAAGTCATGTGATATTTGTCTTTCTCTGACTAATTTCGCTTAGCATAATACCCTCCAGTTCCATCCACGTAGTTGCAAATGGAAATATTTCATTCTTTTTGATTGCCAAGTAATACTCCATTGTGTGTGTGTGTGTGTGTGTGTGTGTGTGTGTGTGTGTGTGTGTGTATATACACACCACATGTTCTTTATCCATTCATCCATCAATGAACATTTGGGCTCTTTCCATGCTTTGGCTATTGTTGATAGAGCTGCTATAAACATGGGGGTGCATGTTTACCTTCAAAACAGCACACCTGTATCCCTTGGATAAATACCTAGTAGTACAACTGCTGGGTCGTAACCAGGAACAGTTCTTTTTTTTTGTTTGTTTTTTTTGGTTTTTTTTAATATATGAAATTTACTGTCAAATTGGTTTCCATACAACACCCAGTGCTCATCCCAAAAGGTGCCCTCCTAACCAGGAACAGTTCTAATGAGTAGGGCAGAGTAACAAAAAAACTGTAAATAATCTTTTTTTTTGTACAGAGTGAAATGAATAAGTTTCAAGATTCACTTAAGGAAGTTTCTAGAGATTTATCGAAGTGGAGGAACACAAGATTAGCTGAGAGAAATACTTTACACAACATGAGCTGTGGCTTGTGATTCATTAAGACCAAAATCTTCAACTCTCCCTTTAGGGACAAATACATGCTTAAAGAATCAGAAATGTAGATTTGTGTGAGTCAATAAAATAGCATGAAAATGTGTTAAGCAAAAGCTATTGAGTAGAGTTTAAAGTCTTAGTTTTTAATGATGGTGTAAATGATCATATTGGGTCACATCTTCTTCACAGTCAGGCTCAGGATTTATTAGGTGTATATTTTGATGGAGATACAGAGAGAGAGAGCTATAGGTAAAACTTCTGTGGTAATGGGTAAGCAAGAGATCTTACTATTCTCTCCCAGAAAAATAAAACAAAAATTCCATGGGAAAAAAATAGCTCAAATGAAAAAGTCTGACCCAGAAGTAAAGCAGGAAGAGCACAGTTAAACAAAGCAAAAACAAGATCTGGAGAAATGCCCTGGCTAGAAGGTTCTGTTTGGGTTCAGTAAGTGGAACACTCAGCTTCGGTTACCACCAGAGCAGTTACCTGAGCGAGAGTAGAACGAAGGAACAGACATGGATGTGGGCTCATGACTAAGTGTCAGAGGAAGTGAGTAGACACAACAGGCTTGAGTGGAGTCACAAACAAGCGTCGAGAAGCTGGGGATCGAAGGGATCACTGTCAAAGAAGTAAAAACAGCAAAAGATATCTGAGAAGACACCGGAATTCTGTCTTTCCACGAATTCTCATTGTTTCCATAGTTCAACGTGGTAGTTGATTTATCTGAGGAAATGACAGACATCCCCTTGCAGGTCCTTCTTCCTCACTAGAAGGATGCGAAGCCCAGAGGAGTAGTTCTATTTTCATCTAATTAAACTTTTGCTAGGTCTATGCCAGGTGCTACTCACCCTAGCTAACCCAGAGCCACACCCAAGATGCCAGTGGAGGCAGAATCCTTTGAATCTCCTTAAACCTTCTTTGTTCTCTTCTTTCTCAAGATACGAGTTCCAGGGGCGCCTGGGTGGCTCAGTTGGTTAAGCGTCCGACTTTGGCTCAGGTCACGATCTCGCGGTCCGGGAGTTCGAGCCCCGCATCGGGCTCTGGGCTGACCGCTCGGAGCCTGGAGCCTGCTTCTGATTCTGTGTCTCCCTCTGTCTCTGCCCCTCCCCCCGTTCATGCTCTGTCTCTCTCTGTCTCAAAAATAAATAAACGTTAAAAAAAAAATTAAAAAAAAAAAAGAAAAAAAAAGATACGAGTTCCAATATAATAGCTCCTCTCTTACCTGAGATTCTCACATAAACTAGAAAAACATTCAAAGAGTCATGGAAGCTGACTGTACCAAAATATGGAGCTCTAGAGAAAACAAAACTAACCAGTTGACTACTGTTTCCTTGAGAGTCCGTGGAAGATTGAACATGGATCCCGGATGGAATCTCTATGAAGCTACATAAGAATGAAAAATGTCTTAAATGTCCTTGGGGAGAAAAGTAAAGGCCATGAGGCAATGTACAGGCCAGGTATGGGAGGCAGACCAGGAGTGTTTGCTATAAGTCTCAGTGATTGCTCGCCTGAAATAATTTATACTTTTTTTAAAAATAGTTATCTTTTGGGAGAGCGCAAGTGGGGGAGGGGCGGCAAGAAGGGGACAGAGGATCCGAAGCGGGCTCTGCGCTGACAGCAGCCAGCCTGATGCAGGGCTTAGCCCACAAACTGTGACATCATGACCTGAGCCAAAGTCAGACACTCAACCAACTGAGCCAACAAGGCGCCCCAAGAATTTATACTTTTAAAAATCTTCAGGTACTTTGGTTTGTGTTTCAAAATATCCTTCCTAACCACAGTGAGGGGATTAGGAAAGAAAAGAACAAATTTCTGTGAATTTTTATAGCAGTATTTTAGCTGGATATTTTTAGGCCTGAGACTAAAGGAACTAGGACACAAACACAGTACTCTAGTTAGTAAATTTGTTTCTTACTGGGCATGGTTAACAATTTTGAATCTACTTAAGTATATACTAGTGTTAAACAAATAAGGAAATAGTTTATAGATAAAGGAAGCCAGGTTTTACACTGTTGGAGAAAGAAGTTTCAAGTACAATAAGGAACAGACTGGAATGAGTCATGTACTTCTGGGTTAGGACTGGAGATATTGGCATGAACTCATGGTCTTTAGATGACACGGAGAGAAAGGCAGAGAGACAGGATCTTTTTATGCACATAGTTGGTACGGATTCGTACATCCCCTAAGGTTGTCTGCTGGGAGTGCCAGATGCAATAACACCCAGTAGAAATAAACACAACTTAGCACCACATCTTGGTTTAAATACACTGTTCTCCAGTAAAAAGAAACATTTAGAGAAGTGGTTAAATTCCAGGGCTGGGGCAGGGAAAACACAAAATGAGCCTGGAGACTCCTGAGGGGCTGTAAAGCAAGGAATTTCTCTGAAAAAATAGGGGTGCCTGTTGAAAGAGCACAGGAATCACCTGAAAAGCTCCAGATAGCCCAAACTGGGACATTTTGAGATGAATGAGTGAGTGGATGAGATTATAGCCCCATAAAATAAAATAAGTATCAATTAATAAATGTGAGAGAAGAAATAGCTCTTATTTATGGCAGAATTCTTTTTTTAACTTTTGAGAAAGAGAGAGAGAGAAAGAGATAAAGGGAAAGAGAGAATCCCAAACAGGCTCCTTACTGTCGGCACAGAGCCTGACTCAGGGCTCAAACTCACCAACTGCAAGGTCATGACCTGAGTGGAAGCCAAGGAAGGGGCAAAAGCTTAACGAACTGAGCCACCCAGGCGCCCGGAAAGAGAGAATCTTAAGCAGAGTCCGTGCTCTGCACAGCCCGACATGGGGCTCAATCCCACAACCCTGGGATCATGACCTGAACTGAAATCAAGAATCGGATGCTCAACCGACTGAGCCACCCAGGCACCCCTACAGCAGAATCCTTTTTAAGAAATGGGGAAGACGTGAGGAAAATAGACCATCACAACCCCGCAGTAATTGTGCAGGCAAGATCCACCCGTGGATGGTAAAATTAGCGGATGAAGTTTAGGGAAACGGTAATTCCTCAAATGATCTTCCCGAGATATTTATTCATTAAAAAAGAAAGCTAGTAACCTCGGAGGCAGACACTACCGTCACCTGTGATAAGGTACACAGTCATCATGCACTCCCTGACAAGGTGCACTGAGAAGGGCACATCACTTCCTTGACACTCATCAAGGTGAGTGACCGTCATCTTGCACATCACGGGTGGCTCACAGACTGTGCCAGAGGGGCAGCTGAGGCTTGGAGGTTGTGAGGGTTAGAAGTTAGAGAGTTGCTACAGGTAATGCAACAGCCAAGGGGACTCTTTTCCGTATAACACGTCTCTCTCTCTCTCTCACACACACACACACACACACTGTGTGTGTGTGCCTGTCTCTGCCTAAGAACAGGGACACATGGAACAGGAACCAGGCATTCTTGCTGCTTCTGCATGGGAAATGCCAGGCTTTGGAGGACTCAGGGATCCAGAAACATAAGATAGTCAAGCACATAGACTATCAGGAGTGGAGGCGAAGGGTCTCGTTGTGGCAGTGATGGCAGGGGAGGGAGGGGTGCTGATGGCACTTGGGTGGCAGAGAAAGGCAGAACTCGGGGGGGGGGGGCTGGGGGGCTCAGTTGGTTGAGCATCGGACTCTTGATTTCAGCTCAGGTCATGATCCCAGGGTCGTGGGATCCAGCCCCAGGTTGGGCTCCGGGCTCGGCGTGGAACCTGCTTAAGATTCTCTCTCTCTCCCTCCCTCGTTCCCTCTCCCCAGCTTGCACTTGATCTCTCTCTCTAAAAAAATTTTTTTCTTAAGTAAACAAAATAAAATAAAGGTGGGAGCCCATGGCACCATGTCTGGAAGCACTCAGTGGCCCCGTGCACAGGCATAAAGCTTCTTGCAATTGTCAACAGAGCGTCTCAGCTATCCCGCCCTTGCAGGCAGTTGCATAATGCTGGAAACCACACCGAATAGGCTGGAGAAGGCATGAAACGAACAAGGTGGCAGAACGAACATGTGTCCTGAGCATAATGTGCAATTCCTCCGAGGAGTCTGAGAAACGACTGGGGGCCCACTTGTGTGACTGCATATGCGTGGAGGTGCCGTGTGAGAACTTGGGGTAGAAGGCGGTGAAAACTAACCACACAAGGAGTCGCGATGGCATAGAATTATGGGAGTGTAAGTTGATAAGTCATTCTACGAACATCTGGCAATATTTAGTGAAATAAAGTGTGGGTGCACCTCATGATCCCTTAATATGAGGACAATTCTTACATGGTCTTATAAGAGGAAATGCTCATTACAGCTTGGTTTGTAATAGCATGAATTTGAAAGCAATCTAGGCATTCGTTATTAGTTTATTGGATAAATGTAGGGACATACGTCAGAGTGAGGAAACAGAACAAGAACTTACATGTGCATCACAGTACAGGGTTTGATCATAAAAACAGAGAGTTGAGAGAAAATACAAATAAAATAGTGTAATGGCTAACACTTTGGTAACACTTATTATGTGTCAGGCACTGTTCCAGGCACTCTATACTCATTCACTCACGTGCTCCTTGCAAAAAGCTTCCGACGTAGGCACTGTCATTGTCCCCTGTTTATGTGTGAGGAAATTAAAGCACAAAGGGATGAAATGACTTGTCCAAGATCAAATAGTTAATAAGTGGTAAAGAAAATATTTAGACCTAGGCCACCTACCTGTAAAATCTATGCTCTTTACCGCTACATGATACCAATTATCCTCTATCAATAAAAAATAGGAAGCGACTTTGAGCTAAATGCACTGTTGTAATTTTAAACCACACATAAATCCCAGTGGCTCAATTGGTTAAGCGTCCAACTCTTGGTTTCAGCTCAGGTCATGGTCTGCTCTGTCAGTGCAAAGCCTGCTTGGAAATCTCTCTCTCCCTCTGTCCCTACCCTGCATATGCTCAGTCTCTCTCTCTCTCCCAAAATAAATAAAATAAGCTTAAAAGGGGCACCTGGGTGGCCCAGTCGGTTAAACATCCAACTTGGGGTCAGGTCACGATCTCACAGTTCATTAGTCCGAGCCCCCACGTCGGACTCCGTGCTAACAGCTCAGAGCCTGGAGCCTGCTTCCCTGTCTGTGTCTCCCTCTCTCTCTGCCCCTCCTCCATTCACGCTCTGTCTCTCTCTCTCTCTCAAAAATAAATAAACATTAAAAAATTTTTTAATTAAAAAATACAAATAAACTTTTAAAAAACATGTATATGCCAAAACTAAAGTACAAGTATACAAAGATACATATATTTCTAAGAACACATCACAAGAAATAATAGAATGAATATGCTCGTTTGGGGTAGAGCAGGCGAGGGTGAGTGAAGAATAGGATGAAAAGGGAAAATAAACAAAATGAATGAAATACTGTAAAATAAACTACATAAAATGGGAGTAAGGCTTGGAACTGACGAGGCAGGCAGGGGAGTATTAAAAGAAAGCAAGGGAACCAGTGCCGGGAGTATAGGCTCAGTGTTGTCCAGGCTGAAAGAGAAACCAGCAAAGCCTGAAACTAATGATCTACCCCATGAATCAAGATGCCCTCAGTAGCAGAAGCAAGCCCTCCTCCAGGGGAGAGAGTCTTTTCTTTGGTCGGTAATTACTGTATAATATTCATTAAATTATTTGCCCATTTATTCACCAAAGCAGAACATTTTTTGAGTGGAGATATAGTTGACATATAACAATACGCAGTAACCTCTGAGATTGCGAGTAACTTGTTCTGCGAGCGCTCTGCAAGATGAGCAAACATTTCTAATAAATTTTCACTCGATAAACGAGCGATGTCTTGGAATACGAGTAGTACGTGTCGCCAAACGTCACATGATCACAACTGAGCCAGTGGTTCTTGAAATTTGCTTTCGTATGCAAGTGCTTTGGATTACAAGCACGTTTCCAGAATGAATTATGCTAGCTAACCAAGGTTTTACTGTATTAGTTTTAGATGTACAATATAATAATTTGATATATGTATAAATTACAAAATGATTGCCATAATAAATTTAGTTAACATCCATCGCCATACATAGTTACAAACACTTTTTCTTGTGATGAGAATTTTTAAGATCTACCCTCTTAGCAACTTCTGAATGTACAATAGAGTAATTGTTAACTGTAGTCACCATGCTGTACATTACATCGTCAGGATTCATCGATCTCTTAACTAGAAGTTTGTATGTTTTGAACACCTTCATTCACCCTTTTCCCCACCACACGTCCCCATCTTCCACCTCTGGTAACCACCAGTCTGTTATCCGTATCTGTGAGTTTGGGGGTTTTTTGGTTTCTGCTTGTTGTTGTTTTTCTTTTTTGGATTCCACATGCAAGTGAGATCATACAGTATTTGTCTTTCTCTGACTTATTTCACTTAGCATAATGCCATCAAGGTGCACCCATGCTGTTGCAAATGGCAAGATTTTCTTCATTTCTATGGCTGAATAATATTTCACTATATATATGTGTATATATACACACACACACACACACACACACACACACACACTACACCTCCATTATCCATTCATCTGTTGATGGACACTTAAGTTGTTTCCATGTCTTAGCGCTTGTGAATAATGCTGCAGTGAACATGGGTACATATATCTTTTGAAAATAGTGGTTTCATTTCCTTTGGGTAAATATTCAGGAGTGTGGTTGTGGTATCATATGGTAGTTCTATTTTCAATTTTTGTGGTAAGCTCTATAGTATTTTCCATAGCAGCTGCACCAATTTACCACCAACAGGGCATAAGGGTTCCCTTTTCTACACATCCTCATCAATTCTTGTGATTTCTTGTCTTTTGATAATAGCTATTCTACCAAGTGTGAGATGATATGTCATTGTGGTTTTGATTTGCATTTCCCTGATGATGAGTGACGTTGAGCACCTTTTCATGTACCTGTTGACCATCTGTATGCCTTCTTTGGGAAAAAGTCTATGCAGTTACTCTGCTCATTTTTTAATCAAGTTGTTTGGTCTTGATTTTTTCTTTTGAGTTGTGTGCATTTTTTTATATATTTTGGATATTAATTCTTTATCAGATATATGATTTGCAAATATTTTCTCCCATTCTGTCAGTTGCCTTTTCATTTCATTGATGGTTTCCATTGGTATACAGAAACTGTTTAGTTTGATGTAATCTCACTGGTTTATTTTTGCTTTGTTGCCATCACTTTTGGTGTCAAATCAAAAAAAAAAAAAATGCCAAGACCCATTTCAAGGAGGTTTTCCCCTTTGTTTTCTTCTAGGAGTTTTGTAGTTTCAGTCTTATATAAAGCAGAATATGTTGACCCCCAAATTTAATACCTGTATGCCTTAGATTCTATACCTTTGACCTACTAATTCTCTCTGTTCTTATTAATTATTAATAAGATTAATTATTAATCTTATACCCAATTCATAATGAATCTTTCTGATAGTAATAATCATTGCAAAATAAAACTAATGACTAAAGTTGTATCTTTAATTTTTACTAATGACTACATAATATTGGAAATATCAAACATTTCCTGAAAAATTCGATCTCAAAATTTAGCTCAAGAAAATTGGGTACTTTTGGACACAGGAAATAGTAGCTACAAAAGAAAATGGCAGTATTGGACTAATGGATGGATTTAATCTTTGTTGTAAAATTTATGCACAAAATTGTTTTCAACTTAGTTTCATTAAAATAAAAATAGAATAGAATAGAAAAAAATTTTAATGGGTTTTACCCTACTATATAAAAAGTGATTAAGTAATTTAATTATAGTTAGCTCCAGGAAATTCTTTCTTACTGAAAATTCATCCATGATGGTAAAATACACACTGAACATACCTGTAGTAACAGGAAATCAACCCTTCTTAGGGTCACAACCAGGGAGAGCATTAGGTTCTCACAAGCATGCAAGCAACACCGGATGCCACGGGTGTGGTGGGGTAGGGCAGGCAAGCCCATCCAGATATATGCGAAATTCAACTAAAAGTTTAGATTTCAGAGCAAATACTGTTGGCTAAGGGAGAGCAGGACAGGTTTTCTGATCTGGGTCTTAAATTATGAATAAGATTTTAAGGGATGCAGAGCAGGGGTCAGAGGAATCGGAATCGACTGAGAAAATTAATAGAATAGGGAAAATATAAGACATGACCAAAACATCAAAAGGTAACCTCTCTGGCTTCATCATAGGTTTTATGTAGGACTTCAGGGGATCATGAAAACCAGTCTGCCTAGTTAGGATGTTATTAGAGAAACCATTGAGCTACCTAAAAATTTTGTTGGTCTGATAAGCAAGCATTGACAAAAACAAAAACAAACAAACAAACAAACAAAAACCACCCAGAAGAAACCTTCAGAATCCAGGATGCTTTAGGAAAAAGTATTACAAATTATGCACTGAAAGATTGGATCCGGTGATGTAATTTTCCACTTGCTCAAGTCCTATAAAATATCACACCAGCCACAAGAGAATCCTCTAAGGCCCTTGTTCCGAGGATTGTCTCCCTCCCCCAGCAAGCGGAATAAATTTACTGCTCAGAAGCCACCCCAACTCTTTGACTCCGCTCTGACCCAGCAGCAACTCTGCTTTCGGTGTCGCCTTCTGAGGACTTGGGACTTGTGTCTGTGGCTGTCACTTCATGCTCAGGGCTCTTCCTCTCTGCTGCTGAACCGAGGCAACTGTGGCTGTGGTGGAAAAGAGCCCGGGACAGAGGACAGAGTTCGCTTCTCAGCTCAGCAGCCGCTCCAGAGCTTTGTAACCTGGGCGACTGCCTTACCCAAACTGGACTTCATTATCTTTCCTGCAAGGTGAAGAACTTGACCTGAGATGACCTGTCAGCTTCCTCAAGCCCTGACTTTTTATGTCTTGAAGACATTCCTTTAATAAGCTACCCCAGCATTTCCAGAACTGCTGTCTGCAGTGCAACACAGAAAGTTCTTGAAAACAGGCATTAAGAGATCAGTGTTCAGGACAAAATTATAAGGGCATTAAGCAAAAGTAGCTCTTTCTATTTGCATTTGAAAATATAGACCTCACCAATTTGCCTTGTTTCCATATACTTTCAAGTAGAATACAGCCAAGCTACCTGGGCACAGCCTGGGTCTGGTCTAGCATCATTCTGCCACACAGATTAGGAAACAAACAAACAAAAAGTGTCTAATTCCATTCTATTCTTTTCAGTCTGCTTTTAATACTAATCATGGCAGAATTAAATACAGTGATCAATAAATACAGAGATTAGGATCAGAAGACACATGTGTTTGACTATGATCACTTCCACTTACTAAATTACCCTGACCAAGTTAGTTAATCTCCCTAAGCCCCAGTTTCTACATGTATGAAGTGATATTTTGTGAGGATTAAGCAAGATAATGTAAGTAAAGATTTGACATATAATAAGATCTCAGGAAACAGAATGTAATAATGATGTTAAACGCACAGAAAATATTGACTCCAAAAAAAAGGGATGGCTTTTAATATGGCAATTTCTCTTTAAAAAAATGTCTGACTTGAAAAAGTTACCTGCTGACATTTCCTGTCATCCAATTAAGTTGTTCTCAATATTGGCTGCATGGTAGAATCATTAGGGAGGTTTTCAAAATTACCGATTCCCAAGCCCCACCCATACAGAGTAAATCAGAATATCTGACTCGCTGTGTTGCAACGTGCTATAAAGCTGGGCTACTCAATTTGAGAGCTCTCAGGTCTCCAGATCTGGACATAATTTCAACGTTAGAGACTCCAATGTAATTGGGTTGCATCCTCCCATAAATACCTGAAATTTACAGACCTAGACTAGTTTACAGGTGAACTCGTGCTATGTTTCATTCAGTGAAAAACCCCTGCTGGAAAGCAGTCACTTCCCCCAAAACCGGGGATTCTTATATGTGCCGTATATTCTGGGAGAATTTTCTTTTCAAATAGGCTGATGAATGTCTGAATTTGGAGCTTGGAACCAACTGTCTCTCATCCAGCTCAGACCTAAAAACAGAAAGCAGGCCTTAATGATATGTGATGGCAAGATTAATATCAGAAAACATACTGGATGGTTTTATGTTGGTATACAAGTACGTGATCTGATAACAGGACAAGGGGTAATGTAGAAAGAAAAACACTTTAAAGTTTTTAATTCTTCGTATAAAGTGTGGGCTTCTTTCCCTCAATTTGATAAAGATATTTTGCACCTAGGAGCTTTTGTTATTAAAAATAAATTTTTAGGGGGCTCCAGCCTGGCTCGGTTGGTAGAGTGCGCGACTCTCGATCTCAGGGTTGTGAGTTCGAGCCCCATGTTGGGTGTGGAGACTACTTAAAAAAAAAAATTTTTAAGCTTTAAAAATAAATAAATAAATTTTTAGGAATAATAAGGGCCAAATAACTAAATTAGATTAAAGAGAAAAAAATAAAAGGAAAAAATGTTAACAACAGACATGACTATTTTCATTTCAATTTTGAAAGCATAGTAATTATAATAGTGTTATTTTAATGATAACTTTTGTACACCGACATAACTTTCACTCATCATGAGCTATTGCTGTTATGATAGAAAGATAAGATGACAAACCATTTTTCCAGTAAAAATGCCACCGCTCACAATATTGAACCTCACTATATCATTATCTATATTTAGAAATGATACGTGGTACTAAAGAACATTATCACTTCCCTGCAAAACAGATAATTCTCTTTAGGAATTAACTTGCAAGTTTGCCATGGGGAGATCCTAGATTATCTCCTATAGCATATCTTGAGTTAAATTGGCATGGCTAAATATATCACTATCAGTCAGCAAAAAATCTCGATGCCGTATCTTGACAAATTTTTCAAAATATAGTACATGTGGGGATGAAGCAGTTTGTATCACAAATAAAGATGTCTTTCACTAAAATATGAGCAAATTTAACATCCTGTAATTATTACAATGGAGATTAATTTAAAAGATTCTCTAAAAATTAAAAATTAAAAAAACAAAAAACAGGACAGGGAATAAACCAGCACTGCTCAGAGCTAGCCCCTGATCTTTGTCTAATTAATAATGTGATTCTGGAGAGATTGCTTAAATTATCTGGGCCTCCATTTTCTTCCTCTGTCTCTCAAATCCTTGCAACCTTCAATATTCCTTAATTCTTTAATTATATGTGCTGTCATGTTTATAATCAAGAGGACCAAAAGCTCATTTCCATGATGTACGAAGTGAGTGAATTTCTCCTTGGTTATGTGCTGATCTTTAACATGAGAATTTTGGTCTGCCTGGCACCGTATTTCTCCATTAAAATGAATAAACTTACTTCCTAGCCTAAGTTACTGTTCTGTGATTTGGGACAGCTATATTATTTAAGGAAAAGGTCAAGCTCCTATAATAAGGAGGCCCTAGAATACAATGGCCTAAATAAGATAGAAGTTTATTTCTCTTTCATGTCTATCATTCCAGGGGACCTGAAGAGGTGGGGAGGACAGCTCTTTTTCATGAGGTCATTCTGGCAGCCAATTTCTTTCCCTCATGCTACTCCTCCATGCTTCCAGGGTATTGTCCTCATCATAATTTGAGAGTCAAAAATTCCCTTAGTAAAATAATTCTGGTTTTAAAACCTGTTTGCAGTGATTCGTGGTGGGTAAGTGAATTTTCCCCATGTAATACAACTGCTCAGGGTTAGCATTAATCCAGTACTTTATCAACTTGGGCAACGTGTGTCTACCAATGCTTCAAACTCAAAGCAGCCACTCCTTAACATCAATGGAAAGATCAATGACTTAGGGTAAGCAAACATGTTTCTCTCTGAGCAAGCGACATAATGATGCATATTTATAAGACGGAGATAATTCTTATTTTGTGGAGAAGTTGGTATGAAATCACGTAAGGTCAATCAACTCACTTATCCTGGAACCAGACACATAGTAAATGCTATTTAACGCTCCTCACCCTTCCTCACACAGACATGGAAGAAAATATTTCCCGTGCTCAAGTACTGCATTGTGGCAACAAGGTATTCTGCCGTGATCATCTCTTAAATGACCAACCTTCTGCGCCATACAATGATGGTTTACATTCATATCGTCCTCTACGTAAGGACGTAGTAAGTCCTCTAGTAAGTCCTGTGGTTATCTGACCACATCTGTGTATATTATCTCATTTGCTCCCACACTGGGAGGCGAGTAGTGCCAGAAAAACCACCCTGGTCTTACAGCCCACACAAACCACTGTATCACACTTTGCATTTCCAAAGCCCTCCAGGACGCATTACTTCATGCGATGATCACAACTTTGTGAAGCAGCAAGAGCGGATGTCATTGTCATTGTTTGACAGCTAATAAAACTGAGCTTGGGAGAAGTCATTAGTTTGATGTTTATTGGAATACGAAGTTAAATCTTACCTAGTCAGTTCTCGAAAACTATTTGTTAAATGAAAAAAGCAAAGGGATAAATCTGTCTCTTGATTTCAAATACTGTTTTATCTTGAAGTCTCAGAGAAAACTACATTCCACAGTTAAGACAAGATCTGATTTAAAAATATATATATTGACCAGGATGCTTCCCACTCACTACACTGTACTAGAAGGTATCTGAGAGGTTAGAGCCACAAAATCATGGGATACCTTCAGCGTCTCTCTCTGAAAAGATAGAGACAACCACCTCTGTGACTGTGGAGGCTGCCTGCCTGTTCCAGTACTTTTACTCTCCTCCTCTCCTCCTTCAGCAGGATGTCAATCAACACGATCAGCCTTGGGAGCTGGCAGTGTTGGTCCACCACAGTAGTGTCGTGGTTTCATTGGGCCAGGGAGGGATTTCTCCCTTAGGACCAGTGGAGTCTCTTAGTCCACTGACTATGGAAACTCTACCTCTAGGAGCATACTCTTTTATGATAAAGCCAAGAATGCTTTGAGCTGAAGGGGGTCTATTTAAAAGACACAGACAACGTTAAGGGGTTACTGTTCTTGGTTCAGTGGCTGTAATGATAGCAGGTGTGGTGTTTCCATGATTTTCCCGGCCTTTCGTGGTGGCCATTTACCTGCTGCTGCAGCCGCGGCCCTTGCATCCATTTCAAGACAAGACAAAATTGCACACTTGCAAACCCCTGCTTGACTACATCTCTCACTGGCCAGAACTCTATCACATGGCCACTCTCACCTGCAAGAAAACTAATCACCTGGATATATGGGTCATAGGGAACTAGTTTTCTTCTGATTTCTTCCTGCCATTTTTTTTCTTTTCAAAAGTAAAACAGAAAAAAAAAAAGATAGTCTCCTAATCATTTTTGAAACATTGGTAAATAAATATGTACCAACATGGAAAAAGTTCAAATGTATTTTGTATATACACACATTTAAATGCCTAGAAGATGTACCAAACTTTTGACAGTCATAAACTGTGGGGAGAAAGATTAACTCCATTTACTTTATTTAGTTTTTAAAAACATATTCAGGTGTCATTTGCATGCATCTTTTAAAGAAGATACTGCCCCAAAAAATTCTTGGAAACCAAGTTCTTGATGTTTTAATTATCACCTATCTTCTTCATGAATATTCTCCCTATATGGAAAAGAGGCTTCCATAGAGGAGATCTATGCATTTAGCCTCTTTCCAAGTGATTTTAATGAAAATGATTTCTTCAGGAATTTTTGTCCTCTGTACTCTTCAATATTTAAAACCATAACTTAAGTAGAACAAAACAGACTTAGTTATACCATGAACTCCTCACATTAATTTCTTCTCCCTGGAAATAACATATAAGGCACTAATAAGATTTAGTCTATGATGTTTAGTCAAACTAATAATATAACACATTTAAGTGCCACATGTACTACAGGAAAGAGAATAATTATGTGTAATGAATCTATAAATTACACGAAACCAGCGGGCTGCAGTTGAACTTATTAGTGATAAAGAAATAGCATAATAAGTTCAACAGCTCAGTGATGTTCCATGTGGGATTATTAAAGCAGCAATTTTTTAAAAGAGTATAAATGGAAAACTAAAAGTACAATTAGTCATAGGAAAATATTGATTGCACCCAGTAGTTTTATAAAGAAATGACAAAATAAAAACATGCAGTTCTATGATTGGCTATTAAAATACCATGCAGGCAAAATGTAGAAGTCAAAAAGTCATTATGCTTAAGAGAGTATCACCAATGGGAACAACGTGTGGCTTATCACAACCTGTCAATCACATTGCACACTTCCGATGTGTGCTTGAAGCTTGTTCCCTGTGAAGAAAGAAAAAGAAATTGTTAAAAATACAAATAGAAATGTATATATACATTAAATATTGGAATATTTTGGCAGTGTGATATATCTAGCTCCTAGAGCAATGTTGCAAAATAAGAGGCACACAATAACTATCATCAAACCAATTACTAAATTGAAATACAAATCCAAAAATGCTGCCTTTGGGAAATGGGATTAGAAGGCATTTAATTAGAAGGCATTTTCGTTTCTCTTTCTTTCTTTTTATCTTCTCTACAGGTTTTAAATTTTTATTGAATATATTTTTCTTCATCATCAGATAAAATAAGTGATAAAGTAGTCTATAGAATAAAGCGAATTAAATGAGGCAAGCACCATTTGACGACCTACCAGGTTCAGGTTACTGCGCAAGGCAGTTAGGAATATAACTCACACTTGGGGTTATCTAAGGGAGACTCACAGCCAATGAGGTGAGGGCAGCAACAAGGAGAGGCCCAAACACAGGCCTTACCAGCTCACACTTTATGCCTGTTCTCATTTAGAAAGCAGATATCCAGGAACATGTTGTCCTTCTCTGAATATAAACCTGAACATCTCTTTGCTACCCTCAGGTTATAGTCATAAATGAGCCAGTAGCCTCAGGGCCTGGAAAAGAAAAAACAAACTAACTTGAAAGAAAGATTGAAATGCCAAGTTTGTGCTGCACATGCCTGTGTGGTCTGAATCCAAACTCTCCACGTAGAATGCAAGCCCAAAACAGTAATGTTAAATTGACTTCAAGGAGAGAAACCATGGAAGACCAATCCCTTGGCACAACTTCATGGCAGTCCTCACCTGTTAACCTCTGAAAATGACTCTCTCAGATGATGAGTGTGGATAAAGATTACAAAATATGTGAAGTAGTAAAAAACCATAGTAGGCAGGGGAAAAAAATACAAATAGGATAATTCACAGAAATGTATTCAAATAGAATAAAGCAAACTGAAGAAAGAAAGAAAGAAAGAAAGAAAGAAAGAAAGAAAGAAAGAAAGAAAGAAACTTTTCAATAGGATTATTTAAAGATTTCAGAGACACCATGCCAAAGAGTATCTTTCAACAGGAACAAGCAGTTATAAAATAAGAAAAGGAGAAAATATAAAAGAGCCAAGGTAGAAATCCTAAGCTTGAAACACAAAGTCATTGAAATAAAAGTAAAGTACTTAGTAGACTAGTAAAAGAGCATGATAGACACTGGTAAAAAGAGCATTAGTACATTGGAAGAACGAAGTACATCTCCCTTAATATAGCATACAGAAATAAACTTGAAAGAGAAGTCAAGGCTTAGAGAACAACAAGAATGAGAAGTTTTAGCATCTAAGGGAAGTTCCAGAAAGAGAGGAGAGAACATGACTGAGAGAAAGTATATAAAACAACAATAGCTGACAGTTTCCTGGAAATTAGTTAAGAGGTAATCCCTTGGTCCAAACAGAGCTAAGGAAAATGTTTAAATCTATACCCAGATCCATGTAGGGAAAGTCAGATCATCAAAGATGAAGTGAAAACTATTTAAAGCCACTGGAGACAAGAGGGCAATTTTCTATCAAAGAACCAAAGTCAGACTAAAATAGATACCATGTCAATAAAAACAGATACCAAAATGCAGTGGAGAAATATTTTCAAAGTACTGAAGTTAAATAATTTTGAATCTGAGATTTTTAAGCAATGAAACTATTATTTCAGAGTAAGGATAAAAAAGACATTGCAGAAATGCAAGGATATAGAAATTCACAGGCCACGGAACGACTAAATCTATTTCTGCCTTGCTCACTTGGTGGCCAAGGTGCTGTGTCAAATCTCTATCATTTAAAAACTTCTTCAGAGAGTAAAAATGAAGGAAAGCCATCCAATGCATTTTATGAGTCAATTATTAACATGACACTAAGACCAAATAAAACCGTTACTGAGAGAGAAAACTCTAAACCCATTTTATTTATAATTTTAGAGCACAATTTCCTTATACATAAGGATGCAGAAAGAAGTATATTATGATAAAGTAGGATTTTTTCCAGGAATGCAAGTATGATTCGATATTAGACTGTTAATGTTTCTAACAATGAAAGATTGAAGGAAAAACTGTATAATCATCTAAACAGAGAAAAATTATTTGAAGAAATCAATAGTCATTATTTTTAAAATGCTTAATAAACTATGAGTGTCAGGAGAGTTACTTTGCATAATAAGGTGAATCTTGCAACAACCTAGAACAAATGCCACACTTGTTGGTGAAACTTGAGAAAATATTGTTATTAATGCTGGAAGCATAACAGGAAAGCCTGCTATTACTTCTAGTCAGTATTCTTTAGGAAAGAGTAATCAATACAATAAGATAAAAAGAAGGAAAATAAGAATAGGACGCTTAAAGGACAGGAAGTGTAAGTATAGGTCTTGCTATATCACTGATAAGAAACTCTGACCCGGGACAAACTGGATGAAGCAACTGTTTCCAAGAACTGGGCAACAGACATGGAGGTGTGGTCTTTGAGAGAAAGGAAAAGCAAACTAAGCTCTACTTTCAAACTATGACATAATGCAGGAAACCCAAACAGAATGCAGTGGTCTGGTTGGACTGAGGAAATAGATTGGAAGTTGGGCTTTGAGGAAGCTGGAATTTGTGAGCAGGGAGCAGGAGAGGAGAAGTCCTGGGCAGCGACTTCTAGAAGTCTAGAAACGACTCTAGAAGTCGCTAGAGGGGTGCCATTTTGTTCTTCACCAAATCGCATGCTGTGCATGCAAAGAGCAAGTCTCCCTGAGGCCTGGTTGTGAGCAGCTCCTGGAGATAAGCTTGGGGCTGTGAGCTAAGCAGAGATTCTGTGGGTAAGTCCTTTGTGGAGAAAATTATACAAGTTTACTAAAAGTAATATAAAATAATTATGAATACATGAAGACATATACCACGTATGCCAGAAAAACATACTGAATACATTTATTCTCTTCTAACTAATCTATAAATTCAATTGCATGTCAAATAGAAATTTCTCCTAAAATTAAACATGGAAAAAATTAAAGTGTATGCAAACTCAAGAGAATCTTTTAGGATTGAAAACAAATAGGGGGTGTTCACACTGGGGTAGAGAAGATATTAAGACACAGCCGTCAAAAACGAAGCAAAGGTAGAAGAGTTTGACTATGTCACAATTCCAAGTTTCTGTAAGGCAAAAGGAACTACAAACACAATAATCAAGATCAAGGAAAGGCCAGAAAAAAACTATTATCCAGAATATATAAAGGGTTTTGGAAATAAAAATACATAAATAAAATGGTGAAAGTTAGAAAAAGATTATTGGCAGAAGAGGGAATCCTAATGAAAAGTAAATATAAAACGTCGCTCAACCTCAACAATAATCAAGGAGCCGCTGATTGGAGACATGAGATACCACTCTTCTTCCTTCAAGACAAATATAAATAAGTCTCATAGTACAAAGTGCTAGTGAAGATATGAGGAGAGGAAATTTTCATACACTGCAGGAGGGAGTAAAAGCAAGTGCAACCACTTCTGAGGATAATTAAGCAGATTTTGCAATAACATTGAAAATACTCATAACCTTGAACCCCTGCCATTTCATTTCTAGATATATAACCTCTTCCATCCAGCAGTCCTCCACCCTAAAAGGTTGTATATTTTTGCCCCAGGAAACGTATTCAAAGATATTTTTTGCAGCATATTTTTAATAACAAAAATAAAGAGGAGACTAATGTAATTATACTTCAACCTAAGAATGACCAAATAGCAGTATCCTTGTGATAAAATACTTTGTAGCAATTAAAAAGTGTGAACCAGATTTGGGGCATCTGGGTGGCTCAGTTGGTTAAGGGTCCGATGTTGATTTCGGCTCAGGGCATGATCTCATGGTTTGTGAGTTTGAGCCCTGCATTAGGTTCTGTGCTGAGTGTGGAGCCTGCTTGAATTCTCTCTCTCCCCCTCTCTCTCTTTGCCCCTCCCCTGCTCACACTCTTTCTCCCTCACTCTCAAAATAAATAAATAAACTTAATAAATAAATAAAATAAAAAGAATGAACTAGATTTATATATATATATATATATATATATATATATATATATATATATATGGTATGAGATTAACATAATGGCAGATTGTAGAAAGCAAATAGAAAATAAGTATTTATATATACACATATACATAAATACACACTGTATTTATATATATACATACACACTTATACACATAAAACACAATAGATAGTATATGTGTGTGCATGTATTTGGCTTGTCTGTATTTAAGGAATGCAAGAGTAAACATCACAGAATTTACTCCAAGTTCCAAATTATGAGTGGCTTAGCTAAATTTATGTTTTACTTAAGAAAAAAATACTAAAAGAGATTTGCGATAAAATATTAACATCTGTCAATTTGGGGTGGAAAAAACTAATTGTATATTATTCTTGATCCTCTATTTTTTTTACATATCTTAAAGCTTAAGAAGATCAATGTGTATGTAACAGGTGATAGAAATTCGTGGTGGTGGAAAATAGCTGAGAAAATCTTGGGTCACTGCAAATACCATCACAAGTCACAAGTCATTTGGGGGATCTTGTTTTGCTTGTCCGATATAGCTTTGAGATACCTAGATTTTCATTTTTTTTATAAAAGAGGTAAATTAGGATGGCCTCAGCTTTAAAAAGAAACTTCTTGTTGGTTTACCTTAAATAACTCCCATCTGCAATATTTGTTGGTAACACATAAACTTGGAAGAGTTCTTTTGTTCCCTGTTCTCCAGCAGTGAAGTTTTCCCTGGGAACATTTTGAAGCAAAAGCCAGACACAAGGCCGTGCTCTAACGGCACCATTAAATTGTTCAGTGCTTGCTCTGGTACTTAGAGTAATACTTAAAGCATTCCCCCAAGACCCATCAGAATAGAGCTGAGATATTATGTTCATTCAAACAAATGTCTTGCAATTTATACCTAATGAAATTTTCTCTAACATTGTTTCCTTCACTCCTCCCTCGTTAATCAATTAAGAAGGAGTAGAATTAAAATACCAACTGTAGCCTAATACGAGAAAGTTTTCCAGCATTCCATAACTGGGGAGTGAGCAAATGACACACGGTTTTTTAAGTGTGTGCAATCTATCAGAAGCGGACAGAGGAAATTAATGTGAACTTGGGGGAAATAATAAAGCTAATATTGTTCAGCGGCAGATCTTGGATTTGTTTTTCTCTTTGATTTTGAAATTATTGGATACTTTTATGGACTTTGCCAGTAAAATAATTCCAGTTTTATTGCCATCCATATCCTGTGGTTTTATTTCCTAATAAAAAGATGTGTAGTGTTAGTGTTGTCCTGAAATGTAATTGATTTCTGAGAGGTATAATTTGCTATCTGGGAAATGGTCTTTTGAATTTCTATAAAATAGTACATGGATGAATGAGATGCTGAGAAAGGCTTCCGTGCCAAAAAGTGATAATGGAGATAAAAATTATTTTCCATTATTTTAGTACTGGATAGTTTTGAGTTTAATTTACCGAGCTTTTTAAAGCTTTTATCAAAATTGCATGTTCAATAGAAATCTTCAAAAATTAGCTTTGATGTCATCGAATTCTTTTCATTCCTCAAATCATTATGAACCCTCCTTCCCACCACCCCCACCTCCACCAGAAATGCAGACAGATATATCTGGGATGAAATCAAAGATCACAAGAAATTTAATTGGGCAGTCTTGGAACGTGACAATTCCTCATTTGTTTAGGATCTCGCCACAGGAAGCTGCTGAAACATTCCAAAGAACTTAAAATACATACTGAGGGCCTATGTGAAGCCTTCATGCTAAGCATTAAGGGGGGCATGTAGACAGAAGATCTAACTGGGAGGAAAGATGTTACCCCAGCCCCCCCACCTTCCCAGAGACAGGAAGAGAATGCCCTCCTCCTACACCGGCCCACAGATCCCAGCCCCAGCCTTCAAACCTTTCAGCAGCCTCGCAAAGCCCCCCGCTCTCTGTTGGGGGTCACTTGTGTAAGTCAAAGTTTGGGAAGTAGCCCCAGGGAGAGCGATGACTTTGTGGACTTGCTTTCTCTTAAGAACCACACCCTGCACATCTGTTGTCAAATACTTGAAGACGCTTGCTTTGCCTGTTTTGTGCCGTATTGTAGTTGTTTATGACAGCGAAGCAGGTCTGATACTCATTTCTACTTCACGGTCAGAACTGCAAGTCTGTTCCCCTCTCTTTATATCCATATAACTCTTTTATCTTTTTTCCTTCTCCCACACCATGGCGTGAGCTACCTGAGGGTTGGAATTACGTATTTCCTTATGATATAGACCCAGGGCCCAGTGAAATGTATATTGCATGAAACTAAAGGGACCAAAAATCTGAATATGATTGGTGGCCAAAGGTTTTTCCAACCCTAGGTTTTTATTATTTCCTCTGAACAAGAGATGATTTTGTTTTGGATTTCTCTTCAGAATAAGAATAAAATGATCAGAGGTAACAGTCTCCAGATACAGATACATAATCCCTTGTCCACAATTCTGAAAACCACTAAAACTCATTCTTTTTCCCAATTTTGTGCCAAAACTCATTCGGTAGCAAAACCACACCTGAAATGCCACAAGTGATCAGGTAGGTCTCCATATTCCAGCCACAGGCCCCAGTACTGATTATCAGTTTTCTTTATCTTGTAAATGTTTGGTTTAATTGAACAATGACGACATCAGAGTGAAAATTTGGGTAACATTGAAAAGAAAAGGAAGCATCCAGTTGTGCCTAAGCAAACCAAACACATTTACCTTTCTGTTCTTCAAAAAATGGACTCTTAAGAAAATGGGACATTGTCAAAATTTCTACATAATGCTGAAGTTTCAGTTGCTCAGTCTTGAGCAACTACTGTTCTCCTGGGGAAATGCCAAGCAATACGACCCCGAGACTTACTTCTAGAATTGGGCTAGCCCAATCACACCCTACTAGCATTCCAAAATGTTATTTTTTTTAATATTTTAATGTTTATTTTATTTTTGACAGAGAGTGAGGGGAGGGGCAGAGAGAGGGAAAAAGAGGACCTCGAGCGGGCTCTTTGCAGACGTCAGAGAGCTCAGTGTGGGGCTTGAACTCGTGAACTGCGAGATCGTTACCTAAGCCCAAGTAGGATGCTTAACCGACTGAGCCACCCAGGCGGCCCTAGAATATTGTTTTGTTTGGTTTGGTTTGGTTTGGTTTAGTTTGGTTTGGTTTTAGAATATTGTTTTTAATGCATGCGAGTTGATGAAAATAATATAAAAAGATACCATAAATCAAAATTGACTTATCAAAACAAATAATATGTGAATTTAGATGTTTTCATTATGTAAGTGATGAATCACTAAATTCTACTTCTGAAACCAATGTTATACTGTATGTTAACTAACATGAATTTAAATTTAAAAATAATTATGTTGTTATTAGAAGTGGGTTTTTGTTTTAGTATGTCTATGAGCAGTTCCCTCTCACTTTTCTAGCTTGCTTATTGGGTCAGCCTGTTGCACAGATATAACACAAGTGGAACCTCATACAGAGAGAAGGAGAGGACAGAGCTATGATTTTTTTGTGGGTGTGAATTAGACCACAATACTATGAAGCTAAATTGTAATGCTGTCTTGTTGCTGCTAAGTTCTTTGATAAGAGAGGTGGACAAGAATTGCAGAAATTTTGATTTATTCACCCACATGAAAACTGGTTTTTTCATCCTTTACCTTTTTTATTTATACCATTAATTATATCTAATATTATTGGGGGAGATCATAGCCCACAGAGTATCCTAGAACATTTTTTCTGCATCATGTTAGTTTTAAGGAAGTGATATGATTTTCACATGTTTTATATAATTTGGTTTGTATAGATGCAGCCACCAAGTGGGTTTTTTTTTTCTGCTTTCTTGGATTTAAAACCAATTTAGTAAACCCTATCTTGATCCAAATTGCCATTTGGAAATGTAGATACTATTGATTTATTTTTTGATTTCCCTAGTATAAGCACAACTCTGAAAAATGTACCTAATTTCATGAGTTGTTTTCTAAGTATATGAAGCCTTTCCTTTCATACCTAATGATTTAATGAAATGTATATAAATAAATTTCCTCTTTCTCTAATAAATGTTTTAAAAGTCATAAAAAGTTTATATTTGGACATAAACAAGGTTCTTGTCAGTCTGTGTAGATACAACTCCAAATGGTAAAACAAACAAACAAACAAACACTGAATGCCTTCTTTATTCACTGAAAAAATATATATACAGATCATAAAAGCTGTTAACAAGACACAAAGTGATCTTATCCTAAACAGTAATAAAAGACAAACAGATCTCAGCAAACTTGAGATATCACTTTGCCTCACTAAATTAGCAAAAGAAATTCTAAGAGCCTGGAGCGTGCTTCAGATTCTGTGTTTCCCTCTCTTTCTGCCCCTCCCCCACTCGTGGTCTGTCTCTCTCTCTCTCTTTCAAAAATAAATAAACATTTTTTAAAAATTTAACTTTGGGGCGCCTGGGTGGCTCAGTTGGCCAAGCCTCCAACTTCAGCTCAGGTCACGATCTCACGATCCATGAGTTTGAGCCCCGCGTCGGGCTCTGTGCTGACAGCTCAGAGCCTGGAGCCTGCTTCGGATTCTGTATCTCCCTCTCTCTCTGACCCTCCCCCCTTCATGCTCTCTGTCTCAAAATTAATAAACATTAAAAATTTTTAATAAAAAAAATTTTTTTTAATTTAACTTTGTTAAAGTTGTGTAAAACTAATATACCCTTCTACTGTTATAAGCTTCCTTGGAAAGCAGTACAACAACAGATATTGCATCATAAAAATGTTCGTATATCAATTATTTAAAATAATGCTGGTGAAAATAATAGTCTCATATAAGGTTATTTACTATCTAACATGATTGAAAGTATCACAATAATAAATGTTATGTTCACTATAATCGCATCTGTCAGTAAAAATACAAAATGTTGCTCTTACACACAGATTTAAGAGAAAGCTAGAGCGTTATTGATCAAAAACAATCAAAGCATTACCTGTGGATTTTCTCTCCATTTTTTAAAAAATGGCAAAAAGGATGGGGTGCCTGGGTGGCTCAGTCGGTTGGGCGTCCGACTTTGGCTCAGGTCATGATCTCACAGCTCCTGGGTTCAAGCCCCACATCGGGCTCTGTGCTGACAGCTGGGAGCCTGAAGGCTGCTTCAAATTCTGTGTCTCCCTCTCTCTCTGCCCCTCACCTGCTCGTTCTCTCTCTCTCTCTCTCTCTCTCTCAAAAATAAATAAACATTGAATTTTTTTTAATGGCAAAAAGGAAATTATTTTCAGGCTCTAGAGCTGCAATATCCAATATGGTAGCCTGTAGCCACATGTAGCTATTGAGCACCTGTAAAGTGGCTGGTTCAAACTGAGACATGCCATAAATATAAAATATACTCTGGATTTCAAAAACTTAGCATGAAAAAGAATGTAAAATATATCATTAATAATTGTTATGTTGATTACATGTTCTAATTATAATATTTAGCTCTATTGGGTTAAATACTATATTATTAAATTAATTTTGCCTGTTCCTGTACACATTTTAAGATGTGACTACTAGGTCATTAAGCATGATTCTAAACTAAAGAAAGCCCTTAAACAAAAAAATTGCAGATTCTTTTTTTAAATGTTTATTTGTTTTTGAGAGAGAGAGAGAGTTGGGGAGGGGCAGAGAGAGAGGGAGACACAGAATCCGAAGCAGGCTCCAGGCTCCCAGCTGTCAGCACAGAGCCCGACATGGGCCTGGAACTTACAACCTGTGAGATCATGACCTGAGCTGAAGTTGGATGCCTAACTAACTGAGCCACTCATGCATCCCCCAAAATTGCAGGTTCTTGAGAAAGGAATCCACCAAAGCTGCAGGTGACCTACACAAGTGGACCAAGAAAGTATGGGCAGGGTACTTTCTGCTGGGAGAACGTTTGACTGGATCCACCAATATTAGTGAGACTGGCTTTGACTGCAAGCAGCATAAAATTCAATTCCAACTATATTAAATAATAAACAGAATGTATTATTACATGGAACTCAAAAGTGCACAGATAGTCCAGGTACCTTTTGATGCCATAATTTCATAGTTCAACAATGCCACAAAAATCCAATGTCCTACTGTATACAATGTCGAAGTCACCCTAACAAGAATCCCCTGGTGGCAGTAAGAGGATTGCCAAGTGATAATGGGGGCTCGCTCTGTGCTTTAGACTTCCTACTTCAAGAGCAGCCAGTGAAAGAGAATGTGTCCTTATTTTGTTGTTGTTGTTATTGTCATTGCCCTCATGGAATGGAAAGGAAGTTTCTTTCCCAAAAGACTCTAACAAATGCCTCTCATTAGCCTTAATTGCATCCCAGTTCCATCTCTAAACCAGTCACTGTTGCCAAGTGTTAAGATGAGCTGAATGGCTTAAGGCAATCAGGGGTCACCACCTGTGTCTGAGAGCTCAAGGCTAGGGGTCAGTGCTGCCCAAACTACACAGTTGGGAAACTCAGAGTTGTTGAGAAAACGATAAAAAGGAAAATGGATCCTAGGATGTACCCAACAAACATCCACTTTACAACCTCAGGCATAAACACAAAGGCAGGAATTCTGATGGGAATTTTAATTAACATCTTAGCATAAGGAAAAAATACCCACAGAGGAAAATGAATATATAAACTTTGTTAGATTTTTTAAAAACTTTGTACTATCTCCAAGGTCTTTGCTTTTCATCTCATTTTTTTTTCTCATAGTCCAAACAATATAACCCTTAAACTTAAAAGGCATGAGTATTTTTTTTCTCATTATCAAGAAAGGAACTAGTGAGGGGATATTGAGCTAAAGAGCTAAGAGAACAGTGACACAAAACTGAGCAAGTATCAATAGTTTGGAAGGACAGGGGTGCCTGGGTGGCTCAGTCAGTTAAGCATCTAGCTTCAGATCAGGGCATGATCTCATGGTTTGTAGGTTTGAGTCCCACATTGGGGAGACAGCTCGGAGCCTGGAGCCTGCTTCAGATTCTCTGTCTCCCTCTCTGTCTGCCCCTCCTCCTCCCTCCCACCCGCCTCAAAAATAAATAACCATTAAAAAAAAAGTAAATTGGTGGAGAAGCGCCTGTGTGGCTCAGTCGCGTAAGCGTCTGACTCTTGATTTCAACTCATGTCGTGATCTCACGGTCATGGGATTGAGCCCTATGTCAGGCTGTACTGACAGTGTGGAGCCAACTTGGGGTTCTCTCTCTCCCTCTCTCTGCCCCTCCCCCTCCTCAAAATAAATAAACTTAAAAATAAAATAAAAACATAAACCCAAAGGAATAAGAACACGTAGAAGTTCAACAATAATCCCCAAACAAAAATGGAGACGGTTCCCCCCAAAAAGGGGAGGAAACAGCTTAAACGACTGGAATGGGTAGTGGCAGATAAAGAGGAAAGAAAGTCAAGAGTGAACCCTAGAAATGAAAGGATTTGAGGATATTGGCAGAGATCAAGGTGGTTCTGGAGGGTCAATAGTAGAAAAGCACACAGAAAGATGAAAATATGAAAATAATGTTTCTGTTAGATTGGTGGATTTTCTATGGTTGTATTAAATCCAATCATTGCTTGCAAGTAAGACTGAAAGATACTTGATTTGGCTGATGCAAACCAAAGGAGAGACAGCAGAGTTCCACTTTAGGCACTGGCAAACCAGCTTATTTGTGACCAGCCATTCCACTAAGAATAATTCAATAACATCAAAAAGATATCTTCAAATTCTGTTTGAATGCTTCAGAAAACTACTATAGGGGATGTCACACTACACTCCCTATTTGCCCCGCTCTGTCACTGAAGTGCTCGTTAATTATCCCAGCTGCTAAGAGTGTTGGCTGCCTTCAGCTTTCAACTGTGTCCCTCTCAAGGACTTGAAGAGAGCCACCTCATCTCAGTCTAGGTTCCTTCCTGGGCGTGCCCTCATCCAATGACCAACATGATGAGGGAGGAAAAAGCATCTTTACCCCAATGGGATTCAACTCTAAAGGGCCATGCTTGCAGCAGAATACCATGTAAGGTTGGCTGAGATCTTTATTGCAACTGCATTGTAGTTCAACTTCTTCTGCTTCTTACTCCCCCACAGGTGTCAATCCCCAAGGAATTCACCAATAAATGTACAGTATGAAAATCTACATCTCAGATTTAGCTTCACACTAGTGGATAGTTGCAGGCATGTGGCAGTAATGCTATTGTTAAAACTTCCACTGATGAGGAGCTAGGAAGGGATACAAGTGAGAAAAACATCCGCTGGTGGTAACAATGTATCCAACATTGAGAAATGCAAGGAAACAGAAATTATAAGGATGCTGGTGTGGCTGTTGCTAGGGAATATTAATATTTTAGAGAAAGACAATGAAAGGCTGAGGGTTATTAATTGCCAATTTAATGGAATGTGTGAAAGCTAGTGGACATCCTTGTCAGCATTTTAAAACTCTTCCACAGCCAGAAGGTAGAAAATAGTGAAGAATAATTCCAAGGCTTAATTATAAAACAGCAGACCTCTAGAGTGAATGAATTCTCAAACTCCAAAAATCTGCTATGTCAAACTGTTGGGGGGAAAATGGGACTCTGAACCTCTTCCTCAAGACAAGAGGACTTAGGGGATTCAAGAATTTTAAGCACATCAGTTCAGACATCTTCATTCCATATCTGAACATAGATCCCTTGGACTCCCAAGCAAGGTCATGCCACCTGCAGTGAGGAATTTTACACCCTTGGAAAGAAAACATTCTAAATAGAAACAGAGCAGATAACTATGGGACATCAAAGAGCCATATAACCAAAGTTTCCCATGTGAAGCTGAATTCTGTCAGGCCCACAAAAGGCAGGAGGACATAGCAGCAATTCACTTAATTATAAGATATAAGTAGTTAATTCAGAATTCGTCTTGAGCAGGACTAGAAGGTACAAGTAAGACCCTGATGTCATTTAC
The DNA here is from genome assembly GCF_018350215.1 of Panthera leo. Lineage (NCBI taxonomy): Eukaryota > Metazoa > Chordata > Mammalia > Carnivora > Felidae > Panthera > Panthera leo. The sequence goes on along the minus strand of NC_056680.1, from coordinate 156,995,280 downwards.
CACTAGTGCACTAGCTCCTCTCCTTCACCTGACATCTAGGTCATACGTGTGGTCCCTTATAACCAACTGATGGAGGAGGAAAAATGCTAGCTTCCTTTACAGACAGGTTGTCCTCAAGCAAACAGAGATGGCCCTGAAAGACATCAGTGGAAGTGAATTGTCCTTGAGAGCAGTACCTTGGACAGTTCACTTCACACCCAGTCTGTGGAAGGAGATGTCATTGCAGGTTAGAATGCTTGCACGCTGATGGGCCATGGGGAGTTATTGAGCTGGTTGATCTGGGGAGGGGCCTGGAAGGAGAGAAACGGAAAGACCAGAGAAAGAAGGGGGGTGTGAGGAGGGTGTGCAGAGGATCTGTGGGAGTGTGCATGAGATGTGAAGTTCACTGAAGCACGCACTTTGATGGCTTTGTGATGTGTCAACCAGGCTAGACTGCATTCCCCTGGATTCTCTTTCTCATATGTTTCCAATTAGGATAGGCTACAGGCGAGGTTCTCTCTTGCTAACTGGAAGACTGGATTGGGGGTGGGGGCAACCATAAGAATAACAAGAAACATTTAGGGGTGCCTGGGTGGCTCAGTCGGTTAAGCGTCCGACTTCGGCTCAGGTCATGATCTCACAGTCTGTAGAAGCCTGCTTCAGATTCTGTGTCCCCATCTCTCTGTCCCTCCCCAGCTTGTGTTCTCTCTATATATATAACAAATAAACTTTAAAAATTATTTTAAAAAAAGAATAGCAAGCGACTGTTCTTCTAGTTGTTCAGTCAAACACCAGTCCAGGTGCTGCTGTACTGAGATTTATGCAGATGTGATCAAAGTCCCGTAAATTTTGGGTTACTCAAAAGGGAGAATAGCCAGGGTGGGCTAGAGATGGGTGGAAGCCATTTAAAGAGACTAGGCCTTCCCTGAGGTTTAGAGACTCCAGGTAGCAAAGGAGAAGAAAAACTATAAAGTAATCTCTGCATTCTGGAAGTTGTGCCCTCACCTCATCACTCCCCACCTGCCAAGCCACCTCACAGGCATAAAGTAGCAACTGGGACCTCAGTTGTTCTTTCTTCAGCTTGGATCTTCTTTCCTTGTTGTTTCCTTGACTGATAGGCCATATTTGTGTGTAAAGTTCTCTGGTGAAAGGCTCCGGCTTCAGCAATGCACCCTTATCATCAGGATCAGAGGCAACACGACCAGATACGGCTTCAATTTGTCCTTTTGGGGCTCTGCCTCATGCCTATGTTTTTTCAGCCCGCTCACAATCTTGCCAAATCCTGTCTGTGGTCTTTGGGCTCAAGCATTAGATGTGGAGACTACATAGGCAGCCCTCACAAGTGTGCCAACCAGTTCACCATGATAACTGATGGGCACATGGGGCAAAGTTCTAGGGAGAAAGGAAATCCAGAGAGGTAAACGTGAACTTGGCTTTTTACTTTTTCCCGTGATGGATTTGTTGATTTAAATCAGCAGTGCAAAGACTTAGAAGATAGGAATAAAGCAGAGGCTGGGCAGAGCTTTTAGAAGTTTCACTGAGGGTAGAGGCAGGGGGAGTTTTTACTTCAGGGCTAGTATAGGAGACAGAGCCTGGTAAGTACCCCCTGCTTTCATTTGTCAGCACAAAGAACTACAGCTTAAGAATAAGAGTATACTAGAAATTGAACATCTTCAAGGACTGAAGACCATCTTTGACTTGGTGCAATTTTTTTAAGCGTATTTATTTATTTTGAAAGAGAGAGGGAGCAGGGGAGGGGCAGAGAGAGAGAAAGAGAGAATCCCAAGCAAGTTCTGCACTGTCAACAGAGAGCCCAACATGGGGCTCGATCTCACCAACCGTGAGCTCATGACCTGAGTTGAGATCAAGTTGGATGCTTACCTGACTAAGCCACCCAGGCACACCAGTGCAATTTCTGATTAATGTGATCTGCCCTTAGCCCAATTGTTTGCCAGAAAAAGAAGAAGGTCTTTAGCAGAGGAAAATAAGGCCAAGAGCCAAAAAATTATCCTCATAATATTGTTTTAAATACATTTAAAAAATAATCAGTATTTTTTTTAAAAACCTACAATTAAGAAAAACGAGAAAAAATATGAAGGTTCGATATTAGTATTACCAGATGGAGATTTTAAAATGTTGATCACAGGAAGGCACCTGGATGGCTCAGTTGGTTAAGCATCCAGCTCTTAATTTTGGTTCAGGTCATGATCTCATGGTTGTCAGATCAAGCCCTGCATAGGGCTCCACGCTGAGCATGGCTTACGATTCTCTCCCTCTCCTTTCTCTCCTCCCCCACTCACATGCATGCTCTCTCTCTCTCTCTCTCTCAAAAATAAAGGGTAAAATGCTGATCATATGTATAATATATTTACTAAGATAGAAAACAATGATAAAGGGTAGAAAAGTATAAAATAAAAATCATATTGAAATTCCAGAACTGTAAAATCAATAAATGCTAATATAATTCAATGGATGAATGGTCTTACAAACAGATTAACAACAGAGAAGATTTAGTGAACTAGAAGATATGTCAGGAGAAAATGATTCAAAAAGGAGTACAGAGAAGCAAAAAGATTAAAAATGCAGAAAAGCAGCATAAGATACATGAAAGACACAACAAAACTGGAATTCCAGAAGGCAAGGAGATGGGGAGAATTTGGGATCTGAGTCTAGAACTTTTTCAAAAATTTCCAAATCAAGATATCAACCCAGAGGTACTTATGTGTCTCAGTCGGTTGAGCATCTGACTCATAATCTCAGCTCAGGTTATGATCTCACCATCCATGAGATCGGGCCCCACATCGGGCTATGAGCTACGAGCACAGAGCCTGCTTGGGATTCTCTCTTTCTCCCTCTCTGTCTCTGCCCTTCCCCTATTCTCTCATTCTCTCTCTCTCTCTCTCTCTCTCTCTCTCTCTCTCTCTCTCTCTGTCTCTCTCTCAAAAAAAATAAATAAACATTAAAAATATATATAGCAATCCACAGGTTGAAAATCTACAGTGAACCCCAAGCAGGAATAACAACAAATGGTCTAAGAGATAAGAGAAGTTTGATTATCTTTTGGATCAGAACAAGTAGCTCCTTCATTAGGAAAATAAATGGCTACAGAGATAATCTTTATGGTATGTGAATATGTTTCTAAGGCAAGTGAAAGCAAAACATCTCTAAATTTATAGCATATTTGTTCCCACAGCTAGGACTTTTTCCATGAACGCTGAAAAATCCAGGATGTTTTATTTCCCCCCTATTATATATCCAACCGAAATGTGTATGCATGTGTACCAAAGACATATATTCAAGAATGTTCACTGCAGCATTATTCTCCAGAGACCCAATCTGGAAACCACTCAAATATCTATCAACAGTAGAATGAATAATTACCTTTCACAGGTATTGTAAATTGATACCATAGAATTCAACATAGCAATTAAAAATGAATGAACCTTTGCTATATGCAGCAACATGATGATTCTCACACACGTAGCTTTAATCAAATGAAGCCAACATAAAAAGAATATACAGTATGATTCCACTGAAATAAAATTCAAAAATAGGCAAAACTAATCTATGATGTTGGGAGTCAGGATAATGCTTACCTTTGAAAAAAAAATGGGACAGCAAGTGGGAGGGAAGCAAGACAGGGACCTCTGAGTAATATGGTTTATGTTCATCCGGGTAGTGGTTACACAGGTGTATTCATTTTGTAAAATTTGATGAGCTGTTCAGTTATGATTTGTACTTTTCCGTATATGTGTTATATTCAAAAATTTATTTTAAAGCAGGGGAAGATTTTTCATAAGGGCACAGCAGTTCTGACGGAATTTAAGGTCGCAAACATTCTGGCCTCTGGAAATGCTAAAACAGGGGCTAGAAGGCGATACGGCCCAAATGCTCACCTTCCTCTGCCTCTCCTCCCTGCTTCTCGCGACTCCCCTGCCTCTCTCTTTCCTTTCTCTCAAGCCCACTTGCCAGAGCAAGATAGATGAAGGAGTAAGAGTAGTTAATAGTGTGGTTAATATCATGTATTCCTAAAGGGTTTTCTTAATGGAAAATGTACAGCATTTGAAGTTCTCTTGTTTGTTTTACCCCTGGTAGGAATTAGAACAGAGCTGCTATTCTTAGCCACAGTGTACAGGCAGGGTGACCATTTATTCGGATTGGTGTAGCCCATTCTAATTCTTATTAAATAGCTTGACTATGATCTCTGGCTTAGACTTTTTTAAGTAAATAAAGGGGAAAAAACCCTTCATTTCAAAGCAAATAGACACTAATTATAAATTTACACTTTAAGTTTTCTGTAATGAAAAGATTTTGATCACTGAAAGAATAAAATAAAGCGATCTGACAGTTTTCTATGCCAAAGGGACTACAGGTGATAGCTAGTAAATGGAGAGATATCTCTAATGTTCCAAAGCAATTTTCTAAAGCCGGAATCATTCCTTCACACACCTGCAAAAGATTCAGAAGCCCATGGGGAAGTAAACATTTATTTCAAAAATAAACTTTAAAGTTGGGGAATAAAAACAGACAAGCTGTTTTCGTCTATAAGAAAATGTGGCTCGATGCTACCAGCGGCACTATAATCAGGATTTCAAAGAGCGGAAATAACAGGTGACAACTTCCTCTGAGACGCTCAAACCAAGCGAACTGCAGAACAAGTGTAATTTACATCCAGGAAACACCAAATAAGCAGAGAAAACTAGAAATAAGGAGGCAGGGGTTCTAACTCCCGTTTGCCACTGACTCCAGATTTTCTCCTCTGTAAAATGGGAATAAGCACTCATGGTCTATCAAGAGGAACAAATGATGGAGGTGAAAATTCTCCCGAAGGAAGTTACCAACAACTTATATTTGTAATTATTATTAAAATCTTCTGAGACCTCTTTCTGTCTCTTTGCCTTTTCCTCCCTCTCTTTTCAGCCTTTCTCTTTACCTTTTTCTTTCTTCTTTTTTAAAGATTTTAAGCAATGTCTACACCCAATGTGGGGCTCGAACTCACAACCCTGAGATCAAGAGTCACATGGTCCACCAACTGAGCCAGCCAAGCACCTCTACTTTTTTCTTTCCTTTCTACCTTCTCTTTCATGGCTGTAACTGTCCATAGTATGCTATTTTGATTAATATATAATATATATATGTACATTTGTATATACAATATACATATATACACATATATGTATACATATATACATATATACTATATATATGTATTTGTATTTCTCTCTTAAAAATCAACTAAATTGTTATTTTTACTTGTTTGAGACCCAAAATTAATTTAGTTTCAATGGGTCACTGGTTTATAAGAGATAAATAAAAAAACTTTCTTTACCCTAATCTGAAAGAGTCATCCTTGGGTTTATTGAAATAAAAGATTTCGTTTGTTGGTGAACGATATTTCAGGGTCACAAAGAGCCGAGCTCTTAGTGATTTTCCTTTCAGAGACACTTAACCAAACACCACCTCGTTTCTTTGGCTGCCCTGCATCCTACCCTTGGGTGAGTATGTATCTAGCATGCCTCCCCTCCCTGTCCACTTACTGAATGTTAAATGAGATCCCAGGATCTCTGATCAATGTTAATCAATCAATAAACACTTTCTTAGCATTCATAGTATGCATGGCTTCTGTTAGATCTTTGGCAAACTGGAGTTAAGAGAGATGTGGTTTGTGACTTCAAGTATCTCACTACACATTTATACTGGGAAATAGTATAAATATAATCTTATAAATAAGAACAGATGCATTAGGTTTCATTCACTCTTTCAACAAACCCGGAGAACCTTTTACTGAGTACTATTTCGCAGGTGGGGAGACCAAGAAAATTCGGGGAGGCTCGCTACACTCAACACATGTGTCATCTAAAAGGGAAGAAGCACAGGTAAACAAGGGTATCAGAATACAATGTAATATGTATCATAATAGTGGATTAGGAGTAAATAGGATGAGGAAGGATTAACTCTGCCTGAGAAAGTCAAGGCTTCGGAGAAGAGGAAGCATTCAGCCCACGTTAAGGAAACTGACGTGGTGAAGGAGAGAGGAACACACAGGTGAAGTGGGGTTTTGTCATGTTAGCTTCTCCTCCTGCCCACCCCTCAGATGCCGGTATTCTTCAGAGCTCTCTACGGGTCCTCACCACTTCCTACTCTGAGCACCCTGTTAGAGTGACTTCGTCCCGCTCGTGACCTCTTTGCAAGGACTCCCAAACCTGCATCTTTAGCCTTGGAACCCTATGTTGAACTCCCAGCCAGAATTCTACATTTAAAGGGTCCAGAACAGCTTCATATTCGTCATTTCAAACTGAACTTACCTTTCTTGGTGCTTCCCACCTGTAATAATGCATCAGCCCCTTGACTGGTCTACTCTCATCTGTTCTCACTGCTAGGGACACAGTGATATTTCCAAAACATGAACTTGGTCATGACGTTTTCCCTCTTCAGCTTTTCAAAGTTTCTCCATTAGTCTTAGGGAAAAGTCCAACATCTTTTTCTTACTAAAATGCTAGATTATCTGGTTATAATTTATCCCTCCAGCAATCTTTCTTGTTCTCCTGACCTCTCCTTTTACGTCCTGGTGATACTGAGCTTCCTCGAATTCCTCAGATCAAACATAATTTTGGGACTTCTCTGTTTATATGTTCTCCACCTTCAATACAATCTGCTCCTGTGTTATGTCCTGGGTAAGGCCTTCTCATTCCCCGGATATCAGATTAAAGGTTTCTGCCTCTGGAATGCCATTCTTGGCCCCACAGTGCAGGCTGGCTCCCATCCACTAGGGTACCCTCTAAAGATCTTATTACACAAATTGCCATCGCCCACTTGCTACTTTGGCTATCCCCTCTCCACTGAAAGTCCCCAGAGGGCTAATATGTCAGTCTTGAATAAGGTTCTACCCCTTGGCACGTCAGTTCTCAACACGTCGGAGGAAAGATCAGTACTGGTGAAGATAAGGCTAATGTGAGAGAGCAGAAAAAGGAAGAAGCCAGCGATTGAAAGAGTGTCAGGTGCAGGTAAACCACAAGAAGGAAAGCTCGCCTAGACATAGAGTGCATGGTGTGGAGTCCAGAGAGAAAGCAAACGCATAGAAACTGGTGAGCTGGTTTAGAGATAATGTTTACAAGCTCATGTGAAAGGGGCTGGTTTAGGCACTACCAAATTCATGGCTATTTCCAATTCTCATTTTCATTCAGATGCTCCCTTAAAGAGGAGGATTACAGTCACCTAAGAGATCACCTAAAGATTCTTGAGTGTTCGCCCCTCCTGAGAAGTCTTATATTTGGTTGCTCAGCTTACAGTGAACTCGTGGATGGCTTCAACCCGCACCCAGAATCCACACAGTACTGGCTGGCACAGTGCACCCTCTAGTTTAATGAAGACAACATTCCTATCTTAATTGACGAAAACAGATTTACCCACCTGTGCAAATGGAGTAAAACAGGTAAGAGTTGGAAAAGGACTTGGTTATTTCTTGAGGTATCAGCATGTTAGTTAAATAAATATCAAATAAATGATATATTTCTTTGTTCCTGTTCGTGTAAAGCTTAGAGAAGTGACTGGATCTTCTCTTCAGTTTTGCTAGTATTAGTCATCAGCTGATCTATAAATACAGAGCAGGGCTATAATAGCTATAAAAGGTTTACCTAAAACATAATTACTTCTTCCATAAACAGCATTACTCAAATATGTGTCATTCTGGAGAGCGGTATGGGGCCATCATAGAATTGTCTCCAAAACTAAATTGTCAAATTACTAAAATGCGCCAATGCAAAACAAACTCAGAGTATTTCTTCTGGTTTTTGTTGTTGTTTTTGTTTTTTAAGTTTTGCAGTGCTCAAGAGATCAATTTTGTATGTTTCTGTGGATGGGCTTTTGGTACGTCGATAATGGAGAAAATGATAAAAGCTGAGTAGTCACATGCAAATAGATTTTCAGTGCGTAGCCAGAGAAAGCAAACAGCTTGGGACCCACTTATTAGAAAGGTTCCAACAAGATGAGAGGGCATGGTATTATTCCATCTCAGGGAGAGGACCCTTCTGGAAACGGATGACATGTGAATCAATACAAGACACTCAGGGAAGAATCCAATTCCAGGATCTAGGGAGCAGCGAGGCCTAAGCAGAGCTTCCTTATGGGGACACTAGGCTTTGGGGAAGCCTCGGTCACTTAAAAAATGTGAACTGCACCCAATTTCTTTCTCTCAATTTCTTTGTTCTGCCTTCATTTTTTAAAAGATAATCTTATTTATTTATGTATTTATTTGAGAGAGTGAATGAGTGCTGGAGAGAGGCAGAGAGAGACACAGACGTAACGACAGAGAGAGAGAGAGAGAGAGAGAGACAGAGAATTCCAAACAGGCTCCACGCTCCGCACAGAGCCCTACATCGGGCTTAATCACACAACCCTGGGATACCTGAGACAAAATCAAGAGTCAGAGACTCAACTAACCGAGCCACCCAGGCGCCCCACTGCCTTCTTTTTTTAATTTTTTGTAATGTTTATTTATTTTTGAGAGAGACAGAGCATGAGTGGGGAAGGGCAGAGAGACAGGGAGACACAGAATTCGAAGCAGGGTCTAGGCTCTGAGCTGTCAGCACAGAGCCTGATGCGGGGCTCAAACTCATGAACCATGAGATCAAGACCTGAGCCGAAAACAGTCACTTAACCAACTGAGCCACCCAGGCGCCCCTCCACTGCCTTCTTAAGATAGACTCTATTTTGGATAGACTGTGATCTTGAGATCCTAAAGTAGCTTCCACATCTCACGGAGCTACACACACCACGGTTAAATTCCAAGAAAATCTGTGCCTTGGAGAATTCAAATAAAACTCCTGGTTTTGAGTCTCTTTGGACCTTTTTGGCCAGACTTGAGACAAATGTCCTAACCAACCATTGTGACCAAAGGGATGGGATCTGTTGATTGGCTTAAGCCAGTTGGGTTCTAACTTAGGGGTTGACAGTGGGTTTCTTCTCATCTAACTCACATGGCTGGAAAATGCGGGGTGTTTTTAGGAAAGGAGCAAAAAGGCTATGTTCTAGGAAAGTGTCCAAGAAATATCCTTTTTCATATCACTTCAGTCACACCAAACAGTTATTATGTACATAGAATATGCCAGAGACCGTACTAGGTGCTGGGCTTGGAGAAGATTTGGAATGAGATATAGGGAATGTGCAAGATATAAACATGAATATGACTTGGTCCCTCATTTCTAGGACCCTAACCCTCTGTTTGGGGAGACAAATAATTTCCTTGGCAGATCATGCTAGGGTGTTGACAAACATGGGTCCATCATATAGCCACAGTGGAAACACCTGCAGGACAACTTGGCAATGAACTCGGGTCCCCTTCCTGCCTTCGTGCCCGTGGTTCCCACATCCTCTGTATTAAGGTCTTCTACGTGGCGTCTTTTGACAAAGCAGGAAATGTCCGGACTATTGTGAGATTGAGAAATCCATAGGGAAGGAAGCAAAGATTTTATGAAACCGGTGATTGCCTGAGATAACAGTACTCATTTATTTAAATCACCCTGTATGTTTTCTTTCATGGTTTTCTTTAAATTTAATTTAAACAGTGATTATTCTTTCTCCAGCATGATGTCTTGCCTGTCTCCCCTCCTGCTGATGGTGTTTTTAAACAATGACAAAATGACATTAAAAATTCAATCAAAATGGCTATTTTTTCATCACTATTCAACTAGAATTATGTATTAACTGTGAAGAATAGCCTTTTCCTTGGCATGAGGAACATTTTTAGAATCTATCACCAAGATTCACAGGGTTTCTCTTAAAATGCCAGGTCTTGTGTTTTATAAAGTCACATTTTCTGTGACTAGACCATAGTATAACCTAAATATGTGGTTATCCCATGAATTACCAAAACTTTTGCAGTATTCTGTTAATTTTTTTTTTTTTTTTGACGTATTATAGAATATCTGCTATAGGGAACCTGGTTGGTAGAGGGTTATCCAACGTTAAAAGGGACACAGGCTTCTTTACTGCCCCCTAGTGCCACTGTTCAGGATTGCATGAGAGACCATGGGAACTGGTAAAGCCATTTTAGACAGGAAAGTAGAAACGAAATAAACCCCTAAGGATAAGTGTAAGCATCCTAAGAAATCCTTCTAAGGAAGAGCAGGAAGGCTAGCAGGGGCGTCCAGTCCCAAAAAGATAAATGCCAACGGGGTTGTCAGCCTCTGGGCGGAGAACAAGTACAGAATGCGAGAACATAGCTGGGGGCAGGGGCGTGGGGCGTGGAGGTGGGAGCATGGGAGGACCTAGGTGTGCACAGGAAGGGAAGGACTGGAGAGGAGCCCCTGGAAGAGCCCCGTGGAGCCCCAGGGGAGCAGCGTCGGAGGAGAGTGAAGTAAGGATTTCACCTTTCTGCTTCCCAATCTGTGGCCTAGCAGGCATCCAGTTTTGAATGACTGATGCCACCTGCTCCCCCTCCCCTCCTCACCCTCTCCCCCCTGCCTCCCCCCCCCCCCCCCCCGCCCCGACCTGCCATCCAACCCCACAAGCCAATAAATCCTTACAAGCTTAGTTCTGAAGCTTTGGAATTCATAGAAGGTGGTCCTGTCCACGGAAAGATGCTGCTAGCGGAACAAGAACAGTAAAAAGTTGTAAATTAAAACACACAGTCCCCTTTCATCCCCTTAATTAACTCTGAGACATAGATTACAGACGAACTCTGTCTCATTTCCCAGTTGTCTTGTCTGAGCTCAGAGTTAGTAGTAAAGAGGACCTCTACATTTTCCTTCCCATCTACAACAGAAAGTACGTGGCCTCTCCTCCTAGACCAGATGCCAAGTTTACATGGCCACTTTCACATCTGGGTTCCAGGAGATGTCAAATATCCCTGATGATGTGAAAAAAAAAAAAATTGTTCTTCTGTGCTTGCGATCTCTTGCCAGGGTTAAAGTGTGTGTATCTCATATGGAATCTTTCTCCTTTATTTTGCCCTGTGAACTTCATCTCTCATCCTCTGTCAGAATCTCTAACTTTGTTAAGTCCCGCCTCCCCCCCACCCCCACCATATCCAATAACCAGAGAATATAAGGATGCTTCTGTGTTTTGACAGGCCAGCCAGGTTGGTTAGATTATTTGAGGTTAAGTATGTTAGTAACCAATAATAGTTTAATAATTTTTTTGGATATAGACATATGCATTTTTAATAGAACCCTTCAATATTTGCTCAGAAAGTATTATCAGGGGATGACAAAAGAGCAGTCTTTCAATATCTCTCACGTAAACCATGGCTGCCTACCCTATTGTATACAAGACCCCTTTTCCCTGCCAGGATACCTTTGTATTTTCTCCTACTGTTTGAGTGTCCGCAAGTTAATTTTATATATATGTGCCTATTTGATTTTTGTTTATTGGCCTTTCTGCCCTTTAAATCCATGTGTCTCGATGATGCCTTAAATTCCTTACGTTGTAGATTAGGAGAGGAGAGGGAATCTGCCAAATTCAACCTAATACAGTGTCACATTTAGGTAAATGTATTTAGTAAGTGCCTTTTATTATTAAAAAATTATGTGCAATATTATGTCACAGAATTATTTCTTCATGATGTCCTTTAGGGGGGTCTACTGTTCACCTGCCTTTACATTAAACTTTTTTTAAGTCTCTCTTAATAGTGTCCCCAAGATAGAGGACAAGAAGTAGCAGTCCTTTAAAAAGTGGGGAAAATAGCTTGCAGGGTCCCCTCATGTCTGTTGCGTCCCTGGTGACAGGACTCTGAGCTGTGTTTCCTCGGTATGCAATGTAGATCACATAGTTTTATAAGACACACGTTTCCCCTGAGAATTGAAGATGACAGCTTTCTACTCAAGCCACCAACTTCGACATCTCTGTATGTCAAAAATGCATCTCTTCTTTTTTTTAGTCTTTTATTTTACAAACGAGGGAATCGAGATCTTTAGAGGTTAAATGGCTTGTTCATGGGGACACAGCTAATTAGCAGACTTGCAGACATCATTCATCAACCTTAAAATGTCCTTTCAGTACTTTGCCAAGTATAACCTATTACCCTTAAGAAAGCTCCTTTCCTGAGAACCAGGAGTTCGTCAATACTGCCCACCTTCCTTTATAATTAACTTTTGTTTTATCTCTCTGAATAGAGTCCATAAAATAGAGGACAAACACCAGGAGGTATTTTTAACCTGTTATAGTTTCTGTATGTTATCAAGCCAACTTTAAAACAATGTAAAATATTTAAAATAAGAAGCAGCCATAGTCTCACCAACACAATAAAACCGCAAGTATTTGATATTAGCTTCCTTCCCAAACTTTTTTTTTTTTAATCTGGCAATATATACTTTTTAGAAGGCTGCAGAATATTTGTTATATGTGTATTTATGTATATTAATGTTCTATTTTTTTCTCTTAATACTATCTTGTTCGTTTTTTCTATCCTTCCATGAAACTCTACAGAAATTTCTGCAAAATGCATAATCACGATAAAGAGGATAAATCACATAAAGAGGATAATTAACTTAACCTCCCCTACTTTTGGATGCTTAGGGTATTTCCAGTTATTCACGATTATGAACAATGCAGAAGAGAACGCGTTTGCACAAGTAGAAGCATGGAAGTCTTTCCATGGAAGTCTTGCCTGGGACAAATACCCTCATGCCAAGTGAAAAATCTGGTTCAGATTGACCTGTGAAAAACAACACGCAGATATTGAGCGTTGTTTTGACACGGAACACATTTGCTTCACCATGAGGTTAGAATGAACTTCTCTTCAAAACATTCTAAAGTTCTTCTTCGATAGTAGACTCCTTAATTGAACTGTAATCTCTGTATGGGTAAATATTTCTGTTTCCTCCATTTAGACAAGGATAGGCACTTATAAGTTATTCTGTTGTGTACGTATTACCGGCCAAGTACTTAACATATGTTATACAGAACCTTCCCAGAAACTCTATAAGGGAAGTGCTATTACTCTGTTTTATAAATTTACAAATGAGGAACCTGAGGTTCAGAGAACTTCAGGGACAACAGGAGCCGATTGCCAGTTAATTGACATCAAGCCCACATTCTTGACATTGGACTGTCTCACCCCACATCACAACTGAGCAGAGATGAGAGGAAATAATACCCAGCTGTTTTATTTAAACAGCTTCGTTGAGATGTAATCCACATGCTGTACAATTCACGCGTGTGAATTACAGTTCAATGGTTTTTAAGTAGATTCACGGATATGGCAACGACACACAGTCTATTTTACAACACTTTCATCACCTCAGAAACAAACCTGATACCTTTTAGCTATCGTGCCATCCAGTCCCCCCCACCCCAACCCAACCCTAAGAAATAATCTACTTTCTGTCTCTAGGATTTCTGTACCTCAAATGTCCTATCACTGGAATCATGTAACATGGGGACTTTTGTGTCTGGCTTCTTTCACTTAGCATAATGTCTTCAAGGTTCATCCAAGGCATAGCATGTGTCAGTAATTCTTTCCTTTTCATGGTCGAGTAATATTCTATTGCATGGATATACCACATTTTGCTTACATGTTAATCCATTGATGGACATTCGGGTGGTTTCTATCTTTGGCTATTATGAATAATGCTGTGATAAACATTTGTATACAAGTTGTAGTGTGGACATACATTTTTATTTTTCTTGGCTATATATCTGAGAATGGAATCATGAAGTCATATGATAATTCTGCTTAATTACTTGAGAAGGTACCAGACTTTTCAAAGCAGCTGTGCCATTTTACATTTTTACCAGAAGTGTCTGAGGGTTTCAATATCTCCACATCCTCATCAACACTTCTTATAATCTGACTTTTTGATTCTAGCCATTCTAGTGGGTGTTTTTTAACTTCATTTTCTGTCACCTGGAGATGCCAGAACTATATTCAGAAGGATGCAGAGAATTTACGTCACTGTCTCTCAACTCCCCCTTTGGAGATCAAGCAGATCTGGCCAATCACATAAAAAGTTCAACGCCAAAGAAAAAGCCAAAAGCAAGACAACTCAAAAATGTATTTTGCTTTTGTCAGACAGATGGGCTTCATTTTAAAGAATATTTATGTAATCTACCTAATATATCCTAAATATAGGCTATATTTATCCTAAAAGTAGTTATTTATAACTATGAACCTTATGAACTTATTTCAGTTGCAAAGTGGTTATTTCTCAAATATATTCCTTTATCTCCACCACTCCCCCCACCTTCATTGCCTCCCCTTTCATCTGAAATCACTTGTGGATGTGAGAGCGTTAATTCCCTATAGTATCACGCGCCTTAGGTTTTAGGAACACTAGGCAATGGATTCAATACAAATACACTTACCGAGCATCTCCTGTAGCCAGACCCTGGCTATAGGAAAGAACTTGAATTCTGAATCAAAACCAAATAAAATCCTTGCTACCTTGGGACTTAACCATCTAGCGAGGAAGAAGTTATCAATCAAATAAGCACACAAATCAATATAAAACCACGCCTATGCTAAGTGCCACAGGGACAGGTACTTAATTTAGGGATCTACCAAATGGCGTGTGCAGGGGGAGTGAGGAATTAGGTTGGCAGAGAAATTTCATTTCAGGGAACATTTGCATTTTTGACACTGACGTGTTCAATTTATGGCAGCATATTAATAGTTGTCACTTCATTTCAAGTTTTGTTGGATCACACGAATAAATAGCTTCCGGTGAGGCTGCTGGGAGCTCGGAGGAAAACAGAATGTCTTTTTTCCTTTCAGTAAACAAAAATAATTTTCCTAACATGAAAGCTCACGTCCTGATAGGTGTGTATATTAGCCTCACTACTAAGCTACCCAAGGCGTTCAAATATATTCCCATGGACCTGATCACACAAAATCTATTTTTCTTTGTGTTTATTCATTTTTCTTTATCTCTTTTCCTGTGTTTCCCATTCTACTTGTTTTATCCAGGTGGGGTTTTTTGGTTTGTTTTTTTTTGCACTCTTTGTTTCATTGTTTTAGATGTTTATCTCGCATAACCTATGGCCCTTTTTTGAGCATTGGAGGTCTTATCTGTTATTTTAGCTACAAGTAGATGAAAGTTTATTTTCAAAACAAGACGGTTTCTCAGAGATTTCTAATTGGAATAAGGAGAAATGGCTTTGATGTTTTATAAGTTTATATATCAAAGCTTAACTAGACCTCTGATTTATATGCCTATTATTCCCTATTGTGTTAACACTGTTCTTTGGACGACTGGGGTTCCAAACAAGTGTTTACACGGATTTCACCTGACTTAAGTACATCCTAATGTCTGATGCTGTACAGACTCTGAGGTCAGATCTAAGCTTGAGTCCAGACTCTATTACCTACTCTTGGTGTGATTATTCAACAGGCTGTTTGACATCTCTGAACCTCAGTTCTTTCATTCAAAAAAATAAAAAATGGAACCTCTGCAGAACTTTTAGCATTCAATAATAGAATTTATATAAAACATTTTTTTGTGGGGCACCTGGGTGGCTCAGTTGGTTGAGCGTCCGACTTCGGCTCAGGTCATGATCTCGCGGTCCGTGACTTCGAGCCCCGGGTCAGGCTCTGCGCTGACAGCTCAGAGCCTGGAGCCTGTTTCAGATTCTGTGTCTCCCTCTCTCTCTGACCCTCCCCCATTCATGTTCTCTCTCTGTCTCAAAAATAAATAAACGTTAACAAAAACATTTTTTGTACATTTAGCAAAAAATATTATGGAAGGGTAACCTATTGAATAATTATTTTGCTTCGTATTTTCCCCTGCTTTGGACTAATCTGGAAGGGAAGAAAGTTTACTTTCTTCCTCCCAGAAGAGTTACAGGCATTTGGTTTCTACATACTATCCTTCTTGACCCGTGAGAAGGGTAAACAGGCTCCTTTGTGCTCCCAGAACCTGAAACCTAGCTTCTTAAGAAATCAAACGCTAGCTGATGGGCCATCGTGTTCTACTGATGAGGGAGAAGTGTGCATGATGAAATGCAGCGTCTTGTTTTATTTCACTGGAGGAAGGGAAGACGAGAAGACAAAGGTGGCCAGTCCTCAGGTGGGCCGGTGGAGTCTGAAGGAGGGTTAGGGGAACCTAGAGCGTGGAGCCCAGGGCCTGCTCTGATGCAGCACTTGGGAGACAGGTGTCAGAATGGCCGTGGGGATGCCACTACGTGCTGGGGGCTGCTTAGGGGGCCTTGAGGCTGCCCCAGCCCTACGCTTCACTTGGCAGACAGAATCTGCTGAATGTTGGGCACGGAGCTTGGGGATGGCACCAAGCATCGGTCACAGGGTGATGGGGGGGTGACCAGCTCACTCCCAGCTCACACTAGCACCGAAAGTAACCTCAGCAGCCATGGCAGCCAGAGCCCAAAATGACAAGAGCTCCTCCCTACTAGGGAGTTAAAAAAATAATAATAACAGAGCTCTTTAAATATCTGGGAACGCTCGCAAAATTACAAAGACGAGAAAAGATCCCACCAAAACAACGGATGGACGTCTTGCCAAGTGTGCGTCTGCCTGTCTGTGGTGGCGGAGGGCAGGGAGCCTGTGGGGCTGTTCGCAACTCAAGCAAAGAAGCAAGAAAAATGTGACATTGTTTACACCCTGAGAGATGTGAAGCAGTTCATAGCTACTGCATATTTCCAAGAAAGGAACAAGTATTAATCATTTGATAATCAAAAAAGCCTATACGACATTTTGGCAACAATACTGAAATAATAAATACCTATATGATACTGTTATCGTTTCACCTTTGTGAGTCTTTTTCTTAAATAAAACCCCGTGCTTTGGAAAACCATAAGCATAAAACATAAAAACCATAAAACATAAAACCAAAGGAAGCCTGACTTTCCGCCTTTATAACCCTCAGTCCCTAGCTTTTCCCTCCTCTGCTTCTTCCTTCTGTTTCTCCTTCACCTTTTCAATTACTCCTTCCCTTTCCTGTCTTTTCCTCCACATTCTAGCTGTTTTTCCATCTCTCCCCTCTTTCTCCTCCTCTTATGTTACCTGCCACTCCTCCCCACCTCCTTTTCCTGTTGATTCTCCCTTTCTCCTTGCCACTCACCTGTCTCCCCCTGTGCTCTAGTCACCTACTCTGGCCATTAGCCCCACTCCTTTTCCCCCCACCTTTAGACTTTTTCAAAATAGAAGTCCCTTTAAATAGAATCACCACGGTAGATCTATAGTCCCTCCCTTCGCCCACAAGGGAAATTTCACCTCAAAGCAGCATAAGCGGGAAGTTTCCACTGTAAGCCCTTGAGGGTCTTGCATTCTGGACAACGATGCTGCAACCTGCATATGTCTGTGAAGAAAACTTTATATTTAAATAAAAAGTGCCCAAAATATCTAGGAAGCCTTTTTTTAAATAGCCTACCTCTCCGGTAAAACCAAACAGAACAGACATGGCCCCTGGTAATGGAAAGGGTTCTTTGGGGCTGAATTTAAGCTGCCAACAACGACACAGTCAGATAAAGTAGCTGGTGAGGTAAAACCCTAACACCTTAGAGTAATAAGATTCTGCATTAAAATAGCTGAAGTAGAAAAAAGTATAAGTAATATTCTGCCTACCTAAGTAATTATGACTTACAATTTCTTTTAGTGACGTAGCTTCAAGGCCTGACCTTGTTTACCCTTGGGGCTTCTGTTCTAGAGGCAGAGAGAGCATTGTGTGAGCTGAGGAGAGACAGCAGGAGTCCAGGCCCTGTCCATAGAGTTGATTTGAATAGACGGTCCAGGTGTTTCCTTTTGCTCTTTTAAGAACTGGTATTATTTTTGCAAGAGGCTAATCAACCAAAACAGTAGTCGGTGTCCATGCTGCGTACTTTTTACCTGGAGACCTTTTAAACAAATGCCTAACAGGACCTTAAAAAACATCTTCTAATAATTAAAGTGAGTCCCTGCGACCAGGAAGTTCCCAGTGAAGAGGGCTAATGCAAACACAGGAGGGAAACATAAAAGAGGAAGGCCTGCACATTCTTCTTAATGATTGCCCATTTGGAAGGCAAGGAATATTATGACAGCCTCACGATTAAGTAAGAGGATGCAGTCTCCTAAATTGTAAACCTTTCAGATAAGGGCTTTCTGACATTCAAAATACTGCCTCCCCTTGCCTCCCTGATGTTTCACAATTAGAAAGTAACTCCTTTGGATAAGTCTCTCTGTCTCCTGTTAACAGAATATAATAACGATAGAATGGGTAAGTCGGTAAAGAAAACCTGAGGACAGTTTTTCTAGAAGACTCTGTATCAGTGCTGTCTAATAAGAACAGGATGTGGGTCATATATATAATTTTAACTTTTCTAGGAGCCACATTAAATACGTAAAACAAACAGGTAAAATTAATTTTAATAATATATTTTATTTAACCCAAGGTAGCCAAAGTATTATCACCGAAGCACATAATAAATATGGAAAAAGAGTGAGGAACTATTTCACGTCTTTTTGTGCCAAACACAAAAAGGCTAACACTGTATGATTCCACATACATGAGGTATGTCGAGCAGTGAAATTCATAGAAAATAGAATGGTGGTGGCCACGAGCTTAGGAGGGGTTATTTCTTTAAATAGGTACAGCATTGGGGCGCCTGGGTGGCTCGGTGGGTTAAGCATCCGAATCACAGTTTGTGAATTACAGCCTGTCGTCGGGCTCTAGAGCCTGGAGCCTGCTTCAGACCCTGTGTCTCCCTCTCTCTCTACCCCTCATCCACTCACACTCTGTCGCTCTCGCGCGCTCTCTCTCTCTCTCTCAAAAAAAAATAAAATAAAATAAACATCAAAAAATATTTCAACTAGGTACAGCATTTAGTTTGGGGGTATGGAAAACTTCTGGAAATGGATGGTGGTGGTGGTGAATGTGGTTGCATAAGGTTGTGAATTACCTAATGCTACTGATTACACCTCAATGATGGTTAAAATGGCTAGTGTGTTGTATATTTGATCACAATACAAATATTCAGCCTGTTAGCCCTGCCTTTATTTCCTTTACTTTGGGAAAAACAGCTTCTCCGTGCTGCTTGATGATCATAGTTTAGGAAGCGTTCAATTATATGGTTACTTCTAAAACTACATCTTTGTTCTCTGTGGCGGGCTACTAGGTGGTTCATGCAACAATGAGTGGGTTCAACTCTCGCTTGCAATTAGCAACGCTGGGACCAGCTGAGAGTCGTGGAAAAACAAAGCCAAGCAACTGGATTCCTGTTACGGAGGCGGGTGTGCTTGACAGGAGAAAAGCAGTTCAGCTCAGTAGAAGAACGGTTCTTTTAACAACTCAACACAGGAGATTCTGGCTTTGGGGGGAGATGTAGAAAAAATGCTTTATAATTAGTAAACGGACGAAAGGAATTGCCAAGTTTTTTTCCATAACGACTCCCACCAGTGCCGTGCTTAGCCTATCAAGAGGTGTGGGTTTTAAAAGTGAAAAGGAGAGAACATTTTTCTAACTTGAACGTCAGTTAACTAATACAAACGTATTTGAGCTTCAGGATCACCTAATCTTGAAAATCTAAGCTAAAAGCAATCATATCTTACGGGCGAGAGAACAAGTTCCCAACTTTCCTGTCACTGCATGAGTCCTGCCCCCAGAAGAAACCGGATGCTGGAGAGCCCATGTTCAGCTGTTGGAGAGACGGCGTTCAGATTCCAGCCCTGGCATTATTAGCTGAAAAGCATTAAGAAGTTAGTTAGACTCTTTGAACTCCTTTCTCACCTGTAGGATGGGGAGATATTTACTTTTCAGAATTGCCATGAGGATTCAAGATGATTTACATGAAGTGTCTGACATTGATAAATGAACATAATTATTACTCTCCTTGTGGAAGTTAGCTTAGGACTTATTCAACTTCTAGACCTACTTTTACTTTGAGTAGTGTAAAAGCTTTATTTGTCCCTGTGTTTTGTAGAATAATTACAACAGTAATTAAATACTCATATGTTTAATTACCTGCTAAATGCCTCTTTCCCCTGTAACGCTTTTTCTCTGTATAACACTTTTTGTAAACCCCATAAGTTCAGAGAACTTTTTCTCCCCAGATCCTTGGGAAATCATGCAGTAGATAAAGAGCCATGAATTGCAGGATAGGATGATACCCAAGGATGGTAACCACAGTTCTGAGGGTAAGAGTTTCATGTTCGACTAGCCCCAGCTAGCACGAATTACTAAACACAGGAATGTGAGTTCTAGTCCCATCTAAGATGTTATCTTTGTCCTGACACCGTCTTCACGTGGTTCATACTGTATATACATGACTTACCAAGGTGAATATGCATGGGGCCTACCGCAATGCCCAGCACATAATGGGTACTCAACAGATATTTTTAATAAGTCAATTATAGGGGCCGCTAGGTGACTCAGTCGGTTGAGTGTCCGACTCTTGACTTTGGCTCGGGTCATGATCTCACAGTTCATGGGCACAGCATCAAGCTCTGTGCTGACAGTACAGAGCTTGCTTGGGATTCTCTCTCTCTCTCCCTCTTTCTCTGCCCCTCCCTTGCTCGCTCTCTCTCTCTCTCTCTCTCTCTCAAAATAAATAAATACATTTTTAAATAAAAATAAATCCATTTTAAATCAACCTTCTTCATGTACCAAGTGAATGATGCCCCTGACTTTGTAAAATTGCATGGTGCTGTTCATATAGCCTATTATTTCTTAATCTAAACAGTCATAGAAATACCCACGTGTTGCTCTTGGCATAGGTGCAATTGTAGAAACAGCACTGGATCTGGTTTTGGGAAAAGTGGTTTTTAAAGCACTTTGACTTTGGTTTGCCCATCTCTAGAATTAGAAAGCCGGAATAAATAAACTCTAGTTTCCTTCCAGATATACCATTATTTGATTTTTTTTATTTTTCATAACTTCATGTCAAATTAGCTAAAATACAGTGTATACAGTAGTCTTGGCTTCGGAAATAGATTCCCGTGACACATCACTTACATACAACACCCAGTGCTCATCCCAACAAGTGCTTTGCTCAATGCCCAGCACCCGTTTTCCCTGCCCCTCCAGCACCCCCCCCCCGAATCAACCCTCAATTTGTTCTCTGTATTTAAGAGTCTCTTATGGTTTTCCTCCCTCTCTATTTATAACTTATTTTTCCTTCCCTTCCCCCATGGTCTTCTGTTAAGTTTCTCAAATTCCACATATGAGTGAAAACACATATCTGTCTTTCTCTGACTAACTTATTTCACTTAGCATAATACACGCTAGTTCCATCCATCTCATTGCAAATGGCAAGATTTCATTATTTTTCATCACCAAGTAGTATTCCATTATATATATGTATATATATGTATGTATGTATATATATATACATACATACATATATATGTACATATATATGTATGTATGTATATATATATACCACATCTTCCTTATCCATTCATCAGTTGATGGACATTTGGGCTCTTCCCATAATTTGGCTATTGTTGATAGTATTGGTATAAACATTGGGGTGCATGTGCCCCTATGAATCAGCACTCCTGTATCCTTTGGATAGAATGCAAGCAGGGGAAAGGGGCAGAGGGAAAGAGAGTGAATTTCAGCCAGGCTCCTTAGCTCAGAGCAGAACACAACACAAGGCTCAACCCCACAACCCTAGGATCATGACCTGAGCCAAAATCAAGAGTTGGCTGCTCAACCAACTGAGGCACCCAAGGGCCCCCATTATTTGATTCTTAAGTATGTATACTTCAGATAAAGAGAAAAGAGTAAATATATATAATTAAAACACTGAGCAAATTTTAGTGATTCAAAGCAATGCAATAGCTTCTGCTCACCACAATAATCTGGACAACTTATTTATATCTCTCAAGTTTTAATTAACTATTTAAATCAATATATGTTTAAGATACTGGTCCTAATCACTCTGATGTCAAGTTAGAACTTTTGGGCAACTTGTCCATAAGGGTTCTTATGGGTGGAGGCTACTTAAACCTGAGCAAGTATTCCTTTGTCTACTGTATTGAAAATTTGGATACTGGAAAATAGAGCCTTAGGAAAGCAAAACCAGAAATCTGTTCACCCCACCACTCAACTCCATGTTGACTCATAAGAGCAAACTGTCCACATAGACATTTGGGTGCCTATGTCTCCATCTAGCATTATCTAATATAAACCAGCATTATCCTTCTTTCCACCCTCTAATTTAAGGAGTAAACAAAAGGTGATCTTTCTTGTGTCAGTCCTCTCTGGAGTGTTGTTTAGTTTTTGTCTTTCTTCCGGCTCCCACTTTCACTGGAACTGATCCACTGAAAACAGATGTAACCGTGACCTAATAGCAGCAGCCTGTCTGATAAGGTATTGTCCATCACCAGCAGACCTTGCAAAGAGATGAGGGTCCCTTTTCCCCCAAATTGTCCTTCCATCTTGCCTTTCTGAATCTCCAAGATTGGGCCAATGGTATGTCTATGTACAAGATAGTGACATTCAAAATATTTATCAACTGGCTCTGCAGAGGCATGAATCTGTAAGAAAGGATGACAGTATTTATTGCTAGAGTAGGGTCCTGGAGACCTCCTGATGTGCCGGCAGTTAACTGTCTACTTGTTGTGTCCTGAAGACATCAGTGGTCCTAGGGATGAGTCTAGAGTGGTGGGTTGGTAGGCAAAGGAATATTTAAGGGACCTCAGGGAAGCATAATAAGAAATAAGGAAGAACTTAAGTATTTTAACAACTACTATGACCATAACATTGTGTGCTGATGGAACATCAGCCTTCAGTATATGTGAGTTGCTCTACTGAAGAGTTCAATTTCAAGAGTGAACTGCAATAGGAAGAAAAAGGTTAAAGCTCTAGCTAAGTCGGACTTCTTGCAGTTCCAAAGTAAAGGCAGGTCAAGTATGAATCCTACTCTTCCAGTTCCAAATGCCCCCCTCCTCCCATCCTCAAGATTGTGTCACCTTAATTATCTCCTTAATCTTTCTGTTTGAATTTCCAATCATTTTCCCGTGGGGAAGCCGTTACCTCCTTCTACAGAAAGAAACCTCTTCTTGTGAATCATTCTTCCCTTTGCCCCATGCCATGCCCAAGAGTAAACCAAGCAGGCTTGAAGGCTCCCAAGAAGGCTTTTGCCGAGTGGACAATGACACCCATTGTATTTAAACAGCTGAGGTGAAAGTGGCCTCCAATACTACTGGAAAGAAGGAATGCGACCCTCCAGTCTCAGCTTCTTTTTAATATTCTTGCCAATGTGAGCTATAGGTCTCCCAATTTTCAAATTTTATTATGTCCTCCTTAGAGTAAGCACATGTACTTAAAACTCTCATTAACATTTTCACACTACATAGATGCTGTGAACTGAATCATGTCTCTCAAAGACTCATGTTGAAGCCTGCTCCCCGCCCCCCGCCCCCAGCCCAGTGTGACTGTATTTAGAGTAAGGAAGTTATTCAGGTTGTGAGGTCATAAGGGTGGCTCCTTAATCCAGTGGGATACATGGCCTTATAAAAAGAGACACCAGAGAGCTCACTCTCTCATTGCCATGTGGGGACACATCAAGAAGGTGGCCTTCAGCAAACCAGGAAGAGAGCTCTCGCCAGAAGCCAAATTGGCCTGCATATGGATCTTGGACTTCCCAACATCTAGAACTGTGAGAAATTAAATTTCCATGACTTAAGCCTCTTGGTCTATGGCATTTTGTTATGGCAATCTGAGTGGAAGAAGGCAATAGTCCAATCCCATATAGAGAAAGAAAGTATTTTCTCAATTAGCATGGGATTGTCATAGCCTTTGTACTAAACGGTCTCATTTATTCTAGAAAAGCACTGCTTTGTTTTCTTTGGTTGGAGATTTGTTTTTAACTCTGACCTTATAGCCTATTTCAATTATTTTTTTTAAAGAACACAAACATTAGATTTCATGGTTGTTTTCTAAGCTTCTGAAAAGAACTCTGAAAAGGACCTACTGACAAAGGGGAGGAAGCTTGAGGAGGTATTTCTCCGCTGGTTCAATCTGCTGCATGAATACTGATATCCTACAAATCTGTGTAGTTACTTCCTGCTTACAAAGAGTTCTCTCTTGAGTTGTCAGGCCTCCAAGACATAAATAATTTTGTTTAATTTCAAAGATGTTAAAACTGAGGCTCAGAACAATTAAGAAATTTGCCCAAAAAAAACCCAACAAAATAGAAAATATATGATTCAGATACCAAATTAAGTCCTCTTTCTCTGGATCTAACACTTTTTCCACTATGCTATTTTTTCTTTCATTTTTTGGTTTTGTTGTTGTTGTTGTTGTTTGGTGCTAATCTTGTCCCTGATAGAGGATAAGTTTCAGACGTTCAGAACTATGTCTGCCTAATCAGTTTTACATAGCATCTTAGACAGATGGCTACTTTAATCAACTTAATTCAAGATATATGTATTGATCATATACTACATGCAAAGCACTAGGTTAGGCATTCTCTCTAGGCCTTCAGGAACTCAGTTACCAATTGATGACAGCCTACAATAGAATTACATTATTTTAGAAAATATGTTTTCCAGGGCACCTGGGTGGCTTAGTCAGTTAAGCATCCGACTCTTGGTTTTAAGTCCATGATCTCACGGTTTGTGGGTTCAGGCCCCATGATAGGCTCTGTGCTGACAGTATGGAGCCTGCTTAGGATTCTCTCCCTCTCTGCCCCTCCCCTCCTCATGCTCACTCGCTCACTCTCTCTCTGTCTCTCAAAATAAAAATAAATAAACTTAAAAAAATATATATGTTTTCCAGAGGGGTGCCTACCTGGCTCAGTCTGTTAAGCATCTGCCTTAAGCTTAGGTCATGATCTCATGGTTCACGAGTTTGAGCCCTGTGTCGGGCTCTGTGCTGACAGCTCAGAACCTGGAGCTTGTTTCGGATTCGGTGCCTCCCTCTCTCTCTGACCCTCTGCTCATTCTCTCTCTCTCTCTCTCTCTCTCTCTCTCTCTCTCTCTCTCTCTCTCAAAAGTAAAGAAAACATTAAAAAATTTTGGGGAGGGCCTGGGTGGCTCAGTTGGTTGGGCATCATCCGACTTCAGCTCAGGTCATGATCTCACGGTCCATGAGTTTGAGCCCCACATTGAGCTCCATGCTGACAGCTCAGAGCCTGGAGCCTGCTTTGGATTCTGTGTCTCCCTCTCTCTCTCTGCCCCTCCCCTGCCCATGCTCTGTCTCTGTCTCCCAAAAATAATAAATAAATGTTAAAAAAAAATTAAAAACTAATAAATAAATATGTTTTCCAGACTCTACGCTGACAGCACAGAGCCTGCTTGGGACTCACTCTCCCCTTCTCTCTCTACCCCTTCCCCCACCCTCAAAATATATAAATAAAGAAACATTTAAAAATAAAAATAAATAGATGAATAAAAATATGTTTTCACAGACATACCTAAATTGATTCTGGAATAAATAAGGTTTAGATATCTATGTCTTGCTAGCATATTCCTCTTTATTGTTGGCTCATTAACACCACCTCCACTCCAGCTCTTTTGGTAACAAAGAGGCCGACTCTTCTGGTCTTATATGAGCCACCCTGATCACACTCGGGAGGCCTCACCTGGATACCTAACCCAGGCTGGGCCAGTGAGTCCTCTCCCTAAAGTTTTGGAGCTTGGCATCCAGGGAATCAGAGTAAGTCTCCACTTAGAAGCTAAAGACTGAAAGTGAATTGTTGGGAGCTATCAGTAAGGATGTGTCTCCCCACCCCAAGTGGAGAAAGGGAATCTGCGAGGCATGAGCATGAAGCCAACAGGTCGGGCGAAGCAGAGATCATGGAAGAGATTCAATTCACCATAGTCCTATAAGGAAAAATAAAATGTGTGAAAATAAATGTTAACATCTCTTGACAAAAATCTATTCGTTATTTAGAATGAACATTATTTCAGAGGTGCCTGGGTGGATCAGTCGGGCAAGGGTCTAACTCTTGGTTTCTGCTCGGGTCATGATCTCACGGTTCATGGGATCAAGCCCTGAGGCAGGCTCTGTGCTGACAGGGCATAGCCTGCTTGGAATAATCTCTCTCCCTCTCTCTCTCTGCCCATCCCCTGCTCGTGCTCTCTAAGTAAATATATAAATAAGTAAATAAACTTAAAAATATATTATTTCACAAGGAACAACTGAATTCTGTTTCTGGAAGGATACTGGGAAATTTATTCCATGGCAGTATTTGAATGCTGCCCTCACATTTTTTATATCTGAGGACACAAAGGCCCAGAGCCTTTAAATGTCGAGCTCACCTGCATCAAGAATGGAACCATGTCACCAGACTCCAGGTAATACGTTTCCTTCCATGCACATATGGTAGCAGTGTCCAGGAACATATTAAATGACTACTGAGAGTAACACACTGTGCTAGAAACTGGGGAAATTACTGCACACATAATTTATGATGCCACACAAAGCAGGTTGAACGCTACCTTTATCTGCCATTGACAGTGTTTCCATTTTCTCTCCACTTTTCTGTCTCTGTCTCTCAATCTTTTATCTGTCTATCTTAAATGTGTACCCTCTCTCTGAGGTTTTCCCCCCGGCAAGGTTGTTGTACCTTCCACAAGGTGTATTTATTTACTTGTCTTTCGTATCTCCTGTAGCTCCGAGCACAACGCATCAAAACCAAGATCGCCTATTTGATAGTCATCAGGCTGCCGGAGATAACTGAAGTGCTCCATAGGGATCATTTTTCTGAGGGACCAAGATGTTTGGAAATACCCACCATTAGAAGGCTTAAATAGAATGAGAAAAAATCATTGAAAAAAGAGAGATGAGTTGAGTCCTTCGAACTTTCCGATCCCTCTGCCAAATTCCCTTTTCGCTTCTGTCTTCGTCCCATACTTCACCTGCCTAACACTTCCTCATTCTTCAAGTCCCAGCTAACATCCCATTCCCTTAGGAAAGCCTTTGCCAGACCCCCAGGGTAGATTTATGATTTCCTGTAATAAAGTTTCATTGCATGCCATGTTTCCATATTTGTGGCGTTTATTACACTATTATTTGTTAATATTTGCATTTCCCTCCGAGATAAAGCTCCTTGAGGAGCTCGTCTTTCTTGTTCTCTGGTATATTTGTGATACTCATGAGTACCTGGCACATAGAAGATATCTAATAAATGCTGTGTTATTGATCGAATGGAAATACATCCTCATAGAAGCCACAACACGGAAAGCATTTCAGAACACAGGAAATTCATTCATTAATATGCCTAGTCGCTAATTAATCAAACATTCAATAAATTTTTATAGCCCGTATGTTCTATTTCTGACACCTTGGTATATGGATATTGGAAGAAAAAAGCTACCACCCCATGAGAATGATGTTTTCTCTAATGGAGGGAGCCTCACTTCCACAAATACTTCTAAGCAAATGTGATCATTTCTAGATAAACATATAGCTGTACGAAGTTGTTAACATTACCAAATATTATAGAGAAGTCAAAAAGAATCAAGTATATTTAACATGCTATGTATATGCTTAGCATGGAATTGGGAAGTGTAAGATTTATAATTTTCTTAGTCATTTGATATGTTTAAGCCTTGCCTTCTTTATAAAGGTACCTACTTAATTCTTGTGCTGTGAGAAGTCTGTGTATAGCCCTTCATATTTTTAAAATATACATATATATTTTAATATTTTAATAAAATATTTTGAAGGATTTATATATATTTATGTTTTTATAAATATTATATATTATATATGTATGTATATATATATATATATATATAAATCCTTCAAAATATTTTATTTAAGTTTCAATCTGTCAACAGATACTCATGATATCCTATTTGCTCAGTGTGGAACTAAATAGTAAATACAACTCTAATTTGGGGATAAAAAATGTGATGACCGTGTAAAAATATTCTACCAGAAAGAAGATAATAAATATCTCATTATTCCCTGCTATTTGTATGTGTATTCCACCCACTCTAGTGAATAATGAAGCGGCTGTTAAAAGTTCGGTAAAAGATAAAATACTAGTGATCCTGAACCCCAATTTAATTAGGCTTGGCCAGGATTTATTATGAGTGTAGAGAGACCGTCGAGAAGTTTAAAGAAGTGAAGCTCTGTGGAGATTATCTATGCAGTGTGCATATGTATTTATAACTCCACTGGGCTCTTTTAACTCAACAAATAACCTTATTTTTCTCTTGCCCAAATAACTTTCTCTTTTGGAAAAAAATAAATTTCCTCGAACAATAGGAACACTTATTTTTACGTGTAGGAACTGGCTCTATCGTTGGTCAAAAGAGGCTATAAATCAAGTGATTCTTACTGTGTATTTGAAATCTGACTACCAATCTGGTGGGTGAGAAGCCTGCCTGGCAGAAACGGCCATGCTGTTGAAGCCTAGAAGGCCCCTGTTCCGGACTGTCAGGGCTCCACCAACTTGTGAAATTGTGATTATTCCTTTTGGGGACAGTGTTACGGGGCCTTATCTCAGGATAAGACAAAGTGGCTAAATTATATTCTGGGAGGACCGCTGCTTGCTCAGTCAAGAAGGAGGCCTTTCTAGGGTTTGCACAGTCAGGTCCCCGAGCAAAGCGTCACTCGCTGATGGAAAGCCCATGTTACAGTTACAAATCTGTGCGGCATGGTGGGCCTGGATTCCCAACATTATATTATAGATGCCAATTTATTCCATTGAGTGAATGGTTCGACTTAAAGTGCCATCTGTTTTGTTGGGACATATTTTACACCCTTTCTCTGGAGAAAATTAACATGATTCAACATGCCACACGAGTTCACTGTGAGTAGGGAAGAGCTCCAGGAAGTTTAGAGGTAATTAATTAAATAGATACTCGGAGCATTATAATTTTAATAGAATCCATTGTCACGTCAAAAGTGCCTTTCAATATTATGCTGAAAACCCGGAACGTTATGTCCTTGAACGTCCATTACAGTCGCTGAAAGGGCTAAGGGAATTCATTTCCGTTTTGTTTTCTCACTCTTTGTTTGAACTTTTAACTAACCTATTTTTTTCCACCCTTCTCTCTTGCCATTGCTGGGGTAGTGAGTATTTATACAGCTGTTCTCATCCCTGAGCTGCTGAATAAGGGCATGATTATTTCAAACAACTTTTGTAATTAGCTTTCAAGAAGCAAATTGCTATGTTATGTACAGTATCTGTGATTACGATAAACTGTTCTTTTTTATAACATTTCAATGTGGGCTTTAATTGGCAAGCCCCAGCAGCTTGGTGAGCATTCTGTGAACTCACTCAGTATATTGAAAAAACAGAAGAATATTTGACAATCAATAGAACAAGTACAGTCCTTTTAGCTCAGTTTGGTTTTAAAAGGATCTGTTCAATCAAAAAAAAAAAAAAAAAAAATCCTAAAATGCGGTGTCGTACTTCTCCCCGGGGATAATTCTGTGACTCAGAGTGGTAGTGATAACTTAGCATGCTCAGTGATTCAGGCAGTTATATCTCACAGATTCTGCCATGCTTTGATATTTCTTTATTTAGCACTCGCTCAACAAATACTTAGGCCAACACTTAGGATCCCTTAGAACTATTGTCAGGTACCCCCTGGGAAACGCTCCCCAAACCTCCTGTCAGATGTAGCCACAGAGGATGATGCTACGGAAGATTCCTGTGGGGCAGGGCTTGGAGAATGAGCTGTCTAACCAGGAGCCCACTGCCCTACCAGGGAGAGAAGCCACAAACACCGGGGGCGGTGACCGCATGTTGTTTTCCCTTCTCTTATTTCCAGAAGGGAAATATTTTCTGCCGCCAGAGATCCTTTTTTCCTTTCTACCCTGTTTCCCAGGAGTGTTCGGGTGGCTAAGTGTCTAGCGTAAGCATAAGGTGCTACGTGAGTAGAACATAAATCTGCACACAAACCATGAAGAGCGTCTCGCCCAGAAATCCAGGGGCTCGGACTGGATGAGACTTTGGTATTTGTCCCTTGGAGGAGACGGTGAGTGCATTTCTGAGCAGGCATGTGATAGTTGCCTTACTGGAGCTGTCCGAAGTTGTGGACGTAAGTGTAGGTGTTGCCTCTGTTGGGAATGAAAGGTTTCCACACCCAGTTCCCTGGTACGTGGAGCGGGACGAGGGGCTTCCCACACCACTAAGCAATTCTCACCACCAGCGGGGTGTCCTGCGGTTCAACTCAGTTCTCCCAGTATCCACCCAGAGGTAGCGTCCGAATGCACAGCTTAAGAGGCCAATCCTGCAAGACTGCCTCTCGCCCCCGCCTGACTTCAGATACCAGTCCGTGAGTCCAGGTCATTCATTGCCTGTGCTTCTGACTGACCAGGTAGGGACTGGATGTTCCAACAACCCGCTTCTCAGGTTTGATTACTTTGCCAGAGTAGCTCACCTGACTCCGGGAAACATTTTACTTACGAGATTACCTGTTTATCATAAAAGGATAGAACTCAGAAACAGCCAGGCGGTGTTGTGGGGAAGGGGTGAAGAGCTTCCGTCTCTAGGCAGGACACTCTCCCAAGGCTCCATGCGTCCAGAAGCTCTCCCAACCCTGTCGTTTGGGGTGTGTACGGAGGCGTCATTCCATAGACGTGATTGATTAAATCATTGGCCATTGGTAACTGACTTGACCTCCAACCCCTCTCCCCTGCCCGCCCATCCATCCTTAGGTGTTTTCCAAAGGCCACCTCATGAGCCTAAGCCCAATTGTGGTTGGAAGGGCCTGGTTACGAAAAGCCAGGTGCTCATTTCACCTTTATGGTTCAAGAACTGAGGACAAGAGACCAAATAACGGAACAAAAGAAGATCCCATTGCTCTTATCGCTTGGGGAATCACAAGGGTTTGGAGAGCTGTGGCCCAGGAACTGTAGATAAAGACCAAATATACATGAGAAATGTATTTGGGTCATCTGAATGACCGAACATATATTTCTTATAAATCACAATATTGCAGGAATCCAAGAGGTGAAACCTAGCGGACATTCATTATTTCTCCCTGTTCTTCATTCCTTCATTACTCTGGTGTAAAACCCTCTCTTCCTTTCTCTAACTGCCTGTCCCCAATGTGATGGTACGGACGATTACAAACACCTGTTACGCGCCACAGAAGTAGTGTTGACTGGCCAAAAGGATTCTACAGACACCTGTCCAGAGACGAGGGCTGGACTCAAAGAGGACCGGACCCCTCTGCAAGGAGTGATCTTCATTCTGGGAAGTCATTGATGGGCATCGGGTGCTGAAGCCCCGGGAGCCCACGCCAAGGTCTCCCCCACATGAGTTGCACGTGGAAGAAAGAAGTCTGCCGGTAGAGCCTCTTATGCCTGTGATGAAGTTGTCATACTAACCTAAGCAGGAAGCAGAATAAGAAAAGCTCATTTCAGATGAAACCACGTCCCGTGGAAGACCAACTCCAAACCGTGGCGTCTGGAAGATCCAGCAGAGTAGTGAACATGGACGAAGAACCCTGTTTGAGGATATCTAGAAGTTCCTGTGGCTCCCATACAGCTCTGAGAAGAGATGGAGTGTCCCCAAAAATAACTTTGTTGGACCGGAGTCTTTGGGTACACCCCCAAATCAAGGTTCTGATAGAAGTTTGTTTTAGAGGTGATTTCAGGAAGTAAAGTGAAGTGGGAAGTTAGACTAGAAAAAGGATGGGAAGTATCAGTAAAGAGCAAGCTACTGCTATGGACAGGGGGCCCAATCTTTTCAGAATCCTCTGAGAGACTGCGTCCAGCACAACAGACAGCAGGGACTCTGGATGCTTATCCACCAACTCTTCTCCCTCTTTAACTGAGGGTCACTCCTCAGCATTAACTTCCACCGCGCATTCAGCTTGCCCACAAGCTTGTTCACGTGGCCAGAACGATGCTCTCATGTAAAGAGACACAGAAAGTAGAAATCATCTACAGGAGCCCCCCCAGGGTGGGTCCAGGGGCTATGGGCAGGACACGGAGAAAGTCTGGGCAGGACACGGAGAAAGTCCGGGCAGGACAAGGAGAAAGTCCGCTGCAATTTGTCACCACTCGTGGGGAAGAGAGCTCTAATTATTTTATCTATCTGATTTAGAAAGATAAAGATTCTAATCAACATGACAAAATAAGCTAATTCACGGAAACCACTTCTTGTCACCCCAGCTCCAAGCCCAAATAAGTGTAAGCACGAATATTCAGTTTAAGAGTAGTTCATTAGAACCAAGCTTTCAAAAAGAAAACAAGAAAAAGAAAAAAAATAGCCCAGGTGACACATACAGAACACGCGCAGCAGTGATTTGAAGTTACGTGGTCCGTGGGAAGAACCAAATATGTGATTTAGGGCTAGGATTGTAAACCTTGAGTGAAGACTACAGTCTTAAAAATGAATCAGACAGATTCTAGATGCGAAACATACAGCCACCGAAAGAAAAAAATGAAGAAATATATCTTTTTTTATTTCCAGTATTGTAAAGCAATGCATACCTGTTACAAATACACAAAAATAACATTAAATACAATGCAGTACTGGAACCACATCTTCAAAATTCGGAGGGAAAAATTGTCAAACAAGAACAGATTGTATATTTGGCTCAATTATTAATCCATACGGTGGCAGAATAAAGATAAATTTAGATCTACAAGGACCTTAACATTTACTCTCATACATTCATTCCTCAAAAGATGCCTGAAGGCGTACCCCCAGAAAATGAAGGAGAAAACAAAGAAGGGGAGACAGAACTTTCCAGTAACAGCCATTAAAGGAAGCTATGCACAGACCTGGGGAGCAACCAGGTCATATTAAAGCAGGAGACAAGGGGCTCCAATATCAATAGAAAAAGGGCAACAACATTGTATAGATAGAAAGATTGGAAAGAGAGGGCATTCCAGAGAGAATGGAGAAAATCACAGATGTGAAACCATCATGTGTTCAGGGAACTCGCAGTATTTCAGAAGCAGAGGTAACAAGAGATGAGTCTGGAGAGGTGAGCAGAGCCAGATCACACGGGGCATTGTGGCATGCGTAGGAGACTGTTAGCCTACGCGGTCCCCCTGCTGCTCACCCAAGAATGTAACAGTCAGACCCCACCACTACTCCCACCTCTCTTCTCAATCTCTTTGAGGTTTTTTGACAGGATTTGTGTGGGTGTGTGCTTGTGTTTACTTATTCATTTGTTTAATTGTCATTCCATCACAGTTAACATACACCATTAGAGTAGTTTCGTGTGTACAATATGGCAATTCAACCAAACAGTACTCAGTGCTCATCAGAAGTGTCCTCTTAATCCCCTTCACCTATTTCACCTGTCCTCCCACCCACCTCCCGTCTGGTAACCATCAGTTTGCTCTCTCCAGTTACGAGTCTGTTTTTTGGTCTATCTCTTTCTTCCTTTGTTCATTTGTTTTGTTTCTTAAATTCCACATATGAGCAAGTTCATATGGTATTTGCCTTTCTCTGACTAACTTATTTCACTTAGCATTATACCTTCTAGGTCCACCCATGTTGTTGCAAATGGCAAGATTTCGTTCCTTTTTATGAATGAGTAATATTCCAGTGTGTGTGTGTGTGTGTGTGTGTGTGTACCACATCTTCTTTATCCACTCATCAGTCAATGGACACTTGGGTTGTTTCCATAATTTGATTTCACACCAATGCATATTGGCCACAGCCAACACAGGCAAATTGGAAATAATCAGGTGTCATCTGTAATGACATTCTTTGTGCCCATTTTTCAGTGGTTGGATCCATCATCTACAGTCTAGGAGTTTTGCTTCAATCTCTCCCCAACCAAAAGCTACTTTAATAAAAATTTCTAAACTTCATTATCCATTACTTAAGAATGCTGTAAATGAACGTGTTGTTATCATTTTAAGCCTTTTTTTTTTTCATTGTGAAGTGAAAAGCTTTGCTTTTTGTTTAGTAAGCTTTCTGTTATTTTTATTTTTAAAATTTTTTTTTTTTAACGTTTATTTATTTTTCAGACAGAGAGAGACACAGCATGAACGGGGGAGGGGCAGAGAGAGAGAGGGAAACACAGAATCGGAAGCAGGCTCCAGGCTCTGAGCCATCAGCCCAGAGCCCGACGCGGGGCTCGAACCCGCAGACCGCGAGATCATGACCTGAGCCGAAGTCGGACGCTTAACCGACTGAGCCACCCAGGCGCCCCATGCTTTCTGTTATTAACAATACACCAACAGTGATCCAATCAAGGAAATTTTTCAGAACTTATACAATATTATCATCATTTAAAAACAGATAAACCAGAAAGGAAACCTCCTAGGGTTGAAAAATAATTGCCCTGATATAATAAAATCATACTTTCAAATTTGGCAACATTTTAAAAACCTTGTAATCACTTAATTAAGAGGAATAATAATTTTATAGTGAAAACATTTAAATATGTTCAAAATAATATCAATATGATTATGCTATGCTTACAGGACAAATTAAAGTTAAATACTAATTTTTTTTAAATCGTAGGCTTCGGTTTATTTTTCCCAGCACTTTTACCCTACGGTTACACGATGATAAAACATCATAATGCCACTACATTTACATCTTCAGTAATTTCAGCATCATTATTATTATTTGTGCTTTTCTTCAGCCCAGAAATTCACTACCTTGAGTCCACATAGAACTTTTTTTTCAGTCAATGTAACACACTCTGATAGGAATAGAAGCAAGTGACGTGAACCATAGATGTCCCAGTACTTATTTAATAACAAGAGATAAACTTACCTGCTTGGATAGACAAGACAACATAATGTTAGAACAGTTCTAAAACTTTACTCTGCATTTAGCCCATAATAGCTAAAAAGAATCACCAAAGTGGCAGATTTAGCCATGTTAACCTTTTTACTAGGTATAAGCAATGAGGAAACGTCCACTTAAGAAGCCAGAGAAACATCAAGGATCTCTGCAAAACAAATACTTCTTGTCTGACACAATAAATACTAAACTCACGGCACTTAAATGGAATGCTTCTATTAATATAAATGTAAAATGTGTATAAACATGCTCTGTACGCTGTAAAGTGCTATTATACAAAAGTATTATAAATGCCATAAAGTGGGAAAATGAAGATCAGGGTCAAGTCTTAATCCCAAGGAACACAGTAACCTCATCCCTTGGCAGAAGCAATTATAATTCAGTTAAAAGATGATAATGTCAAGAGATTCCTAGATCCCCTAAACCCGGGCACTTATATTGAATTTATGACCTATCACTTGTGAATTCCTCTTGTGCCAAAATATGTTAAAATAGGTAATATAATAGATATCCGCATAAATTGTTCCGAAGAGTGTGTTGGTTTTATTCATGTGATTTTTCCAAAGGATTTTTGGTTTCCCCATTAGTCTTAAATCTGTTGTTATAGACTATATGTAGAGTGACTGTATAATTTATCATACAAACCAGGACACTTTTGAGAAGAAAGGAGGTTCTATCAGCCATAAACATATCCTGAGGAACCTGGGACACAGCTACCCTAACTGTAAGGAAGAATAATATTACTTCCACGTTATGAACTTCTGCAGCTGTCCTTGTATTGAGGTTTGAATTTTTAGGTATGAACTACCTGAAACATGTTAAGCATCTTTAATTTAGCTTTTCCAGATATTTCACAACCTTTTAAAATTATATATTTAAACAATCTGAGATTTATTTGGACCTACGTATACTATATTTTCTCAACTCTCTTTGGGATCAGTCAAGACAAGTAAAATATAAAGGATTATAGGGGCACTTGGATGGATCAGTCGGTTGAGCGTCCAACTTTGACTCGGTCATGATCTTGCAGTCCGTGAGTTCTAGCCCTGTGTCGGGCTCTGTGCTGATGGCTTGGAGCCTAGAGCCTGCTTCAGATTCTGTGTCTCCCTCTCTCTCTGCCCCTCCCTACTCATGCTCATGCTCTGTCTCTCTTTCAAAAATAAATAAACATTATAAAAAATTTTTTTTCAAGGATTATATATGGCACCACAAGTCTTCATTATTACAAATATTTAACTTCATTAATTCTAAAATGTATCAACAAGCATTATATCTATTATAGTCAGGTCATTACCAAACTATAGTACATTGTAGGAGACAGAAAATAAAAAACAAAAACATACAATCAATACACAAGTTGATAGCACTATCTTTAGAAGTATATACAAATAATTGTTAAAAGGCATGCCCGAGAAGGAGTCTCAGAGGAAGTAAAGTTTAAGCTAAGTCTCAAAAGATAAGTTCATTAATTGGAATATGACATTTCAATCTTATGTGTACAGGTATGGAAGAATTCAGAAGTTTGCCCTGTTGATGTAAGGAGATCTGAGACCACATCAATATGACCTAATATAGCTTTCCATGGAACTGAAAAGTAAGTGGAAACTCAACCACGAAAGGCATTAGGCAAAGCGGATGATGAGAACACATAAGGAAGGTTAAGTTCTAAAGACAGTGGAAAGGTGAGAATTACATTTAGTTAACATTGACCTTGACAATCTCTTATATTGTTCATAGAGTATAGTATTTATTTTTTAAAAATGTAATCCTGTGTGGTGTTCTTGTGCACAGTAAGGGTTGAGAACCACTAAATTTCCTACAGGAAGGATTGAGTGAAATTGATATGCAAATTATCTGGTCATTCAAATCTTTCTACTTTTTTTTTTAAGTTTACTTATTTATCTTGAGGAGAGAGAGAGAGATAGCATGAATGAGGGAGGGGCAGAGAGAGAGAGAGAGAGAGAGAGAGAGAATCCCAAGCAGGCTCCACACTGTCAGCAAAGCCCGATGTTGGGCTCAAACTCACCGACCTTAAGATTATGACTGAAGGGAAAGTCAAGAGTCAGATGTTTAACTGACAGAGCCACCCAGGTGCCCCCAAATCTTTCTATTTTCTGATAACTATAAAATCTCTAGGATGAATGGAGGGTAGGGAACAATCCTCTGTTTGCTTGCTACAAGGGTTATCCCATTTTGTTTTAAGATTAAGCCTCTATAACCATAATTCATGCTAATTTGATTAGATGATGTGACTTCACTGTGTTGATTAGATTCATTTGATACAGACTATACAGAATACATTCCATATAGACTGTGTTTCAATAAACTAACTATAAACCCAGAATCTGTAATTTACCATGAGTTAAATTAAATTTGTCTTTCAAAGAGAAACAATTTATATAGCAAACTTTAAACAAATTTAAGTTTTCTAAGAATAAAATTATGAGTAACTTTTAGATTAAATTATTCTCATGTAAATGCAAAATTTTAATCAAAAATTGGCATAGAAACCTGTACACTCTGTTAGCAATTAGTCACCAGTTACTTGAAAACATGTATCTCTTTGTTTAAAAATTTTCTGTAATGCATTTTTTCACTGATTCGGCCTGAGTCTTTCTCTCAAACTGCCCCTCCTACCCCTATAATGTTAATTGAAGTAGGTGATATTGTAATGTTGTAGCCTTCTCCATTTCTAATTAAGAATGATTTTAGGCAAAATCAAATTAAAAATAAAGCAGAGGCTGCAAAACTGAGTTAAGATGTGTAAGATTGCTGATAAGGTATGAACACAAATAAATAGATTACCACGCTGTGGCTTTTTAAAAGGACTTACTTTAAATGATAGATCACTCATATCATGGGTATTGCAAAGATGAGCTGAAATCTACCAAAAGTCATTTTTAGTTTTTAAAATTACCTAAAATAGATTTAAACTACTAATGCAGAATGAAAAATGAATTAGAGGTAGACACTTTCAAATGAGGAACACAGAGATAAGGTGTTAGAATAAATTATCTATTCTGTCTATATTGTTTAGCTTTATCTTGGTGCTTTTAAATTAATTGCACTGAGCTAATAGAACTATGAAATTAGCCTTATAAAAAAAACTGGAGTCCAGAGTGAGTAAATATTTATTGAATGTCTACCATTTAATGATGCAAGACAAGGCATTGTGCAGAGGGAATATCTTTATACATGCATTCAAGATAATAATGTGAGATATTTCTTAAAGAAGCATTCCAGAATATTCCACTGGAGGGCTTCATCTTATAAGTTAGTGTTTCTACATATCCCACCTTGCTCTACAAAAGGGTTTAAAGTTACCAATATTTGAGGGTACTTTAAGGCATGGATGAAAACAATACCATAAGCCAGTATATATCATATAAATTCCATACGCATGGTACGAACAAAAATACTATTGGATTCTGAAGAGAATAAGCTACTTCTGTCTTTGATGATCAGAGAAATCTTTAAGGATTTAGTGCTTTTTGAGTCTGGCTTCAAAGGACAAATAAGATTTCAAATAAAGGGAGTTGCAAAAGAAAAAAAAAAACAGCATATTTCAGATTCTAGAAATGGCTTACTTAAAGGAAACAAGGCAGGCAAGCCCATGATGCATTTGAGTAGAGTGAATGCAGCTGCCTTTTGTTGATGGCTGATTAATTTGTCGGTTGGTTGAGAGAGGGGAAAAAGATGTTCCCTCCATTGGTTTTTCAAGCACTGAGTTCATGTAGGGGAAATGATGAGATTAGAAAGGTAGTGTAGAGAAGATAGACGTAAAAACCAGACAGACCCGGGAATGGTATCAGAACAGGTTACTTAACCCTTGAGAACCTCTTTTTTTTTTTTTTTAATTGTCTTCTAAAATGAGATTAATAATTGGCTACTACAAACACTTAAATAAAACAGCATATATAGAACATCTAGCCCATAGTTCTGTGATTTTTTCCTGTTGGAAAGAAACAGGATAATGAAAAGGCTTTGAATGTTAATAAAAATAATAGTGCTGTTGAGCGTTTACAATGTGCCAAACTCAGTTGAAGCATTTGACAAGCATTAATTTACGAGAGACTGAGGGAGTAGATTCCCCAAGGTCACAGAGCTACAGCCAGGATTTGGACACCAAAACCAGCACTAGCTCAGTTGTGACTGCAAAGGCCCTGGAGTCCGGTGCCTGCGTGTGAATCCTCCTGACTTCAACGCTTTCTAGCTGTGTGACATTGTCAAGTAATGACCTTTTTCCATGGCCTCAATTTCTTCTTCATGTAGGAAATAGAGTAACTCCTCCATAAGGCTAAGTCTGTGTTATGGTAAAACTTTATTTGTCAAAACAAACAGTGGCTGGACTTGCCCTCCTGCCTCCCCTACTCGCCCCTCCCCCCATCATAGTTTACTGACCCCTGGTCTAGCCAACTACAAGCTGGGTGACATTTTGAAAACCATTTAACTAACTTTTCTAACTTCACTTTCCCTTCTGTTATTTCAACGTCAAAGCACTATTGTGAGGATAAAATTAAATGAAGTGTGTAGAAATGCTTTGTAAATTCAAACTGCTGGAGACTTTAGATTTTATAGTGTAAAGTCTACAAAATATAAATTGCCCTAATGGAAGACATCATCCACTTCTACTGAAGAGCCATCGATCCCGGTGTCCCAGTGTCTTAGAATCTCAGAAATCAATGATGTTTGAAGTGTTTCCTTCCTAAAATTTACAGGATCTATGACTAGTCTCAAAAACTCCCAATGGTTTATTTTTGATCTTTCATATCAACCTGTTCTTCCTACTGTGGATTCTTATGGGCATTGTATTCTGAAACTAATAAAGTAGAGACAGTGTCCATTGACATGGAGTCAGTGATACATGCTGAAAAGAAATCAATTACAAGAAACATGTGCCCATCATATTTAGCAATATACTGACTCGGTTCATTTTTTTCAACAAATATTGATTGGGCGTCTACTATAAAGCTAAGCACATCAATGTCCTCGAGATACAAAAACGAATAAGATGAAGACCCTAGTTCATATGAATAGACCAGTTACATGAACTCTATTGTTTCCAAGTATGAAACTCTTCTACTTTGAATGGCTCAGTAAGCAAGCAGTCTTTGAGCTGAACATGGAAAGATTTTGCTAAGTAGAGAATATATGTGTGTAAGTTATGAAAAGACATGTCAGAAGAGGGCCATGTTTCAGAAATAGCATTCATTTGCGCACTATCTTTGTAACTTTCATCATGTCTGCATACCATTTTCCATTATTTGCTTTATAATTTCTCTTTAAATCAACACATAGTTTCAAGTTTAAGTAAATTTATTTACAAAGAACACCTCAGTTTTGTTGTACCAGTTATAAGTTTCTCAGATACAAAAATTAAGATAAATAAAAAATAGCAATAAATTTAAAAATGTTAATTCTTGTGCCTTTAACATTATTTTCTTGACCACCGGTGACGTGCATTTCACAATTTGGGTAACAGCATTTGGAGGAGTGGTGAATTCAACCAGGGATTTGAAATTACCTAATAAAATCACAGAATGTTTAGTCTAGAAGGAATCTTAGAAGCCATGTAATCTAATTGCCTACATTTTACTGAGGCCAAGGGAGAAAGTATTTTGCCCAAGATGGCAAAGATAAATCTTGAATTGAGACCTTACAACTTCTAATCTAATGTTCTTTCCAGTGTTCCATGGCATTAGATTTAACTTTCAATACTTAATGACTCTGATAAATAAATTTATAGATCTCCAATTTTAGCATGAGTCATCTAGAAACTTGCTTGAAAAAAAATGCATTCAAGAGGACTTGTTCTTTGGTAATGACATGAATAACTTGGAAAAACGCTAATGAGATTTCTAATTTCATTCGATACCACCGTTAGCCTAATGCCCAAAGATAAAAGAGTGAATAATGACCCTTCTAAATAAACATGGCACACACAAGATTTGTTCATCTCTGCTCTGAACACTCCAGCAAAATAACAGTGAAAGATTATTTTTAAAAATCCAAAAAAAAAGTGTAGCTCTCTCCCCAAAAATAAGAAAAAATGAAGGAAAATAACAGTAGATAGAAGGTAGCAATTAAATTATGTGACAAAGAAAATAAGGGGATAAGGAGATACTGAATTAGCAGAGCAGAGATAGCTAATATTAAAGTGCCAACAAGCCAGGGCATGGGAAAACCGAAAGCAGAGACTGAGGGTTCCTAGCACACCTGAACTGAGGGGTAGGCTTTGAAATGGAAGCGAAAGCAGAAGGATCAGTTGAGGGTCTGCAGGTCTGCATAGAGAGCAATTAGACCCTACTATCTCCTCCCAATCCACATAGCCAAAAAATTGGCCCCATTTGGGAGATTAAATCATCTACAAGTCCCTGGACTTGGGACTCCAGGCATAGCTGACAGCCATGCTTAAATGAGGGGGTTAAATAAAAGTGAGCCTTGTGGGCAGGGGAGCCCCCCTTCTTCCCTACCCTTACTCCCAGGACAGCCTAAGCTAGTGATGAGGGGATTCCTTTCTGATGACAGTAACCAAGACCAAAGAAAGAAACTACAAGTGCTGACACTTGAATATCCCTTAACCAAAGGAACAGTTTCCCCAGGCAATTGTCCTGAAGTGAAGTTGAACAACCCCCCACCCTCAAGCCAAAAATGCCTCCTGCCCTCAGACTGTCTTTGTAACGACTCTGTTTTAAATATGCACGGACAAAGGACCACCAGACACACTAAGGGCAGCTTTAGTATAAAGAACAGTGACAAAAATAGAAAAATAATTTGAAGTGTAGAGCTAAAGGAACTAGAAAAACTTCAGCAAAATGGTATTTAATGATTTCCAAGAGATAGACGGTAATTGCTTTTATGAAACAAAATCAGGTTACCAGAAACAAAAAATGAATAACATTTAAAAATCAAGAAAACTGGAAATTGTAGAGTAGAGAAAATATTTTTATTAATCAATGAAAGGTTGGGAGTTGAAAAGAGGAAATAACCCCCAAATAGCAGAATCAAATGATATATCAATAGGAAATAGGAATAGGAGAGAAAATATTTTAAAAAGTGGATTTCCCTAGTGAGACTTGTATAGGAATTGATCTATTTTAATTATAACAGGGAAATTTCCCCAAGTAGCTCCTTGAGTAGTTTCCATTCACATCATATATGTTTGCATTAGACTTGCTCCAAATTGCGTTATCAGATCTTTTTGTTGAGAACAGAATATTTTAAATGTTTAAAACAGTCAAGTGGACACTTAATCATAGGAGCACAGTCTCCTTTTATATATATCACCATTATTATATTCCTGCTTTATCAACTTCAGCCCATTGGGCTCTCTTTGCTTTAAGAAGCCCACTGTGCTGCTCATTTGGAACTCTCATTTCCAGATCTGTGCTTCAGTGAGCTGGCTGTGGGGGGATAGAGGAGAGTACAGAACAGGGTTGACCATAGAGGGGTGCAGGGTGAGGGGTAAGTAAGGGCTATCTGATCAAATGAGCAAAGCCTTCTAAGGTGATATTGTGTGGAAACAATTTCTGCAACAATCTCCTAATACCATGGCCACCCATAGAAGTCAGGGGTTTGATCACTATCAGAAGAAACTGAGAAGGAAAGTCGGCAAGAGCAGATTAAAAAAAAAAAGGGGGGGGGCCAGCCAGATGTCCGAGGCCGGATCTACCCTTGCGTGCTTTTGGCTTCTGTAATCTTGCTTGCCTCTTGCATCAGCCAACTGCCCACGTAGCACAACCAATTGTGCCCCACCACCCCGACCGTGTAGCCAATAGAATGTTTCCAAGTACCAGGAAGCTAGCCAGGCATAAAAAAA
Organism: Panthera leo; assembly: GCF_018350215.1. NCBI lineage: Eukaryota > Metazoa > Chordata > Mammalia > Carnivora > Felidae > Panthera > Panthera leo. Next base: position 156,952,922 of record NC_056680.1, on the reverse strand, counting down.
GGCCCACACCAGGGCTTACAGCTCAGCCTTTGGAAGTGACTCTGCTGGGCTGGGACCAGTGCGAAATAAAGTCTTTTCTGATTTCCCGAGTGCGTGTCACTTGGGTCTTTCTGGGCACCAAGTATTTGCTGTAACAAAACCAGAGCTGGGCAGTAGTAAAAGCAGTAAAAACAGATTTTATTCAGGAACTGTTGCGATAGGGGAAAAAAGACCTCGGTATAGAGCGGGGCTCAGTTCCAAATATAGCGTTGACAAGTGGGAATCTAGCGAAGGAACAAATTGCGGGGCAGATTCTTGCTAAGACTGAATTCCACAGGACGGAGATGATGGAAGATAGAGACGGAAGGCCTAGGTCAAGCCTACTCAGAGGGACCTGACCAAAGTTTGCTCAAGGACAGATTCTTTGTCATCACCTTAACACAAAATTGGTGTTCACTACACTTGTGGCTTTCCCAGATCATTTTAGAAACTGATGCATGCACATGGCATCCCAGCCAGCTGAAACCACTACCCAGAAGCAAGAAGCTTCCCCAGCCTACCACCCCCACACTCACTATGGTGAGCTTTCCTATGTTTTCCATCTAATCCCCAAACCTGAGATGTATGTGTATACTCAGAAGTGCTGTAGTGGAGAACCTAAGAGCTCAGACTTGAAGCCAGAGGGTGTGGGTTCCGATTTTGACCCTGCCACTGGCTAGCCAAGTAATCTTGAGAAAATCACCTCATCTCCCTCTCACTCAGTTTTTCCATTTGTAAAATGGAGATCATCGTTGTACATGACCTCATAGAGTTGTGAGGATTCAAGATTTTGTATGTAAAGAGCTTGGGACAGTGCCTGGTACATAGTAAAGGCTCTATAATTGTTAGCCACGATTATTTCTTGATGTTCGTTGTTCTTCCAGGGAATATAGGATCTACCAGTCCTACATTCACCATTTTAGGACAAGAACATGGGGGAGGAGTGGGCTTCCTGCTCTCATCCTAAGATTTCTCCACCCATCTGCTCCTTTGAACCCAAGCTTGCTCTTTCTGAAGCATGTAATTCTTTCCTATTTCTCTAGATTAAACCAATGCTATGTTATAAAATAACAAATAATCCCATATAATCTTACAAAGAAGGTGGGCCAAAATTACATCTTCCCATCAGTGAAGCAAGCCCGTTGTTCTGAATCCTTGGAAAATCAGAAACACTGTTTTTAATGGGTACTATATTTTGATTACTATTTTTAAAATATAACAGTGTGATTTTGGGAAAAAATACAACTCAAAGGTTTTTAATGAGAAGCAAATCCCTTGCCCCTAGCATGCTAATCCTCTAACTTCTTCCCAAGAGACAAACATTTTGACTCTTAATCTCTTTCTTCTTGTAGTTATCTTCTTACTCTGCATAATATATTTATATTAGTATCTTTTATTTTTTCCTTTGTATGCACTACCCATTGCTTTTCTGCTGTGGATGAAGATATAATTCGTGTACATTATGTCCGTCTCCCTCTCCCCATCTGCTAGCATACTGGCATCATTCTTCAGGTGAAATCAATAAACCATGGTTACATTACTATAAATATGTACTATTGTTTATTACAAAGCAAAGTAGTGTGTTGTGATTATTTTTCCATTCTTGTAAAACCCTTTGTTCCCCTGGAACTTCAAAGTGATTCTTTATCAGTTCTTCCACTATTTGTCTTTTCCATATTTGAAAATATTTCCAAGTACTCGCTCACAGTACATATTCTTCCAAGGACCAGTAACTCTCAGTAGTTTCTATTTTAATTGCAACATTCTCTCACCTTTCCATCTTCTTCGATTTCTGAATTGTTCTGGAGGGCAGAGGTAACTGCGCTAAGTTTCGTGATTCATCCTTCTCAGTTCTATCCGGATGCTATCACTGCTTCCTTAGGGCACTCGGGCCACCGAGCTTTGACCACCTCTGACTTATGATCATTCATGTCCCGTGGCCGAGGTTCATGACTGAGCAGCAGGAAGAGCGCCAGCTTAAGGTGCTTAAATCTACCACTTACCGAATGTGTGATCTCAGGCTATGCAATCACCCTGGTCCTTCCGTTTGCCACTGCACATTAAGAAATGCATTAGAGAATTCTTCAAGAAATACGCAATTCCTTACTGAGCACATAACACGTCCCGGGCACTATTCTAAGCTCTTTACATGCATTTTTTCTCATTTAATCTTCACATCAATTCAGGAAGTAGGTAGTGGCATAATCCTCATTTTACATCTAAGGGATCTGAGGCATCTGGAGGTTAAGAATTGTGCCTCAGGTCACACAGAGACTAGAAGAGGAGCTAGGATTCACAGTCAAGAGTCTGGCTTCCCAGTCTAGACCCTCACCTCTTACAGCGTGCTTCCCCTTCGTACGAGAATGCATCTTGACAAACTGTTCCCCACGATAATAAACCATACGGCTTCTCATATGCATTCCATGTCCCAGGATTTATCTGTAAAGGATGGTCAGTCTAATGGAACATTCTGTTACAAAACTGATCGGCTGTAACTACCTCTCTAGGCAGAGCCCGCAGCCAGCAAGGTGGATCTGTGAATAGAGTAACTGAGTACATTCCGCAAGGCAGATGTGGCCCCATAGGCTGAGAGCCTCAGTGAACCTGCTCGCCTCTATTACCCGTTAGCCACCCCACCCATGATGCAGAAAGTTCACAGCTCCAGAAACCCTGACACCACAGCTTTCTACACAGGTGTCTCATTACCAAGAAGCAAAGCTACCCTTCTTAACCTACTTCCTTGGCTTATTGAAAAGATTACCTGAGAGTGTGAGTGCTAAAATCACTGGTGGTCTGAATCACTCACAAAGCATCTCAAGTGATCAAGAGGACAGATTTATAATATACACACACATCCGAATTCCTGGGCCTCACATCTAGACATTCAGATTAAATAGGTCCAGGTGATGGGGTTTGGGGGTGATGGTGGGGTGGTCCAGAGCCAATCGCCAAGGAGGAATTCTCGAAGACGTCTTTGGTGCAAAAAGGTGATTTTATTAAAGCATGGGGATAGGACCCATGGGCAGAAAGAGCTGTACTGGAGTTGTGATGGGTAACTGTATACCTTCAGGTTGGGAGAGGGTTAGGGATAGAGTAAATCTCTAAGGTATTTTGGAAGCAAGGTTTCCAGGACCTCGAGGGGCTCAGGTGTTGTTACGAAACGTCGTTTATTACCGTTTGGTAAAACCTCAAAGACCCTTCAGATGTATATCAGGGGGCCATAAGCTTGGAGTATGATTGCCAGCATATATCTTGGGGGAGTTGAGATAAAGGAAATTTCCAAAGGAATTTTTATATGTTAAAGTAGGCTTACAAGACCCTTGCACGGGGTGGGGCGGGATAATGTTAAGCCAAGATTCCCTTTTGCCCCTAGCCAGGTGTCATCATTGAGGCAGCTGAGCTCCCAGAAGGAGGCGACTCTGCCTGTTTCAAGGACTTGTCAATGGGCTGTAGACAATAAGGGAGTTTGATTTTTCTTCTGCCTTAGTTTCCCACATCACCATGGCAAGCGCTTAAACCCCTTTCCTTTCTTCTTGGATAGCCAGGAGTGTCCAAGGAATATCACACATATTCCATCTGGGTGGGGTGCAGTCAGCGTGTACTCTGCCCTCAGCTTCCCCCACGCTCCCTCGTCACAGGGAAGGGACACCTTGCACAGTTCTTAAAAGCCCCTCCGAAGCTTCTGATAGTCACTCGGCTGTGGGAAGCACTGCTCAAGGCGCAAAGGGCCACCCTCTGCCCTGCTTCGTTTCTTCTCGCTTGGAACGCTGCCGTCAGCTGGACTTAGTCTTGCTTCTTTCTTTGCATCTTAGGATTCCCGTCCAACTGTTAACCTATATATTTTCAACTGAGATCATCACTGAGCTAAAACCACAAGTTTATTTCTCTGCACATATTTCATTGACCTCTGGTATTTGCCTTTTAAATTGATTTTTTCCCCCTTAGATCTTTCTCCTTCTGTCAGTTTTCCATATTATTTCCCATGGAAATATCCCCAATTCTCATTTTCCACTGTTCCCTTTGCCCAGACCTTTGCCTCGGCCCCTCAGCTCCCCCTGCTTTCCGATTCACCATCATATTTAAGTTGCCTTGTCCCCTTGTATGTCCTGGACCCTTGCAGAGGGGCCCGGACAGCAAATGGCCATAGAGATGTGTTTATTGGGGGGGGGGGGGGGGGGGGGGAGGGGGGGAGGGGTAAGGAGAATTCCAGAAAAAGAGTTAAAGTCACCTAGTTACCTGATCCCCTGCTGCTTGCTTCCGGGCACCAGCGGGCTCTGCTTTCTCAGCAGGAAGCTGGCAAATTGCAGAGAATGGCAGGAAGGTTGTATGAGAGCAGGAGAGGGGAGAGGACCAGGGCACAGGTAGAAAAGATGTCATTATCAAAAGATTGATACCTTGTACTTGAAGACTAGAGAAAGGACTGACGAAAATAGATGGGGAGAGAGAGAGATCTATTGACTCAGGTTAAGAGTGGTTAAGGGGCTTGTGCCAGCCTGTCAGGAAGTAGGAAATCCATGACCTCGAAAGGAGGATTCTTTGCTGTGCTAGAAGTGATGCAGGATTAGGTGTTTGAAATAAAATTCTTCATTTGTGAAAGAAGCTGGATCCTGATAAAGCTCAAACTGGTGGGATGTGAGTAGGGAGTGACCTAGAGAGAGCCCTTTCATGCTGGGTGGGCAGATATTTTGTTTATCCCAGGGGTGGTCGTGGCAGGAGGCATCCTGATTTGACTTCAAATCGCATTGTTGATCCAATAATACAATTATAATACTTTAATTTCGGATGTTTATCAGTTTGTATATGTTGTAAGTAAAGGAAAAGGACTCGGTGAGTTGTTATCACCGCATACCCAATTTATGTAATCCTGAGTTGGCCAGGACCACTCATTTTATTTATCAAATACCTAACACCTTATTTTCACCTGGAGGACATCTCTGCAGGACAGGAAACACCAGTACTGGCTGGGGGTTGGGAGGAACGGGCGCCTGGGCAGTGAGGACACAGAAGGACTGGGGCTAAGATGCATTATTTCTTTTTTTTGAACATTACAGAACAAAAACCACAGTTAAACACAAATACCGCAACATAAAAGCATGCTGTGCCCCAACCTGGAACACCGTCTGCCTTGCCTGGCAAACTTTTACTTACTTTCCATTTATGCCTCAAAGCCACTCCTTAATAAACTATTTCATGGCCTCTCTGGGCATTTCTATTTTTTCTATGCTACCACAATAGGTTGAACTGACTACAGGAAGTACCCTGTTCATCATGGTGCATTTGAAATAATTGGATACATCTACCTCTCAATTACATTTTGAGTTTCTGCCAGGAATTGTGTTTTATTCACCTTCCTAGTCCTTCAGGGGCGACGTGGTGACAGACAGGGAGGGGAAAGCTTACAAATGAACAGTGGGAAGCATACTAGAAGTAAATATTTCCATAAAATACTTTAATGATGTATAAGCATGAGACCCTACCCAGTGCTCTATCCACTCTGGGGTAGTCTGAAATTCTAGCTCTGAGATTAAATAGACTGAAAATCCAGTGGCAAGATAAGGTAGAGGAGATTGGTCACGACTCTCAGAATCTTGTCAGTGTGTTAAATTTCCACTGTGTAGAGGTTAAGAGCTCTGGATTTTGAGTCAGACACCGTGGAATTTACTAGCTCTGGGGCCCTAGGCAAGTCACTCTCTGAAAGCTCCTCTCCTCCTCCGAATGATGGGGAGGTTAAGGAAGTGAAATAAACACAGTCCTTGGTACTCAATAAACATTCTTGTCGTTATTGTTATTATAATCCAACCAGATTTGTACAAGAAAGAAAACCATTGTCCTGGAAAAATAAACTATCACTCGCTAGCCATGCATTATGAATGTCAGAAAATCTTGTATAAAATTGAGAAGTAGGGAGGAGGTACTAAGCCATGGCTGTCTGTGTGTCTGATATGCAGGGTTGTCTATGTGTCTCTGTGTGCACACACATACACATACATAGGCATGAGTGAAATTGGTGGGGAAACACTATGGATAAACAATAATTGCCAAGTCACAGTTCATCGTGTACCTTATAGAATAGAATAAACGGCTTTTTCGAATTTTATAGGCTGCGGTGTTTTCTCACAACATTCACATATTGAAGCCCTAACCCCCATTGTGACTTACATTTCAGGATGGAGTCTTGAAGGAGCTAATTAAGGTTCAATGAGGTCCTATGGGTTGGGCTCTGGTCCAATAGGACTGGTATCCTTATAGGAAGGAAGAGAGATAACCAGGGAGGCAAGCACACAGAATAAAAGGCATGTGAAGTCACACAGCAAGAAGACAGCTGTCTGCAGACCGAAAAGGGAGACCTCACCAGAAACTGCCCCAGCTGACACCTTGATCTTGGACTTCGTGGTCTCCAGGACTGTGAGAAAATAAATTTCTGTTGCGTAAGCCACCTGGTCTGCAGTACATTTTGACAGCGGCCGGAGAAAATTAATACACTGAATAAGAGTACTTTTCACAAAAATGTCTCTCTCTGGAAGCAGGGATTTGGAGACCATACAGTCTGATCCTTCATTCCCGGTGGATTCCACCACTCGTGTTGCATATCCAAGTTTTCCTTCTACTCAGGCAGAGAGGAAGCTCCCACATCAAAGGTCTTTTCAGTGCTTATCTGGGAGCAAATATTTATGGCGGTTTCTTTTTATTGTTTAAAAAAAAAACTTTCTTTCTAAGGACACAAGAAAGTAGATGTGAAGCCATGGTTCCAATCCAAAGATGCCAACTCTGATGTCTGAACTTTTTCTACAACAGCCTCCTCCCAGAATTTCCCCCAACATGGCACATAGTTTGGCTGAATGCTTCACTGAAAATTGAATAGTATGTCAACTTGTGTTATTCACACCAATTGATTAGTTTATGGTACTTATTGGACAGGGGGAACGATAAAGCTAAAAAGAACGATAAAGCTAAAAAAAAAAAAACCCAAAAAACAAACAGAAAGACACGTAGAGGAACAATTTGCATAAAGTCACTGGAAAAGAAAAATAAAGTGATCAGGGGCCTGCACTGAAGTCTTTAAATTTGCTAATGAAATTTTCAGCATTACCTTCCTAATGCTGGATTCAAATACACAGATGTACTTTTTATTTTTATCTCTTTTTTAGCAGGTTCAGTTTTTACTTTCTCCCTTACCTTTAGAAAAAGCATCTGTTTGGGATTTCTCCCGTTCCCAAGGCTGTAGCTGGAGCGTGGAATTAGCTGATGCAGGGAAGGGGTTGCCATGTGCTTGCACCTCCCCCCCACCACACCCTCACACCCCATCCCCCCACCCCCAACCTCACCCCCACCCCCAAGCTATTAAGTCTGCTGCTGACTGAGCTGACAAAGCAGCCAGGAGGAGCAAGCCTTTTCCAATTCTGTTTCAATCAAGGAGCAGGGGAAAAAAAAAGAAATAGGATGAGACCCACCTGCCTGTTTCCTTTTCTAAAAGACACAGAAAACTCACTTTTTTTTCCCAAAGCTTTGAGTCGGAACACTGAGGGAATACAAGTCATTAGCGGCTTCATATTTTTGTAATACTTTACCTTTCTGGAGACTTGCAGTGATTAATTCGTTGTTTTTTTTATCTGTTTAGGTAGCAAGAAACCTAAATAACATTTCACTCACTGCATTGTCATACATTGTGTAAACCTTGAGATGGGCCTCCCCTCCCGCATAAGAGTTCAACAGCTAAACAGTCAAACAAAAACACCTCAATGGCAGGCATCCATTGCTCCTTAAGTTTCCTTTCCCGAAATTTGAGGAGAGAGGAGGGGAGACATGATGGCACCTGCCATCACTCTGTATTGGGCTTTTCATTGGTTAATTCTGTCCATTTTTTTAAAGACAAGGTTTTGTTTTTTCAGAATTTCTGTTCCAAACATTTGCTTTCTACAGTTTCTGATGGCTTGGCCCACGCTCAGACCTTCTCCCATTAAAAAAAATAATAAATGAGAATAGGGGCGCCTGGGTGGTTCAGTTGGTTAAGCTACCGACTCTTGATTTTAGTTCAGGTCATAATCTCACGGTTTGTGAGTTTGAGTCCCGCGTCAGGCTCTGTGCTGACAGCACAGAGCCTGCTTGGGATTCTCTCTCTCTCTCTCTCTCTCTCTGCCCCTCCCATGCTCTTAGTCTCAAGTAAAATAAACTTAAAGAAATAAAAAATAAAAAATAAGTGAGAATAGAGGTGGAAGTTTGGGATAATGTTCAGTAACTTACTTCCTTTGAATATTACCAATTTAGCTTTTAAGAATACAGAAGAAAAATGGTCTTTTCACAGTCAGACCTGTCTATCCAGAAAAAAAAAAATGATTCTAACTACTACAAGTGGAATCATAGATCTGCTTGTAAATTTGATAAAGAATATTTTTAAAGGGTCAGGGTTGATTTCTAAGCCTTAAGTAGGAAAGAAGGGAGGACAGATAAATACTTTTGCGAAGAAATTACAACCAAATACAAAAATAAGACATTGAAGCACAGATCATTTTTGGCAAGCCACAATATTGCAATATGAAAAAAAAAAGTGTTTCAAGAGAATCAAATGGAAAAAAAAAAGAACAGAATTTAAAACTGAAAGTAGGGGTGCCTGGGTGGCTCAGTCAGTTAAGCATCTAACTCTTGACTTCGGCTCAGGCAAGCCATGATCTCATAGTTCGTGGGTTCGAACCCCTCATCAGGCTCTGTGCTGATGCCACGGAGCCTGCTTGGGATTCTCTGCCTCCCTCTCTCTCTGCCCCTCCCTGCTCATGCTCTCTCTGTCTCTCAAAAATAAATATTTAAAAAAAGATGTAGCTAAAAAAAAAATCAATACTCCCTCAACTCATCTACAGATTCAAGCAATCCCTGACAGAATTCCAGCTGACTTTTTCACAGAAATTGACAAACTGATTCTATAATACACGTGAAATTAGAAGGGACACAGAACAGCCCAAACAATCTTCAAAAAGGAGAATAAAGTAGGAGAACTCAGACTTCCTAATTCCAAAACTTACAACAAAGCAAATTTACACCCACAATACATCATATTACACCCGCAAATATGGTTAGAATCAAAAAGACAGATAAAAACAAGTGCTGACAAACATGTAGAGAAATCAGAAACCTCATACACTGCTGGTGGGAACAGAAAATTGTACAGCTGCTTTAGAAAACAATGTGGCAATTCCTCAAACAATTTAACATTGAATTACCGTATGACCCGGCATTTCCACTCCTAGGTACATATCCAAAAGAAATTCAAATATATCTGCATAAAAACATGTGCATGAATTATTGCAGCAGCATTATTCATAATGGCCAAAACGTGGGACTAACACAAGTATCCATCAACTGACAAATAAAACGAAATATAATATATCCATACAACAGAATATTGTTTGGCCATAAAAGGCATACAGGTACTGATACTTGCTACAACACCAATGAACCTTGGAAACATTACTATAAGTGAAGTAAGCCAGTTGTAGAAGTCCACATATGACATGATTCCATTCATATGAAGTTCCAGAAGAGGGCAGTCTTCAGAAAGACAGAAAGTAGTTGAGTCGGGCTCAGGGGTTGCTTGGGGTTGGGGGTCATGGGGGGACACAAAGGCGGGAGTTAAAGAGTATGGGATTTCTTTTTGAGATAATGCAATACTTTGTGTTGTCTTTTAAAGATTTTTTTTTTTTCTTTTAAGTAATCTCAAGCCCCAGTGTAGGGTCCAAACACACAACCCTGAGATCAAGAGTCGCGTGCTCAACCGACTAAGCCAGCCAGGCGCCTTATGGTGACGCAACGGTCTAACATTGACTCTAGTGATTGTGTACTGTAGTGATAGCATACCTGTGACTCTATGAAAAACCACTGGAATTGTACACCGTGAATGGGTAAATTGTATGGTGTGTGAATTATATCTCAATAAAGCTGTTTTTAAAACATTTTTAAGTGCACCATATCGGTAATCTGAAAAGTAAAGAAAATCATGCTATAAAATGCCTGATACATTATGCAGTTTCATTTAAGTTTTCACTGCACCAGTATTTCCAGAATCGCGGCACAATTATTTTTTCTAATATTAAACAAGTCACCATCATCTTCGTGTCCCCAGGGCTTGCAGAGAAAAATTGTAACTCCTTAGGTTGGAATTCAGCTTTCTTCACAATCTAGCTTTGTACTAACCATCAGAAAAAAAAAATTCTGTTTCAAAAGTTATATGAGCACAAGTAAGTAATTAAAACCATGCAAAGGGTATGCAGTGAAGAGTGTAAATCTCCTTGCTCTTTCAAATTCCTAGTTTCCTTCCCTACTGGCAACCGCTTGCCCATTTCCTGTGTATCTTCTCCGAGATGTTTACTACGACTCTGTACCCAACCTATTGTGATCTGCCCATGCATATTCCACTATTCAGGACCTAAAATTGACTGTCTTTATTATTAACGATGAGTTCATATGCATAAAAGTTAAATTTCCCACTGAAAGTACAATTATATGCTATATTTTTAAAACTTTCACCCATAGCACCAAAACTCCAGGAACTTCTACACTGTGGATATCCCAGTAAATATTTGTGTATTGGGAAGATTAGAGGAAACTTTGACTCCCCGCCCCTCCCCTGCCCCCACCAAAAAATCTTGGCTCTGTGGTGACAGTAGAGACCTTAACAAGGCAAAAGAGATGAACAGAAATAAAGGTGTATGGAGGATATGTTCTGGAATGTTTTCACAAATGCACAGGGGCAAACACAACACAACGAACTTCCATTGAGAATAACCCAACTTGATAATTTTACATACCGGCTGCTGGTAAATCATACTCCCCAAGTGGAAATTCATAGCCAAATAATTGTGCTCATGAAATGTTACAATTATACCCGCTAAAGCAATACTTTTTTGTCTTGAGGTCAATGGGATATTCTATTAGATTACAAGTTCATTTCGAACACGTAAAAGATTTTCTTCTTGTAGCTCAAAAGCTGACAATGAAGATAACAATGAAACAATTGCTCTATTCATATCTCTGTATTTGATTCTTGGTATTGAGAAAAATAATTTTCTCTTTAAGTAGCTTTTGTAACAGTTTGTCTTCTTTTCACATCTTTTCACACTTTTTTTCTAGATGTTTTTTGACTTTTTTGAGTTAGTTCCCATTATATTTACTTCCTTTCTTATTTCTACATGCTTCATGATATTGAATGACAATCTTAGTTTTTGTACTCTTTCTGTTTTCATTTTGCCTCTCAAATTAGGAACTAAGCAGATATTCCCTTGAAGATCATGAAAGTGTGATGGATTCATCTTGCATTTTAAGTAATAATACTGTTTTGAGATTCTGGTTCTCCAAGATCCACCAGTCTTTGGCTTTGCAGGGTGTTATTAATGACAGCACATTACCAACTTACCTGGACTGAATGGTTGCAGTGAAACTAATAAACTTCACTCATTAGTGACTTCGATGAATGAGCAGTCTGAGTTGATTAGCATTTGAAAATGAACAACAAACCCCTTTACAATGTGGAAAGAAACAGTTGAAATGCCTAAGTGATTTAGTTAAAATTTTCAGTTGCAGAACTTCAACTTGGTCCTTGATATGTTTAGTTATTTGTACTGTTATTAAAATCACGATACGGTTAAATATTTCAGGTCTTCTTTCTGGAGGGCAGTGATTAATTCCACATCTTATTTCAAGATTTCTTTTCAGCCATGCACCTTAACTTGACTTCATCTAATATGCAAATAGACCAAAATATTTGCATTTCAAAAGATCAGAAACATCCCAAATTAATTCCAAATTTTTGTATACTTTTTAAATAAGTTTGGTGATCAACATCTGAGCTTAAACATTTAACTTCCATAACCTCATCCATCCATGTAACGTGTTTAATAAAGCATATTTAATAATATGTTTACTTAAGAGACCTTCAAAATGCTAGTTAACAAATGATAGAAGGATGTATACATTTGAATACCTTAATATTTGTTAAATGGTGCTCATTACAGACAATGAAATGATCCATTGGTAGAGCTTCAACTGCAGACCCAGACATGACAAGCTATTTAGTGAACAATTTACTGAGTGTCTCATTACCTTTTCCCCAACCACAGACATGTAAGTTCATTCTATTAACCTTAATAAGGTTGCTTTTGAAGCTCTTTACTTCTAAGATTTAAATGGGAACTCTCATATGTCAGCCTCCAGCGGAACTGAAATAACCAGACCAGTAAGGCAGATGCACTGTGTTAAAGATTTCATCTGCTACAGATGAGTTAGGATGCTCCCTTTTGCTTAAGTAAAGCTATTTATAGTGTGTTGGAAAATGAAAACTTAAGCAAGGAATAGGCTTTCTGTATCCTCGGAGCACGGATGTTCCTTCATCTTTTCAGGTTAGTGAAGCACATCTCTCTCTAGGGCTGACCTATATAATCCTCAGCCCAGAAAGTTATTCTAAACAGAATAATTTGAAAATCCATGAAGTGTATACATTAAAATTTAAGTTACAAAGAGTTTTCATGTTTCTAACAGAACCAAGACAATATTCAATAGCTGATTTTGTATGTCCAACACACCCGAAGATTTGGTTCTTTACAAATGGAATAATTGCATATTTTAAATGTGTTTTACTACTGAATGAAATAAAATAGTGTTCAGATGATCCATAGTTTTTTGTTTGTTTTATAAAATAATGGGAAATACTGAGTCTTACAAGTTAAGTCATCCTAACATCTTTTTTAAAAATGTTTATTTAGGGGGCGCCTGGGTGGCGCAGTCGGTTAAGCGTCCGACTTCAGCCAGGTCACGATCTCGCGGTCCGTGAGTTCGAGCCCCGCGTCAGGCTCTGGGTTGATGGCTCGGAGCCTGGAGCCTGTTTCCGATTCTGTGTCTCCCTCTCTCTCTGACCCTCCCCCGTTCATGCTCTGTCTCTCTCTGTCCCAAAAATAAATTAAAAAAAAATAAATAAATAAAAAAGAAAATAAATAAATAAAAATGTTTATTTAGTTTTAAGAGAGAGAGAGAAGAAGAAGAAGCAGAGAGAGGGAGACACAGAATCCAAAGCAGGCTCCAGGCTCTGAGCTGTCAGCCCAGAGCCAGACTCAGGGCTCGAACCCACAAACCGTGAGATCATGACCTGATCCAAAGTCGGACGCTTAACTGACTGAGCCACCCAGGTGCCCCAAGCCATCCTAACATCTAACCTTTCTGTCCCATCTCTGACAAGTAGCTGCTCAGCCTCTGCTGGAAAATGGGGAGTCACAGAGAACCAAATGCTTCATTGTTGAAGAGTCCAGGATTGATAAATTCTTCCTTATGTTTAATCAGAAGCAGTACTCAGTAATTTCTGTTCATTCTACCTCTTAGAGAAATCTAAATCAGTCTAAATTCAAGGGGTAAATAAAACCGTAGATGATTTTAAAAAATGCATTTCAAGCTTGGTTTTCTTGATTCCTTGATTAAATAGCCCAATTGGTGGACAAGAATTTCCCAAGTAATTCTATTTACTAGAATTTCAGTGAGCAAGGGAAGCCCTAATATGAAGAAAAAGGTATTGTTGGCATCTGAGAGATCAAAGGTGTACTTGTGAATACTTTTCCTCTCACTTTTGTGGCCTTTCCTCTACTTTCTTCATTCTTCCCTTTAAATTAAAACTCCTTTCCACTGGGGATGATTTCAGCTGGGTTCCTCTCTGATGAAAGCAAATGACATTGTTATTCCAGAGATATTTGTTAGAACGAGTGAATCCAAGTGGTGAAATATAGAGAGTAGAATATTTTTGCACTTTTTACCACTCAGAGAAACCATTTTCCTCTCCATTTATCCCAAGTAAGCCACTGGGGTGGGGGTGGGGGGGTCGAATACATAGAGTTATTTGCATTGCTTATTAATGCACACATATTATTTGTGAAACACTTTGCACCTTGTGGGGAAATAATGCCTTTAACACTAAACCCTACAGTGGGATAGCTTCTACCTCTCTGGCAGGAATTTATCCTCAAGGTCCCATAGCAAAATGTCTTTCTCTTTCAAATGCCAGTGTTAAAATTGAATTCCATCTTTGTTTGCACTGTGTGGACTCAAACAAAATCTCAGCTTACATAATGATGCATACCCACAGCACCTGAAAACTCCTCCTTTTTGAAGATGTGATAAATGAGGATTGCAGCTGAAACTTGGTTGCCAGAGGTAAAGGCTAAGTGTGAATTTGAACTGGAGCCAAAGCCTGATGCTTAGTTGGACATTAAAACTGTTGGGTGGTCTTATAACATATGCCTGGTGTTTGTTTCACTGGGCCAATTGGCCTTCTAAGTGTACTGACTTCCAAGTTTCATCCCACACTCTGAGACACTACCTGAGAGCCAAGAGACATGAAATTGTTGACACAAGAGGATATAATGTTTGTAATAAAATATTCCATCTGTCTCTTTTATATCTGTGCATTTTTTTTTTTTTTTTTTTTTTTTTTTTGAATTATAGGGCACTTAAGATGTTCAGGCAATCAAGTTTTGGACAGGCTTAACGTTTAAACTTTGCTATGAGTTTCAAGCCACTCACTCTGTGAACTTCCTAGATCCATGTAGATTTAACAAATGTGTTCATTTAAGGTTTAATGGAATTAACCTTTTTAATTCTTAGCTTTTTAAGAATTTACTTCCAGTGACGTGACATGACATTACTAATTGCTTCTTGTGTTCTAAATAGGCATTCTGGGTTCTTTTTTACGAAGGCTTAAGTTTCTTTTTGTACTGAAAGTTACAAATGAAGTTTTCACCGGCAAAGAAGGTAAGAATAAAGAAGGGAAGTGGTTGGTTTTAGCCTATTTAGAATATGTGGTGACTTATGATAGATGGAGAACTATATTCCATTGTGTACCATAGGAAAATTTTCTTAGACTTTCTTGGCCTCAGATTCCCCACTCATAAAATGCATATTAAAATGTCACATTTTATCAAATCTAAGCCACCGTTGATTGTGACATACACCATGATTTTATGTAACTAAGGAAAACAAAATACTCCATAACCTATAGCATAACACTTTCTTACCCTTGAAATTGTCATTTGACACTCATTGAAAGGGCTTTGTTTTTTAGCTTTATTTAGACACATTTAATCATATGTCAGATTTGTTTCTATGATTTTCTGTGTTCACAATAATTCTCAATGCAGTAAAAGAAAGAAAGAAGAAAGAAAGAAAGAAAGAAAAAAAGAAAGAAAGAAAGAATAGTATTATCAACAATCTGATACACAATTATCTTGTTGTATATTTTGCCTTTGTACTCAGAGCCATCAAAGTCTTCCGGGTATTACGGACAGCTCCAGTCTCAAATACACTTCCCTCTAATTCAGTACATCGGCATGAGTAGCTTTTAACAATAACTCCCTGTGAGACTGACCCATCAGGCACCCAAGTGTGCAAGCTGGGCTATCCTACTTGCTCTCTTTCAATTTCTATCTCCTCCCGTAACAGGGAACCTTTAAAAAAAACGATAGCTCCATTCTGTCAAGCTTTACAGACTTTAGGGCTTTATATAAATTCCATTGAACCTACATATTCTAACTTGATGGCCTTATCCTAGCTGAACACTTGTACTGAACTACCTCACAGTCAGTAGAAGTATCTTTGGAATCGCTTGGCACATGCCTCTACGATTCACTTTCCCCTGACTCATCATGCAAGGATACAGTACCGCAGAATTTATCTCTCTACATTCAGTAACCTTCCTGGTTCACTCAACCAAATGAGAAAAGCATTAGACCACCTAATGTAAAAATAAATCCCTCACTGTGATATTTGGAAAGATTAGAAGTGTTTCTGGTTCATATGTAAACTCCCTTCCTCTCTGTAATGAACACAAAACCCAGTCGGTTAAAATTCCTCACTCTTGTGTTTTCGATAAAAGCAAAGAGTGAATTAGTAAGGGGAAAATAGGAAAAGCTAGTCTGCTCTCACCAGTAATAGCATGTGTGTTCCTGTTCATGAGAATAAGATGGAAAGCTTATCCTGTTAAAAGCAACACATTTAAAATTCTGTGGGTTTTCCAAATTTTGAGACGTTTAGTGACTTTATGCTTACGATATCTTCTCAACTTGTATCTTCTCAAATTGATTAAGTCTTCCTTTAAGTGACCCAGCCACATATCATTCCAAGGGGAGTCCTAACAAAGGGACTTGGGAAGCCGCTGGATTTTCATCCCGAGATGATGTGCTCCTCTACTGCCCTCTCCTGTAAGTATCAATAATATCCACAAGGCTGACGGAATGGATGCTATTGTTATTAATTGAAAGCAGAATATCTAGTAGACGCTCTACTATGGAAAGAAAGAAAGTGCAGAGATAACCTTTAAAAAAGTGGTAAATTTTCATTATAAATCACCACAAACGGTGCTATTTTAAGTCACCATTACTAAAAAAAAAATGTTCCAACAATACAAAGCCCACTAAGCAGAGTTGGTTATATTCGTAACAGCAAGAGGTAATTATCGCCAGATCGCATGTTAGAACACTTTTCTTCACTCCATGGTAAGTAAATGAGTTAAAACATGAAGCGTAGTGAAGAACATACACTAACTTCTGCTCCCAATTTCCTCTTTTTAAATATCTCCTCTCTTT
The DNA here is from genome assembly GCF_018350215.1 of Panthera leo. Taxonomy (NCBI): domain Eukaryota; kingdom Metazoa; phylum Chordata; class Mammalia; order Carnivora; family Felidae; genus Panthera; species Panthera leo. The sequence continues at coordinate 156,936,300 of NC_056680.1, read as the reverse complement.
ACTGAGAAGAGAAAAGATACTCATTTTTCCTCTCTTATCAGAACTGGAGTGTAATATAGAGTCACTTATTTGCTCTTGTTTATAGCTGGGTCAATTTCACTTTAACAGAAGCTTATTCAGATTAAGCCTCCTGATATTTCTTTAAGAAAGATTTTTTTGGGGCGCCTGGGTGGCGCAGTCGGTTAAGCGTCCGACTTCAGCCAGGTCACGATCTCGCGGTCTGTGAGTTCGAGCCCCGCGTCAGGCTCTGGGCTGATGGCTCGGAGCCTGGAGCCTGTTTCCGATTCTGTGTCTCCCTCTCTCTCTGCCCCTCCCCCGTTCATGCTCTGTCTCTCTCTGTCCCAAAAATAAATAAAAAACGTTGAAAAAAAAAAAATTAAAAAAAAAAAAAAGAAAGATTTTTTTAATGTTTATTAATTTTTGAGAGAGAGAGAGAGAGAGTGAGCAAGGAGGGGCAGAGAGAGAGGGAGACACAGAATCCAAAGCAGCCTCCAGACTCCATGTACTCAGCACAGAGCCCGACATGGGGCTCGAACCCACACCGCAAGATCATGACCTGAGCCAAAGTCAGACACTTAACCGACTGAGCCATACCCAGGTGCCCCAAGCCTCTTGATATTTCAGTGTCTTCTTTCTGTTTTGCCTTCCTTTCTCCCTTCAACAAATATTTATTGAGCATATTCTGTACCTCCGGTATCTTATTGAGAGCTGGAACAAGACTGGTTCCTGTCCTCATGGAACTTAACAGTCTATGATTAACAAACAATTGCGAGAATAAGTATTTTTAATTATAATTTTCCAGAACATTACAGATTGAGCAAGTAGTAGTTGTAAAGGACCCTAATTGGGCTACGGAAACATAACTGAGAGGTCAGCATGCTAAAGAAATGTGGTATGTGAATCTGGAGAATAAGGCATGGGTAGAATATGCTGGATCTTTTAGGACATGTTAATGATCTGGGCCTTTATCTCCAGAGTAGTTGGAAACCATTGGTCATTTTAGGCAGAGGAGTGACATAATCAGACTATGTTTAAGAGAGATAACTATGCCATCTGTGCGGGTCAAGTGGGGAGAAGACTGGATGCAGATTTTTTTAGGAGATATTGCCTGAGTCCTGTGAAATATGACAGAGGCCTGAAATAAGGAGAGAGTGGATGAGTTGGAGAAATTTTTAGAAGGCACATAGGAATAAACTCATCATGTAAGCAGAGGAGGCATGTAAGTTTCTTTGTTAATCAAAACAAAACTTGCCCGACTGTACCTTCTACCTTACTCATACAGCTGCACCAAGCACATAGAAATCCCAACATTTAAAGGAATTTTAGGCATGTTTTAGATATACGTCATCTAAACCAATATAGAAGGCATATCCTTCCATGATAAATATATTGAAATTTTAAATACATTTAATTATACAAGTGTGTGAATATGTATGCATGTATTTGTTTTGTGTATGTTTGTGTATATGTATATCATGTAAATATGTACATGGATGTACATATATGTATATATACACATACACATACACATACATACATGTGCAAGATGATTCAGCTGCTGCTAATGAGGATTCAGAGCCTGCTCTAGACCTTACAGTGGGGGACCTTTAATGTACACGGAAGAACATTTGGGACTCAGGTGGTGGGCTTGCTAGAAGCAAACCTTTGTATGATGCCACTTCTATTCATGAACTGAGCCAGGAAAACCATAAAGAAGCTTCCTTGCACCTTAGTCAGTGTGTTAAAGGGAAAGTAACTTTAATTTTAAAACCAGCCAGGAATAAACTAGCCTGAAATTTCTGCTACACATTGGTGCAAAAACTAAACTGAAAATCTACAGTAAAATCTAATTCAGAAATGTTGAAATCCAAAGGCTGTTTTCATAAGCAAACACAAAAATGCTGCTAATATGTAATCAAAAATTTTAAACCACATGAGAAACAAATAACAATATGAAAGAGTCAGTAGATAGAATCAATAGGAAAATTAAGGCAAAAACTACAGGTGACTTCACAATCTGAAAAGGACTATAAAATAAGCTTAAAATAACTGAAAAAGTAGAAGAAAGAATAGATGTCCTAATAATACAAAATGGTATGAATAAAACATCAGTTGTATCCAAAAATGAATTAAAAAAGCAATTCAGAAAACATCAAAAAATTAAGAGAAAATATCTTCAGAATATGGTTAAATAGCAGAAAAAAATAAAATTGAAGAGAGAAGTATAAGAGGACCCTAATCGAAAATAAAAGATTTATTTTCTAGAGACATCTTACCAAAAAAGATCTGAACTCAGGAATAATTGAATTTCAGAGTGAGATGCCCAAAAGAATGGTTCTATGTGTAATGACTTTTATGGGGAAGGATAATGAAATCAATCACCCATTCTATCATGTGGATCAACAGTCAAAAGCACTTCATCATAAGCACAGAACTTCTAAAGAACTTTGTGGGATTTAAGTTTTAATCTTCAACGTAATGAAAAGAACTTCCTCCCATATAGACATATGCGGCACAAGATCTGCTTTTCTGCATAAACAACTAGAAAACTGCATAAAATATATGAAATAGAGCAGAAATGTGATGCCTGAGAAAAGAGAAACAAACAAGATGAGCTCTATGATCATTTCAGTTTTCTCTCTGGAAGCAATTTCTACATTACAGCATAGACAGAAAAAAAAAAGTAAAACCAACTTCCTCACTGAGATGAAAAGACAGACATAAAAATTTGGGGAGGCTAAGGTGGCTGAGATTTTCAGGGCAAAGAACCAGGGAACCATGCAGAAAAGGAGCTCCAGAGAGCTGCATAGGCATTGTTTCAAGTCTTTGACTGAATCCAATTCTAGTCATGCATTAAGAACTCTACAAGGCCAGCCAAAACAACATCTGGAAAACAATAAACTAAAAAATTCCCAGACTTCAAACAGGGTTGGGAGATATTGGAATTCCTATCAGCCAGAGAGGAATGCACTTGTTAAATACACAAGACATTCACTAGAGACCTCAGAGGAGTCATGCCTTAGTTCTAGGACCAAATAGTCCTAGACGAAAGGCTACAGTACTGTGGACCCATTCTAGCAAAGCCTGAAGACAAACCTCAAAAAGGATAAAACAGATCCTCAAGTAATTTAACTGTCTGCCAAAACAAAGTTCAAGATCTTTAAAGGAAGAAAACAAAATTCACTCAACTACACAAAAATTATAATGTCTAGCACCTAACCAAATATTGCCAGACATGCAAAGAAGCAGAATTACTTGACCCATACTGGAAGGCAGCAAGGGAGGGGAGGCTATACAGAGATCCCCAAATGGCATGGAATTAGCAGATAAAGACTCTTAAAAAAGCTATTACAATTATGCTCAAGGGTTTATAGGAAAAGGGAAGATATTTTTAGAAAAAAAAAACAAAACTTCTAGCATTGAAAAATACAATACCTGAAATGAAAAATTCACAGTAACATCAACGTCATGGCGACAAACAATGTCCCTCATACTTTTCCCCCTCCTGAACAACAAAAATTCACCATCCATCCACAGACAAAAGTGCCATTGAGGGAGCTATGGGATCCAGCACCATATACCAAGGGATCTGGGAGGAATCTTGCCAACCCATGCATGGGGTAATTGGCAGACAGACCCCAGTAGCAGGTGTGGACCCTGCATCCATTCATGAGCCAGCTCCAGCCCCACTCAACCATGATCTGGAAGCCCCTGGAAAACACCGTCTTAGTTAATCATTCACATCTGAGAAAGCATTTGTGGAAGTACAGGTTTCCAAAGGAAAAGATCCAGCACACCATTAGAGCCAAAAAAAAAATGAACTTGGACACATGAATTTGGATGGTTGAGAGGCAACTTGACTTTACCCATATCATCCCTCTCCCAAGGCAGCACAGCTGAGGGCCCTTGCCAAGCCAAACATATTACAGGAAAGGGATGACATTAACTAATATCTCCTCATGGTCATAGATGCAAAATCTTTAACAAAATATGAGCAAATCAAATCTAGTAATATATAAAAAGGATAATATATTATGACCAAGTAATGGAGTTAATATTGGTTTAACATTTTAATATTAAGCAATATGATTATAATATTAACCGAGGTAAATAGGAAAACCATATAATCTATAATCGTAATCTTAAATCATGTAATCATATAAATCTTAAGTCCTATAATCTTAACCAGTGGGGGAAGAAAGACATTTCACAAAATTAGCTCAATTACAGTGAAAATCTCAGCCAGCTAAGGAATAGAAGGAAAATTCCTCAACCTGATAAAGCACATTCATGAAAAACCTATACGTAAACTCATAATTAATGGTAAAAGACTAAATGCTCTATGCTTAAGATTTGGAAGAGGGCAGGGAAGTCTCTTCTCAGTGTTTCCTTTCAAAATTATACTGGAGGTCCTATCCAGTGCAATAAGGCCAAAAATGAAAATAAGTTAATAAAAGACATACAGATTAGAAAGGAAGACATAAAACCACATTTCACACAAAAATGATCAGATTTGCACACAACGTGATCTGGAGATTCTAAGAAATCCACAAACACAGTTAAATGACTAAAGGGTAAATTTAACAAGATCACAGGATACAAGTCCAGGGTAACAGATAAATTATATTCTATATACTAACAAGAAACAATTGATGTATAACAGTTGATGTATAAGTGTCTCATAAGTGGCACAACCCCAAAGTATGTGTTTCCCAGTACTTCCCATAGGACGTAGCTCCAGTCTCCCATAGAGATACCTGGTGTATGCACCCTTCTGTAGCCCCTTCTTTAATCATTCCACCCTTGACAAGTGCTTCTGTACCTCCAAATAAACCGCAATTGACCCCTAAACAATGTGGGGGTTGGAGGTGCCAACCTCCTGTGTAGTTGAAAATCCAGATACAACTTTTGACTCCCTAAAGTCTTAACTACTAATAACCTAGTGTTTACTGGAAGCCTTACCAATAACATAAACAGTTAACACGTATTTTGTATGTTATATATATTAAATACTGTACCCTTACAATCAAGTAAGCTCAAAAAGGCAAATGTTATTAAGAAAATCGTAAGAAAGAGAAAATGTATTTACAGTTCTGTACTGTATTTATAAAAACAAAATCTACACGTAAGTGACCCATGCAGTTCAAATTCATGTTGTCAAAGGGTCAGCTGTTTTAGGTTCTGTTCCTGAGAAACCCAAACCAAATCAAGTGGCTACACCATTGGCCTGGAGTTGAGGTCACCATGACCCTACCTGTTGATGCCTCCATCCTAAGGAGGATGGAAAATGGATCCTCTGCCTACAGACAAGCCCAGACTGTAAGTAGGTAAAGTTAGGAACTACAGGCTTTGGGGGTCTCTACAGTGGGTGGTACCAGGGGCAATGCCTATAGGAGCTGTTTTGAATTGCTTCCTTTATCAGCGTGTGATGCATCATGATTCCTTCATCGATGTCGTGTAATGATGTCACTTTCAGCTCCCATTAATGTCTGCAAGCAGTCAAAAGTCCGTAACCAATGACAAAGAGACAGTGATATCATCTTCACAGTCTGTCTACTTTTTCCCTCTTCACGCTCTAAAGTTAAACATTAATTCCAAAGAAAGGCGGGAAAGGAAAAGACGTGAGAGAGGAGGATGTTTTTCTCCTGCACTCAAAATTACTACCCCTGCAAGGGTCATTTGGAAGATGAAGAAAGTTTTTAATCAAATATGAGATCTAAGTTTTACAGTGAGTAGCCCAGAGTTTTAATAACTGAGCCTATTTTCATATTTAGATTTTTAGTTTAATATTGAATTTTTGTATTAAAATAAACATATTTGGGGGCACTGGGGTGGCTCAGTCTGTTGAGCATCCAACTTTGGCTCAGGTCATGATCTCACAGTTCGTGAGTTCAAGCCACACGTCAGGCTCTGTGTTGACAGCTCAGAGCTTGGAGCCTGCTTCAGATTCTGTGTCTCTCTCCCCTGCTCATGCTCTGTCTCTCTCTCTCTCAAAAATAAACGAACACTAAAAATTTTTTTAATTAAATAAAAACATATTTAATACTAAAAGTGACCAAAAAGTATAAATTGGAATAATGTCCTAAATGAGTCTGGTAGTCACCAGGAGATAGAGGTGGGTAGGGGGTGGGATCTGGGGTTTCAAACAGAGCACAGCTCCCAGTAGTCATTGAAAAATAAACATGGGGACATGTAAGTACATATGAATATATAATAAATATATATACATAAATACCATCTAAGTGAGCTGTCTCTATTCCCTGGAGCATGCACATATATCTAACAACTGAAAAAATAAAGCATGGTTTTTGGATGATGCTTCTGAAGGATGTTGGTTGTAAATACATCCAAATCACCTGGATTGTCAGGATTTCTGAGAACGTGGCCTCAAAAATCTTCATTTTTTTAATTAAAACAATTGTTTAAGTTTATTTAGTTTTGAGAGAGACAGAGACAGCATGAGTGGGGGAGACGCAGAGAGAGAGAGGGAGAGAGAGAGAGAGAGACAGCCAAGCAGACTCCGCATTGTCAGTGCAAAACCCGACATGGGGCTCTAACTCACCAAACAGCCAGATCATGACCTGAGCCTAAACCAAGAGTCGAACACTTAACTGATAGAGCCACCCAGCTGCGCACAAAATCTTCATTTTTAAACAAGTTCCTCTTGGGGCACCTTGGTGGTTCAGTCAGTTAAATGTCTGACTCTTGGTTTCAGCTCAGGTCATGATCTCATGGTTTCATGAGTTTGAGCCCCACATTGGGCTCTGGGCTGATGTGCGGAGCCTGCTTGGGATTCTCTCTCTCTCGCCCTCTGTCTCTACCTCTCCCCTGCTCAGGCTGTCTCTCTCTCTCGAAACAAATACATAAATTAAAAAAAAAAATTTTAAACAAGTTCCTCAGGTTAATCTTAAGAATATTACAGTTTAAAATTATTGTTCTACATATTATCCTGTACCTTGCCTTTTTTGGAGATATTTCCTCCTACTTTCTTGTTCTTTTTAAAGATTGTGTTGGCTATCCTGTATCCTTTGTAATTCCACATGTAATGTAGAATCACTTTGTCAATTTCTATAGTATAGAAGGTCTGCTTCATTTCATTTAATCACTGAATCGGATTGTCTTGTCTTATTTAATTTATACAGTCATTCCTCTATTTTGGATATTTTTAACTTTTTTGCCATTTCAAACCATGCAACAATAATATCTGTGTGCATATGTTATTAAAAAGTATGCAAGTACTGTTTATTCTCAGGCAGGTTCTTAGAAGACTGGACAAGGTATGTGCATTTCAAATAATGATAGACATGATCAAATTCACTACCAGGAAAGGAATTAACTCCTTATAATATGTAAATGTGTATGAAACTGCCCATTTCCTCAAGTCCTTTTAAACACTAGATAGTATTTATCTTTTCTGGTTTTTTTTTTAATTTTTTTAGTATTTATTTTTAAGAGAGAGAGAGAGACAGAGTGTGAGTAGGGGAGGGCCAAAGAGAGAGGGAGACACAGAATCTGAAGCAGGTTCCAGGCTCTGATCTGTCAGCACAGAGCCTGATGTGGGACTTGAACTCATGAACCATGAGAACATGACTTGAGCCGAAGTCAGAGGCTTAACCAACCTAGCCACCCAGGCCCCTCCATTCATGAATTTTGCAAGTTTTATTGATTTTGTTTGTATTTCCATAGTTATTAGAGAGTTGGGCATCTCTGATGTATTTATTGACATTTTTTTCCTTCTTCCATGAACTGCTTTCTTTTTTTCTTATTGATTTGCAGAAGCTCTTTTTATGTTCTGGATAGTAGGTTTTTGCCTATTATTTATGCTGCATATATTTCTTCCCTATGTGCTGCTTGTCTGTTTAGGTTGTTTTTCTCTTTATAAAAGTTTGAAATTTCTCAGTCAAATCTGAGTTGACATCTGAATTTTGTTTATTACTGAGAAAGACTTTCCTCATCCAAATATTATTTTTTAAAATTCTTACTCAAAAAGGATTTGACTTTTATATTTAGCTTTTACTACATTAAAAATTATATGGTGTGAATTAGAGATTTATTTTTATTCATTTGCATGTATAGATAATTGCATCAAAGATATTTATTAAACATATCACTATATTTTTTGTCTAATGTAAAATGTCACCTTTATCATAACCAAATTCCCACATATATGACTGTGTTTCTGAACTCTATTTTGTTCTTTAAAAAAATATTAGAAAATATTTTTTTTAATGTTTATTTATTTTTGAGAGAGGGACAGACAGACAGAGGGTGAGCAGGGAAGGGGCAGAGAAAGAAAGAGACACAAATCCGAAGCAGGCTCCAGGCCCTGAGCTGTCATCGCAGAGCCCGACACGGGGCTCGAACTCATGAGCCGCGAGATCATGACCTGAGCCAAAGTCAGACGCTTAACTGACTGAGCCACCCAGGCGCCCCTAAAAAAACATTTTTTTAATGTTTATTTATTTTAAGAGGCAGAGACACACACACAGAGTGCTCGCGGGGGAGGGGCAAAGAGAGAGGAAGACAGAATCCGAAGCAGGCTCCAGGCTCTGAGCTGTCAGCACAGAGCTCGATGTGGGGCTCAAACTCACTAACTGTGAGATCATGACCTGAGCCGAAGTCGGATGCCCAACCGACTGAGCCACCCAGGTGCCCCTGAACTCTATTTTGTTCTTCAAAGTATCTGTTTCTATGCTTACGCTACCTTTTAAAAATTAGTGTGTTGTCATATTTTTCTTGACCTACTGGGAAAAGTCTCCTCTTACTGACCTTCTTTTAAAAAAAGTTATTATTATTGGGGCCCCTGGGTGGCTCAGTTGGTTAACCGTCTAACTTCACCTCAGGTCATGATCTCATGGCTCATGGGTTCAAGCCCCACGTCTGGCTCTGCACAGACAATGTGGAGCCTGGAGCCTGCTTCAGATTCTGTGTCTCCCTGTCTCTCTCTCTCTCTCTCTCTCTCTCTCTCTGCCCCTCCCCTCCTTGTGCTTTCTCTCTCTCTCAAAATAAATAAATAGGGGCACCTGGGTGGTTCAGTTGGTTAAGTGGCTGACTTCGGCTCAGGTCATGATCTCAGAGTTCCTGAGTTCGAGCCCGACATCGGGCTCTGTGCTGACACCTCGGAGCCTGGAGCCTGCTTAGGATTCTGTGTCTCCCACTCTCTGCCCCTCCCCCACTCATGCTCTGTCTCTCTCTCTCTCTCTCAAAAATAAATAAACATTAACAATTTTTTTGAAGTAAATAAACATTTTTTTAAAAATTATTATTGCATTAAATTTATTAGAATTGCTTTTTAGGGATGAGTCTTCTCAATTAAGACCATGTATGTCTTACTATTTATAAAAATCTTTTACAGAAAACAGGACCAGTTTTTAACATTTCTTAAGGCCCCCCAAATTCTGTAATTTATTGATTGAAAAACACATAATCATCAAGACTACAGTGTATAAGGTAAGGCTTATAAGTACTGAAGAGTGGCAGGCTATGCTACCCAAAATATGCCACTGTGGCTTAAGGAACATTTTGAACTAAAGGCACTTGAAAAAACAGCAGGTTCAAGAGGAGCAGGCTGACCTCCCCTTGTCTTCCTGGAAGCAAGAAACAAACCTGGCACGTGACAGCTGCCCTCTCTGTATCAAGAGGAAAGAAACATTCTTACTACCAGAGACCCAGAGTGGAGGCGGAGAGAATTCTGTACAAATAGACCTTGTTAAAATAGCTCATCTTCTGTTGGCCTCCCCATATGTTTTCGTTACTTTTCCACAACTGCCTTTCTTCAACCTAGTTTGAAGGCATTTGGGTTTTGCCACTTCTTTGGGTTTTCATTTCTTTAGGAGGGCTACCATGTCCCATAAAACTTACATTAAATGAATCTGCTTTTCTCCTGTTAATCTGTGTTAAGTTAATTTAATTCTCAGGCCCAGCTGGAGACCCTAAGAAGATACAGGTGAAATTTTGTCCCCTGCCCATATTTATACATATATATCCTACATTTATATTATTCCTTTTAATTGTATTGGAGTGTATTGTATTGTATTGTATTATATTTTTATTTGGCAGAGAGAGAGAGAACAAGCAGGGGAGGGGCAGAGAGAGAGGGAGACAGAGGATCCGAAGCAGGCTCCAGGCTCTGTGCTGACCACAGAGAGCCTGATGCAGGGATCAAACTCACCAACCAGAGATCATGACCTGACCCCATGTGGGATGCTTAACCGACTGAATCACCCAGGTGCTCCTCCTTTTATGTTTTTAATCTTTAAAAAAAAAATGTTTTTTGTTTATTTGTTTGTTTGTTTAGAGAGAGAACACAAGCAGGGGAAGGGGCAGAGAGAAAGAAGAATTCCAAGCAGACTCCATGCTCAGGATGGAGCCTTACGCAGGGCTTGGTCTCAGGAACCTTGAGACTGTGGCCTGAGCCGAAATCAACAGTTGGACACTTAACCAACTGAGCCACCCAGGCGCCCCTCTATTATCCCTTTTAAATTCTTTTCTCTCCCCTTCACTAGTCCTCCTCCCTCTCAGTAGATAAAATTACTATATAACTCGCTACAAAAGCCAAAACTTTAGGAGTCAAAGCTGTGATGCCCCATATTTGATGCTTGGCCAAGAAGAGCTGATTGTGATCCCCAAATATATCCCAAATCCTTTCACTTTTGTGCTTCTCTACTGCAATCACTCAAGGGCAGTCATCATTTCTTAGGTGATGTGTCAATTCAGACTAAGGTTGGATAGTGTATAACCAAAGGTTGTGTGTCTGGGGGCGGGTGGTTACTAGATAAGATTGGCTTAACCAAGATAGAAGCTTTATTGCTCTTTCACAAATACAAATATGATAGTGTTCGAAACAAGATAAGAGTATGTTCCCTCTCAGTACTTAAAGGCAGTTGACTTCTATTGACTTCTGAAACAAGAATGGTTTCTAGTATGCCCGTGGCTTCCAGCCTGTGGGATGTCAATGCCTGGGAGTTCATGGAGTGGCCAGGTGTTCCCCAAGCCTTTTATGCATTGAGTATTATCCATAGGTTAAATAAATAATATGTATTCTATGGTATAACAGATATTTTTTAGCGATATGTCAATCCTTTCGTGGTTAATAAATCCTGCACATAGGGGCGCCTGGGTGGCTCAGTTGATTGAGCATCTGACTCTTGGTTTCCACTCAGGTCAAGATCTCACAGGTTCACGAGTTCGAGCCCCACATCAGGCTCTGTGTGCTGACAGTGCAGAACCTGCTTGGGATTCTCTCTCTCTCTCCCCCTCTCTTAGCCCTCCCCCTCTCGTTTTCTCTCTCTTTCTCTCTCTCCCTTAAAATAAATAAATAATCTTTAAAAAATCCTGCACATTCATATATATAATATATAAAATATATAGATTGTATATATAAGTTATATATATAAATTGTGTATATACACATAATAATGCATATGTATATAGAGAGAGACATACAGACAGAGACAGAGACAGAGAGAGGAAAAGAGAAAGAGCTCACTATGCACCATATACTATGTCTGGCCTGAGAATGTGAACAGATTAGGACAAGTCCCTGCCTTGTCATGGAAAAGAAGGTCAATAAATAAATGAACAAGTGTCCTAAAGAAGAGAAACAGGGTGCTAAGACAGAGAAGAGAGTAGCTGCGGGGAGATAATTTTAGATAAGAAAATCAAAGGCTTCTTTGAAGAGGTGACATTTGAGCTTGGAATGAGCCAATTATATGAAGAAGGGGGATGAACATTCTAGAAGGAAAATGAAATAGAAAGGACTCGTTCTGTTTAAAAAGCATGACAGGGGCAAGTTTGGCTGGATCTTCACATGTAAGGAGAAGATGCTTATATATGTAAGATAAAGTTGCAGATAGGCAAAGGGCAGATTATTCAACACCTTTCAGTTTGAATTTATCTTTAAATCAGCTGGTGAGTCTTAAGCAAGCAGGGACATGATCTGTTTCCGGTTTAGAAAAACTTTGGCTATTCTGGGGGCACTAGAGGAGAGAGGCAGGCAGGTGGACAACAGACAGTAGGTATTATGAAGTCTGGATATGGCACACAGGAGGTCGGCTGGCTTGCTCTCAACATTGAATCGTTTTCTGTTCAGCAATAGTACCCACTTTTGTGGGCGCTACTGCATCCCATCTAAAAAACTACATTTTCCATCCTTCCTTCAAACTAGGCGGGGTCACGTGATGAGGTACTGGCCAATTAGGTTTGACCTAAGTATTGAGTGAGACTTTCAGGAAGCCGCTAATGACGTCAGACTCACCTGAGTCTGTCCTCCAGGAAGACAGTGATAGCTTAGAAATTCCCCCACCCTCTTGTTTGCTGAACACCACTCCCCAACCTTTGTGTGTTCCAGGAAGAGGATTACTTCAATGAAATGCCCTTCCCCCTATGGCTTAGGTAAGACTCCTTCCACAATCTCTCCTGAATCTCATAAGACTCTCAGATGATTACCTGTGTTTACCAGAACCTCTGAGGAGGCCAGAGTCCCTCCAACTCCCCATTTTTTTTTAATTGAGATAGAATTGACATATAACATATTAGCTTCAGGTGTATCCAATGCCCCAGTCTTTGTCTCATGAATGATTAGCTGAGATTAGAAATATTTGCCTGAAAAGAGCTAAATATAGAGACAAATGTTTCCAGTTCAGCTGACTGAAATTTCCTCTGATTACAAAAAGTTTCCAGCTCTAAATCATCCCACCTGAGACTTGTCTATGCCTCCTATGAAAATCTAAGGCAAAATTACACTGTGATGATACTGGGACCTTAGGATCTAGGGTGTTTTATTGCAGTAGCCTGAACCAAATGATATCCTTCTTTGTCTTATGCATTTTGTCTTTCACATCCTTTTATAAGGCAGATAGTGCATCTTCCTTGGCCTTCTTCCTTCCTAATGCTTGAAATGTATAAGCTGAAGGCTGGAGCTCAGGCAGCCTTCTTGGGCCACAAGGTGGCATACATTTAAAATCAACTATACTGGGGCTCCTGGGTGGCTCAGTTGGTTAAGTGTCAGACTTCAGCTCAGGTCATGATTTTGTGGTTTGTGGGTTCTATCCCCACACCCGGCTATCTGCTGTCAGCATGGAGCCTGCTTTGGATTCTCTGTCCCTCTCTCTCTGCCTCTCTCCTGCGTGTTCTCTCACAAAATAAATAAGTAAATTTAAAAAAAAATAAGAAAATAAATGAACCATACTATACCAGCCTGTGGAAAGGGCTACAAAAGAACCATAAAAGAATGTAAAGCAATTACAGAGAGAAAAGAGATTAACTGTGAGGGGTCTGAGTGAATCTCACGGAAGACTTCTCAGAGATGACACTTTATATAAGTCTTAACAAGCATTTTTGATCGACGAATGAGCAAAAATGACGAGCATGATAGAATCTGATCCAAATTGACCTCGACAGGTGGGAATAAGTGATCAGTACAACAAAAGTTGGCTATTGGCTGGATTTATGGAATGAAATAAAAGGCAAATTAAAGTTATTTACCAAGGAGGCCAGAATAATGATGCTGGGGAAAGAAATGGAGACTCTGGGAGGAGCAATAAATGAATCACTTGATCAGAGGTAAGTAAATGGCCGAATCTTTAAGTGGAAATTCCCTAGAGGCAGCTAGAAACACTGCCTGAGCTGTTAAAGTGAGATTGGAAAAGGTATGCATTTTGAAGTTGAGAGTAGATGTAGATGAGCTTATGGAAGCTGCCTGGAGACTGGAAACTCCACCACCACCCCGTGGGGCTGTAGCAAGATCAGCTGTAGCAAGATCAGCTGTTGCAGCCTGTGGAGCTGGCGTCTGGGCGCATGGTCTCTTGTAGCTTCTCTCCAGCCGCTGTGTGGAGCAACACTGTTCTGAAAAGATTTTTAAAAAGTTACGCGAAGAAAACAGTGTTACTGGCTCCAGCGGTTTTGAGACATTCTGGGTATGGAGATAAACAGCTTCTTCTGGTCTTTAAGATATGTTTAAAGATGGATAATGTGTTATAAGTCCCAAAGGAGGTTGGTGATTGTGTGCCATGTTTTCAAAAGTTATTTCACTGCAGAACATTTTTACTGTAGAGTCTTTTGGAACAATACACCATGTATTTTGAACTTTATCCTTTCAAGAAAACGAGAGCGGAGTGGAAGATAATTGGTAAGGAAGATAAAGAGCCATCTTTGTACCCTGGAGAAAACCATATAGCTTGCTATTAGGAGTTCTTTCTATTGGAATCCATTGGAAATTTGTTTGAAGCTATGGACGCACTGCTCTGAAAATTGTACCACGTTTGTATGTGGGTTTCCCTCTTCGGAAGCCCAAAGTACGCCACTGTTAAGAATAATGACTCACTGAGTCACCTGGGTATCTCTGTCAGTTAAGTGTCTGGCTCTTGATTTTGGCTCAGGTCATGATCTCACAGTTTGTGAGTTTGAGCCGCGGGTAGGGCTCGACGCTGACCGTGTGGAGCCTGCTTGGGATTCTCTGTCTCCCTCTCTGTCTGTCCTTTCCCTGCTGGCTTGCTTTCTTTCTCTCTCTCAAAGTAAATACACTTAAAAAAAAAAAAAGAATAATGAATCATTAATTTTCCTTGAATACGTGTTTTTACAAACTTAAAATTTTAAATAAGCTGCAAGAGTATTAATGCATAAAATACAAAATATGAAATAAAAAATACTATTTCCCTCAGCCTATGGCCTCCTACGTTCTCCATCTCTTTTTCTCAGGGGTCACTTTTAACCCTTCTTTCTATGGATATCCAAATGCATTTAAAAATGTAAGTGGGATTATTCTGCCATTTGCATTCATTTAATTTATTAATTTAGTTTTAAATGTTTACTTAATTTGAGAGAGAGAGCACATGCGTGCACACAAGAGGGAGAGGGGTGGAGGGGAGAGAGAATCTAAAGCAGGCTCCCTGCTCAGCATGGAGCCCAACATAGGGTGATGCGGGGCTTGATCTCACCACCAGAAGATCATGACCCAAGGCAAAATCAAGAGTCTGGTGCTTAACCAACTGAGCCACCCGGGTGCCCCACCGCCATTTATTTGCATTTATAAAATTGATTCTGTCATGAACATTTCCCACAGGAGGGCATATTGATTTCATTTATTGTATTGATTTCGCTTATATCCTCGTATGATACACTATAATTTCCTATTCCCCTACCATTACTGTTTATTAATCCATTTAATAAATGTTTATTGAGTCTGTGTTATGGGTGAAGTATCCTGTTTCCTGGAGAATAGCAATGAACAAAACAGATAGGGTTGCAACTCTTAGGGAGCTAGTGAGAGAAGGCAAGTCATAAACAAAGAAACAAGGGAGTTAAAGAAGTTCAGATAGCTATGCGGGAAAACAAACAATCCCAGATGAGATAAATAGTAACTAGGGGAAGATTTATGCCCAGTCTTAATGAGTGAGCCAGCTGTGAAAAGAACTGAAGTAGCATTCCAGGATTTTGCCAACAATTTCATTATGAACGTTCAATAAGTTGTCATTGCTTGTTCTTTGCCAGCAACGGAGCTAGAGTATGAGGGTTCCAAGGTGAACTATTAAAAGTTGTTGCTCATTGTGTTGGAGCCTACATTTAAGGTAATGAAATAAAATATAAATGACCTTAACACAGTGACTGCAACAAAATAATTGCTCAATAAATGTAAATTTGTATTATTATTTAAAAGGGTTTTTTTTTTTTGCAGTCTGGCAAGTCAGTTTATCTCATTGTTCACATTGGCTTTTTTCCAAATTCTATTAATGCTGTCATAAAGGAAATTTTCAACTTTTAGTGTTTGTGGGCCCTGCTACTGGGCTCCCAGGGAAGCTGTATTTTAACATTTACCAAGGTCAAAATGGCTCCACGAAACCTCAAAGCGTGGGGTTGTGCCCCAGGCATACATTGTACATCTGCTTTGTTAAAGCCGAAAACAGCATTCTGAACACAAAAGATAAGAAAAAAAAAGGAAGAAACTTCCCTGGCTCCCATACATTAAAGTCAAACAGCCCTGCATATACTAGAAACTGAAGATCTACAACTTTCTGAAATGTCCTTTGTCTAATGATTTGTAACTTTTTATGTTAAAAAGCATACGTAGCCCTACAGCAAATGTTCCTTTGCCAGAGCAGTCTCTTGTGAAGATTGTGTATCTGGGGCGGCTCTCCTGACTGGGGCTCGACTAAAATTCCTTTCTAAAGGAAAGGAAATTCTAAAAGGTCTGTTCATTTTGTGTCAACAGTTGTGTTTTCCACGTGTTTATTTGCCATTTGAGTATTTTCTGTGATTTGCCTGTATGTATCCTTGGTCAACATTTTGCTGTTTTGTTTGCCTTTTGCTGATGGATTTGTAGTTCTTCATATGATCTGGATATAGGAGCACTTGTCTGTTATGATGAGGGAGCATAAGGCCCCCTGACAGGCTGCAAACACTGCCCCTCCCCATCGGCCCTTCCCAGGTGGGATATGTGTGCTATTCCTCAGGCATTCCTGGCTGCCCAAGAGAAAAGAAAAGAGGAGAAACAAATGGTTAGCTGATAGAGATCACAGTCCTGCAGGACCTGAGTCTCCATCCATTTACAAATATCTTAGGAAATCACAAGAAAATCGCAATCTTAACCAATAGCCTGATCTCCGGAAACCTATAGACTCCGTTTTCTGGAGCCCTGCATCATCCCTCCTTAGTGATGTGGGAAACAAGGGCAGAAGGAAATGGTAAATAGACCTCAATTTCCTTACAACCTGCAGCCCATTGACAACTACTTGAGGCAGGCAGAGTAAAACATTCCTCCAGGAACTCCCTATTGTCTTACTGTTAATACTTCCCTAGAGGGGAAAACAACCCTAGTTTGACAATAGCTAGGCCTCCAGGACCCTGTGAGTCTTCAGCAGGTGAAAATCTCACTGGAAATGTCCCCTGGACTTTACCTCCCCCAGCTCCCTAGTATTTCACCAGTGTCTCTTCATGGTCCCAGGGCAGCTCTTCCTGCCCACGCGTCCTGTCCCCGTGTTTTAATAAAATCACTTTTTGCACCAAAGATGTCTCAAGCATTCTTTCTTGGCCATCAGCTCTGGACCCCGTGAGCACCCCCCCATCACCCCCAAAACCTCATCATGTTATATGTGCACATACTCTCTCTCTAATGTCCCCCAGCTAGTAGGTGACATAGTTGATATGGCCTGTGTGCCGCAACTGTGACTGCAAACGCATAATATTTAATTAGCACTTGGGTTTAAAATTGTGTATGAGATAGGTGTACACTTGGCTTAAGAGAGGTTAATGGGAAAGATACCTGGAGGTTCTGTTTGATCTGGTAGCTAAGAAAGTGAACAACATAGACTGTGGTGAGCTCGTCTACGACGGGATCACCCCTGGAACATCGTGACCGGTGTCAAAGGTAAACATTCAAGGCAGTTAAACACAGATTTTATGTAGGAACTACTGACAGTAAGAGAAAGAGCTGAGCTCCGTTCTGATTTGTGCAGAAGTGATTTGGATGTTTTAAAGGGAGAAGAAGGGAGGGAGATGATGGGGACCTAGAGGTAAAGTCAGAGAAGTGAAGAGTTACAAAGGGTTGGTCAGTGTAAATGCAGTGAAGACCGCTGTGTTTGCGAGCTGGTGGCTGCAAAAGTTAGGGTTCTATCCTCCAACAGAGACTGAGAAACAAAGGCCCTATCCTTCCTGTGGACTATATTTCAAAGAAATGACTCTCAGGTTCCCAGAGAGAGAGAGAGAGAGAGACTTCTGAGTTAGAGATACATGCTCACGGTTGTAAGCCCTTTGAGAGGTCAGGGCCTCATCAGGTTTGCTTGGAACAAATAGTGATTCTGGCAGCCATGAGGTTGGGAACAAAAGACCCCAGTGATCAGAAAGTAATAACTGACGGACAAGATGGGTTCCCTGATGCCAAGGGAGGAAACACTAAAATTTTAAACGGGCCAAATGACCATGAGGAACAAAGCCAGTCACACAGCCTAAGGTGACAGGCTTGGCTTGCACAAAATTCAGCAAAATTTGCAAAAAGACCCCTGCAGCACATTGTATCATGCTCTCCGAAGGCCACCACATTCTGAAACTACCACTGGAAATATCGAACTGTATCCTGCTTGCCATTCTGCTTCGGAGATTTGTTGTTTGAGACAGGAGTCTGACCAGTCTCCATAAAAGGCACAGAATTTGTGTGTTTTGTCTATTTAACCTGAGCCTAATCCTTCCCTTTTAGAGCCTACTCTTTGTAGGTGAAAATGGCATTTCTCCATTTGCAAACTGCATGATAAAGCTTTTCCAATGGCTCTGACCAAATCCTGCAATTCCAGGTTTTTTTGTTGACCAGCTTTCTTAGGCGGACACTTCATGGGGTTTGGGGGAGCAGCCCTGGGGTCAACCTGGGGGCAGGCCCGCGCAAGGAGAAGTCACACTAGAAGTCGGTCAGGTGTCTTAGTCTTGCAGGCGTTGCCGTATGCTGAGGGATGCGCAGTTCTCACTAGTTCTTGGACCCACAATTTATGAGCAACATTAAACACGGAGAATGGGAACCAGGATAGCAGAGTCTGAAAATCACATCCCATTAGAACTTTGAGAGAACTGGGCTTCGCCTAGAAAAGGCAAAGCCTAGGTAGTTGTCGCGAGCGTGCTATGGAGGTGCACACATGAGTTATGAATTTCCACAATGTCAGCTTTATTCAGTCACAGAGCAAGATTAACATAATTGTAAAGCAGGTTCAGGATTTCAAAGTCAGTGACATTATGCTACCTGTTTGACTTGGCTTCTCACATGTCACACGAAGCAAAGCATATGATAGAGTCACCCAACAAACGAGATACAGCAAGGGGCAGGAAGTTAACAAACCAAAGTCAAAGTCAGTCTTGGGAGTGTGCAGTTGAGATAAGGGCTCCGACCAGTCAGGGTGTGCTCTTGGCACGTGCTGCTTATTATGTTCAAGCCGTGGAGAATCTCTGTTCAGAGATCAGTAGGGTAAAGCCTTCCGTGGCAGTTGCCTTTTTGATGTGGTCAGACAGGAAAGGACCGTTATCTAGACAGACTGACAGTTTGCTGCAAAGATCCTCCCTTTTTAAAGGCGTTTAATCAGTCTTCGGCCTTTGCAGACCTCCTTTGCTTTTGCTAGTTATCAGTTCTGGGTATCCTCAGCTTGTGGTATTTATGGCCATATCCGGCCTTAGCTACTCTTTGGCTGCTTACATCACTGCTTCACATAGATCAGCGACACGAGTGACTCTGTCTTGCTTTCTACGGTAGTAATAACTCTCTTCAATACCTCCAAGATAGTTATGAGAACCAGGGATCCCTCTAACCCACGGTGGGCCTGGGAGTGGGGGAGAACAGTGACAGGTGCAGGGAGGGGATTTTTGCCTCCAGTAAGAATTTTTTTTTTTTTTTTTTCTGGCGATTAGGGCTGCTCAGTTTTGGAAAAGGCTGCACGGCAACAGAGTGAGCTCTCCATCCTAGGAGTATTAGAGCAAATGGAACTGTAAGTATGCGGTTCAAAATTTCTTCCAACGAAATCTTTATTGACCTTTAAAGATAAAACAGGAAGTTATTTTGTCAGCAAAACGCGCTTATCCGGGAATAGCGAAGAATTGCAATTCAGGACGTGTAACCCGTGGCCAAACCACTGGCAAGCCCAGCAAAGGAGAGGACCGTTATTTCAGGAAGAAGAAGGAAGCCGGGGAGGGTTGCTTTGAACCGAAAGTTCACTGAAGTTCAAGGGAGAAAAGTGATGAAGTTTTCTCATTGGCTGAGTTGCTGGGGTTGCTAGGAGATGCGACAAACATCTTTTCCTGCTGAGGCCTGGGACTGTGGCTTCCTTCCCGTTGAAGATTCTTCCGTGGGGGTCTGTACTTGACAATTGTCCCTGCAATTGACAAGTCTTCTTATAATTGGCAGGAAGTGGTACAGCCTGAGGGCTCCACTTTGGTGAGGTTTCCCTTTATTAATTTTGACAACTTTCTCTGATTATGTTCAGCAGGAGGGGAGGAACGCGGGCGTGCTCCGTAAGGATACTGACAAGCAAGCAGGAGGTCAGAGAGCGTGAGGACCAGGGGACCGGGCTCTGGAAAACTGGGGCGTGTGCTGGGCTGTGAAGCCAGGTTGGGGAAGCTGCCGCTCGGTTTCGAGCTGACCGCGGCCTCCTTGCCAACTGCGGCGAAGAACGCCGGGCAGACACGCCACAGGCGGCGGGAGGGCAGCACCAGGGTAGCGAGGCGACTGCCGCCGGAGGAAGGGGGCGGGCGGACCGCCGGCGACGCCGGGCGCGCGCGGCCCGGCGGGGACGCGCGGCTCGCACTGGCCGCCGGCTCCGGAAGGGGGCGGGGCCGCCCCGCGCGCCCGTTACTTAAGCCTGCGAGCGCCTGCCGCGCGCCGCCGAGGCTCCTCAGCTGAGCTCGGAGCGGTCGATCGCTCTCGCTCGCGCAGCCGGCGCTCCGCTCGCCGCTGGCTCCACCCGCCATTGTGTAAGTGCGGCCGCCGCTCGGCGCGCCGCCCGCGCGTCCTGGGCGCGCGGGCCGCGGGATGGGGCGGGCGGCGAGGGGAGGGGGCGGCCGCCTCTGGCTCCTCAGTGCCCGGATGGTGGCGGGGCGAGGGGAGAGGGAGGCGCGCGGCGGCCCCCGGGGGCGCGCGTCGCTCCCGCCGCGGCCTCCCTCCCGGCTCCTCCCCGCCCGGCGGCGCGGGCCGGGCCGCCAGCGCCTGGGCGCCGCGGGGGCTCCGCCCGGAAGCGGACGCCGGGGTGCGGGATGGACGCGGCCGGCCCTGTGGCGCATTCGCGCGCTGTTTAATTAGCTAGGGGACATACTAACGTGGCGTTTCTGTTCTCTTAGCGCAGAGGCCTCTAGTCCGGTATGGAGCATGCCTTTACCCCGTTGGAACCCCTGCTTCCCACCGGTACTGTACTTTTGTCCACGTTTCGGTGTCACTGACGCGCCCCTCCTCGGAGCCCAGAGAGGCTTCTAGACCAGAAATGTTTGCAGTTGGCCTTGGACTCCCGAGTTGTCAGCCTTAGGCGTACCCCGCCAGCCTCCCTTCTGCGTCACTTTCCCCGCCTGAAAAAAGCAAGCCTAAACCTTAGTCCTTGCCACCTGGCGTTGTTAGGACCCAGTGACTTTGGTTAACTAGATGCGGTCCACCTGGGGAAGAGGCCGCGCCGCCTGCAACGTTAGCCCCTAGGCCTCTGACCGCTTGAGCTGGTGTGGAACTAGATTAGGAGACACCGAGGGGGTTGAAGGCAGTCACCTTCTGCAATAAAAGGTTACAAAGTGGCCATACAAAGCACTTTAAAGCCGTAACACTCACTTGAGGATTTTTATTATGTTAAAGCTCAAAATTACTGTAATTCACAGGGTGCTGGATGGAAAGCAGAATTTTGGTGAGGCTGCGTTCATGCGCCTGCGTAATTGCACCTTTCTTTTGGTTGAGAGATACTGCGGGTGGGGGAGGGGCAGAGAGGGGGCGAGGGAGACTCCGAAGCGGGCTCCAGGCTGTCCGGCTGCAGAGCTCGACCCGGGCCTCCAGACCACGAAAAGTGAGATCATGACCTGAGCCAAAGCCGAGAATTGGATGCTTAAGCAACTCAGCTGGTTCCTGAGCCACGCACGTGCTCCAATCCTTTCTTAATATATTTCTTTACCAGTTTCTACTGGTGTAGAGCTTCTCTTTTATCAGTTCATAAATTTAAACAGAATGCATAATTTATCTTATTAAAAAAAATTTTTTTTTTTTAACATTTATTTATTTTTGAGGGACAGAGACAGCAGGAGCCTGGAGGGAGTAGGGAGAGAAGGAAACAGAATCCGAAACAGGCTCCAGGCTCAGAGCTGTCCGCATAGAGCCTAACGTGAGCCTGACCCGGGGCTGGAACTCACAGACCATGAGATCAAGACCTGAGCCTAAGTCCGAGGCTTAACGGACTGAGCCACCCAGGTGCCCCCACAATGCATAATTTAAAGTTTACTATAAACACATGAATAAATGGGCTTTGTTAGGGTACTGAATGTGATTTGAACTTGTCCAGTTCCACAACCTGGAAGTATTGATGGTAGAACAAAGAATAGAAGTGGGGGACTTTGACTTCTTAACTCTGCATTCCTTCACTAGGCTGAGTTTTTCACATAGACGCTCATACCTTACTTGCAAGAGAAGGAAAGCAGTAGCAGAGCTAGAATCTGAACCCAGATCTGTTTGACCCTTGTTAAAAGGTCGAGCGTTGAATTATTTGTGTAAACAGCTTTTCAAAAGTTTGAGGAAAGCCTTGACAGAAAAAAAAAAAAAAAGGTGTGGGCAAATATTTTGCAAAATCAAGCTCTTAGTACTCAGTAGTAGCCAAACCAACAGCATCTCCACAAGTCGACACTTGATCCATGTGGCTTGTTGATCAGTTGTGTTGTGAAAACATAAGCGCTTTACTGTGATCAAGGAAATTTTCAACTTTTTATATATTTGGGCCCCGCTCCTGGGCTCCTTGGGAAGCTATACTTTAACATTTACTGAGGTCAGACTGACTCTGCAGAACCTCAAAGCATGGGTTCTATTTGTGACCCGAGCACAGATTGTACATCTGTTAGGTAAAACCAGAAAGGAGCGTTCTGAACATAAAAGGTAAGAAAAAAGGAAGACCCTTCCCTGGTCCCCATAAAATTAAAGTCCTGCATCTTCTAGAAATTTAAGGTCTGCAACTTTCTGAAACCTCCTTTGTCTGGTGGTTTGTAACCTTTTAAGTAAAAAATACTGATAACCCTACACCAAATGTTCCTTTGCTGGAGCACTCTCTTCTTTGTGACAGTCATGTATCCAGGGCAACTGTTTTGAGTTGGCCTTGAATAAAACTCAGTTTTTAGAAATTCGAAAAGATTTGTTCGTTTTGTGGCAACAGCTGACTGAAGGTTTCTCGTGTTTTCTAGGTTGAAAGAAATAGATCGTAGAGATAGTGTAGTATAGTAAAGCTTGAGTCAGGGAATCTGAATCTCTTGGTTTAAACCCTAGTTTTGCCACTACTTACAGTGTTTAATAACAAAAATTCAACCGAGTGAATTTTCTTTTTTTTTTTTTTTTTTTAAAACGTTTATTTTTGGGACAGAGAGAGACAGAGCATGAATGGGGGAGGGTCAGAGAGAGAGGGAGACACAGAATCGGAAACAGGCTCCAGGCTCTGAGTTGTCAGCACAGAGCCCGACGTGGGGCTTGGAACTCACGAACTGTGAGATCATGACCTGAGCCGAAGTCGGACGCTTAACCGACTGAGCCACCCAGGCGCCCCCCGAGTGAATTTTCAAGATGTCATTGGCTTTATTAACCAATTCCTGAAATTCTCAGCAGCATCCCAGCTCCAGAGGGCTGTGGAAAGGGAAAGGATTTTAAAGGGGGACAAGGAAATCAACAGAAAAAGGATTATTTCGGATGAGGTCACCTTCCTTTGGGGGATGGAGAACTGCCCATCTAAACACATCACCTCATGGGTGCCCACTGGATAGTTCCTGATAGCCTAAGTGACTCTCATTTGAGCCTGTGGTTTTCTTTTTAGCGCCAGTTATCAGACCTTGTATTTCAGGTTTTTCACAGATAAAATGCAAATACTTCACAGGGTTATTGGGAGTATAAATTAGTTGTAATGCATATAAAGCACTTAGCGTCCATACTGATAAGCTATTGTTATCGAGCAAGTCTAAGGGGAAGACAAGATAGCAGTTGCATCTTAGGGTCAGTGCTGAGATGGGAAAAATTTGGAGCAATAAATTGTAGGAAAAACAAGCAGTTCTGCTTGCTCTGTTTTTATGGAAGGTATAGTGGAGAAGGCCTGGACTCCTCAGGTCAGACACCTGTAAGCTCCTTGCTAGAGAAGGGCATGGACAGTGGCTGTGAGATCTTTATGAAGCACAGATCTGCCCTCACAGAATCCAGCGTTCCCTTGGGAGATTCTCTGATCTAGCGGTTCTCCTCATTTCTTCCTCCACTGAGGGTGGAAGGATGTGGGGATTTCTGCCTTATCTCAGGCAAGTTTACGGTTGACTCTGAATACCTAAGAGATCTTCAAAAACAGAACAGTGAGTGTATTATGAGGAACCAGTGCACTGCCTGGCCTTTTACAGTGATTCAGTAACTATTTAAGTTTCACTTTACATGAGAGGCATTCCCTTCATCAAACAGACATTTAGTACTTCCCTAGTAGAGAAGTAGTTTTTCAGTTGGTAACTTCTGTGGGTCTAATTTGTAGACCTCAGTGATCTGTGATGCTTACTCAGATTTAGTACCAGTGGGCAGTCCCACAGCTAAGCTGGGCCTCGTAACTCCTTGCCAAGTGGACCGACATGCTGATCTCTCTGGGATCCTAGCTCAGAGAAAGAGATTTTAATTAAAAAAAATTTCTTTTGGTGACTAAAGTAAGTGCTTATTAAAGAAAAACCTCTGATATAAATTAGGAAAGTTTCCTGAAATCCCTCTTCTAGAAATAACCACTACTAACCGTTGGCATGTGTTCTAAATATTCATTTTGGTACATACACCTCTGCATATTATTACTCTTGTTTTAGAGAAAATGGATTCATGGTATAAACTATAAATTACTGTTAAGGGGCAGTGAGTGAAAATATATAGGTAGTTTTCCCTACATACGTAGCATGTCTTCCTTGTTCAACTTGTTTTTTTCCAAACAGAAGTTTCCAAAGTGAAAAAGTCCATCCTACATGCCAGAGATTATCATTCTAAAATTTCATGTTTTTATAGATTATGTGTCTATGTGTATATATGTAAGATAGGACCTGTTTTACCTTTTTCCTGCAACTTTTTTTTCACTTGTTAGGATCTGTGTATGTAGATGTCCTAAGTTTTTTTGTTTTGTTTTTATTTCTACTGTAGTTAACATGGAATTAGTTTCAGGTGTGAAACTAATGATTAAAAAAGAAAAATGATGGTTAGATGCCAGGTTGTAGGTGGCAGTGCCTTAAGTGTGTGTGCGTCATTGTTAAGCCTGAGGGTCTCTTTCGTCCTCGTCGAGGGAAGTGCTGACCTTGTTTCATACAACACCCCACGTTTTGCTTTTTAATAGGCAGTACAGTATCCAATGAAGTAGTCTTTCTTAATAGACATTTAGGTTTTTTCTAGTGTTTGTTATAATCTGCAATGCATATCTTTGATCATAGTGTTTTTGCATATATATGAATACATCTGTAGGATAAATTTCTAGAAGTGGAATTGTTAGATGAAAGGGTGTGTTTGCATTTGTTATCAAGAGGCACCAACCACTAGCTAGTGTGTATTCTTTGGTGGTAGGTGCTGCGGGGGTGCAAAAGGGAAAGGGGTGATCCCTTCTGTCCATGAATTTATGGTCTGGTTGGAGAGTTGAGAACAAAACAAGATGCATTCTAGTTAGATGTTGAATTATGTATTACAGGAACCTACACAGGGAAGGTTGGGGCTCGGGGGAAGGAGATGAGGGCAGTTTGGAGTAGGCAGGAAACCTAGGGGTGGAGAGACCTCGGCTGCATCTCTGCAAAAGCACTGGCTTTAATTGAGAGAAGGCTCAGGTAAGCAGAAGAGCAGCGCAGGTGATGTGCCTCTTCTGACCTGGTGGTGAGAGAAGGGAAAGAGGTCTGATGAGATTGGAGAGTGCAGGTGGAGATTGGGGTTGAGCAAGGAGGGCAAAACCAGATTGGTGAGGAGAGAGAAATTCAGTGCAAGGTAGAAGATGATAAAGTGTCTGTATCCTCCCCACTTGGAACATTCTGTACAACGCTGTCATCCGTGTCACGGTTCGCTGATCCTATATGGGTTAGAGTCCTTCTCTTGGACTTGAAGACCCTCCAAGTTCTGAATCCTAGTTACTTTTCCAGAATACATTTTTATTTCCCCCCTCTGTGCCCAAGCCAAGTAAACTACCCGCTGTTTACTTTTGTGAACATTTGTTCCCGCTTTGATATTCTTGCCTTAGCTCACACTCAATTTACCCCCTAGAATGTTCTTTTCCAGTCCTTGGAATTAGTCTTAAATTTTATCCATTTGGTGGGTGTGTAGAGGTATCCCTGTGATTTTAATTTAGATTTCCTTTATGTCAGAATGCTAATCTTTCACATGTTTACTGGCCTTTTTGCAGATATTTTGTGAAATATTTATGATTCTTGCATTTTTCTAGTGGGGGGGGCTTTTTAAATTTTATTTACATTTTTATTTTTAAGCATACATCCAACATAGGGCTTGGACTCATGACCCTGAGATCAAGAGTCTTCATTTTTATGAGCCACCCAGGTACCCCATCCTTCCTTTTTAAAAAAATCAATTTGTAGGGGGTGCCTGGATGACTCCATTGGTTCAGTGATTGACGTTGGCTCAGGTCTTGATCTCACTGTTTGCCGGTTCGAGCCCTGCATCAGGTTCTCTGCTCTGCTGTCAGCGCTAAGCCCGCCTCAGATCCTCTATACCCCTCTCTGTCTGACCCTCTCCAGCTTGCATGGGTGTGCAGTCTCAAAAATAAACATTTCAAGAAAATTTAAAAATCAGTTTGTGGGAGTTTTTGTTTTTCTAAAAATTGAGGTATAATTTACATAACATGGTATTAGTCTTAGGGGTACAGCTTAATAATTTGATGTATGTGTTCAGTATTGCAAAATGATTGCTAAGTAGGTAATATATTCTGGATCCAGTTCTTTAAATCTTGAGTTTTCTCATCAATGAAATAGGGAGAATGAGACTTTCCAAGGACGGTGATTGTGAAGATTGAGAATACCTGTAAAGCATTTTAACGCTGTTGTATGGGAAGAATACAAACATTTTTATTTTTTCATTGCCTTCTTTTTATCTAAAGGTTTCAGATTCATGATGAATAATATTTAACTGGCATGAGCATGCAACTGCTGTTTTAAACTCTCTAAATAGAGGGATGGCTTTTCAAAATACTTTTATAAATAGGGACTTTTCCTTGCTTTGTTCTTCAGTGTCTGTGATCATTTGATTTTTTTTTTTTTATCGTGAAGGTTTATATTCAGAGCTCCATATGTTTGAAAGTAAACTTGATTTATTTTAAACACCTCACAGCGAAAATAACAAGAGTCAAACCATCTTCGAGATAGTTATTTCACATGTGCTTATTTCACAAACGTGAGACACAGCAAATGGAGAGGTTTTTCATTTTTGGCTTAATAAAAATACTGATGTTATTTTTAAATTTTTATTTTTACAACATGGTACATATGCATCATAAAAATTTAGAAGATACAGATAAACAAAAATGAAGTAAAAACGCCATATTCGAGCTTCTGAGAGATTATAACTGTTCCTACCATGTATGTGTAAGTGGTGTATGTGTATTTATATCCCTCCAGATATTTGTTGTGTATAATTATACAGTTAGGTATTTTAAACCTAAATGAGAACATACTGTAAGTTGTTTTGTTCAATTCATAACTCCATTTTCCCCATATAAAATTTCATAGTACCCATCCATATTTAAATTTTCCCACTGTTGCAAAATACCTTTTCTAGTTGCTCATTCCAAACTTGGACCGACTGTGCATTCTTCAGTCTTTTTATTTTAAATTTTTTAATGCTTATTTATTTATTTTGAGAGAGAGAAGCAGAGACAGGGAGAGAGAGAATCCCAAGCAGACTCGGTGCTGATAGCACAGACACCCTGACCCAGGGCTCGATCTCACGAACCGACCTGAGCTGAAACCAAAGGTTGGATGCTCAACTGACTGAGCAGGTGACCCTCTTTAAATCTAGTTCGGTTGTTTCTCACTTTTTAAATCCCCCTTAATGTTGACTCTTGACATTCTAAATAAATCACTTTTATGTCACTCTTAAATGGATCTGATGGAATAAAAAATAAAGCAATTAGATATGAAACATTATTCACTTAAAAATAAACTCTGGTTTTAAAGCCCCATTTTATTTTCTCCACTTAATCTGATCATCATAAATAAATTTTATGCTAGAAAGCCTTCTATCTACTGCTTGGTAATTCTTTGCAAAAAGATTATATACATTTAAATTAAAAAAAAAAAAAAAAAAGATTCCTGTGACCATAATGCTCTCAGGAGTTATTTCTTCTAAACTGAATTACCATGGTTGAGATTTATACTGAATTTAATTACCATTTTAAGTATTGTCAGTACACACTTGATCAAGTCACTGTAATTGTATTAACAATTTTTATTATAACTAGCATTTACATACTACTGTTCTAGTCATAGTTTTAGTGCTTTAACAAGGTGAAGCTTCCAAAGTTTTGGAACTAGAAGACTAAGGTTTGAGTTTTAGTCCTTTACAAGTTACATGACATCGGGCATGTCACTTAATTTCTTAGAGCCTTAGTTTCTTTATATAAAAGAAGAGTATATCTGAACATGAAGTTCTTGGGCAAATTAAAGATAAAGTATAAAAAGCAAGTTTTAAGAAGTAGAACTCTACACAAATGTAAAATACTTTCCAGTAGATGAACTTTATTATACTGATAATTACATTTTGGAATTTCTACATTCATTTTTCTGATTCTTAAAGGAGAGACCTACTTATTTTAGTAAATGTGTTCAGACCTGTTAGGCAAGTCTAGCAGAACTATTCTCTTCATTTCTTGAATTCTGTGTTTTTCTTCCATGCTTCTTGAACACTATTATTTACAGATGCATGAAATTATTAATAGTAGACATAGTTTTTGATGCCTCATGGTTAAATGGTAATGAATCCAGGAATATCCTGTTCTGAATAGTATTCATGCCATCTCTTATATTTCTGGAATTTGATTTCCATTGAAAATGGCTGATCAAGCCACAAAAGGTATAATAAAATCTAAAGATGAGTATTAGCATTCTCCAGTTGGACTTGTTCATAATGATAAATGTATCCTGGCCACCTACATCAGTAGCTGTAATTTGCAGGAAACCTTGGTGATGACATTCAGATGTAACAAACATAGCTCTAGACTATGAACTCCCTTCTCTAATCTACTCAGCATATCATAATAATAACCTAGTGGTGGTTTTCAGTCCTTTGCATTTACATTTTGTTTTAAAATTAAAGATTAAAAATGCTTCCATATGTAGTAGTAACACACTTTTTGGTCACCTCTCCCAACTAGTTAAGTACTCTTTTTTGGAAATTTTTGGTTTGGTCTCATCTCTAGGTCTGTACTGTACAGTATATAGTGGTTACTGGCTGCATATGGCTTTTGAGTTCTTGAAATACAGCTAGTGTGAGTGAGGAACTGAATTTTAAGTGTAAAAGCCAAAACTCCACTTGGTTATTGGAAAACTTTGTGTTTGGAACAATGTGTTAGTGTACTAAGGCTGCATAACAAAGTACCATAGACTGGGTGGCTTAAATGATAGAAATTTATTTTGTCATAATTCTCAGGCTAGAAGTCCAAGATCAAGGGGGTGCCTGGGGGCTCAGTCGGTTGAACGTCTGACTTTGGCTCAGGTCATGATCTCGCAGTTCTTGGGTTCGAGCCCCGCATTGGGGTCTGTGCTGACAGCTCAGAGCCTGGAGCCTGCTTCAGATCCTGTGTCTCCCTTTCTCTCTGCCCCTCCCCTGTTCATGCTTTGTCTCTCTCTCTCTCTTTCAAAAATAAAAATAAATAATAAAACATTTAGAAGTCCAAGATCAGTGTTGGCAGCTGTGACTTCTTATGAAGCCTCTCTCCTTGGTTTGCAAATGGCTGCCTTTTCACTTGTCACGAATTGCCTCTTGGTCTGTGTGTTACTTGCGTTCCAATCTCCTATTTTTTTTTTTAACATTTATTTATTTTTGAGAGAGACAGAGCATGAGCAGGGGAGGGGCAGAGAGGGAGAGAGGAAGACAGAATCTGAGGCAGCTCCAGGCTTTGATCTGTCAGCACAGAGCCCAACGCGGGGCTCGAACCCATGAACCGTGAGATCATGCATGACCTGAACTGAAGTTGGACGCTCAACTGACTAAGCCACCCAGGTGCCCCCCCAATCTCCTGTTCTTGTAAAGACACCAGTCCTATTGGATTAGGTCTGCCCATAGGACTTCATTTTACTTTAATCAGCCTTTTAAAGGCCCTGTCTCCAAATACAGTGACTTTCTGTGGTACGGGCGTAGGACTTCAATAGCAATTCCGGGAGGACATAATGCAGCCCCAAACAAATTAGGTATGCCAATTCACTGATTCAGCTGAGAGGTTTTTTGTTGTTGTTGTCTTGGTCCTTATTTCAGAATTGCCACAATTAGAAAATAAGGGAGGTTTTTAGTGTCACTCCAACAGAATATAGCTGGTACATGAATCAAAAAGCCAATTTTGATCTTCCTTTGTTGCTGTTTTATGCTTCTATTTAAAGTTTTCTCTGTTCATTTAATGTTTTTTGAGTATTTGTTATGGGCCATACTTCAGTAGATGCTGTAGAAGAATAAAGAATTTACAAACCTTACTGTAAAGAGTTCAGCCCGCAGCAGGCCATGCAATACAATGAAAATGTAATTTCACATGTAACTTAAACATTTCCAGTAGCCTTACTGAAAAGCTAGAACAAGTGAACTTAACTTTAATTATATGTTTAATGTAGTATCTAAAATGTTATTGCAACATGTAATCAGAATAAGCAATTAGTAATGCAGTAGTTGACCTTTTTCGTACTAAATCTTCCAACACCAGTGTGTAGTTGATACTTGGAGCACATCTGAATTCAGATGCGAAATTTTCTTGATTAACACTTGATCTGTATTTAACGATAATATATGATCTATGTACAGTGATAAGTTGTCATACATTTTCTTCATATTGGCAAGAGCCAGCTGATAGACTAATAGTTCTGGAATGACCTTTCAACACCGGGAATAGAATATTCCTTTTCTTAGGAGAAGCCTTTGGAAATGGGTATTGAGATAGAACTGGGACTAAAACCTTTGTTTTCTGACTGTATTTTTCCTGAAATCAGGGTGGCTTTTTTGTTATGTAAATCAAAGCACTAGGCCTACTTTGAAACTTGGAAAACTTGGCAAGGTTTTTTTTTTGTTTTTGTTTTTGGTGGATGGCAAAGAAATCTCTAGCAAAGCTGCTGCTTAAGGATTGTGATATTTTTATCATCTGGGGCTAGCTAGGACATCTAAGAGACAAAGTGGTGGATTTTCGAGTTTCAGGGCTTAATCCTCTTCATTCTTCTGCTATATTAGAAATCCATCCCCGGTAGTTGGACATTGAATAGGAAATTTACTTCTTTTGACTAGTCACACTTCCCTTGGTGTATAACTCCTAATTGTTGGGATTTTTCCTTTTTAGTCTCTTTTATTTATTTCTAACTTGCTAATAAGATTTACTGCTCTAACTTCACTTTGCATGTTTGAGGTGGCTTAATTTTTTCCTGTACTTTCATTGATTTTCATATTTGTTTCTGTCGTTCTTTTAATTAGTGTCATTATATTTGATGACAAACATGTTTGGCTTGTCCTCATTGCTAACGGCCAAATTGTTTCTTTTGCCTTAAGTAATATCTCATTAACTTTATAAGCCAGCTTTTCCACATCATCTAGAGAATCAATTTCCTGTGTTTTACTGGTGTTAAGCCTCTGTGGCATCATCTTTCCATATTAGCATTTTAATAGCTATATGCTTTTAGAAACTAAAGTTTCTGAAGTGAGTTTAAAAATGATCTTAATTCTTAAAAAAAAATCTTGTCAATTGATACTTGGTAGCATTATCAGAAATAATGGCATTCTTTTAGGTGAAACCATTGAAAATACCGCGTGAAGTTGCGAGGGCAGTTTTAATATTCACGATGCTAAAACGTTATGGATTGATCACCCCCAAAAAGCCCAGGAAACAAAAAACCGGTGGGTTTTGATACATCAACACCAGATGTCTTTTGAGGTTTTCTAGGAAAATGAGGTGTGTTTGTGCATTAGCGTCTCATCAAATGAATTTTATTATCTTTTTTCTTGGTTAAATCCATCAGAAAGAGTTATTCTTTGTAGGTAGCAAACAGA
Organism: Panthera leo; assembly: GCF_018350215.1. Classification (NCBI taxonomy): domain Eukaryota; kingdom Metazoa; phylum Chordata; class Mammalia; order Carnivora; family Felidae; genus Panthera; species Panthera leo. The sequence continues at coordinate 156,904,397 of NC_056680.1, read as the reverse complement.
TGCTTAAACAAATGGATTTCATTCTGAGAGTATTCCTATATCTTTATCACACCATCGTCTTTGAAGGTATTCATTTATCACAGTGGGATAATTTCCTTTGTTATGACTTCCAGAGAATTTAAGCTTTTGATTTACTTTTAGGTCCTGTGTAGGGTTGTGGCTTCCCACCCAACTGCTACTTTCGTTGAGGCAACTTTATTTTTTATATTCAAAGTAGGTAAACTGCTGTTGGAATTCCTAATCTAGTAAAGATGTTGTGAGTAGTGAATCCTATGTGCAGAGGGCAGGAGGGCAACCTCAGAAATCCCAGTGTTTTCAGGGCAGAGTATCGTCTTTCTTCATGTTCCTCTAACATAGCATTTGGGTTTTTTTGCTTGAACACATTCAGGCAGCTCTATTTGGGAAGACACATACCATTGTTGGGCAACTGATTCTTAAAAATGTGTATTTAAAATAAGCTGAAATAGACCTTTCATTCTTTTTTTCTAACGACAATCGTATGGGAGACTCTTTTTTTTTTTTTGATTTCTAGTTAGTTGCCTTCAAATGTTGAAAAACCTTAACTAGATTCTTGTTTTCTCTTCTTCCAGGCTAAATACTGTAGTCATTTGTGCAACAGTTACTTGAGTGCCTGCCGTGTACCGGGAGCTCTTCTAGGCACTGGATGACATTCGAGCAATTTCCTTTAGTTTCATACTTTCCAGATCCACTAGCCTAGTATGGGTATCAGTAATCTACTCCCAGAAAATCAGATGATCTTGTCAAGAATGCTTACTGGGAACGTATTTTCCTTTATTTTATTTTACTTTGTTTCTTTTTTTCTTTTTTTAAACTTCTTTAGAGTAGTGGTAGATATACAACAAAATTGAGAGGAAGGTGTCTAGATTTCCCACATGCCCTCTGCACACGCATAGCCTCCTCCATTATCAACATCCACCAACCATAGTGGTACATTTGTTAAAATTGATGACCCTACATTGACACTACATAACCATCCAAAGTTCATAGTTTACTGGTGTTCTACATTCTATGGATTTGCACAGATGTATAATAAAACATATCCATCCTTAAAGTGTTGTACAGAGTATTTTCACTGCCCTAAAAATCGTCTGTGGTAGGCCTAGTTTTTTAAATCCCTTCACCCCCAGTAACCACTTAGTTTTTTACTTTCTTCATAGTTTTGCCTTTTCCAGAATATCATACTATCATACAGTATGTAGCATTTTCAGATGGGCTTCTTTAACTTATTATGCATTTAAGGTTTCTCTGTTTTGTCACGGCTTGATAGTGCATTCCTTGTTTTAGCACTGAATAACAATTCCATTGTCTGGTTGTAGGATGGTTTGTTGATACATTTACCTATTGAAGAACTTCTTGGTTGCTTCCAAGGTTTGGCATTTGTGAATAAAGCTATTGTAAACATCCGTGTGCAGCCTTCTGTGTGGACCTAAGAGGTAGTATCCAGGAGCACGATTGCCAGATTTATGTGGTAAGAATATGTTTAGTTTTGTAAGACACCACCCACCTGTCTTCTAAAGTGGCTGTACTGTTTGGCATCCCCCCCAGCAATGTGAGACTTCCTGTTCCTCCACATCCTCATCAGCATTTGGTGGTGTCCGTGTTTGAGATTTTGGCCATCCTTGTAGGTTCGTGATAGGTTTGTAATAGTATCTGTGATCATGTTGTTTTAATTTGCATTTTCCTGACGACGTATGACGTGGAGCATCTTTTCATATACTCATTTGCTGTCTGTCTTATCTCCCTAGGTGAGCTGTTAAGGTCTCTGGCTTATTTTATAATTGGGTGGTTTGTTTTCTTGAGTTTTAACTATTTCTGGTATATTTGAAGAACAATCCTTTAGCAGATGTGTGCTTTGCAAGTATTTTCTCCCAGTCTGTGACTTCTTTTCTCATTTTCTTGACATTGTCTTTTCCCAGAGCAAAAGTTTTTAATGTTAATGAAGACCAGTTTACCGATTCTTTCTTCCATGGATTGTACCTTTGGTGTTGTATTTAAGAAGGCATCACCATACCCAAGGGCTTCTAAGTTTACTCCTATGTTATCTTGTAAGAATTTTACAATTTTGCAGTTTATGCCCATTTTGAGTTGATTCTGGTGAAGGTGTGAGATCTGTGTCTGAATTACGTTTTTGCCTGTGGATGTCCAGTCCTAGCACTGTTTGTGGAAGGGACCATCTTTGCTCCATTTTATTGCTTTTGCTCCCGTGTCAAAAGATCAGTTGGCTGTATTTATGAGAGTCTATTTCTGGGCTCTCGTACTATTCCACTGATGTATTTGTCTAATCTTTTGCCAGTATCACACTGGGGAAGCTCCAAGTTTCTCACCATTAAGTATGATGTCTGCTGTAAGTACTTCGTAGGTAGTCTATCAAGTTGAGAAAGTTCCCCTCTATTTCTAGTTTTATGATGAATGGGTGTTGGATTTTTTTCATAAGTTTTTTTCTGCCCATAATCATATGATCCTGTTAATTTTCTTTAGTCACTGATGTGATGGACTGCATTTTGATTTTCGGATGTTGACTGAACCTGAAATCTAACTTTGTTGTCAGGCATAATTCTTTTTTTTACTATTCTTGGATTCATTCTGCTAATTTTTTTTTCCCCCTTGAGGAGGGAGAGTGTGCCCACAGGAGCAGGAGTTGGGGAGGGGCAGAGGAAGAGGGAGAGAGAATCTTAAGTAGGCTCCATGCCCAGCGCAGGGCCCGGTCTGGGGCTTGATCTCACAACTGAGATCATGACCTGAGCTGAAATCAAGAGTCAGATGCTCAATTGAGTGAGCTACCCAGGCTATGTTCATGAAAGATACAGGTCTGTAATTTTTTTATAATGATTTTGTCTGGCTTTGGCATTAGGGTAATGCTGGCCTCCTAAAATAAGTTAGGAAACATTCCCTCAGCTTTTATCCTCTGAAAGATATTGTGTGGAATTAGCATAATTCCTTCTTATATATTTGGTGGAATTCACCAGAAAATTGTTCTTTCTATTTTGGAAGGTTATAAATTATTGACTCATTTCTTTAATAGATATAGGCCTGTTCAGATAGATAAGCCATTTCTTGTGTGAGTTTTGGCAGATTGTGTCTTTCAAGGAATTGATTTATTTTATCTAGATTATCCCATTTTGGGGCATAATGTTATTCATAGTAATCCTTTTATATCCTTTTAATTTCCATTGGATCTATGGTGATGACCCCTCTTTTTATTTTTGTGTTTCCCATTATTTTCAAATGGTAGTATGTACAGAGTATTGAGAATCCTGAACCAGAAAGGTTTTGAAAAATCATCAGGGAGATAGCAGGTGCTTTAGGATTCCGAAAAACAACAAAAATGGGAAAATGGAGCTCTGCATACCTTTCTTTGCATTTATAAACTGCCCTTCTAAGAACTGCTACCCAAATCGAAGTCTCCCGACCAGCAGCACCATTGGTTTTACCTGGGAGCTGGTAAGAAGTGCAGAGTCTTGGGTCCACATCAGGCTGACAGAATAAGAACTTGGGTTGTAACAAGACCCCTGTATGAGTCTTCTTAAAGTTTGAGAAGTATGGCCTAAGAAACATCAGATTCCTTTTTAAAATAATTTTTAAAAAGTCTGTATCACAATTAAGGATGTTTATCATTATCCAACACTTCCTTTAAGCTAATTGCATAGAGCGGTTTTCTTTAGAGCTCTGTTCTTTGGAGATGCATAGTGTGATAACGCATCCAGGAGACACACACGCGCACACACACATGGCAGAGAGAGAGAGAGGCACTCCTGACTGTGACACTGCAGTGCCTTTCTCTGCACCAGCAGTATGGGAAGTGCGTGTCCTCTTGGCTGGCAGTCTGGGTGCTTTTCCAAATACCTGCATATGGTCTTGATACTCTGTCAATAGAGTTGAGATGGTAACTTGAGGCTTTTGTCATAATAATTTTAATGTTTAATACTTAAATTTTTATCTTTAGATAAAGATATCTTTAGATAGAGGAAACATACTCGTGTATGTATTTTTAGGCTACATAATATTTTATTCATTGAGCCAGCATCTGTGTGCCTACTGACTAGCATTATGCTAAATTCAAGCAATTGAATTCTATGGCACAAGCCTTCATGGAACTTACAGCCTAATAGGGCAAGTGGATAAGCAAATCAGATTAGAGTGCAGTGTGGTAAGAGACCTCCTAGGGGGAATGGTGGGTATTAACTGGATCACATAGAAAGGATTTGGGGACTTAGTGAAGGCTTCTGGAAAACATTTTAAGGTGGGAAATCTACAGAAGTTATTTTACGTTTTTAAGTTTTTGTAATTAATGCTGTGAGGTAGGTGTCTATCTTAGTGCACATCTGATTGTGTGTTGAATGAAAATTTCTGGGAGTGGAGGTACAGAATCAAAGATATGTGGCTCGGGTGCCTGAGTGGCTCAGTCGGTTGAACGTTCTACTTCGGCTCAGGTCATGATCTCACAGCTTGTGGGTTTGGGTCCCGCGTCGGGCTCTGTGCTGACAGCTCGGAGCCTGGAACCTGCTTCAGATTCTGTCTTCCTCTCTCTCTGCCCATCCCTCACTAGTACTCTGTCTCTCTGTCTCTCTGTCTCTCTGTCTCTCTCTCTCTCTCTCAAAAATAAATAAAAACATACAAAAAATTTTTTTTCAAAGATACGAGCAGTTTCTAGTACGTGTTACCAGGTGGCTTTCCAGAAATGTTATACCAAGTTACATAGTAGCAGTGTATTAAAGTGTCCTCTTCGGTGTACCTTTGCTGGTAATGCCCGCTCTGCAGTTCTTGATGAAAATACTCCTTGATTGTAGCTGCCCCTGTATCCCTCCTCCCGCCTGGTGTGATTTTTTTTGCTCTACTCCTGTTAGAACCAACTGTAACCTAAGATGGAAATACTGTCCATGACTTGTAAATGAGCAAAAGAGATGACTGGGTGTTTTTTCAGTGGAGTGCTGTGTAGTGGATCCTCTAGTGATGGTACTTGGGATGTAAGCCTTTTACTCACTTTCTTTCCTTTGAGCTATTGGGCAACTCTGTAGGGGTAGAAGTTAAATAGTTGTGCAAATGACTCTTACATAATAGTGCAAAATGTTTTTGTCTAGGAGGGATGCAGATGATTGTTGCTCTAAAGAAAAATAACTCCGATATTTTATTGCTCTATAGCAGAGGGTTATAGATTTTGTTCATGGTATTTTTAGTGTCTGCTTTTTTTTTTTTTTTTGTGGTGCCACCATGCCAAAAGTAAAACATAAGCTCCTTTTATTAAGTTAGTTCCAAACAGCTTAGTAGTGGTTTGTGCACTGTTAGTTCACTGAGGCATTTTGAGTGCCTTGGTGCTCAGTTTTCAAAGCCTTTTCCTAATAGATTCACAATCTTTTTGCTTTTATTAGCACATTCATTTTAGTAATCCTGTTTGCCTTTATTTGAATTTTTACTGATCCCCTCATTAATTAACGAAATGAATAATAGCTTTTGCATCCGCTCATTTTATATTTTCATGAAAGTCATGGTTTTAAACTTTTGAAAATTACACTTTAGCACCAGGTAAATTCTTACTTTGTTGTTAGTTTAAAAGGTAAACTAAGTAGATAGTTTAAACATTTGTTTGAACTCTGCTTCCTTGTATTTAAGTGGTTTGTCAAAGGATGTGAGTCATAAGTGAAAATGCCTCTGCAGAAACATAGCCTAGAGCCTTGCAGGAGAATGGGTAAAGTGGACCGGGAAACACAACTTGATAATACATGATGCAGTTGTGCAGTAGTGGTTTTTTTGGGGGGGGGGATACTTAGAAGCAGAGACGTGGCTGAGCACACAGGATTCCGCAGGCGCTCATCCAAGAAGTATCTTAGGCTGGGCACAGCTAGTTTGTGATTGCCTTGGACATGGGTCCAGAGGAAGAATTCCACCCTGTAACGTTGCACATTTGCTGGAACCTCTAGGTTATTCTAACACAAGGGAACTTCGAGTCATTTGTGGTGGGAGCCTCTGTTCCTTGGCAGCTAGTTCCTTTGTTGTTAACTGGCCTGTTGAATTAGCTTCTTTTAGAGATAGAGAAGTGACCGGAATGAACCTCCAGGGCCGTGTGGACTTGTATTCGTATTTCCTCACATGTTTTCTAAAAAAGTGAAATGGGTGTAGTAGTCAGTAACTTTACAATGACATAATTTTACATATTTTGTTCAAGTATACAGTATTTCAGGTGTACAATGTAATGATCAAACATTTCTATACATTTCTAAGTGCTCATAAAGGGAGGTGTCCTCTTAGTCCCCTCTATCTATTTCCCCCAACCCCCTACTGAGCTCCTCTCTGATAACCACCAGTTTGTTCTCTGCTTTTTTGTTGGTCTTTGTTTCTTTGCTTGTTTGTTTTGCTGCTGAAGTTCTACATGAGTGAGATCATAGGGGATTTGTCTTTCTCTGTCTGACTTATTTCACTTAGCATTACATCCTCTAAATGTAACCATGTTGCTGCAAATTGTTTTTTTATGGCCAACTAATATTCCGGGGTGTGTGTGTGTGTGTGTGTCCATCCGTGCTCACGCACACATGCATGTGCCAGATCTTCTTTATCCATTCATCTCTCAGTGGACACCTGCATTGCTTCTATAGCTTGGCTATTGGAAACAATGTTTCTGTAAACATAAACATGCCTGTACCTTTTTGAATTAGTGTTTTCATTTTCTCTGGGTAACTATCCACTAGCAGAATTACTAGATGTCATGATAATTGTATTTTTAATATTTTGAGGAAGAACCCCCATATAGTTTTATAGTGATTGCACCATTTGCATTCCCACTAACAGTGCACAAAGGTTCCTTTTTCTCCACGTCTCAACACTTGTTATATTCTTGTTTTTGATTTTCGCCATTGTTATACATGTAAAGTAATACTCATTGTGGTTTTTTTGATTTACATTTCCTTGGTGATTATGATGTTGAGTATCTTTTCATGTGTTTGGGCCATCTACATGTCTTTTTTGGAAAAATGTCTATTCAGGACTGTGCCCATTTTTTAATGGGATTATTTGTGTTTTTTTGGTGTTGATTTATAAAGGTTCTTTATATATTTGAATATTAACCCCTCACCAGATACATCATTTGCAAATATCTATTCATTAGTTTGCCCTTTTGTTTTGTTGGTTTCCTTTGTGCAAAATCTTTTTATTATGGTGTAGTCCTAATGGTTTAATTTTGGTTTTGTTACCCTTGCCAGAGGAGACATATCTAGGAAAGTGTTTCTATGGCTGATGTCAAATGATGCCTGTGTTTTCTTCTAGGAATTTTATGGTTTCAGATCTTAAATTTAGGTCTATAATCCATTTAGTTTATTTTTGTGTATGGCCTAAGAAAGTGGTCCAGTTTCATTCTTTTGCACATAGCTGTCCAGTTTTCCCAGCACCATTTATTGAAGAGACTTTTTCACCTTGTATATTCTTTCTTCCTTTGTCACAGATTAATTGGCCGTATAATTGTGAGTTTATTTCTGAGCACTCTGTTTTCTTGACCTATGTGTCTATTTTTGTGCCATACTATACTGTTTTGACTAGCTTTGTAGTATATCTTGAAATCTAGGATTTTGATCTTCCAGCCTTGTTCTTCTTTTTCCAGATCGCTTTGGCTACTCAGCATCTTTTGTGTTTCCATATAAATTTTAGGATTATTTGTTTCAGTTCTGTGAACATTGCTGTTGGTATTTTGATACAGATTGCATTAACTCTAGATTGCTTTGGTAGTATGGACACAGTCTTCCAGTCTATGAGCATGGATCTTACTGAAAGGGATTTGGTTTGTGTTGTCTTCAATTTCTTTCATCTGTGTTTTATAGTTTTCAGAGTACAGGTCTTTTACCTCTTTGGTTAAATTTATTCCTAGGTATTTTATTCTTTTTGGTGCAATTGTAAACGGGACTTTTTTTCTTAATTCCTCTTTTTGCTACTTGATTATTAGTGTATGGAAATGTAATGGATTGTATTGATTTTGTAGTATCCTGTGACCTTACTGAAACCATTTATCAGTTCTAGTGGTTTGTTGGTGGAGTCTTTAGAGTTTTCTTTATATAGTGTCATGTCATCTGCAAATAGTGGAAGTTTTACTTGTTCCTTATAAATTTGGATGCCTTTTATTTCTTTTTCCTGTCTGATTGTTGTGGCTAGGACTTAGAGTACTTTGTTGAAAAAAAATGGGGAGAGTGGATATCCTTGTTTTATTCCTGATTTTGGGAGAAAATCTGTTTTTCCCCATTGAGTATGATGTTAATTGTGGGTTTTTTATATATGGCCTTTATTATGTTGATAAATGTTCCCTTTAAACCCACTTTGTTGAGGATTTTTATCACGAGTGGGTTATTGTACTTTGTCAAATACTTATTCTGCATCTGTTGAGATGATCATATGGTTTTTATCTTTTCTCTTGTTGTGGTATACCACACTGATTGATTTTGCAAATAATCCACACTCTTGGATCCCAGGAATAAATCTCACTTGATTGTGGTGAATGATTTTTTAATGTATTGTTGGATTCGATTTGCTTATTATTTTGTTGAGGGTTTTTGTGTCTACGTTCATCAGAGATATTGGCCTTGTGTGTTTTTTGTTTTTGTTTTGTGATACCTTTACCTGTTTTTGGTAATCAGGATGGTGCTGGCCTCATAGAATGAATTTGGAAATTTTCCTTCCTGTTCTATTTTTTGGGATAGTTAGGGGATTGGTATTAGCTCTTCTTTAAATGTTTGGTAGAATTCACTTGTGAAGACATCTGGTCCTGGACTTTTGTTTGTGGGGAGTTTTTTGATTACTGATACAGTTTCATTGCTGGTAATTGGTTTGTTCAAATTATGTATTTCTTCCGATCTAGTTTTGTAAGTCTATATGCTTCTAGCAATTTATCCATTTCTTTCTTCTGTGCTGCCCAATTTGTTGACATTTTTATAGTATTTTCCTATAATTTTTGTATTTCTGTGGTGTTGGTTATTTTTCCTTTACTTCTCATTTTGAGTTCTCTCTGTCTCTCTCTCTCTCTCTCTCTCTCTCTCTCTCTCTCTTTATGAGTCTGGCTAAAGCTTTATCAATTTTGTTGATCTTTTCATAGAACCAGTTTCTGGTTTCATTGATCCGTTCTATTGTTTTTTAAGTCTCTATTTGATTTATGCTCAAATATTATTTTTTCCTCCTTTCAACTGGCATTGGGCTTTTCTTCTTTTTCTAGCTCCTTTTGGTATAAGGTTAGATTATTTTTCTTGCTTTCTGAGGTAGACCTGTGTTGCTATATTCTTCCCTCTTAGAACAGCTTTTGTTGTATCTCAAAGATTTTGGACCACTGTGTTTTCATTTTCATTTGTCTCCATGTATGTTTTGTTTTCCTCTTTGATTTCTCAGTTGACCTAGTCATGTAGCATGTTATATAGCCTCCATGTATTTGTGTTCCTTCCAGAATTTTTCTTGTGGTTGATTTCTAGTTTCACAGTGTTGTGGTCAGAAAAAGATACATGGAATGACTCTGATCTTGAATTTGTTGAGACTTGTTTTATGGCCTAGATGATCTATTCTGGAGAATATTCCATGTGCACTTGAAAAGAATGTATTTCCACTGTTTGGGGATGAAATGTTAGGAGTTTACGTTAAGTCTGTCTGGTCCAATGTGTCATTCAAAGCCACTATTTTTTTGTTGTTGTTGATTTTCTGTTTGGATGATCTATCCATTGATATAAATGAGGTGTTAAAGTCCCCTATTATTTTACTACTTCCCAGTTCTCCCTTTATGTCTGTTAATAGTTGCTTTATGTATTTAGGTGCTTCCATGTTGGGTGCATAAATATTTACAGTTGTTAAATCTTGTTGAATTTTTCCCTTTATCATTCTGTAGTGTCAGTCTTTGTCTCTTACTACAGTCTTTGTTTTAAAGTCTGTTTTGTCCAGTATAAGTATTGACACCTAGCTTTCTTTTTGCTTCCATTTACATGGTAAATGTTTTTCCTTCCCATCACTTTTAATCTGCATGTATGTTTAGGTCTGAAGTGAGTCTTTTGTAAGCAGCTGGTAGATGGGTCTTGCTTTTTTATCCATTCATTCACGCTATGTCTTTTGATTGGAGCATAATTTAGTCTATTTACATTCAGAGTAACTACTGATAGGTATGTACTTATTGCCATTTTGTTATTTGTTTTCCAGTTGTTTTTGAAGTTCTCTTGGTTTCTTCCCTTATGGTTTGATGGTTTTGTTTGGATTCCTTTCTCTTTATTTTTTCCTATCTACTGTAGCTTTTTCATTTGTGGTTACCATTAGGCTCATATATAATATTTTATGCACATAGCAGTCTATGTTAAGTTGATGTTCACTTATGTTTGAATTCATTCTGAAAGCACTAAATATTTACCCCTCCCACCACATTTTATGTATATGATGTCACACTTCGCATCCTCTTATTTTGTGAATTCCTTGACTAGTTTTTATAGATATAATTGATTTTAATGCTTTATTTTTGAGACAGAGAGACAGAGCATGAGCGGGGGAGGAGTAGCTTAGTTGCTTTTCATTCCTCTGTCCTTGAGCTTGCTTATCTATTCTTCTTTCTTTAGTCTATATATTCTCTCCAGGGTATTTTTAATTTCAGTAATTGAGCTCTTCATGTCTGATTGGTTCTTTTTATATTTTCTATGTCTGTGTTGAGAGTCTCACTGAGATCCTTCATTCTTTTCTCATGATCATTACTTTGACTTCTTCATCACTCATATTGATTATGTCCATTTCATTTAGCTCTTTTGCTATGGCATTGTACTGTTCTTTTATTTGGGACATACTCCTGTCTTCTCATTTTGTCTCTGTTTCTGTGTATTAGGAATGTCAGCTACCTCTCCTGATCTTAAAGTAGTCATCTTCTGAAGAAGAGGTCCTGTGGTGCCCTGTAGCTCAATGTCCCTGTTCATCAGAACCTGGTGCTCAGGGCTGTCTGCTTTATGGGTTGCATGCACCCTACCATTACTGTTGTGGCTGAGCCTCATTTGCCTTCAGTCCACTTGGCTGCAATGACCCATTTTAGCTGTTGTGGGCCAGATTTGGTCCCTGTGCTGTTAAGAGACCAATCTGGGGCCATAGTGGGCTTGTAGTTGGTTGGTGTCATCAGTCAGGCCAGATGCCTTCCTTTAGTCTGTTTACTGGGGCTGTAGTTGCACTGAACTACAGGGAGTTCTCCCTAGGTTGTCCCCTGAGAGGCTTTTGTTGGTGAGCAGGCTGGTGGTCAGCCCAGAGGCCTGCTGGGGGCTGGAGACGCACTGATGGGCAGGGTGCACTCTCTTCACTGCTGGTTGTAAGACTCGGCTGCCAGGACTTAAGAATTTCTGGTGTGTGTGGTTCTCTTCTCCTCTCCCCAGGACAAGAGTCACTTTGAAATGATGCTGGTTCTTGCTGGGGCTGCTTGCTGGATGAGACAGGGCAGGAGCCACTGGGGAGGGACTTCTGCAAAGCGGGGTGTGTTGGATGGGACAGATGTGCTGGCGAACATGGGGGCCGATGCGCTGTGTTAGCAAGGTAGGTGGAGAGTGCTGTTTCCCACAGGTTTCTGACTATCTAGGCTGGGGGCAGGGGCGTGAGGGAAATCGTGCCCACCAGTTCTTTTGTTCTTGGAGCAGTCTCCTAAAGGTCCCTGCCCCTCCAGCACACTTTCTGGGATTAGTAATGAGTCCCCTACATTTATACTCAGGTGAGTTTCAAACTGCTACTAATACTGCTGTATCTTGGTGGGGTTGTTTGTTACACTGTTTCTTTAAGGGTGGGAATGTAGTTTTCTGTTGCCCTCCGGCTCTCCTATAGCTGAGCCCAGTAATTTTTGAAGTACCTGGTGTTAAGTCCTGCTGGTTATAAAAACTCATGGAAGTTAAGCCCTGCTGGTTTTCAAAGCCGAGTGGTATGGGCATTTGTCCCTCAATGCAGGTCTGTCCCCTGTGTCTTGGGTGCCTGGTGTGGGGTCTGCTCCTCTGCCTTCTCTGTGCCTGTGGTGTCCCTCCCATTCGTACTGAGTCTGCCAGAAGTTTGGTTCCCGACTGTTTCTCCGTCCTTACCTTGTTTGCCATGTTTCCTCTCTCCGGTTAGCTGGAAAGTCTGTTCTGCTAGTCTTGGAGGACTTTTCAGGACTGATGGGGCTGTCGTAGGACAAGGTAACCTTAGGATTCTCTTAACTCTGCCATCTTCCCAGGAGCCCACGAATTTTACACATTTTAAGTTATGTATGCTTGATCCCTGTGTGTTAGGTATTACCTGTTGACTGTGGAGAATGACTTTCTGTTTCCTGCACTAGAGTGTTGCAGTTAATTCTGAAAATGTCTTTTTCCCCCAAATTTTAAGGTTTTTAAAATTATAACTGAAATTTGGAAATAGGATGGGATGCATTTGGGATTGGGATATCCAAGGAATGGAAAGCAAAAGAAGCTGATTTATCTATGATAGAATGGAAGGGCTAGGATCACTGACGTAGGAACATTAGGAACAGAACCTGACCGGGGGAAAGTGAGGTGATGATGAGGTATCTAGTGCCTGAGGCTTTTAGGTAAAATTTATAACCAGACTACTTTGGGGGTGAGAAGCCTAATGGAAATCGTGTTTACTTTTTATTCAAAACTATAGAATAGTTTACCTTTTTAATTTGTTTTCTCTTTCTTGATCCAAATTACTATTATCATAGGAACAATTAGTTGTTGAAAGTTTTCTTTGCCTATTAATGACTCAACTGAATTAGTGTTACCTGCTTCAGTGACTGTTAGGATTTGCCTTCAGTAATTCCTCTGGATGAAAAAGTCTCATGTGAAGGGAGCCCATATGCATGCCAGCTCATCCTAATGTCATTCATAGAAACCAGTAATTCAGCTGAAATGTGCATTGGGCTGTGATATTAGATAACTAAGAAAGGATTATGCATATTGAAGTATTGTATACTTGAAATTGATCATCAATTCACCCTTTCTATTACTGTTAGGAGATGAGTTATTGTTTCCACCCGTCAGGTAAGAACAATACTTGAGGTACAATCTGACATTATACTTTTGCCCTTCAACTGCTTTTTGAGGTGTAAATGGCCTATGTTTAGGCAATTTCCTTGTTAGGAAATTGAATCATTTTTATGGAATCTACACTAGAACTGCTGATGCAGCTATTAACAGACACAGAAGAACTGCTCAGTTGAGATGAGAGCTTTAAAGATGGTTGAGTTCAGGGAGGAATTTTCTGCTCACTTGTACCACACTGTTGGAGCTGTGTGTGAGCTGCATCAACTAAACCGTACTCCTCTCTATCTGTTTGTGTTGGCATAATAGCTATTTGTGTTTGTGTCATTGATGTGAAGATGATGATGATTATGCATATTTGCTGGGAGCTTGTTGTATGTGAGGAGCTGTTCCGTGAGTTTCACGTGTGTTACCTTGTTTGGTTCTTTTTTTTTTTTTTTTTTTTAACGTTTATTTATTTTTGAGACAGAGGGAGACAAAGCATGAATGGGGGAGGGTCAGAGAGAGGGAGACACAGAATCTGAAACAGGCTCCAGGCTCTGAGCTGCCAGCACAGAGCCCGACGCGGGGCTCGGACCCACAAACCGCGAGATCATGACCTGAGCCGAAGTCGGACGCTTAACAGACTGAGCCACCCAGGCGCCCCACCTTGTGTGGTTCTTAAGAGGAATGTATTGTTACTTCCATTTTAGAGTTGAGAATACTGACGTACAGAGGTACCTTGGCTGTCTTGCCGAGGTCACATATCTAGTAAGTGGGAGAGTCATGGTTTAGACCTAGGCAGTCTGGCTGCAAAGCCTGGTACATAGGCCCTGTGCAATGGTGATTCTGTACGTATACAGGTGGAATGCCTGATACTGCTTGATGGCTTTCCCACCTCCATATCTCTTCTCTCTAGGATCATTTTAAATTTGGTCTCATCCTAGTTGGTGAGACCACCAGTGTCCTTAGTTGGGGAAGAGTATATCAGTTAGGAGTGTATTTGGAGATAAGTAATAGAAACACTAATCCCACGGTAGATTAAATGATTTTTTTAAATAACAAGAGGTCTTGGATTTGGGTGGTTGAAAGCTGGTGCAGCTGCTGAATTTTCTTGATAGGGACTGAGACCTGTTTGTGCTTGTCCATCCTTTTTTTTTTTTTTAATTGAATTAAACAAATTTTTATTTATTTTTTAAACGTTTTGTTATTTATTTTTGAGAGAGAAAGAGAGTGCGAGTGGGGAAAGGGGCAAAGGGAGAGGGAGACACAGAATCCAAAGCAGGCTTCAGGCTCTGAGCTGTCGGCACAGAGCCCGACGTGGGGCCTGAACCTACAAACCATGAGATCATGACCTGAGCTGAAGTCAGATGCTCTTTTAAACATTTACTTATTTTTTGAGAGAGACAGAGCATGAGTGGGGGAGGGGCAGAGAGGGAGGGAGGGAGGGAGAGACACAGAATCAGAGGCAGGCTCCAGGGTCCAAGCTGTCAGCACAGAGCCCAGTGTGGGACCTGAACCCACGAACCATGAGATCATGACCCGAGCCAAAGTCAGACGCTTAACCAGTTGAGCCCCTTGGGCACCCCTGTGCTGTTCCATTTTTACTTACTGGCTGTTGGCTTCATGCTTGTTAGTCTCCCAGAGGCAGAATGAATTTTGGCAGCTCTAAGTATTAAGGGTGCATTCCAAGCAGAAAGAAAAGGATGGAGGGATTTTAAAAGGTGGCAGCCAGCCTTGTTCATGCTTCTGTATCCAAAAAGAAAAAGCTTTTCCAGAAGATTCATGCAATTGACATTTTTGTTTTATGTCCTATTACCAAAACTAGTCACATGGCCAGTTCCAGACACCAACCACATGGAGTCATGTTACCACGACTGGTTTAGCCCAGCCACGACTTGTCACCAGAGATAGTCACAGGGACGTACTGCCACGCACATAAGTTGAGGTCGTATTGACAGAAGGAAGCAGGTTGGGTGGGGCAGATGTTGGGGAGACAGCTGACGAAGTCGAGCGTAGGGTGATTTGTAGGAGCTACGGTCCTCTAATCAGGATTTGAAATCCTTGTAATCTTGCTTGTCCTGAGGATCGAAGTCTCTGGCTTCCGGGATGTGCTTGTCATCTTTTATCCGGTGAAGGGGCCCAATACTGCTCTTCCTCAAAGGCCTTTTTATAATTCTCAAGAAGTCTAGCTTTTTGGATCTGGGAGTTGACATTTCTCTGCTTTCTACCCATTCCAGAGCATCTTAAGTATAAGACACCTACTGAATTCCAGTCCTTGGTATTGGTGACCACTTTCTCTGATCTCTTTTGTCTCAAAGGATTGTCTAGCTCAAAAGCTGATGAGGGGCAGGGTCCTCAGATCAGGGAAGTAGGTCAAAGATTACAGGACAGTATCACTCACTGAGTGCGACTGTAGCTGATCTGTACACTTGTCTGAATTCCTGGAGCTCAGTGACACGAGTTGTTCATCTTTATATCTCCTATGCTAAGTGTTCAACTACATGTATTTGGAGGATGAGGCCATTAAGTTGACTCAGCTCCACACGCCTGCTTTGCGTGTGCCGTGGTTTCTTTTCCCATCCTTGCATTGGTGTCAAAACCCAGGCTAAGAAGCGCCTAATAAGGCCCAGCCTCTGGCCGGACTTCGTCTACTCCTTATCTTGACCCTTTGCTAACAGCATCATGAGTTTGCTGTTCTGGCGTTCAGTTTCCTCACGTTACCCACCAATACCCACCCCCGCCAACACCCACATTTGAGAATTTGCCTCTCTTGTAAGGCCAAGCTACAGCTAGAGCAGTCTTATTTACTTAATCTGTTTCATCCAGCATTTTGAGGTGTGTATAGTAAGAGGCCTTTGTATAAGTTTAGTCTGCCATGTTTCTATGTCTTCCTTCTTTTCAGCAGAGCATCTTACACACACTTAAGCCTTTTACAAATAACTCACTGTTGTATCTTCCATTGTATTTTTTAACCATCAGCTTAGTGTCTTAAGGCCATAATAATTTTCTTTTTCCTGACAGTTCTGCAATTTGGGCTGAGGGGGGTCATTCTCTAATTACTGCCCCTTCCTTGGACACAAGTGGCTTCTTCACCTCTACATGAGGTGCATGTAATGGAAAGCATATAGTGAAATGGCTGGAAAGGGCCCGGCTGAGTGTCTTTTCCCACATGGTTTCTCCACTGTGGCACCTGGGCGTCTCTAAGAACCCCAGGAAAGTGCATCCCGGGAGAGCAAGCACCATCATAGAAGCACCTGTCAACACCCTGCTTGTGTGGTACTTGTTAATGTCACTTTGGCAGGAGCAATCACCTGACTCAGCTCAGAGTCAGATGTCCGAGGGCTTGAATACCAGGTGTGTTTCATTGGGGACCATCAATGTAACAGGCTCACTGGTATATATGTATACCTGTACATTATACATAATCTCCTGCAGCAGCTCCATAGTGGCTACATTTTATTCCACTTCCTTCTGCACGTAATGAATTTTGCTATGAAGTATCTTCCTTTTGAATTGCAACCATATTTTGAGGTAACACTGGACTTTTCCAGAGTTGCAAACATAGCGTTCCCATATGCCTTTCATTCAGCGTCTACTATTGCTAAAATTTGCCTTAAACAGGAAACTGAAAATTAACATTGGCACAACGCGATACTATTTACTATACTACAAACTTTATTTGGTTTCTATCAGTTTTTCTACCAATACCCATTTTTGTTCCAGAGTCTCCTCCTGGATCCCACACTGCATTCACTTGTCATGTCTCCATCTTTCCAAGCTTTTCATAGCCTGGATACTTTTGTAGAGTAATGGCTAGTTATTTTGTAGAAGGTCCCTTGATTTGCCCTTGTCTGATGTTTTCTCATAACTAGGTTTAGGTAATGCGTTTTTTTGGCAAGCGTCCGACAGAAATGATGTGCCCTTCTCCATGCCTCGTGTCGGGCAGTGTATCTTATTACTGGCGCTGTGAACCTTGTTCACACTTGAGTAAAGCAGTTTCTCCCAGGTTTTTCTACTAAAAAGTTTTGTTTTTTCCTTTTCAGTTAATAAATGTTTTCAGGTAGATACTTTTATGAAAATACTGTTTAGGCTTTGGCTCACTAGTTTTTCATGCATTGGTGAGTTTTTGTCTGCAACAGTTCTGTGGTGTTCTACTGGTGATTTCTGTTCCCTTTTACAGTTATTTATATCAATATGAACTTGTGTATGTTCTATTTTATGGATTAGAATCCAGAAGTATTGTTTGTTTTGTTTCCTAAATTGCAATAGCTTTGACCATGGAGCTTAGATCGATTCCTAAGCCCGTTTGACATATCTCCATCCTTTTGGAGCACTCTTAATTTCTGGCACCACAGGATGCTCTAGGCTTGTCTTGCATTTTCCCTGCCCTAGCCCTGGAATCAACCCACTTAAGGAGCTCTGGGTCCTTTTATTGGAGAATGGTCTTCAGGAGTCAAGGTTTTGGAGCTTCCTGTACTTCTACTGTTGTAGGAGTTTCGTCAAGGCTCTCTGAGCGTAAGGAGCCAGGGGAGTAAGTGCAGTAACTCCTACCTGCTTACAGCTCTGTTCGTGTCTGTATGTCTCTGTGTGGACGCATCAGAGCATTGTGAGTTCATGCTCAGCACCTCAGATTCAGCCCAACGTCACAGGGTTCATTCCAGCCTTCCTGTGTTCCTTATTTGGGATTTCTTCGACAGTGAAGAACCTGGTTCTCGTTATCCACAGGATTGTTGACTTGTTTGTTCAACCCTAGTGTATGTATAATGTACCTCAGCCTTGCTGACCCATAACCCTGTGAGAAACAGATTCACTTCCCGGAGCACGGAAGTTGCACATCGTTCTTGTCTGGAGCCTTACAGTATCTAGTCCAAATACTGTTTTCCAAAGTGCTATTTGACTTTTAATGTGCTCTTTTAACAAATCAAAGAGTTGTTAGATTTTGTCAAAGGTAGGAGAAAGTGAAGAAAAATAGGGAAGTAGATAATAGATGAAGGAATTATGGCTATTTTTTTTTTTTTTGAGGTAAGTGGATGTATATGTGTGTATCTGAATTCCCGCATTTTTGGACTTCTACAGTTGCTAAGAAGTATTGTAGATAATTTTGATTCGACTATCAGTTTGCCAGAGAGGTGAACTAATACAGTAACACAGTATTTAAACTTCTTTGTATATTTTACTGACATTAAAACTGTTAAACATAAATAAGAATTTTTAAAAGTCACCTTTGATACGCATGCAAAGTTACGTTCTAGCAAGTATAAAAATAGTACCTGTTGTATTGCCAGCCTGATCCCATTCACCAATTGTTTTGAAATAATTAGGTACCCTACTTTTTCTTACTTTAAAGATAGTTTTACTAGTACTGTAGTATTCTTGCTGAATGGTGGGAGGATAATGCATTAAATCTCTTACAGTGATAAAATTATTCTGTTTTCTGGAAGAGGCTGAGTTTGAGAAAAATTGGGAACGATTGTCTACTGGTTACATATAGGTAGCCAAATTAAAAAAAAAAAGTGCATTGGAGCCCAGTAGATACCTTACCATTAATGGAACAGCTAGTTTGGGTAGTACTGTAAATAGAAACGTATTGGATTGGAAAGCCTTGCAGGAAAAGATAATGATTACATAGTTAAGTGTTTTTAAAACAATAGTAGTTATATTTACTCTAACTTCTATTTCTTACGTGTGCCATAACTTAAAGAAAAATGTCTGTGGACGCAATATCATTCTAGCTCAATTAAAAACATCTCCATTAGATAGCATCTGGGTAATGTGGTATAAATAGCCAGTTTATTGAAAAAATCCAGAGTATATTAGTTTATATTATGTTACATATGTTATTTAAGAAACATGCTAAGTATAATAAAATTGTAAATATATTCATTAGTGTGTGTTCTAGGTCTACTGGAAACAATCAGGTTTTAACGTATCTCTTGGGAGGATTGGCCAGGTAACAAAATTCAGTGGGTCCTGTAAGGAGTAATTGCTGGTTTGAGTTCATCAAACGTGTATCTGTTAAAGAGTTCTCTTAAAATGTAGACTATGGTGCGTGGGTGGCTCAGTCAGTTAAGCATCCAATTCTTGATTTTTTTCCTCAGGTCATGATCTCATAGTTCTTGAGTTCAAGCCCCGCATTGGGATCTGCACTGACAGCACGGAACCTGCTTTAGATTCTATGTCTCTCTCTCTCTCTCTCTCTCTCTCTCTCTCTCTCTCTCTGCCCCTCCCCTGTGTGCTCTCTCTCTCTCTCAAAAATAAACATTTAAAAATGTACAGTACAAAATGGGATTTCAGAAAAGCTGTAAAGATTATTTCATTGGTTTAATGACGGGACTTAAAAGAACTGCAGCTGCCACCTTGTCTTACGATCAGTTACAGCAAGTAGTATTATTAAACCAAAAGCTGAGTGATTGTAGGTTCCTGTTCTTTTCCCATTTCCCTCCTCTCCGCTTTCAAATGTTTACTATTTTTTTCCCTCTTACTGTCTTTCAGGCCTCTTTGTAATCTGTTCTTGATCTTTAAGGACTTAGAGAAATCTAGGAAGTAAGGGGAAACTCATACAGATTTCTGAAGTGGAAAGAGGTGTGTGTCACACAGGTATATAATTTACAGCATATGATTTTGAGAATTATGTGTATGAGATAAACATAACAAATGTGTATATGACATACATATAACACATGCATGTAAAATGTAGGCATGTAACAAGGTCTCAAAAAGTAGAAATCTAAATTGTCCTTTTGTCTTAAACAGCCATCTGCTCTGTTTTAGTCCTGCCTCATCAGAGTCTTTTATGAATAGACAGGCTTTTTTATGTAGGAGTCTGTCAATAAATTATGTATCCCAATATGTTCACTCTGTTTTTGATAAAACCAGACAGTATTTGAAAACATAGAAACCCCATCCAAAACTAATTACTGCGATGTTATCAAATAGGATCGCATGGTAATTTGTTGCTAAATGCTTTATCCTGCCAGAGAATAGCATAAGGGCAAGCAGGGGCCGTGGGTTGTGAGCATTTTGTAAAGTTACTGGATATAGTTATTGTGAATTTTTGTCAGTGTTTGGGTTTTATGCATAACTAAGGATATTTGGCTTGGTTTCGTAAAAATTAACGGCGTAAGGATGATCCTGTAGAGTGTCAGATTTTACCTTGTAAAAGAATGTTATTTAGCTGATTAGCTTTAATTAACAATAACATTAAATTCGTGTAGAGAACTGATGCTTGTTCAGAGTTTTGAACTCAGTGTATTTTTTCCATGGAAAAGAAGTTGTAATGTTGGTCACCGTCTCAGACTAGAGTTTAAAAGCCCACTCAATGCATCAATGTAGCAGAATTGTCATCATCGTAGTAATGAGATGTTGTTTCTAGCTTCTGAAATTCTGGCAGGACATGAGCTGAGGACTCTGGGAGTGGCCCTGGTGGCAGGTTTGAAGGCAGTGGAGGAAAGGTCCCCTGCTGCTTCAGCTGCCTTCAGCTCTGGAAACGGAGGCTTTTCCATATCGGGACCCTTAAACCCTTCAATGAATGCTTGCTGCCCGTGTGGTATAGTCCAACTCATTTTTCTTCTTTGAGCCTCATTTCATGTATTGAAGCTCCATTTGCTCAATAAATCTTAGGCTATGTTATAATATTTTAGTTTTCTTTTTTCACATAGTCCTTGTGCGTGAGCAATTGTAACTTTGAATTGGAAAGCTAATTGTAATATGAAACTGAAATCTGAGTGTTCTTGAAGAAGCTTGGAATATATTGATGGCTTTTTCTCTGAAAATTAATTTCTTTTATCTGTGTTCAGTATCTTACGCCTTTAAAATAAGAACTAATTTTCAGAAGAGCTGTTCTTTCCCCTCGTGTCAGAATCCCACGTAGCGATAGCAGGCTAAATTTTCAGTGAAGGTTGAAAAGTAATTCTTTTTTTTAACGGCAACACTGTCAGACAAGTGGTAGAATGATGCAGATAATTTTTGTGGGCTGTAGCTATTATGGTCCTACACTTGTAATTTCAGGTGTATTCAGTCTTTATGCAAGCTTGAAACCTAGGCAGCTGATCTGATAGTTTGCACGTGCCAAAGTTTTAAAGTTTTTGTATTTTTATTGAAAGTTCCCGTACATAGTTTCTAAGGGATGACAGAATAAGCTAAGTTACTCTGCAGTTAAAGGTTTTGTGATTTTTTTCTCTCTCAGGTTTCTACTTTCCTGAAGAGCAGTGGAGTGGAGTTTCTTCCAAAGCTGTAACCTTCAAAAAAAAAAAAAAAAAAATCTCTTCTTTCCTCAGACTTTGCTCTGTCTGAGACTGCTTGGGCAATGGTCTGGTTAGCCCTAAGAGTACAAGATTTCTTTGTTATAGAGAGAAATAACCATCTTGGGATGTGAATGCGATCCAGGAAGCTTTAGCACAGTTTAACAGTGATTAGACAGCTACAGTTCTAGTTTATTCTGACTGTAATTTTTGGCTAGGTTCTGGATGATACAGCATTGAAATGGTCCCCTAAGTTCTGATTTGGCATTTCCATTGTCTAGATTTTGCCATGCACATTTTTATCCTTGTAGGACAGATACTTCTCTGTCTTTACTTTCTACTTTTATACTTCTTCTGAGCGTTCTTGAGGTGTTCAAGTATAATCTTCATGGTCTCTTGTTGGGAGAAACTATAGAGCCATACTGGGTGGGTAGCTGGATTAGATATGTTCATTTGAACCCAGGAGCCTGTGGCTGTGGTCCACCTCTGTAGGGTGCACTGCCTGGTCTCTGGTCAAAGGAGGCAGTTGGGGATGCTGAGGAGCTTGGCTTGGGTGATGAAGAAATCAGAGGATGAGAAGTATAACAAAGTTTGTGGTAAACTAAGGGCTCAGTTGATCCTCGGTCACTCAGGGCCTCTGCTCTCAGTGAATAGTAAGAAGTAGCTAACAGCTTGAAGAAAGGATTTTCTAGTGAAAAAGTGGTGGAGTTTTCATTCAATAAAGTTACAGACATAGCAGATCATCTTGGCATTGGTTACTCAACCTTTGAATGAGCCTCCTGGAGAGCAGGAGTATACAAAAAAGTGTTTACAGAGTCTATGAAATTGTCTACAGAGATCTATGATTAAAGGAAAAGATTTGGGGCAGCTGGGTGGCTCAGTCAGTTAAACATCCGACTCTTGATTTCTGCTTAGGCCATGATCTCATGGTTCATGGGATCAAGCCCCGTGTTGGGCTCTGTGCTGACAGCACGGAGCCTCCTTGGGATTCTTTCTCTCCTCTCTCTGCCCTCCCCTGCTTGTGCTCTTTCTTTCTCTCTCTCAAAATAAATAAACATTTTTTTAATGTAAAAAAAAATAAAGGAAAAGACTTAATAGAAGTTGCATGTAAGGCTGGAGTTTTTCAGTGACTTCAGGATTCAAAATATTTTTTGAAATTTTTATATAATTATGAAACTTAATGGTAATATACAGGCCAAAAATAAAGTACGTTTCCATTGCTACTGCGGGGTACATAGAGAGGAATGAGTATAATTTGCTGTGAAAATATTTGCATTTGGAGCCCCAGTGATGTTTATATGTATTTGTGTGGATCTATTTGAACTTTAGTTACATATGTAACTAAAGAACACAGAAATGAGGCTCAAATTGCAGGAGCATGAATTATTTTAATAGAATGTTGTAACCACAAGAGTAAAGAGCAGCTAACCATTTTTCTTTTATACTCAGAATTTTCATTACTACTATAAAATTTCACTTTAAAAACAACCTTTCATAAATTTAATTGGTTGTTTACTAACAAACACAGAAGTATGAACTTGCTCACCTTGTTGAGGAAACAATCTGTGTGGTTACCTAGTCCTTGAATTTTATGATGTCAGATTGGAATTACTGACAGTTAGTGTATACAAACATGTATGTTTTTGGAATTACTTTAGACATATTTCCTTCATGGTAGTTATAGTGGAATAATCTTATTCTTGAAAAATGAGTTTTAAAAGTCTGTTTTTCATTTTTATTAGAATTGAGTTATGTTACATTAAGTTATGTTAAATTTGCATCATGCTGATTAGTAGAGGTAAAAACGTAAATTGGTTTTTGCGATCAAAAAGACTGATACAATTATGTGGTTTTTTCCCCCCTTAGAAATATATTATGAATTATTAAAATGTGGAAAATGAAGAATACATTAAAACTTGTAATGAAGGGAAAATGGCATTTTTTCTTCAGCCCCAGGTTTAGTAATTTTAGGGTACTTGTTGTGAAATTAATACTCTAGCCAGTCATATTTTGAAGAGGGAGGATATCTGTGGATATGTCCAAAGCTAACTGCAGGCAAGTAATAGATACCTTTTTTGAAAGATAAAAGGAGATGAAGTTAATGCTATGTAGTTCTGGTAGCTTTAGCACTGACAGCAGGAAATGAGCTGTTTGTGAAAATAGCATGAAATGTAATTCAGAGCATCTGTCTAACTTATCAGCAAGAACAAATTGCTCATGTTTTAAAGTATATCAGTTACTCTAGGTACCCTTTATTGACTTGTTCAACCTACCGATGTTTGCTCAAAACTAGAGGAAGTTTGCCAATCTTTTTTAAATAAGCCAGATGAACCTTTTACATTTAAGTATTAATTTTTGAATTTGTACCTACTCACTATTAAAAACAACAAAACAAAACAAATAGAAACTTTATTGAAGGTTAATAACCAGAACCAGAAAAGTGTTTAGCCTGGTCAGTCTGTACGTGTTGGATGCATCCCATGTCACCAGGACCCAAATCCTGTTGCTCTGTGTGTAGAGAGGGCTGTGGAGACCTCTATAGGTCTCTAGATTGAGCAGTGTGGAGTCCCTGCTGACTGTTCTGTGAGCGTTTTCATTGGGTGGGAGCGAAGGCCTGATTGTGTCATGGGTTTAGAGAGAATGGGATATCAAGGAATTGGAGAAAACATTAGAATTCTCAAAAAAAAATTTTTTTGAGGCATTCTGCATTAATGTCGACCAGAGAAATGGAGAGGTAGCCTGGGGAAGCATGAGGGTGTGTGTGTGGGGGGGGGGGGGGGGGGAGTAATGCTGTTAATTCTCCATGCTTTTAAGTGAGCTGATGGGAATGGTTATGTAGGAGAAAAGAGGGAAGAAGTATAGAAGAGGTTAGGTCTCATAATGAGCTCTGCTACTAGAGGGAATGGGGCTGGGGTACAGAAGGAGTCGGGTGGAGAAGCTGAACAGTTATTGCGTAGGAAGGAGAGCAGTGACAGTGTAAGTGGGCAGATGTTTTTGTGTGACTTTGTGGAAGTTAATGGACTCACTTTTATGGCTGAAGAGGGACGAAGGGTTATAAGGTGAGAGTGAGAAGGAGGTTGGAGGGGAGAGAAGTGAAGTAACTAGTCCGTAGGAGAGTGTGGACCTTGTGTGGACCTGTGTCCCCTCACCCCTATTGGGCAGACCGTCTCTCTGTCCCTGAGAAGCATGTCAGTGACTGAATATTTTTTCATTTGGTTTGAGGTTAGTTATTCCCATTAGTCACCAAATAACTTAACCTCCGTGTATAATTCAAAAGTATTTAAGATGCCCCCAAGTTTTGCAGCTCTGCTGTTGTAATAATTGGAAGAAAAGCTCTTTGAGTCTGGGTCCTCCCAAGCATTGAGTCCATTAAGAATGTGCAGGATTTGGTACAGTGCAGTGCAGGAGGGGGACATGCTGGGGCCGGAGTCTGCACTGCTAGTTCTGTGATTCTGGCCAACTGACCTGACCTCTTCAGACCTCTTCAGTTGGCGCATCCTAACGACAGGAAACAGAAGGAGTGCTTACCTGCGGTGCTGTGTGCCCATTAAAGCACTTAGAACAGTTAGGGCTCTGGTAATGCCAGTTCCAATAACAATTATTCACACCCTTCTGCTTCCCCATTGCAGTAGAATGAGCTTTTTAAAATTTCCTGGGGGGAAGGAGGTAACCTGTTTTGGGTCGGATCTCTTTCTCTCAGATGCTCTGGTTTATGTGCAATGTGTACAAAAACACGAAACTCAAATTTAAGTGTACTTTTTTTCCACTTAGTAAGGTGGGCCCAGATCCAGTCTGCTCTAACAGTACCTGGCACTTTGTGATGGTGAGTTGACTGGTGTCTTCCAGTAAAGATCTCGTCCTCGTTGTGCAGGACAGGTTCAGGTGGTACAGATACTTCCTGGATGTTTCTTCGTGGGTCTGCAATAAAATTAGCCAAACACCAAGAGTTGGCTGGATAAAGGAGAACTAAAGCATGAATATGATTCTCTATATCTTGGTTAAAACACCTCATCAACTGTTTCTTGCTTTTGGGCTAGGGGGAGGGTAGGTAAGGGCTTACAGTCTAAATATATACCTTAAACTGGAAACCTCATCTAAACTTTAGAATTTCTATATTTTAAAAAATTCAAAGAATTTGTAGATATTCTGAGGCAATAAGACATTTTTTTGGGTGTTCCCCAGAGGAGTAAAACTGCATTGCACACAAAATGTTTTGTTTACTGAGAATAGAAGTGCTTGTTAAAAGGAGACATTTTTGTAAAATAGTTCATTGTAACTGAGTTTCAGTGAGCCACAGGGCCGTGACAGACATGGGAGCTGGCAGAAATATTTTAGGAAAGCAGGAAAGCACTGGGTGTTGGATCTGGTTCTTAACCATTTTGTTAGGAAGTGTTGATCATCTGCTGAGTGCAAAGCTCTGTGAGGGAAACAGAAAACTTTCTGCCCTCGAGGTGTGGGGTGGAGATGGTATAAAATTTTAGGATTTATGAGAACCACATTTCATCGTTTCTCCGCCTTCTAAATCCATGCAGCCAGAGAACACAAATGCAGCTGTTTCCTCTGGGGATTACTGGATGATGCCCTGGTTGGCTGGGGTGTTTTTGTGTGAATGTGTGAACGTGTGAATGTGTATTTTAATTTTTTACTTCGAAATAAGTATAGACATAGAAGTTGCAAAGAAGATATATAAGGAAGTCCTATGTACACCGAACCCAGTTTACCCTCCTGGTAACATCTTGGGTAAGTATAGTATGTGTCTATATCCTAGTTTTAATACTGTTTTTACATTAGTACTTTCCAGGAAGCTCATGCACATTTCACCAGTCTTACATGTACTCTTGTGTGCATGTGTGTGCATGTCGGCATGTATTTAAGTCTACGCAGTTTTCTCTTACCTGTAACTGTCACCAAATTCAAGATATGGAACTGTTCAGTCGCCACGGGCACCCTCATGCCACCTCCTTAGAGCCTCACCTACTCCTGTGTCTCTCTCCCTTCCAGACTGACTCCTGGCATCTACTCATCTGTTCACTGTTGCAATAATTTTACCTATAGAATTTTGTTTAAATGGTATAATACCACATGTAACCTTTTGAAATTCTTCCCCCCCCCTCCCCCCCAGCATAATTCCCTTGAGATCCACTTGAGTTGTTGAGGATATCAAGAGTTAATTCCCTTTTACTGCAGCATATTACCATGGTAGAAATGTAACTGTTTTTTAACCATTTACTCAATGAAGGACATTTAGGTTGTTTCTGGTTTGGGGCTGTTTTAAATAAAGCTGCTGTACACATCCATGTTCTGCTTTTTGTGTGGTCGGGTCTTCATTTCTCTGGGATAACAGTTGCCCAGGAGTGTAATTGCTGGATTATGGTAAAACTAAGCATGTTTAGTTTTTTAAGAAACTGATGTACTCTTTGGGAGTTGACTTTCTCACTAGCAGTGTATGAGCGATCCACTGTCTCTGCAGCTCCCCAAACATTTGGTATGGTCACTCTTTGTATTCTAGACATTTGGGTAAGTGTGTAATGATAATCATTGTGGTTTTAATTTGCATTTCCCTAATAGCTTGAGGTGAACATCTATTCACGTACTTCTGTCTGTATATCTTTCAGTGAAATGTCTGTTACTGTTTTTTTGCCCAGTTTCTAATTGGATTGTGGTGTTTTTTTTTTAATTGTTGAATTTTGAGAGTTCTTTCTATGCTTCAGATACAAATGCTTAGTGTAAGATACGTGGTTTTCAAATACTTACTGCCAGTCTGTAGCTTGTCTCTTCTTACTCTTAACAGGGTCATGGGTGGAGCAAAGGTTCTCAATTTTGACAAGGTCCTTACCAGTTTTTCTTGTCAAGGATCACGCTTTTGGTGTCAAATATGACTTTCTTTGTTCTTTCTTGTCTAGGAATTTTGTTGTTTTTAGAAATCTTATTTTTCTGGTAGATGGGGGAAAAAGTCAAATGTTTATTCTCCCATACTTAAGCAAACTGAACATCGGGGTAAACCAATAATCTGTATGAGGAAGTTTGTATTCCATGTATTAAGTAAAAGAGTAATGATACAGTTAGAATCTCACCAACTCCTAATAAGCAGTGATAGAATTAAATAGCAATAGAATTAGAATTTCGACTCCTAACAAAATAATGGATGTAGATGGTGACCATACCAAAAGGAAAGAGACCCGAGTCCATTTGGGCTACTGTAACACAGTAGCACAGGCTGGGTAACTTACGAGCAATAGAAATTTATTTCTCTCAGTTCTACAGGCGGAGAAGTCCAAGGTCAAGGTGCCAACATGGTCACCTTCTGATAAGGGCCCCCTTTCTAGCTCATAGCTGGCGCCTTCTCTCTGTCCTCACTTGGTGGAAGTGGGGTCTCATCTCTAAGGCTTGGATCCCATTTATGAGAGCTCTACCTTCATGACCTAATCACCTCCCAAAGGTCCCACCTGCTACTAATGCCATCACCTCTGGGGAAGGCTGTCGAAAGGGAAGTGGTAGCTGCTGGTCCTCTGATGAAGTGTTATTTGTGACTTTAAAAAAGTTAACTAAAATAGCAACCAAGAATAGTCAAGTCTAAAGAAGGGATTGGATAGTTAAGGTATTATTAGATTCCCAGAATTTGCTTTGGAGGTAGGCAAATGTTAGTTTTATATTTTATGTAGACATATCACTTAGAAACTTAAAGATAAGCACGAAAAATATACATGGGGTATAACCTTTATTGATGAAGCCTAACATTGGGCCAGTTGGCAAGGGAGAAATAAGTGCCATGTTCAGCTGCACTGTCATAGAGCAGGAAAGACTAGTAGTAGATTTGGGGATGGGGGGGCGAGCAGAAAATTAACTGACAGAGACTACCAGATTACAAGAAATTTGGGTGATAGAGGAGTATTCTATGTGATAACATTAGATACAATCAGCAAATTATAGAGCATGGGATAAACAACCTATTTCTTTCAGCAAATAAATTGCTGGGAGAACAAAAGAGATGGAAGGGAAACCTGGATTAAAACAGACAAGGGTGTGGACCTTTTCTAAATTTTCCCTGGAATGAATCAAGTATAAAAGGAATTTTGGTTTTTGATACAAAAGGAGATTTGAACACAGTGTAATTGATAATAAGCGATCATTGTTCCTTTTGTTTTTATTTTTGGATGCGACTGTGTTAAGGTGGGTGTCTTTTTTAAAAAACCTCTTTTAGAAATGCACGCTGAAATATTTACAGATGAAATGATAGAATGTCTGGGATTTACTTCAGTATTGTTTTTGTTGCCTTTGTGTTAGAAAAAAAAAAATGTGAACACCATTTTTATTTAGAGTATAAAAGTTATTACCCT
Organism: Panthera leo; assembly: GCF_018350215.1. Lineage (NCBI taxonomy): Eukaryota > Metazoa > Chordata > Mammalia > Carnivora > Felidae > Panthera > Panthera leo. The sequence continues at coordinate 156,875,849 of NC_056680.1, read as the reverse complement.
CCAGCAGCCCCCTACCTCAGCCCTGTACAAAGTCCTCAATCGTGAATGAAGACCTATCTTTAAAATAATGTAATTTTGGATCTTCTTCCTGGATTTTGTTTATAATGAGCTGTTAGAAATTTATGATAAAGATAACTGTCATTTACCCAGTCATAGTCTGTGGTTACATTCATATGCACGTATTTTGACTTGGTAGGATATGATGTGAACAAAAGTATCTTGTGCTTTATAGGATAGTTAATACTGTTTTATGGAAGGAAAGAAAATCAGTGATCGTTTCCTGTAGTCTAGTTGACGTAGACATATGTTTTCCACCCATAAGCCTGAATATGTATTCTTCTGACATATTTACTGTTTCTATAAACTATGGTATTCTTAAACATTTTAAAAATGTGACTTCTATAATATTTATCCTCTGCTGATATATTATTTACAGCATAAACTAGAGTTGTAAATTCTGAGAAAAATTCATATTAAAACAACTACAAATTCCCAAGAGACAACATTTTAGATGCCAATCAGTGCTTTTATTAATTCCTGAAAAATTTTTAAGTAACTGTCCTTTATAGTCGTTTTCTAGTGTTCCTCCGCCCTGTATAGTTTTAGTCTTGTTCATTTCATAGCTAAAAGTACAGTGTTGGGAATTTATAAAGTTCTGATGGCATGATGTAAGTAATAAAATTTAGTGCCTATAAGTATTGATGATATTTGTAGTTGGGGAAGGTGCCGAGCAGAGTGGGGTACGGTGCGTGTTTTGTTAAATTCAATAACATGTTTCTTAACTTTTTAGGGGTTTGGTAAATGGGTATATGCAACCCACTTTTGTGCCTAAAACTATAATTTACTTTTTTTTTTTTTTTTTTTGGTGCTATAAATTGTTAACTACCTTAGGTTTTTACCTTACTTGGAAGCTAACAAGTCAGTTGGCACCACTTTCACGGACACAGGTAAAAGACATGAGAATTCTAGATCAGAGATGAAGGACAGTTTATTACTCACAGCAGTAGCAGTTATCAGATGATTAGCGATTTTATGAGATCTCATTTCCCATGAGATGATGGGTCAGATGACACCTGTTTGTGCTGTGGGTCACATTACAGACCAGAACCCAGAACCTGAGAATCTCAAACTTTTTATAATAGAAGTAAATGCCCTGGAAAGAGACTAGGTCTTTATTTTGCTGGAGAGTAAGCATGCCTGTGCTTGGCTCCAAAGGTGACACCATCTCCTGTCTGCCAAACTGTCCTTGAAAAGATATCTTTTATCTGGAATAAAAACAGTTGACATCTCACTTGAAACTCATATAGAAACATGAGAGGCCCTTGGAGAATGAGCTCTCAACAGAATCTACCTTCTGTATTGTCTTGGCTTCTGACGAATTTTCACATGAATTTTCCCACTCTATCAGCTAGTCTGATTAATCAGATCAATACTCAGACCATAGCAGTTCAATTTGTGTCCTACGCAGTTTAACCAAGGGCACTGTCAGTAATACTTGAAGCAGCAGGATGAGGCCAGCCTGAGCTAGGCCCACTGCTATTACTGCAAGGTTCAGTACAAACATATTCAGCTTCATCAGGGCCCTGTTGGCCAGAGCTATGGGAGTGGCCTTGAGTACTGAACAGAGACACCTTGTCCACTTTGCTTCTGCACAGTTGGCGCTGAGATTGAACAGCTGCAGCAGCCCAGTGGACGCTGGGTTTCAGCTTATTCGAGAGCAACATGAGCCAGTGACTTTGCTTCAGGTGGTGGCCTCAGGAATAGAGTTTCCCGCAGAGGGAGAGCTGCCGCTTTCTCATGGAAATCTCACATGCCAACTGGGAACCGGTCTGGCTCATTCTTGAGTGTATCATTTCTGTTTGTCACAGGGCACTTAGGGGCCCTTCCCGCATTGATAGTCATGGAGTTCAAATTGAGCCGTCCTTGACTGCAATATCAAGCCAAAGAGTCAGAAGGTTTCTGTTGGTCACTCAGTTAGTTTCCAAAGAGCCCGGCAGCATGCTCATAGCTGCTTTTTACAAGGGATGTACTTGGTAACCATGGCACAGAGATGAGGAATCCCAAACCTCAAGGCAGGTCTCTGGATGTCGCTCCCTACCTTGCCGGCTGCTCCAGTTGGTAAAACCCTTAGTTACACAGCCTTGTTGTCTAAAGGTCCTTCGGGCTGTGGCCCCAAAGGTTCAGCGCGTGCCACAGCCTGTTGCGTGATTTCCCATAGAGCCTCCTGGTTCAGGCTGGTCTCCGTGGCTCCTGGTTTGTAGATGAGCTGACTCAGAGTACCAAGTAGAACGCTCAAGCATGGCACGTAGTGTCACCAGAGTTCAGTGAGGTATTGGGCTCCCTTTTGGTAGTGGTAGGGGAACCGAAGAGCCCGTGAATTTCCCTGACTGCCGGAGAGATTGAGCATGGATCAGTGCACTGAATCCCAAAAACTGTTAACTAGAGAAAGACCTTGGATCTTGTGAGAGTCTATTAGCCGCCTTTGCGGGCAGAGGTGTGATAGCACCACAGTCAGACTGTTGAGAATGAGGCTTCACTTTCTCACAACCAACAGAATCTCCTTGATAGTGAAAATTTCGATGTTGGAAGACACTAAATTCTGACCGCCCCCCCCCCCCCCCCCCCGGTAGTAAATAGGCTAAGGAGTTTAGATTTTCTCAGGGATATACCTGGAGGCCTTGCCCCTGAATGCAAATTGCTCTTGGACCTCAGGTGCCTGTGGGAAAGGAAAGAAATGTTTGGTAAAGCCCAAGACAGCAGCCAGATGGCCTCAGTCTGAAGTGGATTCGGTTATAGACACAGCGCTGGAGTAATCTGGAGCAACGACCGAATTCAGTCAGCACTGATTCTACTCGAAGCTGCCAGCTTCTCTTTCACTGGCCATGTGTGGCTGTTAATTATATTGAGATGCTCTTTCCCTTACTGCTTCCTTGAAGTCCTTGACCGAGGCTATGATTTTGTTTCAGTTGGCCCGCTACAGGGAAAAGAAAGGGGGAACAGTTTGCACATTTGATCGTAATTCCTTTACGTGCTGTTTTTCCTCATCTAGATTAAAGCCCCTCTAGCACCAGGGGACAGGGAGGTACAAGCATTTCACACACAACTCCTCTTATACTTTCACCCTTGCAGGCGACACCACGGCGTTTAGGAGAGACCCCCTGCAAGGTCCCCGACTCAGCTCCAGAGGGGGACATTCTGTCTCCCTAGTGTCTTGACTGTACACATACCCTTGAAAAGCTGGTCCAGAACGAAGGGGTCAGTGCCGTGCCCCAAGGTGGACGAAGGTGGAAGCAACTCCTGGAGAATCGTCTCCCGACAGAAAACCCATCCAGGCGCGGTCGCCTTCTGCTCCGTGTCTGCTGTGGAGCTCGCTCTCTCTCTTCTGTTTTATTGGAAGGTGATCCCCTCTAGTTTACGTCTTTTCACTTGCCAAAGTTTTAACTCGCTGATGTTGTTCTCCTTTAAATTTATATGCTTCAGTATTGTTACGTCCAAGTGATCCTGAGGAAGGAGCCGGCCAGTTCTGTGTGCTCCGTCGGCTTGATGCGTGTTCAGGTTTTCCTTCCCTTTTGCCCTGGGGAACCCCTTGTCCTCGGGGTTTCCTTTTTACTCACTGTGCCTTCTGGACTTCTCCAACGCCTTTGAACGTCTCTTACCATAATTCTCCTTACTCAGTAAGGTTTTATGCTGGTATTTGTTCAAATAGGACAGGGCGTCCATTGCGCGGCAGGCACCCTCGAGGTGCGGCCTTGTGGTTCTTCGTACTCTGCTGGACGTTGTGCTGCTGCCCTTCGTCATTTAACCCTCACGCTAGCCTGGTGGGGGTGGCGTATCCCTCCCACCTTGAGCTCTGACATCCCTGCTGGGTCACCTTCTTCACCTCTGTCTTCAAAGAACAAAACGGTCTTACTCGTTCTAATATCTTCACCAAAAATAACGGGCACTGTAGCTGTTCAGTATTAAATGCCAACTACTTAATGGAATTCGGGCAGAAAGAATGGATGAAATGTAAATGCAAACCAGGTCTCACAGTTGACTGAAAAATTCTGAACATGATACTCACATAATTGAGTATTTACAGGCTTTCAAAAAAGGCGTTAGAACCAGATTCTAAGGGAAAAAAACCCACATCTTCATTTTTGTTTAAGGAATTACATTTCATGTTTTTGGTAATATTTTCCTCAAGAGGAAAACATTGAATTGTGTTTTCTCTTAGTTTTATTATGTGTATTGTTAATAGATTTCCTTATGCCTCTTTTCTCTTGTAATTATTCTTTGTAATTTTTATTTTAGGAGGTTTCCTTACTACATCTTTCACATGTATAATGAAGTCTTTTTCAGTGACTATTATTGTTTTTTACTGCTCGTGTTGAATTTAATTACTTATAATTTGTCCCTGCCCGCCCCTCTCTCCCCCCTTGCTCCCTCCCTTCCTTCCATTGTTATCCCCATAGTATCTTCATAGTATCTCTGAAGATAGTCTTCAAGGAGACGCTCCTTTGATCTCTGCTTCTTGTCTTGAGGTGGTGATTCTGAGATTCCTTGCTCTTTTTCCTTAATACTCTTACTCATCCTCCGGTATCTCTTAATTTTTCATTGAGCAGTAAAAGATTTCCTTCATTGGTTTAGGCCAGTCTGGATTTCCTTTATGGTTGTATAGTCTTATCTGTATGGATTCTTCCCTGAAGGAAGTCTTCTGAAATGCAGGCCTCATGATTAGAAATTAATACATTTTAAAGGGCACGTGAATTTTCATAGCTAACAATGGGGTGTTTGAGCCCCGGATAGGCTTCAAATACATGGAATTTTCCCCTTTTCTCTAATCCTTTCAAATAGCGAAGTTTTAAATTTGAATGAATCATCTTGTAATTCAGATAGAATTTTTAATTGCAGACATTGAGAGACGGATAGCAGTTATTTAATTCTTTAGATTAATACTTCTTTTGGTGAAAATTTTCAGTATAATCTTGGCCCTGAGTCCACACATGCTAATCTTAGGTTTATTCTTACACTTTTACTTTATTTTTCTCACATAACCTTATGTTGGTCATCTGTCTTCTGCCAGATTCTGGTATATTTGAGAACAGATTCAGTGTTTCTATCTGTAGTACCTTTATGTCAAACTCATAAAAATGCCAAGCACAAGAAAATATGGTTATATAAACAGATATATGGGAAAATTGAGGCCAAGAAACTGACTTTTAAAAAGCTACAGATACATACTGAGTTTATTTATTGAGTGCTACAGATAGAGTTGTCTTCTAGACATTAGGGAGCCCGTGTTCAGCTAAGGACGGTAAAATGGAACACAAGTCCAATATTACCTCTTGGTCTACTTTACCTTGCTCAGCCAAAAATTAATGAGAAAGTGTATAAGAATTATAATAGGTGAATCCATTATATTATTTGGGGCCAGACTCCATTCATTTGTCCTCATGAGACTTTCCTATTTGGTAGCAAAGATAAAGATTAGGTCTGTGGTTTCTTTTATGTTGCTCCTTGGTTCCTAATATAGAGGTTTGTCATTTCCCATTTTCTTTGTCCCCCTGGTCTGCCCCATGGTGCTGCAAAATAACATGTTTAACTGGGGATGGGCTTTCACATAGTTTCTTTCTGTTCTGTTTAGTCTGTTTGCCATTTACTCTTTGTCACATGAGCTTCCATTATACATAGTTTTATCAAGATCTTTTGTAGGTATTCCCCATTTTTTTCAGGATAAAAAAATCTGACCACCGACATCAGTGTTTTCTTGTGCGTGATCTTTGGTGTCCTACTCTTTTTGCTTCTCCCTCTGTACAAAGCTGTGCAGAAAAATAAGGAAGTCGTCCCGTGTATAAACATACCACTATTTTAGGATTTCTTATTTTTACTCTCTTCCTCATCTCTGATCGGTGTTAAAAGAAACATTCAGACTATTAAAAAAAAAATGATTCCGTGACACTCATTAAAGCACAGTTAGGTTTGATTCAAGGGATGGACCATGGCACTTGGCACAGGGATCACCCACTGGGTCTCATGGTGGGAGATTCGATGCAGCTCTCAACACAACAAGGGCTAGTGGGAATTTGTAGCCATGGAGCAGGGGTAGGGATCATTAGATGGGGTATTAGCAAGAGGAAGAATCAGGGGTAGGAAGATTCTGGCTAAAATGATGTGACAGGATTCTTGCTGAAGGCAGGTAAGATCACCTGGGGGATGCTGGAGCATAAGGGACCTGACCTGATCTGGAGGGTGATCAGGTACTGAGGGTGTGGGATAGGGGCGACAGTTCTGTTTACACCGACTTAGCAGGGTTCTTGGTAAAATTGGATGGTGTGAAATGAACATGGAAGTCTAAAGGTCAGGTGTAGTTGAAAAAGAGTTCAGGATAGCCTGAGTAGAGTTTGGTTAGAAAGAAAATTTTTATCTTAGGCTGTGTACCATTTTTATCTGGAGACCATTTGTATTTTCTTACTTACAATTTAAAGTTGTTACAGCTCTACTCCATTTTGATGCCATATACACACCATATACATATACATACATACACATATATACATGTATACATATAATTTACATTTGAAGAAAACCAGGTTGACTTGAAGCTTTATGTTAGCTGTGTTTTGTTAACTGCTGGTTTTAGATCCAATATGCATTAAGATTAATTTGCCATGTATATGGAATAGTATATAAATTAATGTGAAAAATCAACAACCCTGACAATTAGTTACCTACAGTGAGTATCTGCTCAGTACTCTATGCAAGTTACATTGTTTTGTTTTTCTTGTAAACCTTCAAGCATTTGTAGGAGCCTCCAAACACTAAGTCACATCTTTGTGTGATACAATCCTTGCCTCCCATGCATACTTTCTATTTTGCTTATTATTATTTTTTTTTAATTTAAACATGCAGCCTCAAGGCATCTGGGTGGCTCAGTCGGTTCAGCTTCTGACTTCGGCTTAGGTCATGATCTAGCGGTTCATGAGTTCGAGCCCTGCTTTGGGCTCTGTGCTGATGGTTTAGAGCCTGGAGCCTGCTTCAGGTTCTGTGTGTGTGTGTGTGTGTGTGTGTGTGTGTGTGTGTGTGTGTGTCCCTCTCTGCCCCTCCCCCGCTGGTACTCTGTCTCTCTCTCTCAAAATAAATAAATAAATAAACAAACATTAAACATGCAGTGTTTTGTGTTAACACGCCCAGAGGTTTAGAAATGATCCATTTTTCCAGTTTATCCATTGTTTGGTTTAAAAAAAAAAGTTTTAATACACCTTTGTGTTGAAAATTTTACTTCATATATTGTTTTAGATATATTTTTTAAAGAAATACACTACATACAGAATTTAAAAACAAACCATTAATTGTTCTGTGTATTTTTAGTTGATATTTTTTGGACTGCTACATTCTATTTGATTTTGTGTTAAGGCTCTTTGGACAAAGCATAAGATTCCTCTGTTCTTTTTTTTTTTTTTTTAATTTTTTTAAATGTTTTATTTATTTTTGAGACAGAGAGAGACAGAGCATGAGCAGGGGAGGGGCAGAGACAGAGGGAGACACAGAATCCGAAGCAGGCTCCGGGCTCTGAGCTGTGAGCACAGAGCCCGACGCAGGGCTCCAACTCATGAGCCGTGCGATCATGACCCTAGCCAAAGTCGAAGTCGGATGCTCAGCCGACTGAGCCACCCAGGCGCCCCAAGATTCCTCTTTTCTTGAGAAACTTTCACTCTTGCACACTCTCTAGCTGTTGCTCTGTTTTTCCATGGATTAAGAGAGTTATGTTTCTGTCACTTCTTAACCTTCCTAAAATTGGAATGGCACCTTGCAGTCACTGGCAGCAAATGACAGTCATGACCTAGTTGTATGAAAAGTCATTCTTGGAGACATTCTGATAAGCTCTGGCTTAGATTTGACAAAATAAATATTACTTAAAGTCAATACGTTCATTGTATATAATTTGGGAAAAATTAATGTTTTGTTAAATTATCTCCATGCCCCACATGGGGCTTGAACTCCCTCCCTGTTATTGAGAGTTACGTGCTCTACCAACTGAGACTGCCAGGCACACCTGGGAAACAATTTTAAAAGGCTGATAGAAGGAAAAATAATAGTTTGAAAAAGAGACTTTACTTACATTAATAATCAGGGAAATTTAAAACATTCAAACAGCAGGACTTTTAATGCTGAAACATCCATCAAAATTGCCCTTCATCCTAGAGACTCCTTTAATTTTCTTAGTTCTTCTCTGCTTCTTTGAAGGTTTTAGAAGCAGCCTGTTAATTCGGCTGGAAACTCAGTGGTTGTTGACAGATTATGGAGAATCTTCCACTTAGCCTTTCCTGAGGTGTTTTTTTTCTCCCTATTTTGAACTCTAAGTCTCAGACCTCTTGGGATTCGCATGAAGTGTTGTTCTAAGTAGGAAATTAACACAGATATGGAAGGAGAAGCTTGGAGGTTAACCACTGAGGCTTTGGTGGGAAAATGTGGCCTTGTGCTGCCATTTGGCAAATTAATTTCTGTTTTAGGTGTTAGTTTTTCCTTTGGCAAAATGGGAGAAGCAACAGGATTCCCCCCTATTTTGTAGGGATTAAGCAGTGCATCTGCAATACTTTGGTTTCCAACTTGTGTTTTCTTTTTTATTCTGTATTTAATCAATACTTAGGAAGCGTCTCCTCTATGCCAGGCACTGTGGATACAGCAGTGCATTCTAAGAGATTCATGCCCTCTTTGAGCTTCTCTTTGCTAGTTGGGGAGACTCTCAGTACTTGATACCTCGTTAGCATTCAGTAAATGTTACCTTATTGTATGGGAAGTTAGCGTATAGCAGTCTGTGTAACGGTATAATAAAAGAGTAGCATCTTATTATTCTTTTGAGCCTGACAGTACTTGGAGATGAGAGCTCTAATCGCCTCCTCATACAGCCCTACTCTATGGCTCCTGCCGTATCAGTGCTCGAAGGGAGGAGCTGTGAAGAGTTCCAGATGACAGCTTGCTGTGTTGGCACTTATTATTCAGATGCTGACGGGATATATTCTTGGGCTTTTATACTTGGGAGCAGATTGAACCTGTCCGCTTTAGATTTCATTCATAATCTTAATCACATTCCTTTTAGCTTTTTCGAGCAGTCTATAATTTTAGAAGCCCTACCTGCTGAATCATAATGGTGAAGAACATGAGTTGATTAGCCAAAATAATGTTAAGAGCTATTTCATTTTAATTTGAGCACGTCAGGTCTAAAGAAGACATTCACGGTCTTACAGCTAGCTGGAACACCTTGACATTGCTGTCAGCAATAAGGCCAATAATAGCCATATCAGAATGGAGATTTTTTAAAATATCAATTATTTGCGTCTTCAGAATCTTCAGCTGAAATTAATGGTGAGGAGAAGGTGGTGATCATTACTTGAAATGGTCTGAAATATATTTTACTATGTGGCTACCACCACTGTCTCTAGGTTTCTCTCCTCCCATTACCCCTGTTAAAAGATAAACTGGGACACATAAAAATTTTCAAGAGTTTATTGGAGCAAATATCTGTCTGACTTGGGCAGCCCCAAACTGAAGCAGTTAGGAGTGGTCAACTGCCAGGAGCCCCAGGCAGAACTTAGAGACGGCTGTCCTGGCAGCAAGGCAAAGAAATTATTTGATTAGCTGTAGCTTAATCTATATTATATGTTACATTTCTGTGAGTGCAGAGCTTGATGCAGGGCTCCTACTCACAAACCAGGAGATCGTGACCTGAGCCAAAATCAAGAGTTGGGCACTTAAGCGGGTGTGCCACCCAGGCACCCCGAATTTCATTTTCTAAGATGCCAGTGCATTTACAGCAGACTGGCTCAGCTTCCTATTTCCTCACATAGGCTCCCAGGGCATTAGGGCCACCCCAGTCTGATGGCCTCCTTAAACCCCTCCTTTTCCCGCTCATAGTATTGCCAGTTAGTGTGTGTGTTTGACCCCTTTTGCAAATGATATTGTATCTGAGTACCATACTTCCACCTGAAGGACTCACTATTGCTGGTCGGTCCTTCACGAGCGCCCCAGTAAGTTTTCTGTGACCCTCTCCCCCCATCTCCCCCCCGCCCCCCGCTGGGGGGTTAGGTTTCCCTTGACATGGAATCTCATTGTACTTGGCGCATTGGCTTTGTTTCATTTGTTGTTCTTCATGTCATCTGTTTTGAGACTTAATTTCTTCGTTGGCTGTAAGACATTAGTAATCATCTTAATATCATCAGCCCCTTATGGCATCACAGGGAAATAATGACTTTTAACTATAAAGAGTAGTTTCTGTTAGAAAAGTAGAGAACGTTACGATCATTGCTGGTTAATTCATACTTGTTTTATTCTGGCACCTTAATTCCACAACCTTTAATTGATTTATTTATAGTCCGTATCTCACATAAATACTCGTGATATTGGTGTAAAGTAATAGCAAGAGTTGCTGAAATATTGGCTTTAATTGCATTGATGATGTCCTTTAGGGGGCTTTTGTGAGGAGAAGGAAGTGGGGCCAATTGCGTGAAATAAGAGGGAAAAAAGTTTTCTGTCGGCGTTTTGACAAACCAAGCCACTGGGGTTATGCGTGGAGTGACTGCTGCCTTCATCTTCAGAAAGTCCATAACTGCCAGTCTTGCGACCATGTGTGTGTGCTGCTGACTTCTCAGACAGTTGCCATTTTGCCCCCCGTCCACGGGTTTTGGCCCGGTTCAAACAAAGGTGGGTGAGGGAGTTTCTCTCCAGTGGCCACTCCAGCTCCATCTGAGAATGGCTCCAGTCGTGTCAGTTTTTCCCAGAGGACTAGACACGGGATCTGGGAACCCACCAGGTCATATCATCTGCTTTCGTAATGCTAAACGTAACCTACAGATAAAATAAGAGAGTTAGAAGTAGATAATTGGTTAGCCACGTATGTTCATGAAAGTTACGAACAAGTATCTCATCACGTCTGACAGACTTTGTGTCCTAGGACGTTTTACGGCAAGTAGCACCAGCTGCCCTGTGGGGATGTGGAACAACCAGTAGTAACTGGGTGCATATTGGGCAATGAGTTGACTTGCTTCAAAATCTCAAATGATTGCTGGGTACAAAGGTTAGTTAGTAAGAGCATGAGCACTGGTTGTGTTTCCCTTGACTCAGCTAATGTGGAGTGTTCTTCATGTGTTAGGTGCAGAGAAGGGGACCCTGGAGATGGTTTGGTTTATTCTCAGGGTTTGCCAGCTTTTTACGTGTTGTACTTTTACTGCTCGCTGATCATTTTGTAATAATGTCGCGGTCCTAGAGGACAACCTGGATGGCACGAACTACCCTACTTGTAGTTAAACGTCTAGTGGAATGAGTAGTGGACTCAGAAATCTATAGCGTCGCCTTGACTTCTGGCAACAGTGTTTAAATCTTTATCTTACTGGACCTTGTTCTTTTGATATTGGCTTCTTTTCCGTGAAAATGATATTCAGCCCGTTCTCTTCATGGACTCAGATTGTCATTTTATACTGTGAAACCAGCAGTTTGCTGAATTGTAAAGACTGTTTAAAAAAAAAAAAAAAGGTGTATAAAATATCATGGAGCTGAAGAGTGAGAGGAACAGAATATTCATCCCTCTCCCCACTCCCGTCCTCCACACATTTTCAGGAACAAAGCAATGAAACTTCCGGCTTTTTCCCACGTTGAGAACATTCTCTTTGTAATGATAGCAATTGATGTGAAAACCTTACCACAAATTCATTTAATTGCTTTAAAAAAAAAAAAACATTAAAAGTGTAAATGAGAAGTTCAGAAACACAGGTTTTAAACCCCAAGTTAACTTCTGTTTGTGGCCTTAATTCCCACCACTGTTCCCCTTTCTTACTTAGCTCTAGCCAGATTCGCTTTGTCCATCTTTCTCTGAACGTTCCAGGAAAGCAGTGGCCTCGATGCCTCTGCACGAGGGGTTCCTTTCCCTACAGGGAGCCTTGGGCCCCATCTGTCTCACTTCCTACTTACTCATCACCTCCTTAGAGTCTAGATGTTGCAAGTGACCTAACCTCTCCTTTTTTACTTCCCTGACTTGTTTTTCTTCTTGGCATTTATCATTGTGCAACATCCTGTGTATTTTATTTATTTTGTATATTTTCTGTCTTCTTGCAAGGAATGTGAACTTCGTGAGGCAGGAATTTTATTGCTGTAACCCTTATTCCTAGAATAGTTCTGGGAGTGTAGAAAGTGTTGAGTAATACTTGGTGAATAAATAAAACTGTACTGGCATTTGTGGTTACTTTTCTTGTCTGCGGCAGGTGGAATCATGAAGTGTTGTGTGTATGATAAATTGTTTCCATATAGATCTCAAATAGTTCTTTAAAATTTAAATCAGTGATTAGATAAAACTGAAAGATTCCAGATGTATTATAAAAATTAGGCCCTGGGATTCGCTGTCACAACTGGATGTAGTCAGTAGAGATTTTTCTGGCAAGTAAAACAAAACAAAAACTAGTTTGATTGTATTTTTTTTCTCCTTTGGTGCAAATCATATTCTCTTTATTGGAATATTTCATTCTGTGTCTAGGGATGATAGAGGAATTATTAGACACCTGATGTATTAAAATATCTTCCAGGTCAAATATAGATGTTCCAAATTTTTTCTATTAGAATTTTTAAATTAAAATGATTAAATTTTATTTATTTACAGTCAAGACCTAGGGAACTGTGTTTTTTCCCTTTTAGAAGGGTTTTAATTCCTGCTGAGACTCAGATACAACAATATGAAGTAGTTGGTTACAGTTTTATTAGTTTATACAAGGTAGAATTAACATACTTTGTATTTTAAGGTTACCAGAAATCTAGGGATTCAAGTATCCTTTTTCAAGAGCAGTGATTGCAAGAGAGAGTCTCCAGATGCTTATTAAGTACTCAAGAAATGTGCAAGCCACTTATTAGGTTGTAAATGGCCATGGCCATTTGCTCTGTGGAAATTGGCAAGTGCTTGAAATCAGGGCTTCATGCATCCTTCACCTATTTGGGCTAGTTGTTCGTGGTGCGAATTTGCTAATGTTTGTCAACTTACAGTGTCATGGTATTCCTTTAGATTCGGATAGGCTTTTTTAAAAAAAAAATTTTTTTTTAACGTTTATTTATTTTTGAGACAGAGACAGAGCATGAATGGGGGAGGGGCAGAGAGAGGGAGACACAGAATCGGAAGCAGGCTCCAGGCTCTGAGCCATCAGCACAGAGTCCAACACAGGGGTCGAACTCACGGACCGTGAGATCGTGACCTGAGCTGAAGTCGGACGCTTAACCGACTGAGCCTCCCAGGCGCCCCTGGATAGGCTTTTTTTAAAGTCCTGGAAGGAGGAAAAGTTATAACCAGGTTCATGGATGTGTGCCCAGGATATTAAAACCATTCTTTTTATGTGTCCTGGCAGGGGAAAGCGGGGGAAAGGTACATTTCCTCCCTTTGGCCCACATCATTTCCAGATCTGTGTGTGGGTGGAGCAGTGGTGGGGTGTAGTTCACACGGAACCTTCTTGGCATTGGCAACTTGACCGTAAATGTTACTGATTATTAACCAGCCTGTAGATTTACAGGAAGAGGTTTAAGCATCAATGTCTTATTTTTATAATGAATGCCAAAGAAAGAAATAGAATTCAGTGTGTAGCTGCTTTAGAACTTGGCCATATGGTTCATTAAGTGAGGGGCCTCTATATTGAGCCTCTCGTGGTTTGTTCTTTACATTAAAAAAAAAAAAGTTCTAAGATTGGATTTCTGTTCATACAGGTTGTTGTTAGAAGCAATTTTATAAGACATAGTCTTAGAGACTAATTGGAAAGTTAGAACACTCTAAAATTATGATGGTTAAGTTTGTGAGCCTCTGTACGTGTGTTGAGTTTTGGAGGTAACTATTTAGTGGTACAGGAAAACAACACAATGCATGGTTTTTAAAGTTCATGTTACAGAACTGTTATTTCAAGACTTCTTCGTGCTGTGCCGGGAGCTATACTCAATTTTGAAGGTAAAAGGAAGGAGTACATTATTTTTTTCTACATGCCTTGACTATACACTTTGTTGAAAGAGAAGTATATAACTTTGTTGAAAGAGAAGTATATAACTATTAGTGGAAAGAATTAAATACTGTGATATACAGGTGAGAATAATAAAGGGGTAAAAGAGAGGTAGAGAAAAGGAGTATAAAATATTTGCTCTAGGTTTTGAAGGATAAGCAGGTCTTTTCCAGGGCGGACAACTATGTTTGCTGAGTATTGATTTATTTTGTTCAGACACCATCCTAAGCTCTTTCTACATGTTTTTTCATTGAATCTCCTGTTACTATAGTCCACACTTTGTAGACTCAGACTTGTTAAATAAATGTCTCAAATGTCTCCAAAGTCCTACAGCTAATGACAAAACTGGGATTTGAACTAGGTCTGTGTGATCCCAAAGCTGATGTTGTTAAGCACTGAGTTATTCTGAGTAGTCTTTAGGGCAGAAGGAAAACCACAAAGATACGGGGATGAGGAAGGTGACTGACCACAGGACAGTGAACCAGTCTAGACCCTTCCTGTAGACTGGAACGTAGGAGTTGAGAAGGTTGGAAACCTGACCAAACTGCCACGGCTGCTGACCAAACAGGATATGCGTTTCAGTCACTGATAAACTTGATCAGTGTTACTGGGCACCTACCGTATGCTGGGCATTTTGCCTCATGTGGGAGGTTCAGAGATGAGCACCTGAGCCTAGGAATAGTAATGATCCCGGTATTTTCGGTTTTGATCTCTTGCCGTGCACATCGGCCTAGAAGGATTTTTCTTCACTCCATCTTGAGAGAAATTTCTTAGTTTTTGTATTAAATTTACAGTTTCATAACTATATGTAAGTTTATATACACGTTGCGTGAGTGTGTAATAGAATTTTACTGTGTGGCATGAGGCAGAAAGTTTATGCCATCAGTATCTTCAGTTTTCATCGAAGTAGGAGGCCTCTTCTCCCTGTTGAACAACTAGGCTGCTCTCATTTCAGTGCCGCAACTGTCGACTTAAAGAATGCATTGTGCAGGCTGTTAAAATCCTTTATAAAGTTAGGTAGGCAAATACTAAATGAGTTTATGAATAAATGAACCAAAATGCTTTCTTTTAACTAGCATGTGACTGGTGGTGTTTCCTACCGCCCCCCCCCCCCAGCCGCCACCCCCGCCCTTGTCAGCTTCTCCTTTTCTGAGAGAACAGAACTAACATTTTGAGGTCTACCCCCAGCCTGTTTTCAGTTTCTAATCTGATTCTGTGTGCTATTTTTGCTCATAAATTCTCCCTCCTCACCTCCTTCTTAAAGAGCTTTTAAATGGAGTACAGAGTTGATTTCAGCATTTATATGATATAAAGGCAAATACAGAGAAAGTTAATGATTTCTTGCTCCCCTTTTGATTCTCATTCTCCTAAGGTAATTGGTTTTTAGCTTGTTACACCTTCTTCTGTGTTCATTTCTGGTAAATGTCAACCTTAAAAATAAAATAGCCAGTTACTTTACTAGCAAAATGAGTTTATCAGGGAATGGCAAAGGAAGTGCACCTGGGGACAAGCAAACTATGGTGAACCACGGGCAGGTCCGAAGAGACCCAGGCAAGGTCAGCTTTGACTAGTTTCAGGGAAGAAATTGGGGAGGGTTCTTTTGCACAGAGTTTCCCTGGAGAAGGACAGGAGTTCCAAGTTGTGGTGGTTTCCTCACTGGCTGCAGGAGGTGATTGCTGCTTTGTTGCTGGGGCAGGGAGGGAACTTCCCTTCCTTTTCGTAAAGGCATCAAATAAAACTGCTATGTGAAAAGCACCCTCCCTGTCAAAATAATTCCTTTCTGCTGGTGATGCAGGCTGCAAGTGCTGTGTGTATGTGAGAGCGGCCTGTTAAGGGTTCCCCACTCCGTTTTCAATGAGGTTTCCTGCCCTCGTTTCAGGGAACTATTGAAGGGAAAAGTTCTTTGTGGGAGCAGTATGAAAATACTCACAGAATTGGGAATGGGGACTTGGGTACATTCTGAAATGTAACACCGATTTATACAAACCTTACCCTAACCTTTGAAGAACAAGTATTTCCTGAATTTTCTACAGTGTGTTACAGTGCATGGTGGGGGAACCCTACATTCTGCTCTATAAAATAGAGTGAGTTGGGGCGCCTGGGTGGCTGAGTTGGTTAAATGTGCCACTTCGGCTCCAGTCGTGATCTCAGTTCGTGGGTTTGAGCCCCGTGTCGGGCTCTGTGCTGACAGCTCAGAGCCTGGAGCCTGTTTCAGATTCTGTGTCTCCCTCTCTCTCTGCCCCTCCCCCACTCGCACTCTGTCTGTCTCTCTCTCAAAAATAAATACACGTTAAAAAAATCTAAAAAATAGAGTGAGTTGTATCTTTATTGGCTGTCCCGAGAATCTGGTTGTAAGTCACTTTCCCTAGCTTCTTAAAAAACACTTAAAAATACTGTTTAAATAGCGTAAATTACTTGGTAATTTGGGGAGGAGAGATTGGTAGATAGTGTTCCACAAATTCTCTGCTTTTAACTTTCACTCTGAAACTCAATGTACCGTGTTAGTAATTCTTTGTTCTACTCCAGTGTGGTGTTTAATGATTGTTGGCCAACACCTTTTGGGTTGGGCAAGTTGGCTGGCATGTTAAACTCTTCTCTTTCACCTTCTTTTTAATCCCATAAGCACAGGGTGCCAAATTCATAAAATAGGACAGATTAACGTAAAATCAATGCTCCCTTCTGTTTTTGTGTTCTAACTAACATTTTTCCTCTTGGCATTTGTAAAAATATATGTATATATTTCCTTTATAAAATGCGGACGCATACTCATTCATTTGCAACCTTGCTTTTGCACTTACTGTTATCTTGGAGACTGCTTGGTATGTTGGACGTAGCATAAGCCGATGCTAATGCATTGTTTCCTTTCTTTTCGATTAAAAACCAAACCAGACCTTTGGATAGCCTTGCTTCACATTCTGTTTTGTGTATATATCATTCCTATGAAAAACAAAATCGAATCACCCAGAAGTTGAAAAACCTGACCTGTTCTGTTCCCCTGGACCTGGATCTGAGTAAGGGCCACTGAAGTGTGAGGTGTTAGCATATGAAAGTGTTTACCAGTGTCCTAGGGCAGATCTTTTGTTGAGAAGCTGGGGCCTACTCATAGAAGTTGCTCTTAAATTCTCTAAAAGCCCATAGTACCCATGAGCTAAAAGTGTTTATTTACCTTGAGTTTAGTAAGGTTTCTTCCATTGTGGGTTTGCCTTTTCCTGTAGTGGACCGTATGTAGATAATCAGAATTACTTCATGGTACGTGGTTCTTTGGAATTAAAATCTGTGTACTTTTTACTTTTTTTTAAGGGTGAACAAAAAAGTTCTTTTTTTAAAAAAAATTTAATGTTTATTTTATTTTTGTGAGAGAAACAGAGTGTGAGCAGGGAGGAGCAGAGAGAGAGGGAGACACAGAATCTGAAGCAGGCTCCAGGCTCTGAGCTGTCAGCATAGAGCCCAACGTGGGGCTCAAACCCACGAACTGTGAGAACATGACCTGAGCCGAAGTCAGCTGCTCAAATGACTGAACCACCCAGGCGTCTGGAACAAAAAGACTTCTATTTTATTCAGAAGTAATTTGATCAATCACATGATCGTGTACTATGTAACCAGTATCAATTTGAGAAGGACATTGACTTAGTGCCTAGCAAACCCTGGAACTCCAAATAAATGTCATTTGTTTTCTCCTTACCAACTAGAGGTCTCAGAGAGTGTCAGAGTGTGGTTTGAATATATCCCAATGTAGCTTAATTTGGACTTAATTTTGATTATAAATATTTGTATTCCTTTTGAGTCAAAATCCTGTGTAAGGAAATTTAAGAAGTTCTTTATATTGTCATTATGTATAATATTGCTGTATATGAAGATCTCCCTACACCCCCCCCCCCCAAGTAGTTCTCATATCTAATCAAGCCCAAATGTAAGATCTAGAGAAGGTATTAAAAACGGGAGTGCTTATTGGCATAACGAACCTCTTTGGCCCTCACTGTGGGTCAGTTAGAGGGGTGCTGTGCTTTTTGAGGTGATCAGGAATAGTTGAGGTTGTAAGAGTAGCCTAGGGATTGAAGATAGGCCTTCTGTGTTAGAAGCATGTGCCAAACTTAAATGGATTTTGCCTTCAGAAAATGTTATGGATTGACTTTTCAAGTGTGAGTACTATTGTGGACCTAGCTGTCAACACGTCAAAACCAATGTGAGGGGCTATAATTTTTTAGTACTTCATGATGAACCCTTAAGGTTATGACACTACGTCTACAGTTTGCTAGGCAGTGATTGATTTATTGATTGACAGGAAACACAGTTTATTGTCGCCCAGGTCAGCAGGGCAAAGGACAGTTGATGGAGCAGCTTTGAATTCTGTCAGCAGCTCAAGAGATGTCAGTGTTCCAACATGAAGAACTCCGCTTCCTTCATTTGGGTTATGGTGAGGATGTTTTCTGGGAACAGGTAGATGGTTAACCTTTACAAGGGTCAAAAAAGAAAAATTCCTTCATATGACTTTTTCTTCTATGTCCAGAAAGACTTAAAACGTTGTTAGACTTAATTTCCTTTTCCTATTCCCCTCTGCTTACACAGTAGAAACTTGCCAGGTGTAAAATACATTTCTGGCATAGTGGCTTCTTGTGAGAATTTATCAGAAGCATTTGGTTTTTAGTGGGATAGTTTTTATAATGTTAGGATAATCAAACATGGACAGACCCATTATGGTTGCATTGTGGGAAGTAGGTAATGCTCTTCATAGGAATTGATTTAAACCTTTCAGACTCTTAAATACACTTTTAACCTAAAGATTAAATGTTAATAAGGTTTTTCAGGCTCTGTGGCATAATACATGGATTTCTGTATTCCCTAAATAGGTACTAAATATAAATACCATTTAACTCAAAAAGTCTTAATTTATTCTCATAAAAAAATATTTCCAAACTCTTTAATTATTTAGTTGTACTTCTGCAGGGCATCTTCAGTTTTTTCTTTTAGATTTTTCTTAATTTATAATGATTAAGACACCATTTATTCAACATAGTATTGGAAGTCCTAGCCAGAGTAATTAGGCAAGAAAAATAAATAAAAGCTATCCAAGTTGAAAAGGCAGCTGTCAAAGTATTACAGTTTTCAAATGACAAATGACAAATTATATATATATATATATATATATATATATATATATATATATATATATAAATTCTAAAGACTGCATCAAAAAAACTGTTAGAAATAATAAAAGGATTCAGTAGAGTTGTAGGATATAAAATCAATACACAAAAATCTGTTTTTTTTTTTACATGAATAATGAACTATCAGAGAAATTAAGAAAACAATCCCATTTACAATCCTATCAAGAAGAATAAAATGCCTAGGAATAAATTTCACCAAGGAGGTTAAAGAGTGCACTGAAAACTATAATACTGTGATGAAAGTGGCGAAGATACAAATAAATGAGAAGATATTCCATGTTCATAGATGGGGAGAACTGATATTATTAAAATGCCTATACTACCCAAAGGAACATACAGATTTAATGCAATCCCTATCAAAATTCCAATGGCACTTTTCACAGAAAAACAACAAACAATCCTAAAACTTGTATGGAACCATGAAAGACTCTGAATAGTCAAAGTGATCTTGAGGAAAAACAACAACAAAGCTTGAGCTATCACATTCCCTGATTTCAAAATACATAGATGAAAAAGCTATAGTAATCAAAACAGTATCCTATTAGACACAGACATATTGTGTGTGTGTGTGTGTGTGTGTGTGTGTGTGTATGTATGTCTGTTTGTGTCTATTTGTATGCTAATAGGATACTGTTTTGATTACTATAGCTTTCTCATCTACGTATTTTGAAATCGGAATGTGATACCTCAAGCTTTTTTTTTTCTTCTCAAATATGTACACACACACACACACACACACACACACACACACATATATATATATACACATACATACATGTATATATGATGAATTGATGACAGAGAAGCCATGAATAGGGGCTTTTGGGTGGCTCAGTTGGTTACATGTCTGACTTTTGATTTTGGCTCATGGATTGTGACACTGAGCCCCACATCAGGCTGTGCACTGACAGTGTGGAGCCTGCTTGGGATTCTTTCTCCTTCTCTCTACCCCTTCCCTGCTTGCACTCTCTCTCTCAAAATAAACTTAAAACAAAGAAAGCCTCCATGAGTATATAGTGCAGAAAGGACAGTCTCTTCAATAAATGGTGTTGGGGAAACTGAACAACCACATGCAAAGTAATGAAACTGGACACTATTTTAACAACTTACACACAAAAAAAATTCCAAATGAATGAAAGACTTGAACATAAGACCTAAAACCATAAAATTCCTAGAAGAAAACAGGTGGTAAGCTCCTTGAGATAGGTCTTAGAGATGATTTTTTGAATATGCTACCAAAAGCATCAGTTCGGACTATGTCTGTCTAAAAAGCTTCTGCATACAAAACTGAAAGGCAGCCGACAGAATGGGAGAAGATATTTGCAAACGACATTTCAGATAAAGGGTTAGTATCCAAAATCTATAAAGAACTTACCAAACTCGACACCCAAAAAACAATCAGTTAAGAAATGGGCAAAAGACATGAATAGACACTTCTCCAAAGAAGACATCCAGATGGCCAACTGACACATGAAAAAATGCTCAACATCACTCATCATCAGGGAAATACAAATCAAAACCACAATGAGATACCTCCTTAATACCTGTCAGGATGGCTAACATCAACAACTCAGGCAACAACAGATGTTGGCAAGGGTGCAGAGAAAGAGGATCTCTTTTGCGTTATTGATAGGAATGCAAGCTCGTGCAGCCACTCTGGAAAACAGTACGGAGGTTCCTCAGAAAATTAAAAAAAGAACTACCCTACGACCCAGCAATTGCACTACTAGGTATTTATCCAAGTGATAACAGGTGTGCTGTTTTGAAGGGACACATGCACCCCCATGTTTATAGCAGCACTATCAACAATAGCCAAAGTATGGAAAGAGCCCAAATGTCCATCGATGGATGAATGGATAAAGATGTGGTATATATATACAATGGAGTATTACTCGGCAATCAGAAAGAATGAAATCTTGCCATTTGCACTATGTGGATGGAACTGGAGGGTATTATGGTAGGTGAAATTAGAGAAAGACAAAAATCATATAATTTCACTCATATGAGGACTTCAAGAGACAAAACAGATGAACGTAAGGGAAGGGAAACAAAAATAACATAAAAATAGGGAGGGGGACAAAGCATAAGAGACTCATAAATATGGAGAACAAACAGAGGGTTACTGGAGAGGGTGTGGGAGGGGGGATGAGCTAAATGGGGTAAGGGAGATTAAGGAATCTACTCCTGAAATCATTGTTGCACTCTATGCTAACTAACTTGGATGTAAATTTAAAAAAGTTAAAAGACAAAAAGCTTCTGCACAGCAAAGTGAGCATCACCAAGATGAAAAGGCAATGTGCTGAATGGGAGAAAACAATTACAAATCATATATTAAGGGGCTAATATCCAAAACATACAAAGAATTTGTACAACTCAACAGCCAAAAAAAAAAAAATCCATTGAAAAAATAGGTGGAAGAACTGAATAGAACATTCTGAAATATACGTATATATATATTTTGAGAGAGAATGTACGTGCACAAGCAGAGGAAGGGCAGAGAGACAGGGAGGTAGAGAATCCCAAGCAAGCTCCATGCTGTCAGCGCAGAATCTGATGTGGGGCTTAAACTCATGACCTGTGAGATCATGACCTGAGCCAAAATCAAAAGTCATATGCTTAACCGACTGAACCATCCGTGTGCCCCCGAATAGACATTTTTATAAAAGAAGACATACAGGTGGCCGACAGGTACATGAAAAGATGCTCAACATTAATCATCAGGGAAATGGAAATCAGAAGTACCATGAGATGTCCCCTCATGCCTGTTAAAATGGCTATTATCAAAAAGACAATAAGTGTTGGTGAGAATGTGGATAAAAGGGAACCCTTGGGGGCGCCTGGGTGGCTCAGTCAGTTGAGCGTCCGACTTCAGCTCAGGTGACGATCTCACGGTTTGTGAGTTCGAGCCCCGTGTCAGGTTCTGGGCTGATGGCTCAGAGCCTGGAGCCTGCTTCGGATTCTGTGTCTCCCTCTCTCTCTGCCCCTCCCCCACTCATGCTCTGTCTCTCTCTGTCTCAAAAATAAATAAACATTAAAAAAAGGGAACCCTTGTGCACTTTTGGTGGCCATATAAATTGGTGCAGCCATCATGGAGAACAGTATGGTGGTTCCTCACAAATTAAGAATAGAACTACCATATGACCCAGCAATTACATTTCTGGGTATGTATCCAAAAACAAAAACACTATTTCAGAAAAATGTAAACACTTTTCATGTTTATTACAGTATTATTTACAGTAACCCAAGTATCTATTGATGGGTGAATGGATAAAGAATTGTGGCATTCATATACATTGGAATATTATTCAGCCACAAAAAAGAAAGGAATCTTGCCATTTGTGACAACATGGATGGATCTTGAAGGCATTATGCTAACTGAAGTAAGTCAGAGAAAGACAAATACTGCATGACCTCTGTTATATGTGGAATCTAAAAAAACAAAATTAAGCTTGTAGGTACAGAGAACAGATTGGTAATTGCCAGAGGGGTGAGGGGTGGGAGAAAAGAGTGAACTGTTGGTTTGTTTTTAGTTTAAATATATTGAAATTAAGAAAACAAACATAAACATTTAAAAAGCACCATTTAGCAGTTTTAAGGCAAGATGATTGGTTTTATTGCTTACTTTTTCCAGTATCCTTCCTGGAGTATTTTGTATAACATTCATTTAAGAGTAGTACTCAGGACTCCAGGACCTAGAAGAGGCCATTGTGTTTTACAAGGGTGTTATTTCATTCTCTGAGGAATTTTATTAGGTAAGGAGCCTATTCATCCCCAGACAAATTGGGGGTGGGGAGTTCACTTGATTATTAGAGAAAGTAGCTTGAGTGAATTCATTGTAAATGGATGTAAAGTAGATTTGGAAGAGGTACTCACCAAAATGTGACTGCTTTCTTTTAATGCTTCTTTTGCAAGAGATCACACGTGCAATAGAACACCTGTGCATGTGGGGGAGGGGCAGGGAGAAGGGGACAGAGGATATGAAGTGGCTCTGTGCTGACAGCAGTGAGCCCGATATGGGGCTGAAACTCACAAACTTTTGAGATCATGATCTGAGCCCAAGTGCTGTGCTCAACCCACTGAGCCACCCAGGTGCCCCAACAAATATGGGAGTGCTTCTTATGCAGATGATGAGAAAGCAGCAGTGGGTACTGAGTGGCCAGGCTGATGGGAGGAGAACCAATGGAGAGTGGTTTCCAAAAAGGCAAGGGAAGAACGTGATTCAAGAAAGACGGAGGCAAGATGTGGTGTAGTTTGCTATGCTATGGAGATACGTCAGGCAAGATGAGAACCTGTATTTAGCTGTTGAATTTTATAATAGATGGTTACCGATGACTGAAACAATAGCTATTTCGTGGAGGTGGTGGGATGAAAACCTCGTTGAAGTGAATTTTGCTGAAGACTGAAACAAAGATGGGGTCAAAGTTGAAGATCGAGGGCGGATGACCATCTTAACTTACCACTTAAACCAGGACCTTTTGCGAATGGAAGGGAGCACAATTTATTCATATGCTAGTGTAACTGGGATATATTGACTGGTCATTCTTGGTGGGTGAAGCCAGAGTTTTCTCAGGGATGTATCTATTTATGTCTACTCTTTGTTTACTTTCTCTGAAGCAATTTCTTCTATCTGATTTACCAATGCTTAGTTCATTGGTAATTTGATTATTTTAATAGACTTTGATATGAAATATTTGTTCAGAGCTCTTTAATAGTTCTGCTTTTTCCACATGCAATTTATTTTCTCAAAGAATGAATTGAGTTTTGATTTCCCTGTGCACACTTGAAAAAAAAATCTTGCTTTTAAATGTACAAGTTTGTATAATATGAAAATGAAATTCAGTGCCCTAGAGTTTTTATTGTTTAACTGAAATACTTTTAGGGATGAGAGATTCATAGTAGTGGTCTTTGGTCCTCTGAAAACCTAGCTGTTATATATAATGAATGGCATGTGTTTTGGCTAATACTGATTATATCTGTCTTCCAGTAATTTTTTAAAATAGGGGCACCTGGGTGGCTCGGTCGGTTAAGCATCTGACTTCAGCTCAGGTCATGATCTCACGGTCCATGAGTTTGAGCCCCACGTCGGGCTCTGTGCTGACAGCTCAGAGCCTGGAGCCTGTTTCAAATTCTGTGTCTCCCTCTCTCTCTGACCCTCCCCCGTTCATGCTCTGTCTCTCTCTGTCTCAAAAATAAGTAAACGTTAAAAAAAAATTTAAAAAAAAATAGAGATCATTAAATCCTTGGTAAGTTACTAATGCATTTCAGTAAATTTTTTATATTTTAAGTTGTGTTTTATTTCAATGTATTTTCATTTACAGTGCTGGT
Organism: Panthera leo; assembly: GCF_018350215.1. Taxonomy (NCBI): domain Eukaryota; kingdom Metazoa; phylum Chordata; class Mammalia; order Carnivora; family Felidae; genus Panthera; species Panthera leo. Next base: position 156,851,365 of record NC_056680.1, on the reverse strand, counting down.
CTTCAATTCTTTTTTGATCTTATACCATATTGGTTAAAGAAATTTTTTTAATAAAAAATTACAAATAATTATAATAAAATATTATTAATAAGATATGATATTAAAGAATATAAATATGATACAGTATTTAAAAATAATGATGCTATTAATAATGGCTATCTACTATCATTTGTTAATATCTCAAGGCACTGTACAAATGATTCTCAACTTTGATTATGTATTAGACTGTCTTATGATGGTTTTTAAGAAAACATGATGCGGGGCGCCTGGGTGGCTGAGTCGGTTGAGTGGCCGTCGTGATCTCACGGTCCATGAGTTTGAGCCCCGCGTCGGGCTCTGTGCTGACAGCTCAGAGCCTGGAGCCTGCTTCTGATTCCGTGTCTCCCTCTCTCTCTGGCCCTCCCCCGTTTGCGCTCTGTCTCTGTCTTTCTTTTTTTTAAAAAATTTTTTTTTCAACGTTTTTTATTTATTTTTGGGACAGAGAGAGACAGAGCATGAACGGGGGAGGGGCAGAGAGAGAGGGAGACACAGAATCGGAAACAGGCTCCAGGCTCCGAGCCATCAGCCCAGAGCCTGACGCGGGGCTCGAACTCACGGGCCGCGAGATCGTGACCTGGCTGAAGTCGGACGCTTAACCGACTGCGCCACCCAGGCGCCCCATGTCTCTGTCTTTCAAAAATGAATAAATTAAAAAAAAAAAAACTTTAAAAAAAGAAAACATGATGCACCAGCCCAATTGCCACCATGTTGAATCAGAATTTCCAGGGAAGGAAATTGGCTTCTAAAAAAAAAACCAACCCTGTGATGCTGATATATAAGGAGGCTGATACCTACTTCTCTATATACTTAAGAGTAGATTTATTCATTTGTGATAATTGATGTAAACCCAAAGTTTTATACCGTCTACCTTTTTTCATTCCTTCCTTCCTTCCTTCCTTTTCTATCATTCTTTTCCTCTTCCTTTTTTCCTCCCTCCCCCCACCCACTAAGTTCCTCTCATAACTGGTGAGATTGCATTTGAAACTTATGAGCTGGTTCTAGGAGGTAGGCATAATTAATACTGTCATTTTCTTATATAATTAGGCTTTTGCAGAATTTGTATTACCTTCAATATGTGTTGAATATTTTCAAGCCACTCAGCCATTTGTGAAGATTAGTTTATGTAAAAATCTGTCATTTTACTTTACCGGGCACAAGTAAACTGCATCATCATAATGTATTGAGAGAGAAGTGAGAATGGGGCACTGCTGATGCCTCTGTGTGGCGCTTCCCTTTTTCCTTGGGAATCTCCTTTATAATCGATAACTCATGGGCATCTACTGCAAGGATGAGTGAGGTGCTGGGGCTCCCCTGTATGTTAAATATCATTAAGTCTTAGTTTCTTTTTTAATTAAAAAAAAAAAAACATAAAACTTTTACACCTGAGCTGCAAGACTGCAATTTTGAAATCATTGATTTAGAGATGTGAATAGAATCTACCCCTGCATATATATTAGGAGATGTAAAGGGAAAAATTGCAATACAATAAGAGTTTGGGAGTTTAGTATCCCACTTACATCAATGGATAGATCATCCAGACAGAAAATCAATAAAGAAACATCAGTTTTAAAGGACATGTTAGACCAGATGGACTTAACATATATGTATAGAACGTTTCAAGCAAAAGCAACAGAATACACATTTCCTCTGTAATGTGTACAAACTGTACATGGAACAGTTTCCAAGGTAGATCATGTTAGGCCACAAAACAAGTCTTAATAAATTTAAAATAGTTGAAATTATATCAGATTTATTTTCTGACCACAGTGGTATCACAGTAGTAATTACATGAATAAAACTGGAAAAATTGCAAATATGCAGAGATCAAATAACATGCTACTGAACAACCAATGAGTCAAAGAACAAAGAAGTCAAAAGAGAAACACCTTGAGACCTTGGAAAATGAAAGTGTAACATACCAGAATTTATCAGATGCAGCAAAAGAGGTTCAAAGAAGGAAGGTCATAGTGATGAATGCCTACCTCAAGAAACAAGAAAGTTTGAAATAAGCAACCGAGCTTTACACCTTAAAAAACTAGAAAAAGGTAAGTGAAGCCCAAAGTTATTACAAGGAAACAATTAACAAATACTAAATTAGAAATAAATGAAATAGAGACTAAAAAGAAGGTAGAAAAGATCAATGAAAGTAAGAGCTGGTTCTTTGAAAAGATAAACACAGTTGACAAACCTTTAGAAAGACTCACCGGGGAAAGAAGGATTCAAATAAAATCAGAAATGAAAGAGAAGATATTACAGCTGGTACCATAGAAACATAGAGGATGAGAGACTACTGTGAACAATTATATGCCAACAAATTCGACAACCTAAAAGAGATAAATTTCTAGAAACCTACAATCTACTAAGACTGAATCATGATGAAATAGAAAATGTGAATCAATTACCAGTAATAAATTGAATCAGTAATCAATAGCCTCCCAACAAACAACAGTCCAGGACCAGAATGACTTCACAGGGGAGTTTTAACAAAACATTCAAAGAAAAGTTAATATCAGTCCTTCTTAAAGGAGGGAATTCTTCCAAACTCATGTTGTTATAAGCCCAGCATTACTCTAATACCAAAACCAGACAAGGATGCCACAAGAAAAGAAAATTGCAGGTCAATATCCCTAATGAACATAGATGTAAAGATCACCAAAAAAAGTATTAGCACATCGAATTTAACAATATATTAAAGGATCATTATACTATGATCAAGTGGGATTTATTCCAGGGATGCAGGGATGGTTCAACATCCACAAATCAGTCAACATGATAGACCTCATGAACAAAATGAAGGATAAAAATCCTAAGATCATCTCAATAAGATGAAGATGAACACATTTATCAAAATTTAACATCCATCTATATAAAAACTCAAGAAAGTGGGCTTAGAGAAAACATACTTCAACGTAATAAAGGCCATATATGACAAGTTCACAGGTAACATTACCTCAACTGTGAGAAACTGAAAACTTTTCCTTTAAGATCAGGAACAAGATGATGCCCATTCTTGCCACTTATATTCAACATAATATTGGAAGTTCTAGACACAGCAGTTAAGGAAAAGAATTAAAGGCATCCAAGTTGGAAAGGGAGAAGTAAAACTGTCACCATTTGCAAATGTGTGATATTATATATAGAAAACCCCGAAGACTCCATCAAAAAAACTGTTAGAACTAATAAACCAGTTCAATAAAGTTGCAGGATAAAATTCAGTACACAAAAATGTTGCACTTCTGTATACTTATAGTGAACTATTAGAAACGAGAATAATCCCATTCACAATCGCATCAAAAAGAATAAAGTACCGGGTCGTCTGGGTGGCTCAGTCTGTTGAGCATCCGACTTTGGCTCAGGTCATGATCTCACAGCTCGTGAGTTCGAGCCCTGCGTCAGGCTCTGTGCTGACAACTCAGAGCCTGGAGCCTGCTTCCGATTTTGTGTCTCCCTCTCTCTCTGCCCCTAATCCACTCACATTCTGTCTCTGTCTCTCTCAAAAACAATAAATAAACATGAAAAAAAAAAAAAGTACCTAGGAATAAATGTAACCAAAAAGGTGAATGATCTATATGTTGAAAAATATAAGACATTGATAAAAAGAATTGAAGACACAAAAAAATGGAAAGCTACTCCATGCTCATGGACTAGAAGAGTTAATATTGTTAAAATGTCCATACTACCCAAAGCAATGTACAGATTTAATGCAATCCTTGTCAAAATTCCAATGGCATTTTTCACAGAAATAGAACAATCCTAAAATTTGCAGAAGCACAAAAGGCCCCGAATAGCCAAAACAATTTTGAGAAAGAACAAAGTTTGGATACATCACAATCTGATTTCAAAATAGATTATAGAGCTATGGTATTTAAAGAGTCTAGTATTGGCATAAAAATAGACACATAGGTCATTAGAACACACTAGAGAACTCAGAAATAAATCCACACTTACATGGTCAATTAATTGATGACAGAAGATCCGCAAATATACAAATGGGGAAAAGATAGTCTCTTTCATAAATGGTGTTGGAAAATTTGGAAGCCACTGTGAAAGAATGAAACTGGACCCACACTATCTTACACGATGCACAAAAAACAAACTCAAAATGGATTAAAGACTTGAACATAAGCCCTGAAACTGTAAAACTCCTAGAAGAAAACATAGGTGGTAAGCTCCTTGACATGGGTCTTGGTGATGGGTTTTTGAATCTGATACCAAACTCATCAGTTGGGACAACATGAATCTAAAAAGTTTCTGCACAACAAAGGGGTAGTATACCAAGATCAAAAGGCAATGTACTGCATAGGAGAAAACAGTTGCAGGTTATGTACCTGATAAGGAGCTAATTTTTACAACTACTTAGCAAACAAACAACCAAAAATCACAGTGAAGAAATGGGCAGAAGATCTGAATAGACATTTTTCTTTTTTCTTTTTTTACATTTCCATTTATTACAAGAAAATTTTTTTTTAATGTTTATTCACTTTTGAGAGACAGAGGGAGACAGAACAGGAGCAGGGAAGGGGCAGAGAAAGAGGGGAACACAGAATCCGAAGCAGGCTCCAGGCTCTGAGCTGTCAGCACAGAGCCCGACGCAGGGCTCAAACTCGCGAACTGTGAAATCATGACCTGAGCTGAAGTTGGATGCTTAACGGACTGAACCACCCAGGCGTCCCCATTTTACATTTTATTTTTTAACTTCTACACCCTACATGGGGCTCGAACTTAAGATCCTGATGTCAAGAGTTCCATGTGTTCTTCAGGTGCCCCTGAGTAGACCTTTGTCAAAAGAAGACATGGATGTCCAACAGGTACATGAAAAGATGCTAAATGTCATTAATCATGAGGGAAATGCAAATCAGAACTACCATGAGATGTCAGCTCATGCATATTAGAATGGCTATTATCAAAAAGATAAGAAATAACACATTGGTGAGGATGTGGAGAAAAGGGAACCCTATGCACTGTTGGTGGCAGTATAAGTTGGTGCAGCCACTGTTGAGAATAATATGGAGTTTCCTTACAAAATTAAGAAGACTATCGTATGACCCAGGAATTTTATTTCTGGATATTTATCTGAAGACAACAAAAAATACTAATTTATAACTTAAACAGTTAAAAACAGCTCCATGTTTATTGCAGCATCATTTACAATAGTCAAAATATGGAAGCAAGCTTAGTGTCCATTGATGAATGGATAAATTTTGGGGCGTGTATGTATTTATATATATAACATTACAAAACATATAATATATAATATATATAATATATATATAATGTATATAGTAAAATTATTCATCCATAAAATAGGATGAAATCTTGCCATTTGCTGCAACATGGATGGACCTTGAGGCCATCATGCTGAATAAAATAAGTCAGTGAAAGAAAAATCCCATATGTCTTCTTTATGTGAAATCTAACACAAAACATAGGTGCAGAGAACAAATTGGTGGTTGCCAGAGGTGGGTGTGGATGGTGGGGGAAATTGGTGAAATGTTTTCTTTTTCTGTTTACCTAAATTGGATTTGGAAAAATCTAATTTTCATTTTGGAGTGCTGAAATAAAAAGAAATTGGTTTTCTTAGGATTTGCTGTTCTGTTGTCCTTGCTTTACTTTGTTAATTAAAATAAAATCTTGATATAATAGAGTTTTCCAAAATGAAATAGAATTATCCTTGCCTTCTGTTGCACTGGGCTTTTTCTTGGCTTTATACCTGAAGTCCAGACAGACTTTGGGGCTCAAATGACCCTTGTTGGAGTAATTGCTGAGTCATTACTTTATGGGATAGTTTTTAGTTCTGTTTTATCCCATGCTCCAGGAATTTAAAACATTTGTAGACTTTATTTTTTTTAAAACACCTTTATATTTACAGAAAAATTGAAATAGTAAAGAGAATTCCCTTATAATTCCCCCAACCATGTTCAATTTTTCCCATATTAGCATTTTACTTTAGTATGGTACATTTGTATAATTAATGAACCAGTATTAATATATTATTATTGCATCATTTATTCAGATTTCCTTAGTTTCTACCTAGTGTTAATTTTCTGTTCCTGGGTCCCTTTCACATACCATTTAAATATATTTAATTGTCCTGTCTCCTTAGGATTCTGTTGTCTGGAAATTTCTCTTTGTACTTAATTCAGGATTCCCAGGCACCTTTGGAGCACTTTGGTTTTGATATATCCAGGATCAGGGATTTTCTATCTTCTGCTTTAAATGAAACCCTTTTGAGAAAGCAATTCTAGTACTTGTGACTTTATGTTTGAAGAGTTGAGACCAGTCTGTGTTCTCTGTTCTTTAAAATGGAGTGCATTATGTAAAGAAAAAGTTCTCTTACTCTTGAAATCATGTTCTCTGCTCTTACATTTCTCTTTGAGATTGCCTTAGGACCCTTGATATAAAACTTACAGTCTTTATGGCATAATGAGGAAGTTCTTCCCAGCCTTTCTCTGAAATCTGTTTGCATATCCAAGAAGCACATCACATCAGTGTGACCCCTGGGCGAATACTTGAAATAATACTGTCCACTTACTTCCATATAAAGACTTTCTCTCTTTATATAAGCTTTTCCAAATTTAGAGCCAAAGGCAGTGTCCCATGATTTAGTACCCCAGAGGGATACGGAGTTCTAGATTTTAGAATGTCTGCTTTGAGATCTACTCCCATAAACCGTGTAGTTACCACATGTAATTCTGGATGCTACTTTTTCTGCAGCCCGTGCATTAGTAAGGCTTCGAGAGTGATATGAATGCCAAACTGATTTCATTGAGTTAAAGTTCCAGAGGAGACTAGATGAGAAAAGTTAAGAATTTCGGATCCCAGTATTTGAGGACCCATAGATAGAATCGGCTTAACATAAATGTGATATATAGAAGTCGCTGAAGTGGTTGGTTGTTGATTATTAATAACTTATTTAGTAAATCTTAACTGTATTGTATATTTTCATACTGTGTCATTCTTTTCAAGAATCACTTCACAGATCCCACCTTAGTGAAAGTATTGGTTTAGAGGAGCAGTAACATGGATAATAAAGCCTTTCCCTTTGAGGGATGAGTTTACATATCAAAGAATCTGTGACAGAAGGTGGTTTCACTCATTTATTTAAATATACATATTGTATCCTTGAATGCCTTCTTTAGCCTTGCAGACCTTGTCAAACATTAAAGGACCATTGGTTGATCCAAATTATTAACTCCTTGCCAGTAACATTGAGCACCTGCCGTGTGCCAGGGTTTGAATTTCTTAGATTGATGTTCCCTCTATGTTGAATGAATGAGTGGGTTAAAGTTTTCCTTCCTCCATTCTGATGCATGCCTGTTCCTCTTTAACGTCCTCTCCAATTCCTGTCTAGATTGTCTCAACACAGCCTGGACCATGATCATTGCATTAATTAAAATTTAGTTTCTGTAGAATAGGGAAACCCTAAATAGTAATGATTTGAAATAGAAGTCTAGTTTTCTTCACATGAAAGAACTCTGCAGGCAGGCAATGAGATAGTGAGTGTAATGGGGGCTTTGTGGAGTCATGGGGGACCCAGCCTCCTTCAGGCTGTTGCTCGCTCTTTTGATGCTTTTGATGATCGCAGGTGGCTGCAGAAATTCTTTTCAGCAGTTCCTCAATCCTTGATGCAGAGGGCAGGATGGAAGAAGAAAAGAAGCAGAGGATAGAGCCGCCACGTTTTTTTTTTTTTTTTAAGTGTATTTATTTTGAGAGAGATAGAGAGTGAATGGGGGAGGGGCGGAGAGGGGGACAGAGGGTCTGAAGCAGGCTCCAGGGGCTCACAGCCTGATGCAGGGAGCCGCGAGATCCTGACCTGAGCCCCAGTCAGACGCTTAACTGACTGAGCCACCGAGGCGCCCCGAGCCGCCTCCATTTTGAGGAGGTTCCTACAGGTAAACTTACAAAGGTCTGATTACATCTCCTTGGCCAGACTTCACCTGTAGACTACATTTTGCTACAAAGGAGTCTGGGATACACAGGTTTTAACCTGGACAGTAATGTGTCCAGTAAAAAAACAGCCAAAGAAAGCAAAACCCAAAAATGAAGCAAAATGAAAACACCCTTCAGGATTCTGTTGTTAAACAAGAGAAAGAGCCTCCTGAGGCGGTTACTGGTCTCGGTCACAGTCGTTCACGGTCATGCTGCCCACGAGAGCATCCTAGATCCCTTTCCCTCCTGACCAGTGATTTTGCCAATTCTCAAACCACATGGCATTAGCGTTTATCATCTTGTTTATTTATGCCTGTTCCTACTCCGCCCAGCAGAATTAGTGGGGGCAAAGTGCTGAAATTACAGATGGGTCTGATATCCTCTATTTGCTGGTTAGCCCCAAATGAAATTGTAGTCTTTTTTTAAAAATTTTTTATTTTTTCAATATATGAAATTTATTGTCAAATTGGTTTCCATACGACACCCAGTGCACATCCCAAAAGGTGCCCTCCTCAATGCCCATCACCCACCCTCCCCTCCCTCCCACCCCTCCCACCCCCCATCAACTCTCAGTTTGTTCTCAGTTTTTCAGAGTCTCTTATGCTTTGGCTCTCTCCCACTCTAACCTCTTTTTTTTTTTTTTCCTTCCCCTCCCCCATGGGTTTCTGTTAAGTTTCTCAGAATCCACATAAGAGTGAAAACATATGGTATCTGTCTTTCTCTGTATGGCTTATTTCACATAGCATCACACTCTCCAGTTCCATCCACGTTGCTACAAAGAGCCATATTTCATTCTTTCTCATTGCCACATAGTATTCCATTGTGTATATAAACCACATCTTCTTTATCCATTCATCAGTTGATGGACATTTAGGCTCTTTCCATAATTTGGCTATTGTTGAGAGTGCTGCTATAAACATTGGGGGTACAAGTGCCCCTATGCATCAGTACTCCTGTATCCCTTGGGTAAATTCCTAGCAGTGCTACTGCTGGGTCGTAGGGTAGTTCTATTTTTAATTTTTTGAGGAACCTCCACACTGTTTTCCAGAGTGGCTGTACCAGTTTGCATTCCCACCAACAGTGCAAGAGGGTTCCCGTTTCTCCACATCCTCTCCAGCATCTATAGTCTCCTGACTTGTTCATTTTGGCCACTCTGACTGGCGTGAGGTGATATCTGAGTGTGGTTTTGATTTGTATTTCCCTGATGAGGAGCGACGTTGAGCATCTTTTCATGTGCCTGTTGGCCATCCAGATGTCTTCGTTAGAGAAGTGTCTACTCATGTTTTCTGCCCATTTCTTCACTGGGTTATTTGTTTTTCGGGTGTGGAGTTTGGTGAGCTCTTTATAGATTTTGGATACTAGCCCTTTGTCCGATATGTCATTTGCAAATATCTTTTCCCATTCCGTCGGTTGCCTTTTAGTTTTGTTGGTTGTTTCCTTTGCTGTGCAGAAGCTTTTTATCTTCATAAGGTCCCAGTAGTTCATTTTTGCTTTTAATTCCCTTGCCTTTGCGGTTGTGTCAAGTAAGAAATTGCTACGGCTGAGGTCAGAGAGGTCTTTTCCTGCTTTCTCCTCTAGGGTTTTGATGGTTTCCTGTCTCACATTCAGGTCCTTTATCCATTTTGAGTTTATTTTTGTGAATGGTGTGAGAAAATGGTCTAGTTTCAATCTTCTGCATGTTACTGTCCAGTTCTCCCAGCACCATTTGTTAAAGAGACTGTCTTTTTTCCATTGGATGTTCTTTCCTGCTTTGTCAAAGATGAGTTGGCCATATGTTTGTGGGTCTAGTTCTGGGGTTTCTATCCTATTCCATTGGTCTATGTGTCTGTTTTTGTGCCAATACCATGCTGTCTTGATGATGACAGCTTTGTAGTAGAGGCTAAAGTCTGGGATTGTGATGCCTCCTGCTTTGGTCTTCTTCTTCAAAATTACTTTGGCTATTCGGGGCCTTTTGTGGTTCCATATGAATTTTAGAATTCCTTGTTCTAGTTTTGAGAAGAATGCTGGTGCAATTTTGATTGGGATTGCATTGAATGTGTAGATAGCTTTGGGTAGTATTGACATTTGGACAATATTTATTCTTCCAATCCATGAGCATGGAATGTTTTTCCATTTCTTTATATCTTCTTCAATTTCCTTCATAAGCTTTGTATAGTTTTCAGCATACAGATCTTTTACATCTTTGGTTAGATTTATCCTTAGGTATTTTATGCTTCTTGGTGCAATTGTGAATGGGATCAGTTTATTTGTCTTTCTGTTGCTTCATTATTAGTGTATAAGAATGCAACTGATTTCTGTACATTGATTTTGTATCCTGTAACTTTGCTAAATTCATGTATCAGTTCTAGCAGACTTCTGATGGAGTCTATCGGATTTTCCATGTATAATATCATGTCATCTGCAAAAAGTGAAAGCTTGACTTCATCTTTGTCAATTTCGATGTCTTTGATTTCCTTTTGTTGTCTGATTGCTGATGCTAGCACTTCCAACAATATGTTAAACAACAGTGGTGAGAGTGGACATCCCTGTCGTGTTCCTGATCTCAGGGAGAAAGCTCTCAGTTTTTCCCCATTGAGGATGATGCTAGCTGTGGGCTTTTCATAAATGGCTTTTATGATCTTTAGGTATATTCCTTCTATCCTGACTTTCTCGAGGGTTTTTATTAAGAAAGATTGCTGAATTTTGTCAAATGCCTTTTCTGCATCGATTGACAGGATCATGTAGTTCTTATCTTTTCTTTTATTAATGTGATGTATCACGTTGATTGATTTGTGAATGTTGAACCAGCCCTGCATCCCAGGAATGAATCCCACTTGATCATGGTGAATAATTCTTTTTATATGCTGTTTAATTCGATTTGCTAGTATCTTGTTGAGAATTTTTGCATCCATATTCATCAGGGATATTGGCCTGTAGTTCTCTTTTTTTACTGGGTCTCTGTCTGGTTTAGGAATCAAAGTAATACTGGCTTCATAGAATGAGTCTGGAAGTTTTCCTTCCCTTTCGATTTTTTGGAATAGCTTGAGAAGGATAGGTATTATCTCTGCTGTAAACATCTGGTAGAACTCCCCTGGGAAGCCATCTGGTCCTGGACTCTTATTTGTTGGGAGATTTTTGATGACTGATTCAATTTCTTCGCTGGTTATGGGTCTGTTCAAGCTTTCTATTTCCTCCTGATTGAGTTTTGGAAGAGTGTGGGTGTTTAGGAATTTGTCCATTTCTTCCAGTTGTCCAGTTTGTTGGCATATAATTTTTCATAGTATTCCCTGATAACTGCTTATATCTCTGAGGGATTGGGTGTAATAATTCCATTTCATTTATGATTTTATCTATTTGGGTCATCTCCCTTGTCTTTTTGAGAAGCCTGGCTAGAGGTTTATCAATTTTATTTATTTTTTCAAAAAACCAACTCTTGGTTTCATTGATCTGCTCTACAGGTTTTTTAGATTCTATATTGTTTCTGCTCTGATCTTTATTATTTCTCTTCTTCTGCTGGGTTTAGGCTGTCTTTGCTGTTCTGTTTCTATTTCCTTTAGGTGTGCTGTTAGATTTTGTATTGGGGATTTTTCTTGTTACTTGAGATAGGCCTGGATTGCGATGTATTTTCCTCTCAGGACTGCCTTTGCTGCATCCTAAAGCGTTTGGATTGTTGTATTTTCATTTTCGTTTGTTTCCATATATTTTTTAATTTCTTCTCTAATTGCCTGGTTGACCCATTCATTCTTTAGTAGGGTGTTCTTTCACCTCCATGCTTTTGGAGGTTTTCCAGACTTTTTCCTGTGGTTGATTTCAAGCTTTATAGCATTGTGGTCTAAAAGTATGCATGGTATAATTTCAATTCTTGTATACTTATGAAGAGCTGTTTTGTGACCCAGTATGTGATCTATCTTGGAGAATGTTCCATGTGCACTCGAGAAGAAAGTATATTCTGTTGCTTTGGGATGCAGAGTTCTAAATAGATCTGTCAAGTCCATCTGATCCAATGTATCATTCAGGGCCCTTGTTTCTTAATTGACGGTGTGTCTAGATGATCTATCCATTTCTGTAAGTGGAGTGTTAAAGTCCCCTGCAATTACCACATTCTTATCAATAAGGTTGCTTATGTTTGTGAGTAATTGTTTTATATATCTGGGGGCTCCGGTATTCGGCGCATAGACATTTATAATTGTTAGCTCTTCCTGATGGATAGACCCTGTAATTATTATATAATACCCTTCTTCATCTCTTGTTACAGCCTTTAATTTAAAGTCTAGTTTGTCTGATATAAGTATGGCTACTCCAGCTTTCTTTTGACTTCCAGTGCCATGATAAATAGTTCTCCATCCCCTCACTCTCAATCTGAAGGTGTTCTCAGGTCTAAAATGAGTCTCTTGTAGACAGCAAATAGATGGGTCTTGTTTTTTTTATCCATTCTGATACCCTATGTCTTTTGGTTGGCGCATTTAGTCCATTTACATTCAGTGTTATTATAGAAAGATACGGTTTAGAGTCATTGTGATGTCCGTAGGTTTCATGCTTGTAGCGATGTCTCTGGTACTTTGTATCACAGGATCCCCCTTAGGATCTCTTGTAGGGCTGGTTTAGTGGTGACGAATTCCTTCAGTTTTTGTTTGTTTGGGAAGACCTTTATCTCTCCTTCTATTCCGAATGACAGACTTGCTGGATAAAGGATTCTTGGCTGCATATTTTTTTTTCTGTTCATCACATTGAAGATCTCCTGCCATTCCTTTCTGGCCTGCCAAGTTTCAGTGAAATTGTAGTCTTAAAGCTGTGGACCGTCAGCTTCTGTCATCCACTTCTTAGAGCAGTTGTTTGAAAATTGTTCACATTCTGCTCTAATTCCATACTCTCGCTTCGTTTTTGTTCACGTACAAGTAAATCGACCATACTCCACCTCTACCTCTGCATGTTTTCACGTACCTCAATCTCAATAACTATTTTCATCAGTAGGATGGAAGTCTGAGGAGGTCCAGAACCTCACTTCTGCTGCTCGCTGTTTTCGCAGCAGGGCCTGAACGGGAGTGCTTTGTGCTCTCTAAATGCCTGCTAAAAGAATGACTCAATCCTCTCCTTGTTTCCTCTCACATCTCTCTTTAGAATATAAGATTACTTCCGTTTGAAGAACTTGCTCTTGACTTCGCTGCCATTTCCCCCACGCTTCTCATGGTTCACTTTTTATTTTTGTGAGAAGAGGCATCTCTCCTCCCGATTTACTAACTTCTTGTCTCCTCACTGTCTTGAGGCTCTCTCTGTGACTTCTCAGATTTTGCTTTGAGATGTGCCCTCCTCATTGACCTTTGTTGGTTCTTCAGTCTCTGTGACATCTCAGCAGCACGCTGTGTTACTGACAGCACGTTCTTGGAAATCCCCTCTTCACTCTTTTACCTTTCTGACTTTTCTTTCTGCGTTTCCTTTGTTGATGTCCTTCAGCTCTGCGGTGGTGAGCAAAACAGAATAATTTTGCTCTCATCCTTTGTTCTTTTCTCTCTGCTTTCTTTGCAGTATCCTAGGCGCTAGGTTGCTCTTTGACCTTAGCTGTTGTCTCTGTGTGCGTGATTACCAAATAGACACAAATTGCCTTTACTACTCATTTTGTATCCTTTTAAATACTTCCTGTGTGCCTCAACCTAAACTTCTCTGTCAAGGTAAACAGTATGTCTGAAATTTGGGATGCCAGTGCTAATGCCTTGGGCTCCTGTCATTAGGGCGTCACTTCTGAAACTGTATGGAAGTAACCCTAATGGCAAAGGATAGCAATTTCTGCTGTGTTCTTTTCCTTGTCTGGAATGCTCTTTCCTTTATTCTTTTCAGCTTCCTTTCTCCTTTTAAGATCAAGTTTGGAAACCTGCAGTTCACAAAGATTTCTAGGGTGACACCAGACCTTATTGACTTTCTGGGCTTTGAACTCCCTCCATACTCATTTATCTGTTACCTGGCACTCTTCGTATACTTGTGTCGTATTGTGTTGTAGAATAAATCCTCTTTATTATAAATGTTTTATCTCACAGATACTCTGTAATCTTAGTCCTCTTTGTACTCGCAGTGCCTAGTATATAATCAGCACTTAATAACGTGTGCTGTGGATGATGGCTTCCCCTTTGCATTTCCTTATCTTGTTCCACTTATAATACTGAGATTGCTTAAAAATTAATTTTTCTTATCACCAAACAAACATTTCTCTTTCATAAATGAAATGGAGTGCTTGGACTGAGCCGAATGACAGATTTTCGATAGCCTGATTGCGTTTTGCTTTGCACTATTTTTAGTACATTATAAAGGGCTTGGAATGACTGTTGGAGAAGTAACTTTCCTCTGTCTTTTCAGTGTCTTCATCTTTTGAGTGTCATCTAAAAACATGGAATGAAAGAATCATGATAAGAGCTATGGGATTCTGTGCAGACACACGCGCAATTTTGTATGCGGTGGGGAGAGATGGAGTGGGCGAGAGAATATGAATAAATAAAAATGAATGTGAGGACACACTGCCCAAGCCCATATACCACCTGGCAACTAATGTTGGGAAGATGCCGGACCAGCCCCGCAGAAGAGTAGTTGTGTCAAAGGGGCGGTATCTCATAAGGATGTCATTTTAAGAGCATTCTCCCCTTACCCCCTGCAAAAAGAAACCTACCCAGTTGTTTTTATGATAAATTGTTTTTATAATCAAGTTCTCAGCAATATAGTAATGTGGTAGACATACTGAATAAAGAAGATCTTGTTAAACTATGGTGTGTTTTAAAAATAAGGTATAAGAAATTAGCTGTGGTTGAAATTTAGCTCTGTGTAGATGGAAAGTCTGGGTTAGTTGGGGCACCTGGGTGGCTCAGTCAGTTAAGCATCCAGCTCCTGGTTTGATCTCAACGTTTGTGAGATTGAGCCCTCCCATTGGCTCTGTACTGACAGTGCAGAGCCTGCTTGGGATTCTCTGTCTCCCTCTGTCTGCCTCTCCCCTGCTCATATTCTCTCTCTCTCTCTCTCTCTCTCTCTCTCTCTCTCTCTCCTTCAAAGGAAATAAACATTAAAAAAAAAATCTGGATCAGTAGAGGGTAATTCCAGGCTCAAATGAGGGGAACAAAGGACTTCACCTACTTATTTACTTCTTTTTTTTTTTTTTTCATAGGGAAGTTGAAATACTGCCTTGTGGTTCTGAATCAGCCGGTGGACAAATGTGTTCGTCATCTTTGGAGCAAAGGTAATCTCAGTTAGCGTTCACGTTTCTTTACTTTCTTTACTCCTTGTAGGATGAACATGACTATTAAATATTCCAAAATCTGACTGTCATACCAAAAAGTGTAATTCCTAGCAAAGTGATTTAGTTATTGAATTACCAGGAGAATAAATCTTTTCTTAACCAGTTTCCACTTGTGGTTTCTGCATCATGAATCCCCAAGGACAGAATTACAATGTAGCATCATTATACCGCATTTCTGATCCACCCTGTGGATGTTAATCCTGAGTACTTACTAAGTGTTTGTTGAAGTATGAATAGTTTTGGCACCAGGGGCAACAAAAAGCATCCTCAAGCCTCACTCATCCTAGCATCCAACAATAAGATATCTGCAGGGTAACCAGATTTGCAAAATTAAAAAAAAAAATGTTAACAGGGTATTAGAATCTCTAGGGAATGCTGAAAAATAGAAACAGTAGTTTTACAGAATTCATACTTCCATGAGTTTTCCTGTAAAAAGCAGCCTTTATTAACTTTTTTTTTACACTATTCTTTGCTTTATTTTTTTTTACATTATTCTTTGATTTGTATAGGATTAACCCTAGGCTAGAAAAGATTATTAAATACCATTTGGTGTTTTGAACCTCTGCTCTTCCATGAGATTTGAGGTTTTTTTCCAAAGGGATGCTTCCGCCAAGGTTGCCAATGTAAGTTACAGGCCAAATTAGATAGACAGAACCACATGATTGTTGATATGCTGATGCGTATTCCAGATGACTCTCTCTAATCGCAGAATTCTGTAGTATTCTCAGCATCCAACTCTCACGTCTTGGAATGCAAACCTATTAGGCCAATAAGCTCACATCTGCAGACAGGGGTCCTTGTAATACTAGAGGGAACAGATCATCGTGGATGATTTTGTGTAAGGAATTGTTCTTCTGTGCTTATCATGAAAATTCTTGATTCCAGATTTAGCTATCTTTATGTGAGCCCACTGAAAATGGCAAACTGTTACTGTACCAACACTGCCCTGAAAGCTGGCAAGTTATCTAACCAGAAGCTTCACTCTCCTCGCACTTCTCACTTGGTTGTCATTAGGTAGTTACTCAGGGGCCATAAAAAAAGGTTTTTTTTTTTGTTTGTTTGTTTGTTTTTTTTTTGTCACTTCAGTGCCTACTGCTGTGTCTGGCTCATAATTACTTAGTAATTATAACAAATGAAAGTGAATTTGAGGGGTGCCTGATGGCTCAGTTGGTTAAGCATCTGACTCTTGATTTCAGCTCAGGTAATGATCTCACTGTGATTTGTGAGATCCAAACCCACATAGGGCTCTGCACTGACAGTGTGGAGCCTGCTTGGGATTCTCTGCCTTCCTCTCTTTCTGCCCCTCTCCTGCTTATGCTTGCTTGCACGTGCACTCCACTCTCTCTCTTTCAGAATAAATAAACATTAAAAAAAAAAGTGTTTTAAATCTTTATTTATTTTTGAGAGAGAGTGTGAGTAGGGGAAAAGCAGAGAGGGAGACACAGAATCCGAAGCAGGCTCCAGGCTCTGAGCTGTCAGCACAGAGCCAGACGTGGACCTGAACCCACGAACCATGAGATCATGACCTGAGCCAAAGTTGGACGCTCAACCGACTGAGCCACCCAGGTGCCCCATAAATAAACATTTTTTAAAAAATGCTGTGGTTTTGGAGTGATGGTTGGATATTGGTGGGGGGTGGGGGACGGAACTGAAGCTGATGGACAAGAAAAAATTCTTGAGACACCTTTGGTGTGAAAAGTGGTCTTATTAAAGCATGGGGACAGGACACCGATGGCAGCAAGAGCTGCCCCAGGACTGTAAGGAGTGACTGATAATATACTTGGGAGTTGGGGGAGGTAAAGGCAAGGGGAAGTTTCCAAAAGGATTTTCACATGCTGAAGAAGACTCACAGGGTCCTGGAGGCCTAGCTATCATCAAGCTAAGGTTGTTTTTCCCCTCTAGCAAAGCATTAACAGTAAGACAGTTGGGTGTTCCTGGAGGAATGTTCTACTCTGCCAGCCTGAAGCATTTGTCAGTGAGCTGCAAGTTATAAGGATATTTAATTTTATCTGCCATTTCCTTCTGCCTTTGTTTCCCACATCATTTCCCCTTGAACACTTTTGATCCTTAAATCTTTAAGGTTGCTGAGGGTAGAAGGTCTTCTCATCTGTAACTTCTTCCTGCTAATAGGGGCATAGAGGTGTCCCTACCTATGGGTCAACAATGGTCAGTTGGAGGAATTTATATAGAGGAGTTACAAAGGCAGAGGCAGCCAGTCCAAGGGAGAAAACCTATATGAACCTCCTTGAGTAGAAAGGATCATCTGTCAGCTAGAAGTTATGGCAGTGAAGGAGGCTTGGCACAAGGCAGGGAGACACTGGAAAAGACAATAAAATAAAGTTAATGGTATGAGACAGAGAAGCCTAAATAAAAGACCTTTGGTAGTTAATCAGAATTTTCCTTCAGTCCTTCATTGTCCTTTGAAGAGAAATTTGAGGTCTTCCACAGGTTCACAGGAAGAAGAAGGCGTGTCAGCTGACATACTAGACTCCTACAAGGAAGGTAGCGGTTTAATTCTTGATATATGAGTCCATGAGAAATGTCCTCCTAATTCTACTGTAGTGGGAGTGCTTAACATGGCCCCGTAGGAGCCCTTCCAGGAGTGCATAATGTGGCCCGGTAAGAGCCCTTCCGTTTTGGAGTGAAATCCGTTGCTGTTTTAGGTTTCCAATCCTTTAAATAAACCAGGTCTTCTGGGTTTACATGGGGTGAGTTGCTAGTAACTGTCAGATCAGGCTTAGGGAGGATATGGTTTGCATATTCATTTAGAGATTTATGAATTAACCTGGCCTGACATGAATAATTTAATAGAGCATTCTAGTATCTATTTATTGATAGGTCTGCAGTAAGAAAAGGCTTTTTGGAAGAAGATTGGAAACCTTAGTTCGGAGAGGCATAGCCAAACAAAGACTAATTTGTTTGTAAAACAAGTCTAATTTTAACAAACCTGGCCTAATTATTTACATAAACTTAGCAAGAATAGTGATAGATCATATAGATCTTTTAAAAATGTGCTTTGCTGGAGCTTTTTCGTAAGGAACCTCTAGACTGAACTTTTAGTAAAGCCTGCCCAGGTTAGGAGCCAAGTGCTTGCCATCAGGCATGCCTAGAGTACCTATAGGTTTGGGTGAATTCCTCTTCTCAAGGTCCCCGAAGTACCCTGAGGTTCCTGCACCTGCCAGGAAGTAACATTCTTTGCTTACCTGGTAAGGCTGCTGGGAGCTATGTAAGCAAGGTATCAGGCCAACAGTTCCAATGGGCTGCATGTTTCATAAATTCAACCTCAGTTTCTTAAAGCTGCCTGGTCATATCTGAGTCTATGCATGTATCTCAGATATGACATTCCAGTCAAAGCCTTGGTAAAATAACCAGTATTTCCAATGGTATCAGAATAGATGCTTATTGAATTATGCAAATAACTGTAGTTGCCATGAAGGAAAGAACACTCAATGAGAGTTTTCTGAATTTCACAGGGGTCAAGTAGAGAGAAAAGTTAAATGCTTCAGTTTGTTCACAGAGGAATACTTTATCCTATTTCTGTATATCATACATATCTTTTTTTTTTCTAAGGTTTGTTTTTTGAGAGAGAGGGAGAGAGAGAGAGTGAGCACACGTGAGTGAGCAGGGTCGGGGCAAAGAGAGAGGCAGACACAGAATCTGAAACAGGCTCCAGGCTCTGAGGTTTCAGCACAGAGCGTGACGCGGGGCTCGAACCCACGAACCGTGAGACCATGATGTGAGCCAAAGTTGGACACTCAACCTACTGAGCCACCCGGGCACCCCTGTATATTATGGCTATCTTAAGAGAAAGCTTCCTTTATCTGGAAGAGCAAACATTAGAGAACCAGCAATATTTCAAACAAGAGTCACAAAAACTATGACAAAAAGACTCAAAAATGGACACAGTTAAAAAATCTGATGAGCGATTACAACATAGCTGGTAAGAAGTCCAGTTATTTCTGTAACACATATCACTTCAGTCATAGAATATCACATGATGGCGTCATACTAAAATATATTAAAACTTTAAGAATTGCATATAATCTCCAGAATAGTTACAGTATTTACCCAAATGTAACCTAAGACTATTATTTGTGCTTTCACAGTAACTTAACATACTAAATAAAAAGGCCTACTTGGTCAAAAAGACTTGACTTACAGTTTAAATCTTGGGAAGTTTGTTAAAAACCTCAGGACGTTATAATGCACAAAGCAAGTATACCCTCAGACCCAGATATCCTTCGTTTCTCTGCAGTAAGTACAAAACACAAACCAACATGCCGTAATCAATACTTTAGTATTTTATCTCGTTTGGAAAAGACCTAGATGTCCAGTGGACTCAATTCCAATTTGTCATCCAAGCAAAACTTTAAAGTTTCAGGTTACCAAAAACTTTGAAATCTTAACAATTACCCATGAAAAATTGTGAGACAGAATTAACCA
Organism: Panthera leo; assembly: GCF_018350215.1. Taxonomy (NCBI): domain Eukaryota; kingdom Metazoa; phylum Chordata; class Mammalia; order Carnivora; family Felidae; genus Panthera; species Panthera leo. The sequence continues at coordinate 156,831,702 of NC_056680.1, read as the reverse complement.
TCATTTTAAGTCACCTTTTTGCTAACAAATTGCAAAAGAGAAAACAGCTTATTTGACCTTCAGTAAATGTAGGTAGCATAAAAAGTTTAATATATTTAATGCTGGTAACTCTTTTTAATTAAACCAACAAACTTAAATTAGTTTAAATACTAAATTATGTTCCACTTGGGTCCACTTCAAAGACAATTAATTTGTTCCCCATGGTCAGTTTTTCCCTGGGACACTGGTGGGGAAATCTGGACAGTCTAAATAGGGTGCTCTTTGCTCCTGACATCGAGGGTGGGAGAAGTAGCCAGTGGTGCCCGAGGCACTGAGGATGGTGTAGAAGCCGGTTATACAGGAGGAGAAACGGGGAGGGGGAGGCCAAAGAGGTGAGGTGCCACCAGAAGTCACAGGAAGAGTATTCCTGGTTCTAAACCTTGTCAGCTCGGACAGATGAGCAGACGCCACTTTTTGCCCGACCGAAGTGGAGTTAGGCCGTCCATGTCAGGCAAGAGAAGACAGGGAACTTGCCTGAAACGAAGGGAGTTTCAGCAGATGCCTCGGAATATTCCTTCACGTCCCTGTCCTGAGATAGACTAACCACAATGGACTCCATTTACCATAGCCATTAACCTGGGAAATAAATGTGGGAAAGGCCCCCACATGTATTAGGAAGGAGGAACAGTGAGGGATAGTGTCCCCTTCATTAGGGATGGCTTGTGTTTCTTCCAGCAACCTGGCTTCTATTAGGAGGAGGCTATTTAAATTATCATCCAGAATGTCAGGAAGGAGTTTATCAGCCAGGTCCTGCAGGAGACTATTAGGTCTGCATGCTGATTTAGAGCTATGAAGGCCTGGACCCAGGGTACCTCCGTCTCATTTGCCCTGTTTCCTGCAAAAGATCTAATTGAGATCCTAGGAGGCCATGCAATGTTATATAGATCAGTCCCTTCTCAAATGTTGCCATCTGACTTGTTTCCAGTGGATTAAAGAGACATGCTAAAGGAGAGTCCTTGGGAACTAAAGACAGAGGTCCATTACCAAGGAAATCCACCCTCCCCCCCCCCCCGCCCCCCCCCCCTACTCCCAGGTTGTGTCCCACATGTAGGATATGTCAGAGGTTTCTGGTGTCAAAGCAAGCTAAGGTGTCCCTTGAACAAAATTACCTGCCGTAAAGGTTACTGCCTGCCATAAAGGTCCCCACACTTCCCCATTGCATTCTAGACTACAGTGGTTCCAGTGTGTGGACTCCGTTTGCCTTGCTGAGAAGGCCATGCATAAAGGCCAAGCTGTACGTTAGCCTGCCTTGCTGAGAAGACCATGAAGAACCTGCTGTTTTTAACCCATGGAAAACAGTGAAAAGTTTTACAAGATGAAATTACCCAATTCTGTAACTTAAATAGTCAGTAGAGGACAATGACGAAAAACAGTAAAGATAGAAACCCATTATGTAAATGACATTCCAACACATGTAACCCTTAAAACTCATTTCCTGGGAAAGGGCCTCCGGTTGGGTTTTAATTCATTCGGGTACTGGTTTCGACTGGCTCTGAGCAGAGGTCTCCTGGCCAGAAGCAGCTAAACCAGAGATGTGGAGGGGATCACGTTGGGCCAATGAGGAGGAAACCTCCCACGGGAGTCTTAAGATTAACAGCTGTCCTGATGACTTAGCTAGCTGTCCTGGGCCCAAGATGGACCACCTTGTATAAGAACAGAAATGAAGAGAAAGCATTTAAGTCTGGGTCTTCTTACCATCCCAAGCATGGCAATAACTTCCAGCCAAAAGGCAGGCTTTCTCCTCCCTGTGGAGTAGCCACTGACTAGAGGATTGCATTCTGAGCAATAGATGTGAAAGTGTTCCAATAAGACAATACTCCTTGAAAAGCCCCTCAAATGAAAATAAAAGGAGAGGAGATGTACTCCCCGAGGCTCAGAGTCCAGATGAGAAGGCTCAGCCCCATGTTAGGCGCCAAAATGTTGTGGTTTTGGAGTGATGGTGAGGTGCTGTGGGGGTGGGGTGGGGCATCCAGAAAGAATTCTTGAGACATCTTTGATACAAAAAGGTGGTTTTATTAAAGCACAGGGACAGGACCTGTCGGCAGGTAGAGCTGCCCCAGGACTATGAGGAGTGACTGATTATATACTTGGAAGTCAGGCAAAGTAAAGAAAAGGAAGTTCCCAAAAGGATTTTCATATGCTGAAGAAGACTCAGGATCCTGGAGGCCTAGCTATCATCAAGCTAAGGTTGTTTTTCCCTCTAGCAGAGCATTAACAGTAAGACAGTAGGGAGTTCCTGGAGGAACATTATACTCTGCCTGCCTCAAGCATTTGTCAATGGGCTGCAGGTTTTAAGGAAGTTTAATTTTATCTGCCACTAACGTCAGCCTTTGTTTCCCACATCAAATTTGATTTGAAAAAGTCTCTTGTCTGACATAGACAAAGGATTTATTTGATTTGCATGAAAATTGAACACTAGGTCAGTTTGTATACATGGAGAAAACTAATGGTGTCTAAGTGTGACATGGCCTGAAATGGTTAGGTAAGTCTCCTTCCCAAAATACCTTTTCTTCAGGTTATTGAAATGTACTTTCTTATATACTTCAGGATAATTCTTAGCTCTCTGGAGCCATTAACCATTGTAAAAAGCAGCTCTGTTAATAAGTACTGAGGAAAGGTAGAGTAAGGTTTTTGTGGTTCTCATAGTAGAAGCTGTGATTTTTTTTTTGTTTGTAGTATCCTGTTTGGTATTGTTATTTTTCCAATAAAAAGTAAAAAAAAAAAAAAAAAAAAAAGAGAAACTTTGAGCTTGAGTCTGAGTTGATGATCTTAACAAAAGTGAGAGGCCTAGAAAAAAGTATAGGGTAGCCTTGAGGGCCTCGATGGAACAGTGGTGTGGCTTGGGATTTCAGCAAATAAGGGTCAGAGGCAGCTTTGTCTGGTGGTCTTTGTGCTGTGTGTGCAACACTTTCTAGAACCTTCCTTCTGTGGATGTGAAGATTTGTGAAGAACGGAAATGAAGAGGTGAAATCAAGACTGTTATATCAACCCACAGACAAATTTGGAGGCTGCTGCACAGTATAAGTCTCTTATATAAAATCGGTAATTTAACTTTAATCTATGCTAAGGATTTAGGATGAGCAGGTATTTCCTGAGATTCCTTTAAAGGGAAAGACTATTTTGAAGGCTTATTTATTAGTTTTCCCCTGCAATGTTTATGTGACAGGTTATGCAATTTACATTAAATGACTAAAGAAGAGCTTCAAGGGAATTTAAAAGTGGAGGTTTTTAAATGTATTTTCTTTTTAATACTTCATGAAGTTTCAGTGATTTTCTTGGTTACAGGCCTGGGTCATTTTTATTTCTACTTGTCCCAGCCTTTTATATACCCAGTTTGATCTGGGGATAGAAACTAAGTATATAGATAGGTAGGTGGATAAAAAGGCAGATAGAAATGTAGTTAGTATCTAACTTTTCTGTTAACTATCAGAGGTTATTGGCATTTGTGAATGGATATTGTCCTCAGATTTCTTAACCTTTTTTTTTTTTTTTTTTTTTTTTTGAGTCAGGCTTTCTCTTCCAGTAATTGTCTTTCTCATCCTGAAATATGTGTTAAATGAACAAAAATAAGGATGTCTGTGTTTGAAGGATTCTGCTTATTTCTTGTTGTGTAGATCAGTTATTCTCCACTTGAGGTCACCATGCTAACCAGGATCTTTAAAGGTATTTGGAAAGATCTGAGTTACATAAAATTAAAAAAAACAAACGAAGAAATAAAAAATCTAACAGACATTCACTTACCTGAGATGAGGTGATAGACCATAGATCAGGTTTTTAGGAGTTTGACTTCTTAAAGAATATCTTCATTAAAAAAATTTTTTTTAATGTTTATTTTTTTTTTTTTGAGAGAGAGAGAGAGAGAGAGAGAGAGTGAGCGAGCGGGGGGAGGAGCAGAGAGCACAATGGAGACAGGATTTGAAGCAGGATCTGGGCTCTGAGCTGTCAGCACAGAGCCCGACGTGGGGCTTGAACCAACGAAGCTAGAGATCTGAGGTCAGACGTTTAACCCACTGAGCCACCCAGACGCCCCAAAAATATCTTCATTTTTAATGTGAGTTCACAGCTTTTCTCTATTTTCCATTTGACCCATAGAACATGTGACCATGTTAATTATATTATGAGTAGACTATCAGATTACATTGATGCCAGTGTGATTTGTTTTCTCCTGTAAAAGGAGTTAGTTTTCTTCACTTGATTTCTTTCTTTTTCATTTCTCTGGCAACAAAGCTTCAGATCATGCCAGAGTACGGGGGTATGGGCCCCGTACTCCAGCTCATTTTTGATGAGGCTTTAAGTCCTACATCATTTGACAAATCAGGCAGGTCTTTTAGGTTGAAAGACCTGTTACTGCCCATGCAGTATACATGAGTCAAAATAGAACAAGGTCTTTGGTGTTATAAAAACATCCATGTTTTCCCTTCTGGTTCATTTGTAACTGCTTGTTGAGGATATTTACAGACAGAAGCACAGAGGCATGAACACTTCCTCATGAAGGCAGGTCTGAGGCTCTGGGAGCCACAAGTCCTTAGGATGATCTTGCTCATCCTTGTTTCTTAAGTAGCTGAAATTATTGTAGTATGTGATTAAATGTACTTGGTCATGTCTGTATGCCTTTTGCTTTCTTTTTTAAACAAAAATACCTTACACTTACAAGTGCTTATAAAGCAGTTTTTAATAGAATCCTGACGTGCTCCATGAATTAAACTGATCTTGTGCTAGTGATTAGTATGCCATCAGATTAAAGTTTAGATGATGTAGAAATCTGCTATAAGGCAACTTCAATAATAGTTTTGTTGTATCAACCTTTTGCTTTATAAATTGTGCACTCCAGGATTCTCTAAGCTTGTTTTTAACCTGGTTATTTGCGGGAAAGGTCAACCAAAGTTAACAAATTTATATTGTGTAGTTTTCTTGTTTTCCTTTTCTATTCACTGGGACCTCTACCTCATTATGGTGTTCAATATGACACCTTCAAATAAATGAAATTCAGTAAAAGCCACTTTTAGGTGTAGATTGGTTGAATTGATTGGTTTACTTTAATATGCTTGGTATCAACCCGTGTTTTAATCCCACTGTATCTGTTTGAGTACTTTATCCCTGTTAGATTTCCAGGGAAACATGGTTTTTGACAATCACCTTGAAATTTTGAAATCACCTTAACGCTATTCCTACAGCTCACTCTGAAGGTTAGTCCTGGTCCATTTTATTTATTTATTTATTTATTTATTTATTTATTTATTAACATTTATTCAGTTTTGAGAGACAAAAGAGACAGAACATGAGTGGGGGAGGGGCAGAGAGAGAGGGAGACACAGAATATTAAGCAGGCTCCAGGTTCTGAGCTGTCAGCCCAGAGCCCGATGTGGGGCTCGAACTCATGGACTGTGAGATCATGACCTGAGCCGAAGTCGGGTGCTTAACCAACTGAGCCATTAAGGGGCCCCAATCATTTTTTTAGAGTATGTTTCTGGGGTGCCTGCGTGGCTCAGCCGGTTAAGCGTCCGACTCTTGGTTTTGGCTCAGGTCGTGATCTCATGAATTTGAGCCCAACGATGGACTCTGTGCTGGAGCCTGCTTGGGACTCTCTCTCTGTTCCTCCTCCACTCGTGGGCATGGGCGTGCACGTGCGCGCGCTCTCTCTCTCTCTTAAGCATTAAAAAAAAAAAGAGTGTGTTTCTACATACACTATGGTTTTTTCTCTGGCCTCCTCTCCCAGAGCTATTAATGATTGATTTAATTAAAAATGATTTTTTTTTGTTTTGCACAACATAGATTTTTTATGTGTATTGCAAACTCCCTCTCATTCTTTAAGGTCCGACACCAGTGCTGTCTCTTGTGAAGGAGGGCTCCCTTAGCTCTCCCACTTATCAGGATCTTCTTTATAGTATTTGTATTGTTTTCCTATTACTCATAAATGTCCCCTTATCCCTCTTGGAGGATAAGCTCCTTGAAAATGGATATAAAGTGCTTTTCAGATGGTGTTTCCTCTTCTCTCCTGTGAGACTAGCCTGGGGGGTAGCGATTATAGGTCATGCTGGTAGTTGCTTCTTTTCTAGATCCTGGGAATCCTCTTCCCCTAATGTGAACTCCTTAGCAGGAGCATGCATGTGGCCTCTCTTTTGCTCTTCTCTGATTCTCAGAGAATCCGAGGCTGATCCTCAGCCTCCGTTGAGTCCCTTTTTACTTATGCTAAACTTGGGCCCTGTCCCTCATTTCTTCCCCCCTCTGCTCTGTGACTCCCAGATGCTTATTTGGTATGTCCTTGTACAACCATTTAGAACTGATTTTTTTCACTAATCTCTCATTCTTTTCACATAGCTCATGTGCCAATGTATTCCTTTTTTGCATCTATGATTTTATGTGTTTGATGGTTGGGGTGCTAATACATATGTCATTGGAATATATCCTCTTTGTTCATTAAGGTATTATGGGTAAGGTACATCTTTTGTTGTATAGAAGGATATAAAATCATGCAGTTAAGCAGTACTCCTATCTTTTGACAATCTCTCAAGAAATTTATCATATGTTTTCATTGTAATACTCATAAAGTTCCTTTCTTTAAAATAATTTTCTTGTGAGAACTGTAAATTAATTTTATTTTTGTGAATTATAAATGTTTTTCTCTAGATATCTTTTTAATTTTAATTTAATTTTATTTAAATTTCGTTTAAAGAAGTTTAGTTATTTTGAGACAGAGAGAGAGTGGGGAGGGGCAAAGAGAGATTGTGTGTGTGTGTGAGAGAGAGAGAGAGAGAGAGAGAGAGAGAGAGAGAGAGAGAGAATCCCAATCAGGCTCCTCACTGTCAGCATGGAGTCAGCTGCAGGGCTTGAACTCATCAGCCTATGAGATCAGGACCTGAGTTGAAAACAAGATTGGGACATTTAACCAACTGAGCCACACGGGTGTCCTGTTCTCTAGATTTCCATCTTTAACTATAGAAATAGGTGTGCATTATAAAAATTTTAAACATCAGTTTATAATGAAAAATCAGTCCCTAGTGACTATTTACCATTCTCTTTATTGCTTTTTTCATGCTTGTAATTTTTGCTTTTTAATTATCCCCTATGAAACGATTTTTGAATGTATTTTTAATATCAGGGTAATGTATGAAATATTACTACTACATAGGAAAATCCTCCTGAAATGGTGAGTGCCAGGCCATGTGACTGTGTGCTTCATGGCAGTAGGCATTTTCACTGCCTGTTTTACTTCATTCTGTAGGCCATTTAGTTCTGTTTCCTAACAAGTGCTGTCAGTTTTTCATGTGACCAGAAAATGGATTCCAAGTTAGTATGGGATATATGTATATGTATATGTATATATGTGTATATATATGCACACACACGTTTATATGTATTTACATGTGTGTACATGTGTGTATACATATGTACGATTATTTACATTTGTTCCATGTTTAATTTATACATGAATTTGCATGCACATGCATACACAGACACACACACACACACACACACACACACACACACACACACACAGTGTTTTTGCTTGATGTTAAGCCTCAGCGTAAGTGAGCCTGATGTGTGGTCCGTGAGAGGAGTACGTGAACATTGTGGATAGTTATCCTTGCTCAGGAGGCTAAGCAGCACTAACTACCCACGGGAAACTAAGTAGAAGGGAAAAAGTCTCAAAATGTTCTAGTTTTACAGTAAGTAGGTGGTGGACTCCCACTTAAAACCTAGAAAACGTAAGTCAAACATCACCTTTGGATAACTCTCCGGGGGTGAATTCGACATTTTGCATTTCTTGTAGTTAATAGTACTAGTCCTTCAGATCGCAGTGCTCAGGTGTTAGATGGCCCTCTCTGAAGTGCAGACATTGTCACACTCAACAGCTCTTCTCAGCAACCCGTTAACAAGAAGCAAATGTGTCTCTGTGGTGTTTTTTCTCTATTTCAGTCTAATATACAATAACCCATTTAATGTGAAAGACTTCTGAAAGAGCAGGCTTGGGAGAAGCAGCCAGAGAAACATGGTGGAGTCCATCGTCATTTTCTCCCACACTGTATTGTATGTTGTGGTCTTAAGGATCTAGAAGCATTTATTTTTCCTTGGTCCTCCTTTAAACCCTATATACTGTTAGGTGTTAGATAAGCTCTGTTGTCTCTGTGTGTATTGTTTGTCCCACTTTGCTTAGTGGCCTCTCTTTACAATAGAGTGTTTCAAGGCCAGCTACATCTGGAATTTTATTTAATTGATTATAGATGACCACTGGTTAATATTTGTGTACAATTGTAGATTAAAAAGTAACTTGAACTTTTCCGTAGTATTAGTCTTTGGCGGAAGCTGAGCGCCTCCAAGATTTTAGTTTTACAAGAATAGCTGCTTGGAGTCTTTGGAAAGAAGCCGCCCCTGGGAAGTAGAAAAGATAGTGGGAGGGTGTAACGAACGGACTCTTTACCACCTTGCTAGGAGACAGATATTTGGCTGAGAGAAAATCTGGTCTACATTCTTTCTATGTCTAGAGGTTACTGGTGATGTTCAGTACAACTTGAATGGGATACCAGAGGAGAAACTGTAGTGCAAAACACTTGTTTAAACTACTAGAAGAGAAACACTGTTGAGAGGAAATACGCTACTTTTGAACATGTTTAGTAGAAACTGGACAGTGAGAATTGTTTGATTCATCTAATGGCAGAGTCTACAGAAATGAAAGTGACACCTTCTAGGAAGGCTTCCTTGCTATCTAAATAGTTACCATGGATTTAGCTTTTAGGGATGAGCTGGTAACGACTGCTTGGATAGGTAGAATATCATGTACGTTCCTGTCATTTGAATACATTGAGGCAAAGACCTAGCGGATATGTTATCTGGGAACATGCTAGGCTTTAGGGTATTCAGATTTTAAGTTAGGATGATCTGGGAGGCATCTGTTCTAGTAATGAGCAGCTTAGTCGTTAGACTTAAGAATCCTGTAATAGTTAAGCCTATCACAGTTTATTGAACTACCAAATTGACACCATTTGTGTCATTTTCTATGCTTACTGTTTCGCAGAACTTATGCTTTGAGCACATTTAAGTGAACATTGAGCCAAAGATCCGATGAGCAATTTGCATACTTCGTTCAGGTCCATTAAGTAAAACACTTATGTACAAGCTGTGGTCCCTGTAAATAAGGCTGGCAGAAAAGATCCATCCCAGTCATACGGAAACATTTGGGAGACTACAAGAAGATTATTTAATATAGAGCACATTTCAATATATTAGTGGCACAGAACAAGATACATTTTGTTTGATATGAGGCCAGAGATGTATTTTACTATTCCCATCCCCAAGATGATGGTCCATTTCTGCTGAATTAGATCTTTTATCATTCTGGGTATTATAATACAAATATTATCAGATACTAAAGATCTCTGTGTTATTTTTATTCCCAGGATCCGCTCTTAGGCCTTTGTGTTGTTTTAGTAACCATAATGTCATAGGGAATGTCAGGAATTTGTACCACAGTTTTGGTACTTGATATTTGAAATGCATTTATAAATCTTGTATTATACTTTCTAATTCCATGGTACTTTATGTAAATTGCTGCACTTGATGTTCTAAAGACAGGTCATTTTTAAATACCAAGTTTCACAGCATTACATTTTGTAATATGTATACTAAAAGGCCAAAAAAATCCATTATTTTGTTTTTTAATCCATATTTAAAAAAATTTTTTTAATGTTTATTTTTGAGAGATCTTGACAGAGTATGAGTGGGGGAGGGGCAGAGAGGGGGCACGGGGGACACCGAATCCGAAGCAGGCTCCAGGCTCTGAGCTCTCAGCACAGAGGCCAACGTGGGGCTTGAACTCACGGCCCTAGAGATCATGACCTGAGCTGAAGTAGGATGCTTAACCGACTGAGCCACCCAGGCGTCCTCATCCATACTTTCTGAGCGTTGTCTGTGGCAAGCAATGTACAAGGATTGTATACCAGTGAGAAAGACACAGGCCCTTTCCTTAAAGTGCTTGCAGTCTAGTGTCTAATGTACCCAGTCCCAATGTGTACATCTTAATAGTCTCTGTAAAGTGTATTGTTGTGGACTGATTTGTTTCCCCCAAATCATATATTGAAGCCCCAATATGATAACATTTGGAGATAGTGCCTTAAAGAGGTAATTAAGTTTAAATGAGGTCTTAGGTGGGGTCTTTACAAGAAGGGGAAGAGACACTGGGCATGGTGCTCAGAGTAAAGGCCATGTGAGGGCGCAGTAAGAAAAGGTGCCCATCTGCAAGCTAAGGAGAGAGGCCTCAGGAGAAACAGCTGACCCCTTGATCTTTGACCTCTAGTCTCCAGAACTGTGAGAAAATAAATTTCTGTTGTGTAAGTCACCCAGTCGGTGGTGTTTCGCTACAGAAGTCCTAGCAAACTAATGAAGTTACATATAAGGCTTCTGGGCAAGTGGAGAATTGTTCAGCTCTCTCTTCTCTGTAAAATAGCATTGATCTCAAAGGTCTGTTTTATTTGTAAGCCTGGTGCCAGGTTTTCTTATAGGCAGTCTTGATCTTACTTAGTACTTTGTAGCTTCAATCAGTTACTGGTAGGCATTGATACTCCCTTTGATTCGATTCCATATAGCCTCAGACTGATATCGCCCCCCTTATTTAAAAATTTTTCTTGTACATTCATTTTTGAGAGACAGAGACAGAGCACAAGGGTGGGAGGGGCAGAGAGAGAGGGAGACACAGAATCTGAAGCAGGCCCCAGGCTTCGAGCTGTCAGCACAGAGCCTGACACGGGGCTCGAACTCACAAACTGCGAGATCATGGCCTGAGCCAAAGTCGGATGCTCAATGACTGAGCCACCCAGGCGCCCCTGGCCCCCTTGTTTAGAGAAGACATTTCAGTGACCTCAGAGGAACAGTGGAAATTTAAAAAAATCATATATATTAGATATTAATTTGATGGATATAAATAGATTTGGAAAATAAATTTTGGACATGTTAAACAAATACAGGAAAAAGTGTAGACCAAATAGAGGAAAATACAAATTTAAGTAACTTAATTGCCATTGATTATTTTCAGCATTAATTTATTACCCTGTATATACATTATTTGCTTTTCTTGTAAAACCTCAATTAGTTCTTTGCATTACTTTGGGACCATTATAAACTTCAGTCTGGGTATTTGGTAGGTCATTTGACATCACGCCAACCTTAAATGGACTTTTCCCCCCTTTTTTATAAAAGGATGTGGTTTTTATAAGATGTGGTCTTTTCTGTGGTCTCGTGGCCAGCCCTTTTACATTAGCTTTGTTTATTGAGTGGTAAATAAGGGATTGCTAATCCCACCCCTGGACTCTCGGTGACACTATCTGTTGGTGCTTGGTAAGATCACCTAGGGATAGAAGGATGTTTAAGATGAGGGAGGCAGGTAGCTTTTAAACTGAGACGTAAATATGCTTATAAAGAAAGGTTGTTCCTGTATCTGCTTTATTTTTATTTTATTTTTTTGTAGTTTTGTGTTTCTGACTTGAAACATACAGTTCTTTTCTTTCTTTCTTTCTTTCTTTCTTTCTTTCTTTCTTTCTTTCTTTTTTTTTTTTTTTTTTTTAAGATTTGGTTTCAGGTCATCTCTACACCCAGTGCACGCCCTGAGCTCACAGTCCTGAGATGAAGAGTGTCATGCCCCACTAACTGAGCCAGCCAGGAGCCTCTAGACATATAGTTCTATAATGAAAATATTTCAGATATGTTACATTCTTTCTAATATATACATGAGGAAAATACCTCCTCTTTCTTCACCCTCAATTCCTGCTATGTTAATAATGTATTAACATGTGTTAATACACACACACACACACACACACACACACACACACACACACATACACACATACACACTTGGGTAGTCTTTATGAGGTGAGTAGACTCATTGATGGAGCCATACTGGAAAAAATATTCAGCAGACTGTCCAAGGATGGTAAATAAAGTACGTTAGTGAAATCAGCCAAGATATGTTTGCCAAACTTTCACCTTTTAAAAAGTTACCTGCCTCTCTCTTCTTTCATTCTTAAGAGACTTCAGAAAGTTTCTTAAGCAACTTAAATAGTGAAAAGGGGAAAATACCAGTGTTGGTTGTTATTTTTCCCAATCAGTAATAAATGAATAACTCTTAAGAATTGAGCATTATAAAATACTTTAAATTCTTTCACTCTACAGTTGAAATTTATTCTATAGATTAGTGGTCAATGTGTAAAACACATTTCCAAGGTAGTGGATGTCAATGGAAAAATAAAAGGATCATCCAGAATAGTTGTTTTTGATTCTGCCATTAAATAAAACTGTTCTGTAACTTTATATTGAAGATCAGAGTGTCAAAAAATGCACCTTCCCCTCCTGAGGGTATTCTATCATTCCCTTTAAGAACATAGGAGTATTTTGCTTGCTGACTAATGTGATCATGTCTTTGGGATGTTCTTGGAAGTTAAGAACAGGAGACAGTAGAGGATAAATAAGGTATAATGGATTGTTTTCAGCAGTCAATAACTTCAGGTTATGTTAAAAAATAGATTGGTAACATATGTTTAAATGTTCTAATTATTACCAGCCTGGATCACCCATTAGACAGATATTTATTGAATATGTAACTTATTGTGGTTACAAACCCAAGCTAGTCTTTTTACTTAAAGATTACTTTGTACATCTTGTTTATAATGCATTTGGTAATTTCAGGCCTTTTCTTGGGGTTTCACTGGCACTCATTCATGATTCTCAGCACTGCACATTACTTCCTGTTCAATGGCGTTTAGAATATTGCAGAAATAATAAAAAAGGTATTACCTTTGTACTGGCTGGAAATAGGCAGGATTTGTCATCTTGGAGAGAGGAGACAGAGATAAATATAGACTAGAATTTGTGTGGATATGAATGTAAATAGAAAATTTAGGAATCTTGAGAAATATAAATATGCCAACTTTAACATCTATATATTTGTTTAACTTAATAGATTTATTTTCACTTACCTCCAGATGCTTGAATTCACCAGATTCTCCTTTGCTTTGATTATGTAGGCAGGACTATTAGTTTTGGTTTCCTTACTTTTTAACTTTATTAATGCCAATTATTACTAAATCAAAGATGTCCTTGAGAAAGTAAGCTTTTAATCATAATATTCAGTAGGCCTCTGCGTGCTGTAGTCACAAGCTCTCACTGCTTGAATAAAATACCATCTCTCATTGTTGGAAGTGGGATAGGAATATTGTCATAATGGTAAACGCAGAACAGTGTGTCTGGTTTTTAATGGATATTTTTAACAGAGGCCTCCATAATAACTTTCAGTCCCTTTGTGCCCTTTTATATTTTGTCTTATATAACAGAGCAAAAATATAACATGTGAATGTTACAAGTTAGTCTACAACTGGTATCTTTCCCCAATCATAACAGAATTGTAAGCATGCCTTAATAACTTACTCATATTTTCTTGGAGAGGTGAATTGTTTATGTTCTCAGACAGTAACAATAATTTGAGATATATATGCTTTCTAGGTTTTAAAGAAGCAACACTCCTTTCCTCCAGAGGAGAAAAATAAATAGAAAATATATACAAACTTTCTTTTTCTTTTTTTTTCTTTTTTTATAAATAGAAAGTAATCTTTTCATACTTAAAAGCATTAAAGGCTGGGTACGTAGGTTTAGTTAAATGTGGTATAGAAATGGTTTGGAGGTTTCTACCTGCAGAAAATGATTTTTCTAACTCTCCGTAAGCACACAACTGTGAAATGCTGCAGCTAAGTAGAATCCTGAGGCCTTCGACACTAACTAGAAACATTACCTAACTCATGGAGTTTACCAATGATTTGAGGTTGCGGTATGAATGTGTATATTTTATCCTTTATTAGGTACAACTGGCATTTAAGTTTCTGGAAGGAAGACTGAGCTGTGCAATTCCTGTATTTCTTGTAAAACAAAAACAAAACAAAACTCTAGTTATGGCGAGTTGGGATGAGCTGGGAATCTCTGCACACTGGACATTTTTTCCCCACTAACTTTACTTTTAGAAGTTGCGAATCCGAAATGTCAAATTCCCAATCAGTATGAAGACAGCTTGGTAAAGATTCTGTCCATGTTCTGATTTCTCTGATCTCTCCACTAATGAGACTCCATGTTGAATGTTGGTCTTGGTACTTGGGGATCTTTCCCATGAAAGAGGTTCAGTTATATTTACTCTACGGTACTGTGTCAGGAATGGTCATTAATGATTTTACATGAAGATTTTGAATACTTGTTAAACACAGGTTGGAACAAACTGGAAGTGTTCATGTGTTACTCAGTGACCATTTCTATTTCAGGATCATACAGATAACTTCATTAGCACTTTGACTTCAGGATTAATGTAAAATTTACTTTTGTCTACTGAGCATTTTAGGTTTCTCGTAAACAATTTTATATTATCACACAATTGTTGATGGTATCAGCTTATTTTTCTTAATTTTCAAAAATGTTTATCTATATTTGAGAGAGAGACAGAGATAAAATCCGAAGCAGTCTCCAGGCTCTGAGCTGTCATCACGGAGCCCTACGTGGGACTTGGACTCACAAGCCATGAGATCATGACCTCTGAGCCACATCGGATGCTTAACTGATTGAGCCACCCGGGCACCCCCAGTGGTGGCAACTTACTAATTTTGAGTGGTGAACTAATTGTAATTTCACCGATTTTATATTCAGTTTTGAATCAAAAGTAAAAGGCCATGTATTCCTCATGGTACGTGGACAGTGTCACTTCAGTAAATTTAAGTAGGATCTCAAGCAAAATATTAGTTAATTGAATTTGTTTTTTCAGGTTAATGAATGATACCAACATACTTCTGTAACTCATTTTGTGGCAACCAACCAATAAATATGTCACCAAAATGAGAAAACATTACAGAGATAAATATAACAAGTTATTTACAACGGTGGAATAAAAAATTGTAAATTGAATGCACTTAAAAATGAATATAGGAGAACGTTTATCACCAAAGTTTTTGTTATTACCTGTATTCTTTTTCTTTCTGGGATGTATGGAGATAGCCTTCAGCTGTCATCTGATGGATGTTGTTGGGTTCATCAGATTAGGAGATTATTTTTTTGATTGATTAATTGGATACTGTCATCGTCCTTATTTCGTTTGGCCTTTCCAGACAGCACATTTTCACCTTTGGTATCTTAGGTAAAACTTCCGGCAACACTGCTCCAAAACAAACTCTAATACCTGTTTACTACCTGTTTTCATCTTCTCACAACATCAGTCAAAAAGTGTGGTTTTAAAAATTAATTTATGAGGGGCGCCTGGGTGGCTCAGTCGGCTAAGCGTCCGACTTCGGCTCAGGTCATGATCTCACTGTCCGTGGGTTCGAGCCCCGCATCAGGCTCTGTGCTGACGGCTCAGAGCCTGGAGCCTGTTTCAGATTCTGTGTCTCCCTCTCTCTGACCCTCCCCCGTTCATGCTCTGTCTCTCTCTGTCTCAAAAATAAATAAACGTTAAAAAAAAAATTAAAAAAAAATTAATTTATGAAATTGGTTGCTTTTCTAATTGGCTTCTTCATATTCACATGATCCTACTTTGGCGATTTGGACAATACGATAGATGATGATGGTAATTATCATTTTTTAAGTAGCAACTGGAAACTTTCTTCAGTAAATAAAAACTATTATGTTAATACTACTGAAGGGAATTAAAGAATTGCAAAACCTATTTTTACTCAAGAGTATTTGGTAAATATGTCTGTAGGTAACCAGTATTGCGAAGGGATTGAAATGCACATATTTCTGAGTATGCCAAAATAATAAAATCCAAATTTCTGTGTCTGGATGAGTTAGAGAAGATTTTCCAATGTCAAAAATCCCTTCAGTTCTCTTTATTTGATTGTCTCAGGGAAAGGGGATCTTTCCTGAACAGATTTTACAAGGATGAATAAAGAAGTGTTGCTTTGAGCTTTTGGAGGTAAGCATTCTGTGAAAGCAGATAAAGTCCGGGGGCTTTTCCTGAGATTTAAATTCATTAGCACAGCACGGATGGTGACCATAAAAAAAGAGTCCAGGTTTTAAGTGGACACACTGATGTCAGGAGTGGACGCTTCAGTGTTTCTCTGCTTCAGACTCCTTTGCCATCTCCGGCCGACTGACATAAAGTGGTGTTTTTTAACCGTATTGCCTCCTCCCCAGCTTTGCTTTACACCAGTGCTTGGAGAACAGTGATACCTAATTTTAATTAAACGGCATGGAAGTGTTTCCATGGGGAATTGCATGTAATGAAATTGTTGGAGCTCATACCTTCCGTTATTGGATTAAGGTGTGTTTTCAAATTGCTAAACTGATGCTACCTTTATTATGGTTGGCCTGAAAGACGCTTTCCCCTGGAAATTTCCGGATTTGTTTCTTAGCACGTTTGAAACCGCCTGTCGTTTCTCTTAAAATCCGAGCCCCTGTGGGTGTACATCCATTGTTTCCCACTAAGGAGGGCTCGCTCTTAGAAGCCATCCTTCGCCACCACCCTTCTTTCTTTCAGCCTCACAGAAGTATGTATAGCAACTGTTGCCTGTTTTCTCTTCACACTGTTGTCATGTCCTCATCCATTCTCTCGTGCCCCAACTAATCTCTTCCGGGTACTAGTCCTGTGCTGCTTAGTTCCAGTTGGCCTGGGCCTTCTCTGCCTACCAGTGATGGGTTTCCCTTTCTCTCCTGTCTGCCATTTTTAGGTTCATTTATTCTCCCTGTTCAGAAGCTTTGTCCCCGTTGCCTACAGGATCAAGTTTCCACTCCTTCAGCCTGTAGGCTTCTGTATTTCACACTTCTTTACTATCCTCATTCTTACATGTGCTGTTGTCACAAGTAGGCTTTTGACTTCAAGGGTGAGGTCTTTGATTTTTATCTCTTAAAAATAGCACCTTGCATGTTGTGGACCCTTGGAGATGATAGAATCTAATCTCCGTTATTTGTCCCTCTGTCTGCTTGCCTTTCTGCCAGTCAGTCTTCTGTCTTCCTGTCTCTGCTTCTGTCTATGCCATTTGGTCTACTGTCGTCTCACGTTCTGCACTTCCTTTTGAGGAAAATTCATCTCATGTCTCCTATCTCTTTTACCTGACATCTACCCCAACTTTGTTTTGTTTTGTTTTGTTTTGTTTTTAGTAGACATGTGACTCAGTTTCTATTCTTTTTCTAGATTTCCAAGATACAATAATCAAATTTTTTTTCACAGAACATCCTCCTGTTGCCTTTCTGGGGCTTGATAACACGAGAACTCTGTATATTGTATGCCAAGGAAAATTACCCTTGGAGAGTATACAATATTTTAAAAAATTTAAAATGTACAAAGCAGATGAGTTCTTCATTTTGTATTATCTTTTGTATTTCTGATTACTTTGCACCCAGTGAAAGTGATAAATTACTATTACAGGTGATGGCAAAGTTGACACAGAACCATTGCTTTTTACATTTAAACAACGAATCCAAATACTCTTGACAGTTCAGATCTGCTCCTTCTGCCACCTGGTAGCATGTCAGGTCTCTGTGTTGCAGTCACTTCAGAAGATAATCTGTCAGCTCACTAAGCAGTTAAATGCAGAGTTATCATTTGACCCAGAAGTTCCACTCTGAGATGTGTCCCCAAGAGAAAAGGAAATATACGTCCACCCGAAACCTGTATGTGACTGTTCACGGCACCATTGCTCATAATAGCCAAAAAGTGGAAACAATCCTAATGTCCATTAACTGGTGAATGGAGAAAAAAAAATGCTACGTCCATACCTTGGAAAAATGTTTAGCTGTAAAAAGGAATAAAATACTGATAATCTGCTACAACATGGATGACCCTTGAAAACATTAAGGTAAATGAAAGAATCCAGACACAGAAGACCACATATTTCACAGTTTCATTCATATAAAATGTCCAGAACAGGTGAATCTGCAGAAACTGAAAATATACTAGTGGATGCTTATGGCTCAGTAATGGGGATGTGGGGGAGAATTATTTAATAGGAATAGGGTTTATCTTTAGAGGGATGAAAACATTCTAAACCTGATGGTGATGATGGTTGCATACCTCTCTGAATATTCTGCAACCGTTAAAATTCTTTAATGGCATCAGTGGGATGGTGGGGGATTACATCTCAGTCAGCGGTCACAAAAAATAATACACATTAAGGTGTAATTTAGGATCGTGTAAACTTTATTAGTCTAATGACTTTTAATGTTTATCTTGATTAGGATATTCCCTTTCTTACAAGCTTTAATTTACACCCAGATTTGTCTCACGTTCCATCCTCACTTCTGGATATATTCATGGAATTTGGGCTGGTGGCTCTGAAATTTAACATGCATTAGAGTTACTTGGGAGGACCCAATTCCAGTGGGTCAGATTTAGTATGTCTGGCGTCAGGCTCAAGAATTTCCCTGACATTCTGCGTTGATAGTGCGGAGCCTGCTTGGGATTCTCTCTCTCTCTTTCTCACTCTCTCTGCCCCTCCCTTGCTAGTGTTCTCTTTAAAACTTGAAAAAAAAAAAAAAAGAATTTGCCTGACAGATTTTATGAGAACTCCTGGTACGGTTTGAGCCTAGTGCTTTAAGTCTTACAACATCATTTGTTTAGCATGTTTATTAGCTTCTAAGCTAATGGCCTTGGTAGACCTTGATTTCAGCTCTATAGGATCTCTCCCATTCTGCTGTTCTCATACAGCATCTCTGTTTTACCAATGAGAACATAGCTCTTTAGTGTTCTGACTTCCTTTGGTGAGCACACCTCTCCCCTGGTCTGCCTAAGGGGCTTGATGTCTGAATGAAAGGTTCTTACTTACTATTCAACTTTTTAAGCTCAATTTCCTTTCACATTTGTAGCACAATTTTCTTTGCGAATCTGCCTTAGAAACTTTATGCTGCACAAAATAAAATTTTTTTGCAGAAAGAAATGAAAAGCAGTTTGTTTATAAAGTGATACACTTAAGCTAGATGCAAATGTCACTTACCATTTTTTGGTGTACTTCACTATAGTCTTAGTATTTGTTTCGATTCCCAGATTAAAGGGTGACTTCAGTTTGTTTTAATTAGAGCTTTCTTATCTGAAATATTTTCACTAGGTAAGCTCTATGTGGAAACATACGACAAAGCATCCATTATTGGTAAATGCTAAAGGAAACTGCTTTCGGAGGAAATTTATCTTCTTGATTTAATGCAAGCAAACAAAACATTTTCTGAAAAGGAAATATCCTTAGGATCCTGTCATCATAAAGTCCTTAAGCCTCTTGTCCAATGTAGAGAATTAGTGATGGTTCAAAATACTTATTAAACTAATAAATGAATGAGCCATCGGCTGGGGATCTAGCAGATTGCTGGGATTACAGAGACAATGAGACCCTTGCCTTGAAGGGATTTACAGTCTGGTAGTGTGCCTTGTAAATCAATCAGTGAGGATTTACTTAGCATCTGAGGTTTGCTGGTGCTGTGTGAGATGCTTGAAGGGGCTCTGAGAGACATAGAAGGGAGGCCCTGCCCTTGAGAGTTTTTAACCTGTTACGAGAGGAGACTCAGCACAAGAAATAACCACCTGACACGTGTAGTATATTGTGTGGTGGTGACTGCACTTGCCGCTGGAATTCAGAGTGGGGCACTGGGGATTGAGCTGGAGATGTGTGTGGACGCACACATCAGGACTCCATTGAAAAACAGCTGTAGGCAAAAATGTCATCTCTGAGAATAAATGGCAAGGAGCTCAAAAGTGGTGTTTCAAAAAGAAAAAAAAAAGCAACCAGCCAGAATGTAGAATTCTTTACTGTGCTGGTGTGGAAGCAGCAGCTGTTATCTATCAAACGGAGGAATCCTGATTCACGCTGGCCAGTTTAGTGCCCCTCTCCTGCCCACTGTGTTGTTAGAGGCCCTTTTATATGGGGCTCTGGCTGGCACCATAGTTTGGGGAACCGTCTGGAAGAGCAGAAAAATCTAGAAACCAAACAACAAACAGCTTACTTAGGATGTTTTACTATGCTGGAATGAGTAATGCAGAATTTTATCTTACGAACAAAGGTAGGAATATAACGAAAAATACAATAATGATAGTATTAGAAACCGAATACTTTGGGCTTATCTGCCGCGTTTGAATGTTAGAAAAAATCTGAGGTCATTCTGACTTTGGAAAACTCTTTCCAATTTCCATTCTGAGCCAAAGTATTGGATGGTCTCTCTTTTATATAATGGTAGCAGTAACATAGACCCAGATGGGGAATGCTATGTGCCACAGGTGGACATGATATGCTTAAAACTCTGAATTTAACTTAAAAATTCCTATTTGCATGATAGGTGTTGTATGTATGTGTATGGAATTACAGTTAAGTTTTTGTTGATTATTATTGCACTAGCATTGGTCTTGTTTGAGTCCTGTGACTTCAACTTTATGAGAACATACTTGATTTAGCCAGATTTTTAAGTTGAGGCCATATGTTTGCTAAAGTGAATTAGTCAATAATTTATAAGTACGGTAGATATGTACATAATACATATTTACCTTTTTTTACCTTATTCCAAAAATGATTTAATAAGGAAATTTAAACTTAGCCTCCTTTTCAACACTGCTGATTAAAAATGTATATGTTTATACATATACAGTTTAATAAAATGTTTATCTTCCCCATAAAGACTGTATACTAATATTGGATTCTTATATCATATGTGGAAATATTTTCAAATGTATAAAAGACTAAAATGTAAAAAATAAAAATCTTGGAAGATAATCATTTAGGATATATGTGAATGTAGGGTTAGGGAAAGTCCATCCTAACTAGGGATGGGAAGCCCAGAGATTTCAAAGATAGGCATTTTGACTATATCAAAACCTAGTAAATTTTTACAGCTGAAAATATCATAAACCATGTTAAAAGAAAAATAACAGATTTGGAATAATAACTATAAAGAGATGATAGATAAAAGGTTTTACCTATAATGTAAAGAGAATTTTTATACAGATGAATAAAGATAAGTAAAGACCAAATTTGTCAAAAAATTTTGCCAAAGCTACAAGTAAGCATTTTAGAGAAAAACAAATTCCAGTGAACCCCAAACATATGAAAAGATGCTCAAAGATGCTCAGTGTATTTGGGGAATGCACGTTAACATAATGAGATACCATTTTATACCTATTAGTGTGACAGAAATGAGAGTAATCAGTCTTGCTGTTGGAGACAGGAAATGGGGCAATCTGCTGTTGTTAGCAGAGATGGGAACTATTACATGTTTTCTTTGGAAAATAATCTCGCTAACCTCTATTAACATAAAAAAATACATGTCCCTTTAATTCGGCAGTTCCAATTGTGACTATCCCATAGAAACATGAACAATATGTGAAATACATATGTGAAAAAATATTTCTATGTGCCCATATATAGATATTTATTGCAGTACCTAACAGAGGCAGAAATCTGGAAAACAAGTAAATGCCTATCCATAGTTGAATATTATCATATATTACGGTATATCTGTGTCATAGAATGGTATGTCATTTGGGGGGAAAATTAGCTATGTTAGTTGCCTTGGAATTGCAATGATGTATTACTGAGAAAAGCAAGATACAGAAAAGTTCCAATTACGTAATCCTCTCTTTGTAGAAGTTAAAAAAGAAAAGTTCTTATGAGCATATTTTAGTGTATATATGTGAAAATTTATGTCTGTTTATAAATACAGAGACGTACAGCCCTAGTATGTGTGTTGGACAAGGGGGTTAAAGGAAGGGTATGAGATGTTTATATGCAAATAAAAAAGAGAAGGAGAGACAGAAAACCAAAAATGAGAGTATGAATAGCATAAGTAAAAGCATTTGTGATAGGAACAAATTTATATATGTAAGTTTTGAGACATTTATGTAAACTACGTACATGTATTTAAAAATCTAAAAAAGGTGAAAACAATCTCAAAGAGGGAGGGAGCTGGTATGTGTGTGCCAGAGAAATTGACCATGGACATCTCTTTTGGCTGGAAGATACGGGCAGACCTGTAATGGTGTGAAAAATGCCATTTGAGAACTACAAAAAGCTTATCTCTAGTGTTAGAAAAAAACTTTCTGAGATTGGCATGCCCTTTTATATTGCAACTCTGCACTTTCAGTTTATTGAGGAAAAACAACATCCCCAAATAGTATGCATTACTACATTACTTCGGTAAAGATGGATTATGATAACACTGGAGTGTGATACAGATAGGCTCTGGACCTAGTGGCACACTCACTGTATGAGGCAAGGTATGTAGTTTGACCGAGGGAGGTCACAGAAGGCTTCCAGTTGGAAGCAGAAGAAGATGTGTTCTAGGCAGAAAGGCAGTGGGAGAGACCGCGAGAAGGCGTGTGGGTCTTTGTGTTAAGTGCAGTGGAGCACACGAATCAGCTAAGCAGTAGACTGTCAATGGAAATTGCTCCATTTTATTGACTGTAACACTCCGTCGATGCATTAGTATTTTACGTACCACCAAGAAAGACAGACATGCTTATTAAACTACTATACCAACATTTGTATCTCATGGTTTCTCTGAGATCCGAGAGTTTTGAAATTCTCAAGAATCCAGTAGCAATTTTGGCATCCATGGTTCTGGCTTAGGATCTCTTAGGAGGGTTACCCTCAAGATGTTGGCGGGGACTGGGGCACCTGGGTGACTCAGGCAGTTAAGCGTCTGACTTCGGCTCAGGTCATGATCTTGCGGTTTGTGAGTTCGAGCCCTGCATCGGGATCTGTGCTGACGGCTCACAGCCTGGAGCCTGTTTCGTATTCTGTGTCTCCTTCTTACTTTGCCCCTCCCCCACTTGTGCATGCGTGTGTGTGTGTGTGCGCGTGCGTGCGTGTGTGTGTGTGTGTGTGTGTGTGCGCATGCGCGCTCTCTCTCTCTCCCCCTATCTCTCAAAGATAAATAAACATTAAGGAAAAAAAAAGATGTTGGCCGGGACTATAGTGATTTGAAGGCTTGACTGGGGCTGGAAAACCCACTTTCGGGACGGCTGCCTCACATGGCTGACAGGAGGATCCCTCGTGCCCCGTAGGGATGCTTGAGTGTCCTCACAACATGGCAGATACTTTATTGCAGAGTGAATATTCCATGAACATGAGTGAGGAGGATTCTGTACTGTCTTTTATGACTTAGGTTCAGCAATCACATGGCATCACTTATAATATTCATTAGAAACGAGTCACGACATCCAGCCTACTTTCAGTGGGAGAGAAATTAGATTCTGTCTTCTGAAGCATCCAAGGAGGAGGGTCACAGCATATGTGGGCATAATGGAAACCACAATGTATGGAAAAGGAAGTATAAGTGGACAAAATGGTTAGTTATTTTGTAAAACTTCATCATGGTCTTCCTCTTCTCAACCATTTTACAGAGGAGTTGTTGTTTTGTACCTTTTGACACATATTGTTCTCTATGCTATTAAGAAGATTGCTGATGAAGGAGTTTTAAACAAAATGATACACTATTGACTCCCAGGTTTTTTGTTTCCAAGTTGCTGTCAACAGAAATGTGGGTTTTAAGGCCAGCCCTTTCTTGACCTTACCAGAAAGTTAGAAAAATTTCCATTAACACAATCAGGATTTATTTTCCTTACTCAGATGGTTCTCAAATGGCTTATTGATTGAAATGTTGAAGAGTTTTCATGGTCCAGACAGGTCACTGGGAGTAACAAACCAAGTTTGTGCGTGCATGGATAGTGACAACTGTGTCGAAGTCGCCACCAGGCCCACAAGTGTTGATTAAATTAATTAGAACACACCCTTATTTCAAAATGTGAAAATGTAAAAAAAAAGTGTGGTTATTACTCAGTGATGTGTACAGCTATTGTTTTTGGTGGCTCAGCACACTCCCTTTTGGCTAGTGTTCTCTCTCTCTCTCTCTCTCTGGGAGGTAATAGTTCCACATCCCACACATTTTAGGGGAATTGCTTCTCCCTCACCCTCACCATGCAGTCTTAGGGGATGTCGCCAGTCCTACCTACCCGTGAACTGTGGTGGTGGACCCCCAAGCTGTTATCCAGGGGACCGCTGTGAATCCCTCAAGGATGGAGTCATGACTAAGTCTGTCAGTATCGTTTGGAGAATATTTGGAAACTGGAGGTAGCCAGGCTAACTGCCTCTTTGCAGTTGTCTCCTCACAGGAAAGATGAGTTCAGCTTCCCTTGCAGCCTTGTGTTCTGTTTTGGGCTTGCGGGGTGGGGTGGGGGGGCAAAATCCGCAGCAGAAAGCTATGAAACTAATAAGGCTTTTTGCAAATAAATCCACCGCTTTTGCTTAAGGTGGTTCAAGTTGAGATTAGTCCTGACTATTAAAGATTTGTAAAATATGATTTCTCTAGCTTTGTTTAGTGTTCTGCCTTTGTAGTAAAAAATGTCACATCACCCATAAAGGATGTTGTGATTTTTGTGTTAGGAATTTGATGGTGACCAATCCGGTAGTTCTCACTAGCCTTTTTTTTTTTTTTTAATTTAGTCCCAGAGCTTGCTTGCTTGCTTTATGCATTTATTTGAAGTATAATTTATTGTCAAGTTAGCTAACATACAGTGTATCCAGTGTGCTCTTGGCTTCGGGAGTAGATTCCCATGATTCATCACTTACATACAACACCCAGTGCTCATCCCAACAAGTGCCCTCCTCAGTGCCCATCACCCATTTTCCCCACCCCCATCAACCCTCAGTTTGTTCTCTGTATTCAAGAGTCTCTTAGGGTTTGCCTCCCTCTCTGTTGTAACTCTTTGTTTTTCATTCCCTTCCCCCGTGGTCCTCTGTTAAGTTGATCAGTTTCCACATATGAGTGAAAACATGATATCTGTCTTTAAGGGACTTACTTCACTTAGCATACATAATACCCTCCAGCTCCATCCACATTATTGAAAATGACTGCAAATGGCAAGATTTCATTCTTTTCATTGCTGAGTATTATTCCAGTGTGTGTGTGTGTGTGTGTGTGTGTGTGTGTGTGTGTGTGTGTATCACATCTTTTTTTTTTTTAACGTTTATTTATTTTTGAGACAGAGAGAGACAGAGCATGAACGGGGGAGGGGCAGAGAGAGAGGGAGACACAGAATCAGAAGCAGGCTCCAGGCTCTGAGCTGTCAGCACAGAGCCCGACGCGGGGCTCAAACTCACGGACCGTGAGATCATGACCTGAGCCGAAGTCGGCCGCTCAACCGACTGAGCCACCCAGGCGCCCCAACACATCTTCTTTATCCATTTGTCAGTTGATGGAAATTTGAGCTCTTTCCATAATTTGGCTATTGTTGATTGTGCTGCTGAAAACATTGGTGTACATGTGTCTCTATGAATCAGTGATCCTGTGTCCTTTGCATAAATTCCTAGCAGTGCTATTGCTGGGTCAGAGGGTACTTCTATTTTTAATTTTTTGAGGAAACGCCATGCTTTTCCAGGCGGCTACACCAGTTTGCATTCCCATCAACAGTGCAAGAGGGTTCCCGTTTCTCCACATCTTCACCAACATCTGTTGTTTCCTGAGTTGTTCATTTTAGCCACTGACTGGTGTGAGGTGGTATCTCAATGTGGATTTGATTTGTATTTCCCGGATGATGAGCTATGTTGAGCATCTTTTCAGTGCCTGTCGGCCGTCTGGATGTCTTCTTTGGAGAAGTGTCTTCTGCCCATTTCTTCACTGGATTATTTGATTTTCGGGTGTTGAGTTTGGCAAGTTCTTTATGGATTTTGGATACTAACTCTTTATCTGATGTGTCATTAGCAAATATCTTCTCCCATTCTGTCGGTTGACTTGTAGTTTTGTTGATTGTTTCCTTGGCTGTGCAGAAGCTTTTATCTTGATGAGGTCCCAGTTTGTAGATCCAGTTTTTGATGTGTAGCTAATGAGAAGAGAAGATGAACATAAAAAAAGAGAAGATGAACATAAAAAAGAGAAGATGAAAAAAAGAGAAGATGAACATAGCTCATGTGTAGCTAATGAGAAGAGTAGATGTCTGAATTTGTCTTCCAAGAAAATAATGGAGATTTTAAGCATCGCTTACTGGTTTACATTTGATTTTGACCAACTTGTTTGACTAAGTGGAAGAATCATTTTGGAATAAGGAAAATTGAAGTTTTAGCAATGACCCCAGAAGTCTGAAGTGCTGAGCTTTCCAGTTTCCACAGGAGATGTTTGCGATGCTGAGCTTCAAGCTTCTATAGAGGATTGCTCAGGAGAAGAAATAGTCTCATTAGATGTGAAGTTTGTTTTTTTACATTTATTTATTTTTGAGAGACAGAGACAGAGCACAAGCAACAGAGGACGAGCTGGGGAGGGGCAGAGAGAGAAGGAGACACAGAATCTGAAGCAGGCTCCATGCTCTGAGTTATCAGCACAGAGCCCCCGACACAGGGCTCGAACCCACCAACTGTGAGATCATGACCTGAGCCGTAGTCAGTGCTCAACCGACTAAGCCACCCGGGTGCCCTAGGTGTGAATTTTGATAGTAATATTTTATATTGTTTACACAGTATTTACCTGAACATTAATAACTAGACACTCCTAAAAAATTCATTTTTTTGTCTTCTCTGATTTCTTACATATGCATTTTGTAAATTTTTTTCCATGCAGAGCCTTTCCGTGCATTTTTGCATTTGTACCTAAGTATTTTGATATTTTTCAAGTGTTTATAAGCAATACTTTGTTTTAAATTTTGGTTTCCACATATTCACTGTCAGTATGTAGAAATGTGACTGGATTTCATGTGGAGTTGAAGAAGTCCTCATGTGAAAAATGACACTGTTTGTTCCCATAGGAAATAATGAACCACACAAATGACTTTGTTCTTATTTAGGCAAAATCTTCAAGATTTTTTTTTATGATTTTTGAGGTTTTATGATTTTCAACCACATCGTATATATCACTTTAAATATAACTTTATTTTTGGAGAAAACTTTATAAAGAAAGCATCTGCCCAGAGAAAATATTTTTCTAAGTAAATGAGTTATCCCTGATGCATAATGATTTTGAAGTTCACTTACAGCATGATACATGTGGAAACAATAATTGAAGCTTAATTTCTCTGTCACCTATTTTTTAGACTAAACTTGTTCTGATTATGTGCTTAGTTTTAAAAAGTCAGCTTGATCAGACTTGCCTCCATCATTCAGTGTATTCCCTTCTAAATAGACACATAAATTAAACATAATGATTTGGACAGCTAGTTAATGACATTTAAGATGAACTTAACACATATTGATTTGCTTATTCAATCCTCTATTTAGAAGCATATATTAGGTAAACTCAGTCAATTCACACGGATTCATATCTCAAGTCTTGCTGTGGATTTATGTGTCACTTTCTCCGTAATCTCAGGTTTGCTAGTAACTTCGTTATTGTCCGGTAAGACCTGCCTTTATTTGTTAATGTTGACTTTGCTGCCTTCACACAGTATTCACTACCGCTCTTTATCGGTTGCAGTTACAACCACCATAAATAAAGCATGAAGAGAAGAGACAGAAGGAGTCGATTTATTTTCATGCATTTTTGGTTACCATCTAAATCACAATTGTCAGAGGCAAGTGGAGTTTAATGGTCATCCTTAACAAGTTTAGGGAAAAATGTGCAGTTTTACTCTTTCCATGTTGTGTTTTATGGCTCTTTCCCATTTGGTTCTGAATAATGATGATTCAGTAATGACATTTTATTATCCAAGCTTGATGAATAGGACTGGAAAGTGTTTATTTTCTCCTTCCACTTCGCTATAACACCTCAGCAAGAGTGAGAGACGCTGACTGATGTTATACAGAGACCGTGTTTAATGTTTTTTAATGACGTGCTTGAGTTAAAATAGAAATATCTCTGGCCTTATTCGGACCCTGGCAGGTAAGGCCTGTTCCTTGTAGTGTGTTTGTTGGTTGGGGCCATGTCCAGTTTCATTGCAAATGTATGCGTTGACGATCACACAGTACAAATACACGGGCATATAAATGTATATATTGAATAATCTTTTACAGTGTTTTAATTTTGTTTTACCTGCAAAATCATTTTATTCAAGGGCAATCATATATGAGAAATCTTCTGGGAGTTCCAAGGCCAGGTACTAGATGAAAGGCAAGCCCTTTGGTTGAGGTGGCCTGTGTAGTGCTGGCCACCGGACTTCCCCCTGCCACCTCCACATCTCTGCACTGATCTGTTACAAGCTATAAAATCACAGTAAAACCTTGGATTGCGAGTAACTTGTTCTGCGAGTGTTCTGTAAGATGAGCAAACATTTCTTTTTTTTTTTTTTTAATTTTTTTTTTTTTAACGTTTATTTATTTTTGAGACAGAGAGAGACAGAGCATGAATGGGGGAGGGTCGGAGAGAGAGGGAGACACAGAATCAGAAGCAGGCTCCAGGCTCTGAGCTGTCAGCACAGAGCCCGACGCGGGGCTCGAACTCACGGACCGTGAGATCATGACCTGAGCCGAAGTCAGACGCTTAACTTACCAAGCCACCCAGGCGCCCCGATGAGCAAACATTTCTAATTAAGTTTCACTTGATAAACGAGCGATGTCTTGGAGTACGAGTAGTACGTCTCGCCAAATGTCACATGATCACAACTGAGCCAGTCGTTCTGGAAACTTGCTTTGATTAACAAGTGTTTTGGATTACAAGCATGTTTCTGGAACGAATTATGCTCACAAACCAAGATTTTACTGTATAGGGATTCTTGCTGTTGTCTTCTTCGCTATTTCTTAGGCTTTTTTCTTCTCACCGTAGGTAAGTTGATACTACCTTTTTTTGATTATAAGGAAGTTTTAAAATGATTGAATGATGTATTTTAATTATTTGGGATGGAATAGATCCAAAGTTGCTTTATTTTGTTTTACTTCATGGACTGATGCTACTGTAGGCAACATGACTGGAGAGGAAACTAATTTTTAGAGAATTGGAAGTTTTAATAACCTTGGAGATGGAATCAATCCAAAGTAAATATAGAGAATTCCATTATGCTTTATCATTTTGATATTTGTTAACCAGTTTCCTTATGTTGGCTGTGTAAGAAGATAGAGTGAAAAAGAAAAAAAAAAAATAGATGCTTGCAATGAATTGTTCTGTAAATTTAACCTATCTTGTATTTTCAACTACGTGAAGTTTGAACCAATATTGTTTGATTAATGCTTTTAAATGATTTTTTTAGATATAATTAAGGTTGCAATATTTGCCCTTTGATAACTGGAATAGTGTTTGTCAGTTGGAATGGTCTGTTAATGTGGTTTGTCTTTTGGCCAGGACAGGATTTACTGAAAGAGGCTAGGTTGCTTCAAGACTAAAGGGACAGTCCTGTGGGTATTTTGGAAAACTGGCTTGTGGATCTGCCCATCCTTCTTCTGAAGGGGCCACTCCTGGTATTCTTGAAGCATGTTAACAGTGAATGTTCTTTATATATGATTTTTAATCATTTGAACAAAGTTTTATTCTGGGATCATTAAGCTTCATTATTATCCTTTTAAGTGTTATAAGAAAGAAGATTTAGTCTTTATTACCCTAATCTAAGTGGGATTTCCAGACACAGCATTGGCGTGTAGCTTGGTATAAAATTTGAGTTTATGACCAAAAGAAATACGTGATTTTTTAAAAAGCAGTTAAAGAAGGAGTTAAATGGTGGTGAGAGTTTTTATGATGAAATTTTCAGAGAGAATGGCACAACGTCCCCATTGCAAATCTGTGGTGGGAGGGAGGGAGAGGTTCTGCATGTGTGCCTCCCAGTTGTTTATAGATAGAAACAATAAAATATACCTTATTGGATTACTGTGAGGATGAAGTGAGATAATATCTAAACCTGGGTAGCTGTAATTACTTGATAAATTGTACTCATTATTAGAATTGTTATTCTTAACACTATACAGTTTCCATCCTTTTAGCTTTTTTGGAGTGTCAGGAATGTAGTGTGTCTCTGGTCCAGTGAGGACGTTTGCCAAGGCTTATCCTCCTTTATTCTACTTAAGAACTGTATTAGCTTATTTCTTTAACTCGATTCGGTGTTCCATTTGTTCTTTCTTAAGAACAAAAACAAATGGGAAAAGCAAAAGAAAAGCCAACCCATCTTACCTTAATATTTTTATCAAAATTTCAACTGCAATTTAAGATTTTAGACAATGTAAAAAAAAAAAAAAGAAAAAGGAACAGAAAAGCATAACAGATTTTTGTTAATTGGTTTAGTATCCTGCAGCTTTATTGATTTCCTCTATTCCACCATTTTTTGATGGACTCTTTGGGATTTTTTATAAGTAATGTCATCTTCAAATAGTGATAGTTTAACTTTTTTACCCGCAATTTGGATGCCATTTATTTCTTGCCTGATTGCTCTGGTGAGAACTTCCAATACTATGTTGAATAAAAGTAGTGAGAGTGGATACTGTCTTATTCCTGATCTTAGAGGAAAAGCTTTTAGCTTTTCACTCTTGAGTATGGTATTAGCCATGAGCTTGTCATATATGGCCTTTATTAAGTTGATACAGATTTCCTCTATAACCACTTTGTTGAGTTTTTATCATAAGTGGATGTTGTATTTTGTCAAAAGCCTTTTCTTTATCTGGTGAGATAATCGTGTGATTTTTATTCTTCATTTTGTTAATGTGATGTATCACATTGACTAATTTGTGGATGTTGAATCGTCCTTGTTTCCATAGAATAAATCCCCCTTGATCATTCTATATGATTTTTTTAAATGTATTATTGAATTCAGTGTGCTAATATTTTGTTGAGAGTTTTTACATCTATGTTCATCAGGGATATTGGCCTGTAATTTTCTTTGCTTGTGGCATCCTTATCTGGTTTTGGTATCAGGATATTGCGGCCTTATAAAAATCTTTTTGAAAGTATTGCCTACCCTTCTGTTTTTTGGAAGAGTTAGGAAGGATTGGTATTATTTCTTCTTTAAAAGTTTGGTAAAATCCACCAGTGAAGGCATCTGGTCTTGGACTTCTGTTTGAATCAGTAGTTAAAAATCCCTCCCGACAATCTCCTTTGTGGAAATCAATCTGCTCACATTTTCTGTTTCATTATGATTTTGTATTAGTAGGTTGTGTGCTTCTAGGAATTGATCCATTTCTTCAAGATTGTCCAATTTGTTGGTATGTAGTTGTTCATAGTAGTCTCTTATGATCCTTTGCATTTTTTTCATGTCAGTCGTAGTATCTCCTCTTACCTTTTTCTGTGGTGAGTCTGTCTAAAGGTTGTCCGTTTTCTCTTTTTAAAGAACCAGCTCTTACTTTCATTGATCTTTTCTATTGTCTTTTTAGTTTCCATTGCATTTATTCTGCTATAATGGTTGATTGTTTACTTCTTGCTTCAAACTTTGGGCCTTGTTTATTCTTTTTCTAGTTTTTTGAGGTGTAAAGTTAGGTTGTATATCTGACTTTTCTTGATGTAGGCATTTATCACCATGAACTTGTCTCTGAGAACTGCTTTCGATGTGTTTCGTAAACTTTGATATGTGCCATTTCCATTTTCACTTGTCTCAAGGCATTTCTGTTCTGATTTCCTTTTTCCACTGGTTCAGTAGCTTGTTGTTTAACTTCCACATATTTGTTAATTTTCCAGTTTTCTTTGTGTAATTAATGTATAGTTTTATACGATTATGGTTGGAAAAGGTGCTTAATATGATTTCAAGCCTCTGAAATTTATTAAGACTTGTTTTTTGGCCTAACATGTGATCTTTGAAAATATTCCATGTGTAATTAAAAAGAATGCTTATTGCTTTTGGATGGAATATTCTGTAAATATCTGTAAAGTCCATCTGGTCTAATGTGTCACTTAAGCCCAAATTTATTAAAGTTGCAGGATCAAAAATCAATGCACAAAAACATGTGATATTTCTATACACTAATAATGAAGTATCAGAAAGAGAAATTAAGAAAATAGTCCCATTTACAATTGCATCAAAAAGAATAAGTACCTAGGTATATGTTTAACTGAGGAGCTTAATGACCTGTATATTGAAAACTATGAGACACTATAATGAAAATTGAAGATACACATAAATGGAAAGATAATTATGTGATAATGGATTAGAAGAATTAGTATTGTTAAAATGTCCATACTACCCAAACCAATCTACAGATTCAGTGCATTCTCTATAAAAATTATAATGGCATTTTTCACAGAAATAGAACAGGAAAATTCTAGAATTTGTGTGGAACCTCAAAAGATACTGAGTAGCCAAAGCAATCTTGAGAAAGAACAAAGCTGGAGGCATCACACTCCCTTATTTCAAACTATATTGTCAAGCTGTAGTAGTTAAAACAATATGTCATTGACATACAAATAGACATACAGATCAGTGAAACAGAATAGAGAGCCGGCAGTAAACCACATATATATGGTCAATTAGTTTATGACGAGGAGCCAATAATGTGCAATGGAGAAAAGATACTCTTTTCAGTAAGTGGTGTTGGGAAAACGGGACAGCCACGTGCAAAACATAAATCTGGATCACTGTCTTAGACCGTACAGAAAAATTAACTCAAAATATATTAAAGATTTGAACATAAGACCTGAAACCATAAAACTCCTAGAAGAAAACATAGGCAGTAGGCTCCTTGACAGAAGTCTTGGTGATAGTTTTGTTTTTTTTTGACTCTGAGAGCATAAGCTAAAGCAACAAAAATGGAAACACACAAGTGGGACAGCATCACACTAAAAAGCTTCTGCACAGCAAATGAAACCACCACCAAAATGAAAAGGTAACCTACAGATTGGGTGAAAATGATCGCAAATCCTATATTTGATAAGGGGCTATTAAAAATATATGAAGAACTTATGCCCCTCAATAGCAAAACGAAAACTTAAACAATCTACTTAAAAATGGGCAGAAAATCAAAGAGACGTTTTTCAAAAGACCTACAGATGGCCAACAAGTACATGAAAAGATGCTCTATATCATTACTCATCGGGGAAATGCAAATCAAAACTTCAATGAGATATCCCCTTAGACTTGTTAGAATGACTGTTATCAAAAGACTAGAATTAACAAGGGTTGGTGAGGATATGGAGAAAAGGGAACCCTTATTTACTGTTGGAAATGTAAACTGGTGTAGCCGCTATGGAAAATAGTATGGAGGTTTCTCACAAAATTAAAAATAGAACTACCGTATCACCCAGCAATTCTACTTCTGGGTATTTATCAGGAAAAAAAGTGAAAACACTTACTTGAATAGATGTGCAGCCCCATGTTCATTCCAGCATTATTTACAATAGCCAAGGTATGAGAACAGCCTCAGTGTCTGTCCGTGGATGAGTAAAGAAATTGCGGAGTACATCCGTGGTGGACTATTCAGCGGTGAAAAGAAGGAAATCTTGCCACTTGAGACCACATGATGTACCTTGGGGGCATTATGCCCAGTGAAATATGTCTGCAAAAGACAAATACCATATGATGTCACTTACACGTGGAATCTAAATAATCGCACATTATACGATCACACATCATACGTTCACATATCATGCGTTTATACATACAGCCTACAAAACACTAAGTCTAATGATAGAATAGTGTGGTGGTTGCCAGAAGCAGGGGTTGTGGGTAGGTGAACTTTTCTTGGGGGAAGGAGATAAATAAATTGGGAAAGAAAAGGGCACCCAGGGGATATCCCATCAACATCTTGGAGTGTTTCTTTCTCATTTTGTGTGTGTGCGCATGTGTATGTGAGATTGTATTTACTGTAATAAGACATATACTTTGAAAATTCTTTGCTTACTGATGCATCATAATTTACGCAGTTCTGTGGCTCTGCTCTGCAGAATAAATGAGGAGTATTTTTTTAGTCTCTAGAAGAAGCACCACTTTAGCAGAAACGTTGCTGCCCAGTTTCTTCTTGTCTGTTTTTTCTCCTTTGCACTGATTTTCTTCCCTGTATTTTTCATGTCATGTGCTAAACTAATGCATCAGAAAAGACTTTTTTTTTTTTCAAAAGCAGGTTTATTGGTAGCCTCTGGCTCAAAACGTAGCTTAGAGATATTGATAGGTCCTAATCTCTTCAAGGACACAAATTTGGCATTCTGAGAAATACTGAATCTCAAAGATACTTGGGAATAATGTCGAATGAAATGGTACTAATCGTTTAGCATGTAGGCAGTTCTTTAATACATGTGCATTGAAAATTTAATAGGCAGTAAACTTAAAAAAAATTGAAGTTCAACATTAAAATATTCATTTACCAAATATTTAGCTCAGTGCCTGCTACACACCAGCCAGTCCAGGGATGAAATGGTAAGTAAGACGTGCTCTCTGTTGTCACGGAGCCTGTAGTTTATTGGGATAAAGGAATACGAGGAAGACAGATCATAAAAGAGAAAACAAAAAAATGAAGGAGAATATCCAACGGTGATCACATTGCATTAAATCAAAAGGTGAGGTGGTCAGGGAGCGGCTCTCTGAAAAGGATTTGAGCTGCAATCTAAACATAAGAAGAAACTAGCCCTGGAAAGCCAGGCGGCAAAGTACTTCTGTCTAAGGGAGCGATAGGCCCGAAGGCCCTGCGAGTGGAGTGGGGTTGGTGTGTTTGAGAAGCAGGAAGAAGGCTATTTGTGGCTGGTGGCCAGTCAGTGAGGAGGGTACGCAATTTCTCACTGAAGTGAGACAAAAAATACATTTTGAGTTATATGTACATGAAAGCCCAAGTAAGATTTAAGTTGTTGTTGTTGTTTTTCGTAAGAATTGTGTGTGCACGTACTTCCCCACTTTCTTGGAAAGAAACGTTAAATCTGAGCTGTTCTCATTTTTAACTTTAGTTGTGGACTGTTAACTTCAGTTGTGGGCTGAGAAGGATTGTGTGTCCCCAACTCCTAACTGGCTGTTATTTACCATGGGGGAGGGGGAGGGGGAGTGGGGGAGGGAACCCTGGGAAGAAGCCTGATGTGCATTTTTGTATAGGAAGGTGGGAGCTATAGACATGCTCACTGGAGCCGGCTGGGAGCCACAGCAGTGCCAATGCGTTCACAGTGTTTATGAAGTGCCAGGCACGCTCCTGACATCATTTCGTAGATTGATTCATTTAATTCGTACCCTGGGAAGTAGGTGCCCCATTTAACAGATGTGGAAATAGAGACACAAAGAGATTGAGTGATCTGGTCAAGGTCACATAGGAAGTCACACTTGTTCAACGCCACAAACAAGTAGCTGAGCTAGAATTCAACCCCTGATTTACATGTACCTGCTTAAAATAAAGCAAAACTTTCTTTGTTTTTAATTTAAAAAACCTGTTTATTCTTTATTTTTGAGAGAGAGAGAGGCCGAGTGCAAGCAGGGGAGGGGCAGAGGGAGAGGCAGGCTCCAGGCTCTGAGCTTTTATCACAGAGCCTGATGCGAGGCTTGAACTCATGAACCACAAAAGCGAGACCTGAGCCAAAGTCGGACGCTTAACCAACTACGCCACCGAGGCACCCCTAAAGCAAAACTTTCTAATAAGTCATCATTGGTGATTCATTTCCTTGTGTCTTAGGAAAAGTTAATGATTACAAAGTATAGTGGGATCTAGTCCTTCATTTTTTCTTTATGGAAAATCTCCTCCTTCAAACACTCTTAGTACTTAAAACCTTTTTTTTTTTAATGGAAGTTTTATTTTTTTAATGTTTATTTATTTATTTTTGAGAGGGAGAGAGAGAGAGGGAGAGACAATGAATATATCTGAAGCAGGCTCTAGGCTCTAAGCTCTCAGTGCAGAGCCTGAGGCAGGGATCGAACTCACAAACTATGAGATCGTTACTTGAGCCGCAGTTGTTCACTGAACTGACTGAGCCTCCCAGGCACCCATACATAAAACCTTTTTTAGGTATTTAACAAAGCTTTTTAAGGAAGAAAGTGAGACCGTAGACTTTTGTTTAGTTACGTTGTTCTTTTTAGTATGATAAAATATTTTTCAGGATTTAGAGTCCTTGGATGTTTAAATTTTTAGGAGGGCATACATGCTTGGGATCCAATACATTGTGTGTCCCTAAGAGCTTAAACATACCCTGCATCCCAAAACAATTCTAAGAAAGCAAATGCATTAAGGGTCTGTTGCACTTTAAATTATCTCGAGGTTCTTAGTTAACCACTTACACTTTATTAAGAAAAATTTGCTGACTCCAAACTGTAGCTTAAGATTAATAATTTATATTTGATGTTCATGTACTCAGTTATATACCACATTTTTATTGGGATGCAATGGCAAGAGATAAGATATTTCCATCGGTTACTATTTTAGAGATCTAGCTATCCAAGGTGCAAAGTTTCCTAAATGTATTTTACCCAAAGTACTGTACAGTGTGTGTAGCACTGAACTGTAACACCAATGCTTGCTGTTTTATAGATCTTGTTGATACTAATGTATTAAATACTAATCTGTTTTTTAAAGTTAGAACTGTTTATTAATTCTCCTTGACGTCCACTAACGTGCAGGGGTGAATGGGGTAGGGTTTTCGGTTTGTTCCATGTTTTTTGCAGTTATGTTTAGTAATGGTTATAATGCGTTAGATTCGCCTTTTAGTCAGAATCATTTACAAGTTACAGGGTCAGATTTCACAATCACATCCTTTAGAAGGGAGCGCTGAGTGAATGGTCAGATTCATGTGAACAGATAAAAGTGGTCAGCTCTAATAAGCGGAGAGGATAGTTTACTGAGCCCCCATGTACACATCATCCATCTTCAACAGTGACTAGCTCGTGGCCATTTTTGCTTCATATATACTCTTCCCCACTGGAGTATTGTGAAGCGAATAGCAGGTATCATGTCATTTTCATGCACAAATAAGGAAACCGTGTTTTAAATGTATTCCTAAGTGTTTTATGCGGTTGCACTTAATAATACACTTAAGCTTCTTCTGTTGAAAAATGCCGGAGGGCCTCATTTGGCATGCACGATTTACGGCAGAAGCCCCGGAAAGATGTGAAAACAGATGGAGTTTTTATGTGTTTTGATGTTGTGATCAAACCTGCTGCCAGTCTTTCCTTGTGCTTTCCTAGATGGAAACATTGAATCATCTTGGATGCTTCCTTGTTTTCCTTCTCCCCTTCCTGATAGGTCTTCAAACCCTATGGATTTGTTGTTGTTGTTGTTCGTTATATGTCTCCTTAATTCACCTTTAACTCTGTTTATCCACTGCTGCCATCTTCCTTCACTGATTATTCTAAGTCCCGTAAGCTGTTTGCTCTGATCGCTTGTCATGTCTGTTGCTGTTCATCTCTGGACCACTCTTCCTAGCTTTCACCGTATCCCTTGCGGTATCTGTAGTGTTTATCCCACCCCATTTAAATTCCTTTTCTCGGACACTCCGTTTCTTCCAAAAGCTGACCCTGCCATAACCTCAATTTTTCTTTTTTTTTTATTTACCAACATAAACCTTGTAGGCTGCTCTCCTGAATACCCTTCGCACGTGCTGGGTCATGCTCATTCCTGCCTCTCTCTGCTTTGATGTACACTCTACTCCGTTTGTAAATGTGTCCTCTGTCTTCTTTGATCGATTGCCTACCTTTGACTGAAAGTCCAGTTTGCTTTCTTCCTCTTCTGTCAAGTCCTTCTTGACGACTCTAGGCCTGTACTGATCTTTCCTTTTCAGAATTTACATGACGGTGACTACTCAATGCCATGAAAATGAACTCTTCGGTTGCCCTTTTTCTTATATTATTCTAGTTTTCCTATGGATTTATGTTTCTAAACTGGATAGATCTCTTCTTTTTAAAAAAAAATTTTTTTTTAATGTTTTTATTTTATTTTTTGAGACAGAGAGAGACAGAGCATGAATGGGGGAGGGTCAGAGAGAGAGGGAGACACAGAATCCGAAGCAGGCTCCAAGCTCTGAGCTGTCAGCACAGAGCCTGACGCGGGGCTTGAACTCACGGACTGTGAGATCATGACCTGAGCCGAAGTCGGACGCTCAGCCGGCAGAGCCACCCAGGCGCCCCTGGATAGATCTCTTCTTGTAAGCAGGGAGTTTTCAAAACAGTATTTGCCACATGGTATGCACTTCCCATGTATCTGTTGAATATGATGTATATGTGTGTTGTTTTGACAAACCATCTAATTTTAATACGTACTCCTTTGTCTTTTTTTGAGAATGATTTCCCTTCTTTGTGTTGTATTTGCTGTGATTCATTGTGCCAGTCATTGTGCCTTTAGCTTCTCTCTCTCTCTTTTTTTTTAAGCGTTTATTTATTTATTTATTTAGAGAGAGAAAGAGAGCGTACATGCATGACAGAGGGAGAGAGAGAGGATCCCAAGCAGGCTCCGTGCTGTCAGTCCAGAGCTGATGCGGGGCTCAATCCCATGAACTGTGCGCTCCTGACCTGAGCCGAAATCAAGAGTCGGATGCTTAACCGACTGAGCCACCCAGGGGCCCTGCCTTTAGCTTCTGATAAAGGTGATCCAAGAGGGAGAGGCCGTTGGCACACTTGTCTTACCTTAGCACCATCGCCATGATGCCTCTTCTACGGAGCAGTGGGCCCATGCTTGGGTGTGTTGGGAATGCTCAGTGAGCCTCCCTTGTGTCCAGTTCTGCACCGAATTCTGCTTTTTCAGGGACCAGGAGAGGAGAAGGCTCAGGTTTATTAAACCCTTTTCAAAAGACTTTTAAAAAGAGTAGGCTTATTGGGGTGCCTGGGTGGCTCAGTTAGTTACGCCCGACTTCAGCTCAGGTCATGATCTCACGGTTTGTGAGTTTAGGCCCTGCCTTGGGCTCTGTACTGACAGCTCGGAGCCTGGAGCCTACTTCAGATTCTGTGTCTCCCTCTCTCTGTGCCCCTGCCCCACTTGCTCTCTCTCGCTCTCGCTCTCGCTCTCTCTCTCTCTCAAAAATAAAGATTAAAAAAAATTGAAAGAGTCATCTTATTAAATGAGCAAAATGCTTTACGTTTTTTACACAGGGACATGTGTTTATTTATAAGTAGGGGGAGGAGAGGAAATGAAAAGTAAGGATAACTGTACAGAGAACTGGATAGGAGAAAAGCAAATGCGAAGTGAGAATATAAAAGAAATACAAAAAGAGTAGAGTGAGTGGTGAGAGCAGTTTCAAGTCAGGAGAGGAAGCCTGAGAAGGATGGTCATTGGATTATGAAAAAGAAAAGGAAAAGATGAGCAGAAAGTTTAAAAAGAAAAACTGGAGGCAGAGGCCTGGGTTGGAAGGGGAAATAATGTAACCATCCTCACTGTCAGGGACATCGGGGACTGAGGTGTTAGGTAAGTGCTACGACTTTCCTTGTTTACAGGAGGAGGAGATTAGGAGGAAAAAAAGTGATAAAAATTTTTAAGAGATTGTTAGCAGAAGTAACTCTTGGGGGAAAAAAGACTATATTATTAAAGATCTTAACGTTTTACTGTTGGTGATTTTGTCTGTTTATTCTGTATTGCTTACTTGTGTGCGGTCCCATTTGCAGTTAACCTGTGTAGCCGTAATCAAACAGCTCAACTGGTCTCCTGGTCTCATCTCCATCCAGGTCTCAAAGGACCAAAAATAAACGTTTAGTTGTGTAACCACTTCATCTTTTGGGCTGTGTTGTTTCCAATATGGTAGCTGTTAGCCACATGTGGCCATTTAAGTTTAAATTAATTGTAATGAAAAGAATTTAAAAATTCAGTTTCTTAGTCTCGATAGCCACATGTCAAGTGTCCAGTGGCCACATGTGAACAGAGGTAATCGACACAGATGTGCTGCTCAGAGGTGGTCATTGTAGATGTCAGACGTTTCCATCTTCACCTAGAATTCTGTTAGACAAATCCAGACTGTAGGCCTTACCAGTAGAACTTCGAGTTTTTTAAATATGATGTCAAATAGATAAATATTTTGCTTTCATGATCAGAATAAAATTTTCATATGTTGAGCATACAGTTTGCAGTTACAATAAGGACAGGGCAAATTTACTTATAAATTGGTGCCTCCCAGTTGAAAAATGTTGATGAGTGTGTGAAATAGTTCTCTTTCTCCACATTTCAAGATGTGTTCTTTTTCTGGGTAGCTTTCTTCAATTATTTAGAGTCCTCAAATGGAATCTGAATATACATGTATAGTATAAGGCTTTCAGGCACATAAAAAACAAAATCTGTGTATGTGTGTTTTATTTTGTAATGAATTTAAAAGGCCTTTATTTAAAACAAACAAAAAAAGTCTTTTTCTTTCACGACCAGTGTTCTCTTGAATTATATATTCTGAGATTTTACATATTCTATGTAACAATGTTCCTCTGTTTTGTCTACTGATAAATTTTACCCATGGCATGTGACTCCAAGGCTCTCCCTTAAAACAGTGCATCATAATCTACAGGGGAGGCCCAGGGAGTCATCATTTCTATTTTGTTCCCTGGATGCTTCTCACGAGGCAAGTTTGCTGAGCACCATTTGACCATGGATTCACCAAAGATCAACTTTGGTGGGTTTGTGATTGCTGACAGATAATAAATTTGCTTCACCTGAGCAGACTCTGCACTTGGCTGCCGGTAGGATATATTTACAGTGTCTGAGTCATCTGAATTCTGACATAATACTGTAAAATAGGGGGAAGAAATATTATGAAATTAGTAATGAAACAGTATTTTTCTATCTGCACATTATCATACATTTATTAAGTCACAGGAAATATTCTTGCTTGATGAAGTTATTCAGTCATTAATAGTAAATTATTTAATAGATATATGCTTGTGGAACAAATAATTGAGGATCTTCCCAAGATTGAAGTTGCCTGCAGTAGAGTAATTTAGGTTTGTTTATGTTTGTGAAACAAATATTTTTGTAAAGTCACATCCAGTTTGTTTTGCTCTTTCTTTTAATTAAAGCACTTGAGTGATATTTATTTAAAATCTAGTCTGAAAAACCTTTTACTTTTTTAAAGATTATTTTGTTGAAGCAATCTCAACACCCCCCAACGTGAGGCTTGAACTCATGATGCCAAGTTCAATAGCAGCACGCTCCTGTTTTAGGGGCGCTCCGGTGCCCCTAAAAACCTTTTAAAATAAAGTATAGTGGTTTATGCGTGAAAATATTGTGTCAGTTTAATTAGTATAATTTTTTCTTTTCTTTCCTGGTGGTATGTAGAACAAGGGTGTTTCTGTTAATGATGTCTTTGGTCTAGTGAAAATACACTTGAGCTTAGTAACTTTAGTTTACCATGTGAAGCATATAACCAGTAGGGGAACAAAGCACTGGTTATGGCCTAGGAGAGCCGGGGTTGAGCCCTATTCCTGCCATTTATTAGCTATGTTACCTAGAGTAAAATCAGTTTTTTTGAACTCGAATCTTAGCTGCTAAATACAATAGCAGTGGTTTACGATTTAGTGGTCCTTAACTGGACGGTAACACTATGTTCATCTATTGAATACCATATCTTTTAAATGGCTCCTTTTTATGTTCTTGATGAGGTTAATAAAGATCCCCTCTTTTTCCCAGATCAACAGTTCATTTTAATCTACCTGTGTACCCACCTTCCCTCTTCAATTCCTCCCTTTTGACTTAAGAATGAAAAATTTCCAAAGAGAGATTAGGTTTCTTTTTTTTTTTTTTATTATTTTTATTTTACAGTTGGTTCCCATTTTTATTACATAGTGATCATGGAGTGTTATTTGTCTTGCTTTTCTTATTAGGAATTTAACCTTTTCTTTGTGGCCTGGATATATAGCTAATTTTTGTGAATTTTGTATGGACAGTGGAAAAGATCTATATTCAGATCACAGCATTTGATATACTTAATTGTGCCTTACTCGTTATTTTTTAACGTCCTTCAGCTTCTTGGATTGAGAAAGGCGAATAAGATCCTTCCAATACTGATGCATGACCGTTGCTTTCTTTTTGTTTTCACTTACAAAGTATGCCTTTGCCCATTTTCAGTCTTCTGGAGTTACTTTATTTTAGATACAGTATTTATAGCACACCATTGGGTAATTCATTAGGAATGGAGACAGAAGTCCAGACAAATGACATCAGAAAAGATTTTAAGGAAGATACGATGCATGAGTGAATTCTTCATGGAAGGAAAGAGGGACCTTGGTGTATGAGATGGCAGGGAGGGAGACAGGGAAGGAGGCAGGATGGCAGAGAGGGGGCAGGGAGACAGGGAAGGTGGGATGGAAGGAGGGAGACTGGCTGGGAGGGAGGCAGAGGGGTTGGGAGGGAGGGAGGCAGGTGGCTGAGTGGGCCCATGAGAGGGATGCTGCAGGAAGAGGTGTAACAGCAAAGGCTTTGTGAGAGGCAGTCAGTCGTACTGTTTCCATAAATGTGTGTGCTAAGTTGAGGCTTTTCTTCTAGTAGTAGCGTTTTCGAGAAACGTCAGTGGGAATGAAATTTCATGGATTTAAAATGTTTCAAGATGAGTATTTGTTTCCTTTAAACTTACACAGTGTGACTGGATACACTTTCATTTACTAAGAACTTGATTGGGATCCTTTCAGTTCCTCAAGTATATTGAATGTTTCTGGAGGGAAGTCTGAGGCTAGTGAGACTTCCCCCCCTGACTTGAGAATACAGTTGGACTTTTATCTGTAAGTACAGCAATTTTCATTAGAGTTGACTCAACATCAGTGTGCATTGGTTTTTCTCGGCATGCGTGTGCCCCCTCAATCCATTGGTTTAAGTCTCCCTGTAGATCTGGACAATTGGTCTTTGATTTGTTCTGTGTTCTCCTAGGTGTGAGTAGTTATACATGTGCCATTTTTTTCTTAATCTTCCATTTCTCATTTTCTTTTCATCGCTAATTTCATTGTTTCCATTTAATTTTGCTCGTTTCTCAATTTTATCTAACGGGTGGTTTACTCCGTGATGCTTACTGTGCCTCAGACAACTTAGTGTTGAGAGTTAATTTCCTCGGTGAACTCTTGAGGCTCATCATTCATCTTTCTCACAATTCATCATCATCGTAATTCTGTGTTTCCAGAGTTCTTTTATCTCTTCTTGGAATGTTTCTTACTTTTTCATTAAGTTCTTTGAACCACGGTGGTATTTCCGGTCACGATTTTCATTCGCTTGGTGGCAGTGTATTTCTGGTGACTCTCTGTCCTCTGTTTCTCCTGTTGACTTCTTACTGCCTCTTCCTGCTTGCTTCCCTCCTGTTTTTCTCTGTCCTTCCCCCTCTGTCCTGTGACTTCTTGGTCCAGTTCTTTTGTTCCTGGTCTTCGAAGGAATTGGCTTGAAACTGGGTTATGTGGGAGCTGGGAGGGCAAGGATAAGCAGAGATTGCTCCTCAGGCACAGTGAAGGGCTTCCTGACACTGACCTTGACTCACTGCTGGCCGAGAGGTAGCCACAAAGCTGCTCCCACTTCAGTTTTTTCTATTTTTCTCCACCTTATCTCAGCGACCGTGTTTTCTGTCTACACTGCTTTTGTATCTGAATCTTTAGCCAAAGACCTCTTCTCAGTGTCTTTCCATCCCGTTTGAGTTCACTCCCTCTGGTGGCCTTTTCACACACACTGTGATTGGGTGACAGATTTTCCCTGGTTTTACCTATGTTTTTTTCATTTGGCTATTTTGGGATGGAGAGAGAACAGAGACTTCTCCACTGTCTTAAGGCACTCATCTTCAAAATATTTTTTTTCTTTTAGTCTTTTTTTAAATTTTTATTTTTTATATGAAATTTATTGTCAAATTGGTTCCCATACAACACCCAGTGCTCATCCCAACAGGTGCCATCCTCAGTGCCCATCACCCCCCCTCCCCGCCCTCCCACCCCCCATCAACCCTCAGTTTGTTCTCCGTTTTTAAGAGTCTCCTATGGTTTGGCTCCCTCCCTCTCTAACTTTTTTTTTCTTCCCTTTCCCTCCCCCATGGTCTTCTGTTATCTTTTAGTCTCCCGGCAAATTTGTTTTAGCTAACAAAAGCCTTCTGGAAAGTCCCATTTAGGATTTGGCCTCTTGGCTCTTTCCGTTCCTTCTTTTATTTCCTGGTGATGTTTCTTCTGGTTGTTGATTACTTTTCTGGAGCACCAGATTTCACTGTCGATGGGGGGGTTTCCCAGATGGGTTAACTCTGAACAAGAGGGACATCACAGTACTGTGAACATTGAGGGCACATGTTGGATTGCATTTATTAACTGTATTGTAGGGATCAATATTTCCACCCCCGTTCATTTCTGTGGGCTCTGTTGTACTTCCTTGTGCGCTCATGATGTTGCGCATCCTATGGATTATTAAAACAATTTGAATACATCTTTTAAGAAGAACGGGAGTAACTTTTATTTGCCTGCTATCCCATCTGGAGGCCCTGGTTTCCTATTACTGAATTCTACTTAGTGGCGTTGTTTATGTTCCAAGGAGCAAAGAGAGGGAAAAAAAATGCATGGTTAGAACCATGGTTAGAGCAGGAGAGAGTTATTTTAGTTTCTATCGAATACCAAAAGTTATTTGCAAGCACTGCAGCCAAAAAAGAGAAGAGAGAGGAAAGAAAGAAGGAAGCCCTGCCAGTCCATGAAAACAGCAGCATGTGCTGTCGTGCAGAACTTAACACTTGTTTCAGATTTACAAACCCAACAATGAAACACATTTTGCATAATGAAATATTTATTTTTTATCCATCATGCTTGCAAGCTGCTTTCCATTCATCATGTTTACAAACAGAAATGGCAGTGTTTCTTTCACAGGAGCCGAATGCAATTTCCAGCTGTTGAAATTAATTCTTTTTAAAGTCCTGTGAGAGACTATCCTCCAACAACGAACGTCGGCATTTGTATTTTTGTTCTCTTTTACATTTCCATTGGCTTTTGTTTTTATTTTCACTCATTAATAAAAGTGTTTTCAGTGGTGCTTGGTGTTTGAGACAGAACCAGGAT
This sequence comes from Panthera leo, assembly GCF_018350215.1. Classification (NCBI taxonomy): domain Eukaryota; kingdom Metazoa; phylum Chordata; class Mammalia; order Carnivora; family Felidae; genus Panthera; species Panthera leo. Next base: position 156,786,992 of record NC_056680.1, on the reverse strand, counting down.
GAATAAAAGGCTTTCTTCTCATTGTGTAACTGTGTCATTCGCCGAGTCGATCACATTCTACTTTTGCTGTGATATGAAGATCGTACTGTTCTCATGTGATTTGGAGCCAAGACTTGTATAAAAGCCTCAGGGTGTAGAGTCTTCTTCATCTTCCTCTGGGGTATAATAGGTTGGGATACGCCGTGGGTGGCGATACGTTCTGTTCTGGGCACTGTATTCCCTTATCGTGGATGTTATTTACGCCCTGCTTACCCTTTAGATTTCTGTGATTCTGATAGTACAAAAATAAATAATTGGTATTGTGAGGTAAATAATGGGTTAACACTTATTTTCTGTATGAAGTTGTGTTTCAGTTGTCTAAAAGTTGCCGTCTTTCGGGAAGAAATAATACAACAAGACGGTTATTATTATTTTAAAAATACTTTTAAGTCGTTTTTGTTTTATTTTGATTTTTTCTGTACGTGCAAGTTGGGGAGAGGGGCAGAGGAGAGGGGATCCCAAGCACGGTCCACGCACAGCATGGAGCCCAGTGCAGGACTTGATCCCACCACCCTGGGATCATGACCAGAGCCGAAATCAAGGGTCAGATACTCAACCGACCGAGCCACCCAACCTTCCTCTCTTTACATCTAGCTAACTCCTATTTTTCAAATAATAATAATAATAAAACATTATTATTTTTTTATTATTTGTGGTCTCAGTTCCTGTGGTTTGCTTTCTTTTAAACCTAAAGCTGAATTGACTTTGTCCTTTCTGCCTGCTCCCATAGAGTTTTGAACTTAGTCTACCTCTCTGTGTTCTACTTAATCTGTCATGCTGCCTTTTTCTTTTTTTCTCCTTTTCCTCCTCCTTCTCCTCTTCCTCTTCCTCCTCCTCCTTTTTTTTTTTTTTAAATAAGTTTTTAGTTATTTATTTGAGTAATCTCTGCACCCAACGTGGGGCTCTGACTCACAACCCTAAGATGAAGAGTTGCATGCTCTTCTGACTGAGCCAGCCAGGCGCCCGTCTCATACCTTCTTAGCCAGTGCTGGTCAATATAATGTGAGCCACAAGTAAAAATTTCAATTTGCTTGTATTCATGTTAGAGTAAAAAGAAGCAGGAGAAAGTAGTTACTGTAATGCTGTTGTATGTATTTAACACAATACATTCAGAGTATGATTTCAACATAAAGCCGATATAAAATTATTGAGACGTTTTATATTCTTTTGTACTGAGTCTTCAAAATCTGGCGTTTGACACTGGGGCACGTCTCCAGTGAGCCTAGCTGCACTTCAGATGCTCGCGTACCCAGGTGGCTAGTGGCTACCCATATTGTATAGCTCTAGAGTGTTCTTGACCGTTGGAACCATGTCTGCTTTTGTTGGCCATACTGCTGGCCATAGTTGGTGCTCATTCAGTACGTGCCTACAGATGAATGAATAAAAGATACTGGGAGGGTTATGCAGATTGACGTCTTCCCGAATAATATCAGTACCTCCTGTTAGGATAACTGAGGCACGCGTGGCTAGAAAGATCCTGTGTCCAGTGATCAGGTAGGGTAGTGGGGGCAGCCTTCATAGAGGTAAGTTGCTGAGGATTTATTGCAGAAGACAGTGGGGTGAGGGAATTAAGAAGGTGGTCAGTCTCTATCCACCATCTGGTTTCCAGCCGACAGACCCTGATCCAGCGCATTGGACCATCAGCACCTTTCACTTTTACCGGTGGATGAAGCTGCTTTCCAGTAGTCATAATCAAAATCTTTTTTTTTTTTTTTTAGTTTATTTATTTTGAGAGAAAGAGAAAGAGAAAGAGAAAGAGCATGAACAGGGGAGGGGCAGAGAGAGAGAGAGAGAGGGAGAGAATCCCAAGCAGTGATAGTTCAGGGCCTGATGCGGGGCTCAAACTCACGAACCATGAAATCATGACCTGAGCCGAAATCAGGAGTTGGACCCTTAACTGACTGAGCCACCCAGATGCTCCCATAATCAAATTCTTACTCAAGTCCTGTGCACACCTATTTAATACAAATGGTGCGTAATGCATCTGCTTCCATTTGCTACTTAAAAAATAAAATTTCACTTGACATAAGGTGATAAAGTCAATGTGGGATAACAGGTCAAAATTGTGTAGTAAAATAATTAATGTGCATATTCTATGACCTGCTAAGAATCCATTTATGTATGTACCGTTGAGAAAATGTTTCATTTGTGCACAGGGAGGCATGTAAATGATAATTGTAACATTTGTTTTAAATAGTAAAAATCTGTAAACCACCTAAACATCTATTGATCATATCAATGTTTTTGACACATTCCTAAACTCTGTACAGTAGTTAAGTGAATCTAGGTTTTATTTCTTTAAAAGGAATTTTTTAAATGTTTGTTTATTTTTGAAAGAGACAGAGTGCGAGCAGGGGAGGGGCAGAGAGGGAGACAGAATCTGAAACGGGCTTCAGGCTCTGAGCTGTCAGAACAGAGCCTGAGGCAGAGCTCAAACTCATGGACTGCGAGATCGTGACCTAAACTGAAGAGGGTGCTTAACCCACTGAGCCACCCAGGCGCCCCAATCTAGATTTTTATTTCTAAATGGAGCCCTCAAGTATATAATGTCAAATGACGAAAACAAGGTTTGGAACACAAAAATTAAAGATAACGCATGTCACATAATATTGCATGTGGCTCGTTGATGCCAATGCATGCTATGAGAAAGTTTAAAAAAAAACCAAAACAGAACAAAACACAAAACTCTAATCCAGAATAACGGTAAGGGGCATGGAGGTAGGTTGGGGCATTGGAGAGGTATCTAGGGAATATAAACTCCCACAGTTTCTTAGGTGACACAGAGTGCTGGGTGGAAACACTTGGTGGTTTTAGGTGGAGGGGACAGACGTGTTCTCTTACTCTTTGCTGTATTTTAAATCGTTCTCAATTTATAAGATGCCTTCCATACATTCAGAGGATTTTCTTTATCTGTAGTATATATTTTTTTGAAAGTAAAGATTTCAGATTAAAAAGGCTAGGGATATTTTTCTTGGTGCACTTCATGTGAATTATTCCGATCCCTTGCTGAAAAAGGGTGCCCAGGTGGAGAAGTATCATTTTGATGTACAAAAGTGCATTCTGTAACTGAACTTTGTTCTATATTTCAGGCTAGAATTTTAATCCAGATCCCGATAGGAAAATACCCAATAAATTCAGTGTCCCGCAGGACCTTTTGTAGCCTCTTGAGTTAAGGTGGAGAGTACTTTTTGAAATCTAGCCGGAGCCATTCAAAGATGTTTGGGCTGTGGTGCAGTTGGGTTCAACAGGCGCTTAACAAACGCCCGCGTGTGCGAGGTACCGCGTCAGGCCGGAGGGTGGCTAGGAGAGAGTAGGCGTTAAGGGGAACAAGAGAATGGCTGCTCTCAACTTTGCAGGATATCAAAGCAGTTGGGCAATGTTTGGTCAGTTGCTCAAGATAGGAAGCTAAAGGTCATCTCTGGTTCCTTTTGCACTGCCCCCCCGACCCCGGCAGTTTCTCAGCCCACAGTCCCTTCCACCTCCTGAATATATCTTGAGGTACATTCATTTCTTTCTGCCTTAAATGCTGCCCTCCTGGTCTAAGCCACCCTCTTCATTCCCAACTCATTCCATTACTTCCACTCTTTTCTCCCTCTAACCTGTTCCCAACATAGAAAAAATGATCTTTCCTCTGTAAGCTAGAATAGAAAACTCTCACACAAGCCCTTAATGACTTCCCTTTATGCTTAAACTCTAGTCTAGGCCACAACCTGCTTAATGTGGTCTTTGACTACCTCTCACCTTCATCTCTTAGTGGCTGTTCCTGTACCTGACAAAAGGCCAAAGCAACTGGCCTTTGTTTAACTACTTTAAAAATAAGCCTTTTCATATCTGATAAATCATGCTTTAAAGATTAAGATGAATTTCTCTCTAACAGTGCTCTGAGATAGCTTACAAACTAAGAAATGTGGTAGTTAATAAAGCACTCATCCATCTTCCGGAAGCACTTAGATCTTTGTGCTTTGTCCCATGTGGTGGTGACTCTTGGCCTAAGGAGTTTTTGGGTAGTCACTTCTTGCTTTTAACCTGAACACAGTGATTCCTCTTCTTTCCTTCTTTTTCTAGAAGTACGGTCCCTAGTTCTTCTCTCTTTTTTCTACTCATAGCCTTCACATAGCTCTCCGACCTCTACTTTTTTCCCCCTAAGCAGGAAGGAGAATTAGCTTATAACTGTGCTCACTTAGAAAAAGAGCATAGTCAAGTTCGAAGATGATAATGTGGAATTCTTACTTTATTTGGTAATAATATGTCCTTATTTCTCTGTTTCTAATTATTTTGAATAAAGGCCCAATTACTGAAGTTAACCTATTATTGCTACTTAGGTTTCATGATGATTGTTTAAGAGTTTAGTTTGCGAGAAACTCTCACTAAATAAATAGTGTTGGAATATTTTTATAAAGATGTCAGAGGTACTGGCAACAGTACAGACATGATCTGTAGGTGCTTTTCTTTATCTACACAAAAGGGCAAATATATCACTTGTGTAACAAACATCTGATTTTGACCTCACTTGTGATATATGCGCCAATGAATCTCTTATTTGAAATATGTCTTGTATATAAGCTATGAGGTCTGTTCGCAGTGATTCATAAAAAAAGGAGAGGTGAAGAAATTCTGGTACCAAAGAAACTGGCAAAGGATGAAAATTGGTTCCAAATCTCTCTGCCTTTTATTATGTTATGTATTTGCATCAACAAAGTGATTTTTATTTAAAGGCTTTTATTTTCGCTACGTGGTGCAGCGTTGTTCTCAACGTTGTTCTCCCTTTCTGTCTCAACTCTTCTTAATACTTGTAGGCATTTTGTTATTTTTACTCCTTCACACGGATCTGCCACATCTCCTCATTTCGTCACTGCCATCTTACCAGTCTTTGTATATTAGGAAGTGAACAGAGCTAATAGAAGTGGTCACTTTTCATGTCACCATCCGTGGTGACATCTGTGCAGTGGTTGTTCTTATCTGACCTGGGAGATGTGAACTACCCAGCAGTTCCCCAGAAGACCATCAAAAGGACCTAACTTCAACTTCTGTGACTAGTGGAAATGATTTAGTCATAGGGACTCAGATGAGTATGAAGCACATATGCGGTGTGGGGTCATGATTAGAGGATTACCCAGAATATCACAAATACCCAATATGTGTAGAGAACATACGAGCGATCTTACCGAAGGTTCAGAATGCTAAAACAGAGGTTAAGATGGTAGGTAGATTTGCATCTGGGATAGACAAGAAGGCAGTCGATTGAGTTTGGACATAAGTTGCTTTGTTAGTTCGCCTGACTTCAGTAGCTAGGTAGAATGTAGTTTCTGGGTAATAGTCTTGCTTGTATTTTTATTTGTTGATAGTCTCGCTTTTAATTTGGAAGTTGAGAGAATGGCGGCGAACAACCTGCTTTACCGCTGGATGTCGTGGGGTTGTGGGCAGCCTGCGGAAACGTAAGTGGTCCTCTGGTTAAGGCACTGGGTCTCGACTGGGAGTAATTTTGCCCTGGAGGGGACATTTGGCATCATCAACTTGGGGGTGCTATTGGCAGTTAGTGTGTAGAGGCCAAGGATGCTGGTAAACATTCTACAATGTGCTAAACGACCCCCTCGCAACAGAAGTTCGGAATGTGAATAGTGCCAGTGCTGAGCAAGTGTTGTGCTGTGTTACAACGACACCAACAAAGCTCTGTTGTATGTTTTTTTACTCGCCATAGATAAAGCATGCGTATTTTCTACCTTGACCCTAAAGAATGGCCAACCTTTAGTAAAGATGTAACGATTGAGGATGGACTCATCCTTGTTTTTAACAAGACACATTTGTACAAACATGCCTATGCTAGCTTCACGTATATAAGACCATCTTTTTCTGTGCTGCTTCATGCTTTGCGTTTTTTACACATTATGAGGGTACTTCAGGATAAGCAGACAGTTTGATATTTGGCTGTTTTTAAGATTTTTTTTTTTTTTTAGTAATGAAGTATTTGGTATCACTCAGTGTTAAAGGGGTACCTGATTTTAGACTTTATAAATTGCATCAAGGATAACCAAATGTCATCCTTTAGCTCCATGCTGTATAACTAGGCGGGGGGAGGGGGGGATAGAAGGTGGCAGAGAGAAAGGATTATAGAATTTATACTGCAACGCTTACCTATTGGTAATAAAAATCGTAATTATGTGGCATGAACCCAGATCATTAGGACTAGTACAGCACTGTGCCTATAGATGCTCAATATAACTACTTGGTTTTTATTTGAAATAAGGAAAATTCTGTACTACTGCCTTGACTAAAATTTAAAGAGTACGCCACTTCCTGTTTGTAGGATATTACAAATAATATGAGCCTTCTTAATTGTACATAAATATACTATAAAACCTTTTTTCTAAAACTGAGTTATCTAAACAGCAAATAATTACGCATTTCAGTATGTCTGTGAGCAAAGTAAATTGTTGCTATCTCTCTCAGAGCATATATTTCTGTGACATCCTCTGAATGAAGGTGTTTCCACATGAAATCATGTCTTGATAGGAAAAGCATGCTTATCTGTCTCTGTTAATCATGTGCATGAACTAACTGCTTTGCATCATAATCCAGGCTGTGCTGGTGATAGTCTGCCTATTTTTACTATATACTCTCTAAAGAAATATGCCTCTCCTCTTAAGGGCTTTGTCCGTCACAGATTGGACACCTGAAAAGTAGTCTTCTCCACCTGATAGAAGGAAGATTCAGTGTCTTTGAAACAGAAATTAAGATTTGTATTAGTTAGGGCTCTTCCAGTTTCAAGTGAACTTGGCCTGAGCCCGAAAAGGGCGTTTAGAGTTCATGTAATTGAAAAGGCTAGTGCCTGGCCCTTGCTATGGCTGTGGGACCCAAACAGTGCTCTTGGCCTGGCTTTACTTTACTATGCTGACTTCATTCTCTGTGTTGATTTGATAGATCATAGACCCAGCCTTCTCAAGGTCGGGTCGGGTCAGAGTCTCTCTGGTTGCAGGGCAGTAGGAAAGGGAATGTGACAAGTCTTTTTCAGTGTCATTATTTTTGAATGGATTGAAGGAGATTGGCATAGATTGGGCCCTATGTCATATCTGGATTTGGGTATAGATTTAATGTCCCCTATGACTGAAAGTACAAAAACCAATCTTTTTCCTAATCCTGTTCTCTTTTTCAGAAGTACCACTGTAAACAGTTATCTTGTGCTTTAAGTTGTATAATGTAAAAATCATTAACTATCATTTTATATGTAGATGATTGTATCTTAATATGTTTTTCCTTTTATCAGAGATCATCAGTATATTCAACACCCCCACATATGAAAGATCTCCAAGGAAGTTCCTTTAACTCTTTTAAATAACAGAAATATCTTAAACAGATGTTCTGGTTTTTTTTTTATGAAGTGTTTAAGAAATGCCAAAAGTGGATAACACCTAAAAGAGCTTAAAGGTAATAGTTCACTAAAGAAAAGCTTCCGTGAATTCTTACACAGAATCTGTTTCTTACTAGGCTTCATTATATGGTTGAGTTTTTAATACCGGCAGAGAATAACTGTAGGTGAAATAAATGTTTTTAAGCAAGAGATATTTCTGGAAGAATTAAATCATTCAGAGCTTCTTGGCTGATTTAAGTACGACGTGTAAATAATTGCTAAGTATAGTCTCTCATGATAAAAGTTGGTTAAAAACACTTATTTTCAATGCAAAATGGATTAAAGAGTTAAATGTAAAACCCCAAACTGTGAAACTTACAGAAGAAAACATAAGGAAAAACGTCACAACATTGGCTTTGCAATGATTTCATGGATATGATGCTTAAGAGCACAGGCAACAAAAGCAAAATGAGATAATTGGGATTACATCAAACCAGAAAGCTTTTGTGCGGAGACAACAACAGGGTGAAAACGCAGCCTACAGAATGGGAGAAAATAATTTGCAAGCTATGTATCTTGCAAAGAACCAAAACCCCCAAAATAACACCACCACCGTCTGATAGATGCACAGAACAAATAGGTGGCCGCCAGAGGTGGCGGGAGTGAGATGGGAGAAATGGGTGACCGGGGTCCCCCCGAAATAAGAAATTTTTTAAAAGGAAGAAAATCTTGCAATAGGTGAAAACCTGGATGAGCCTGAAGGACATTAAGCGAAGTGAAAAAAGCCAGCCACAGAAGGAAAAGTACTGACCGGACCCCTTGTGTGAGGCAGCTAAAATAGTCAAGCATGTAGCCGAGAATAGAACGGTGGTTGCAGGGGGCTGAGGGAAGGAACAAATGAAGAGTTGTTATTCCAGGGATCTGAGGTTTCAGTTACGCAACACCATCAAGTTCTAGAGATGTTACACGACACTGCACCTCTAGTTAATGAGACTGTGTTGCTTACCTAAGCTTTTAAGAGGGTAGATCTCCTGTGAAGCGTTCTTACCACAATAAAAACAAACCAAACAACACTCTTCTCTGTAGTGCCTGATAGTGAACCTTCTGCTGGCATCAGTGTAGTTGTGAATGTGCTCACGGTGGTTCTCAGCGATTTTCATTTCCTTATTAATGTGTATTAGTGGACTGTTGCTGAGTCTCATCCAAAAGGGACCTACTTTTTCTGCCGTAGCTGGATGAACTCATGGATGGCTGTGTCAGGCAGGGAAAGAATCCTGGCTTAAACCAGTAGTATTGACGGATTAGATCGGTTTCACGTACGCAAAGGCTAATTGAATCCTTGGGGTACTAGGAGTTAGGACCTGTGCTGGGAAGAAACAGGATTTCGGTAATTAGAGTTACTTAGCTCTCTAGGGATACAGTAAGACTTCCAAAGAAGATTCGGACCTTCTCTTTCCTCTAGATCAACTGTAGGCATCTGCAATTCAATCCTGACAAAGTCTGACCAAATATTTGATTCCTTCTAACAATGGGGTTAGATCTGGAATTGTTACGTTACTTTATGTGTATTTCCCCTTTTAGTTCCTACTGCTGATTTTTTAAAATTAAAGTTACACTATGATTCAAATTCTTTTGTGCAGATATTTTTAACAGCACAGTGTTTAACGTAAAGAGTGAAAAAACAAGTCTTCTCCATGATGCCATACCCATTCCTCACTAATAATCATGTTAAAGGGTTTGGGTCTGTGGAATACAGAGGTGGTCTTGGGTTTGGATTAACGCACTAGTAACACATGATAGGCTTTACTCAGCACTAAGTGTTCTTAGCTTTAAGGAAGGGTACAAGACAGATCCTAAAATCTGTTTGATAACAGAAGTAGTGAAGGTCTAGTCATGTCCTAGGAATGACTGAAATGTTCTGGTCACTCCATGTGTGGGATGCAGGTGGCCACAAAAGCCATCAGTTCCCCCGGGGGTTTTATCCTCTGCTGGTTGTTAGGAGTTTCCTCAGGAGTGTATGTTAGCATCTTATCTGCAGTGCATCTTATCAACTGAGTACTGATTACTTGATAAACATTCTTGGTAAGGTAACTTTTGCCTGACTCTTTGTTTTGTTATACCCTTATACGTTCTCTGAGTCGCTATTGCAAGGAAGATTTGACCAAGGGTTATTTAAAGTTTTAAATAACAATGTATCTGATAAGAGCACACAAATACATATAAGAGCTACCTTTTTTTTTATGGTTCTCTACTATGGTTATGATGTATCTTACCACTATTTGACTGATGACCAGTTAAGTTTGCTGGTAGTTTTTCATGATTACACATCGTATCACAATGAATATCCCTGTGTATATGCCTTTGTGAATTTACGCAGGTGTTTTTATAGGCTACGTAGAATTTCTGGATCAAAGGGATGCACATTTAAATTTTGATTACTCTCCCAAACTGTCCTTCAGAGTTGTAGTGTCCTCAACAGAATGTGAGAGAATGCTTCCCTCTGCTGCTTCCTTCTAGTTCCACGTTGTCTCCCCTGAAAATTCTGTGAATTTGGCAAAATATATATTGTAATTTTTATTTTACATTGGAATCAGCAGGCTTGGGATTAGCTTGAAGTTAGAGGGCTAATAAGGATCTAGATTAGAGTTGAAACCTTTGATAGTCTGCTTTTCTTTGACTTCAGCTGAAACTGCAAAATTCTTCTTTGGTTTTTTTATTTTATTTTTCCATTTTAATACTTAGAACAAATTTAATAGCCTCCTTTTGAGAAAGTCACATTATTTCTGTCCAACTTTATTCAACAGAAATCAATGAAATAGCCAATTAACCTCTGCTTTTGAATGGAGCTCTTCATTTTCTGACAGTAACATTAACTCACGTTATGCCATTTACACGTTTAATATACTTACTGGTAGTACCAATATATAAAGATAATGTAATGATTTTACTGTACTGTAGTCTTTAGCTGTATATTAACCCAATGCATAGTAAATAATTGCCCAATCATTGAAGTTACAATATTTCACAAATGTACACAACTTCAGCTGTATATGCCAGTGAAAATTTCACATTAAGAGATAAGTCATGGACTAACCTGTATTTGTTCTGGTTTGGAACAGTTTAAATGATGGAGTGAACAGGTTTTTGAAGCTGATTCATTATGACTTACAAAAAAATATGTAAGAGTACCTTCTACTTCTGGGTCTTTTAGTTTGTTACTTTCATTAACAGGTATATTTGTAACTTTTTTCCACATCCTCTCAGTGAATTTATGCCAACATTCTTTATGCTTGAAATATTTTGTTTTTCAAATGCAACTTTATGTACATATGTGGAAAGTATTTCAAACCAGGCAAAACATTTTATTACTAAAATTTTAAAAAGGTACAATACATCTTTTTTTGGTCAAACTTTATTAAAAACAAAACTGTTTTAGGGCCAGATGGGAACTTGTTTTTCCTTTCAGGTGGATTATACCCCCGCTTGCAACTTAAAGGTAATGAGAGAAAAGCCTATAGAATTTCTCAGGGTTATTTTAGCTCCCTTTGCCATTTAAAACAGGAATAGGGGCGCCTGGGTGGCTCAGTGGGTCAAGTGTCGGACTTTGGCTTAGGTCATGATCTCACGGTCTGTGAGTTCGAGCCCCATGTCAGGCTCTGTGCTGACATCTCAGAGCCTGGAGGCTGCTTCGGATTCTGTGTCTCCCTTTCTTTCTGCTCCTCCCCCTCTCTTGCTCTGTCTGTCTCTCTCTCAAAAAAAATAAAAATAATAAAAATAAAAACGTTAAAAAAAATTAAAATTTTTTTTAACATTTATTTATTTTTGAGACAGAGAGCATGAACAGGGGAGGGTCAGAGAAAGAGGGAGACACAGAATCTGAAACAGGCTCCAGGCTCTGAGCTGTCAGTACAGAGCCCGACGTGGGACTCGAACCCACGGACCGCGAGAACATGACCTGAGCCGAAGTCGGACGCTTAACCGACTGAGCCACCCAGGCGCCCCAACGTTAAAAAAATTTTAAACAGGAGTAGATATGGACACATTTGCTTCCTATGATCTAAATACTTCTCTTTTCATAAACTGCTCTAAAAATGTCAATGTGAATTTAGGCATAAGAAGTAACAGAAATTAGAGAAAGTGTTGGGATTGTGAAAGTAACACTAATCTTCCCTGAACTAGATTTATTGATAAGCAGTTGTTCGGAGTTGTTCAGTGAAACTTCCTTCTCCCTTCCTTGTCTTCCCATTACATTTTGTTGCCTTTATTATAGTTCCCTGAGAATCTATAATGCATCCTGTACATTTGCTTCAGTCTCTCTTTCTTCTGCCAAATTGTGAGCCTGGGGTATTAAGTGTGTTGGTTACTCACCTTATTATTCTGTTTGTGGCCTGGAACATAACAAGTATGAATGTTGAATTCAACCGATCCTTGACAAATACTATGCTGTGAAGTTGACAATTCACTCTATTTGCTAATCCTTAGCCACTGCGAAACTATTTCTTAGATTTCCTTATTAGTTGGGTGAATCACTTTTTATATAAAAAGATTTAATATATGTTAATTTTGTATAAAGATAATTGTTTTATGTACTCAGAGGGTAATTACTGATAGTTTACCATCTGTCTCTATTTTAATCAGTCTCTTCTGTCTTCCTATTCAGTTGTTGTATGCCGTGTTTTATATATGAGACCCAGTGTAGTTTTTGATGGTTTTGAACTTTGGGGTTTCAATATTTAGAAAATGTGCAGAATATTCTGTGATCTTCTTGAAGTTATGTTTGTGGCTTATTTGAATTTGGGTGTCCTTCCTCCTAAGGAAATATATATTGTCAATAATTGGTAAAATGAGAAGGGAAGGGGATTTTGTAAGTGCCAGAAAATGATGCAGTAGCTCCAAAGAGTAGTGTTTCTTCTGAAGGTGCTGGTGCCTAGGGTCTTTGCTGATCTTTGTGGCCCTAGTGACTTTGGTTTTAACAGCTGTGTGGGGACAGAGACAAGCTTTGGTTTGTTCGAGATGAGGAATTGGAATCTGGGACATATCTGCATTCACTGTCCTTGCCCAGGATAAAAAATAAAATTTGATCTGAAACCTTTTGGTAAAGAATATCTATCTATCAATTTATAAATTTTTTTAAAGTTTATTTATTTTTTTGAGAGACAGCATGAACAGGGGAGGGGCAAAGAGAGAGGGAGTCACAGAGTCCAAAGCAGGCTCCAGGCTCTGAGCTGTCAGCACAGAGCCCGACACAGGGCTCGAACCCACGAACTGTGAGATCATAACCTGAGCCGAAGTCAGATGCTTAACCGACTGAGCCACCAAGGCACCCCAAGAATATTTAAAAAAGAAGAAAAGAAGGAACTGATGATAAGATACTGAACATTTCTGGGAAAATTGGAAATGAGAGCAGTAATGACAACAAGAAAATAGTAGTTCGTGGGCTAAGAGAATTTCAAGGAACAACTGCTCAGTAGCTCCAAATCCTAGAGTGAAAGCAAGACGTAAAAGTCCCAGTTGGAGAGACAGCCAGTCTTACTCGAAAGTGTTGGTATTTCCCGAATTTTACTTTTGTGCCATCTCATAATTTTTACTGTGTGCACACATTACCTAGATTGTTACTTAATATTTTAAAACAGGCTTATGACATTATGTTTATGATTTTATTTTTAAAAGAAAATGGTTATATCACAACAACATATGGAAACCCATTCCTGCCATCAATAGAACACATCTGTAAAATTAATCGAGGAAGGGAACGAAGTGACAACTATGTCCTGTTGTCTCCTGTTGAGCATGAATCCTATCTTCTCTTGTAAAGAAGGAAAATAAGCTTTGAGAGAGACTGAAGACGCCCAATACACTCCTCCCCTTTGATTTTATAGGAGGAATTAAGAAAGATGCAAAAAAGAAACACTGTCTTAGGCGATTCTGTCTAACTTGACCGTGTGCTGTGCAGGATCCCTTGCGGTATGTCGTACAGAGGCCACGGGCTGAATATGACAGGTCCAAAGCGGGAAGGAAGCATTGACGTTGTGCATGTCTGAGTGCCTACTTTGTGATGTTTATCATTTATGCGGTGCTGCTCTAAGCTTCTTATATTGAAATACTCTTTGTTTTTTCTATTTGAAGCTCTTTTAAGAGCCTGTGCTGATGGAGGTGCTAACCGCCTATACGATACCACGGAAGGAGAGAGGGAAAGGTATGCTTTCTTCCAGTCAGTGTCAAAAATACCACTAATCCTATTCTTGGGTTGGTTGTCTTCTCTCCTTGGTAAATGATGACTATTAATTTTACTTCGAAGGGAACAGAAAACCACCTCAGTGAGAGACCTGCTCCGCCATGTTAATGTTATTTCTTTGTTTTGAATGTATCTCTTAGAATAACTAGGCCAACCATGTTATTTATTTATGTGCTTATTTATGTATTCATTTATGCTTAAAGTTTATTTTTGAGAGAGAGAGAGCGTGCACATGCGTGAGTGGAACAGGGGGGAGAGGGGCAGAGAGAGGGAGGCAGAGGGTCTGAAATAGGCTCTGTGAGGAGAGCAGACAGCCTGGTGTGCGGCTGGGACTCACAAACCCTGGGATCATGACCTGAGCTGAAGTCGGACGCTAAACCGACTGAGCCACCCAGGTGCCCTGGCCAATCGTATTATTTAACAATCCCTCACTCTGCTGCTTGAAAAGTCTCATTAAGTAGCATTATCAAATATTTGTATCTAGGGGGACTTTGAACATTGACTAAAATAAAACCAGTAATGATTATTTGAGTTGTTACTCAGTTTAAATGAAAGAAAACTGGCCTTGTAAACAAATGATACATTCTGTTGTAGAAGCAAGACCTTTGTATTAGTGTTAAGTAAAGCTAAATATAATTTAACTTCGTTACTTCTGAGTTATGCACCCACATATTTTAGGAGATAAGTTACTTATTTCTTTTTTTTAATGTTTATTTTTATTTTTATTTTATTTTTATATTTTTAACGTTTATTTGTTACTGAGAGACAGACACAGAGCACGAGCAGGGGAGGGGCCAAGAGATGGAGAGACACAGAATCAGAAGCAAGCGTCAGGCTCTGAGCTGTCAGCACAGAGCCCGACATGCGGCTCTGACTCACAGACCACGAAATCATGACCTGTGCTGAAGTCAGATGCTCAACCGACTGAGCCACCCAGGCACCCCAATAACTTACTTCTTAATGATTTGGTATCTGTACCGTCTGATTTCCCAGATCTTTGCATGATGAGCTATTTTTAGACAAGGGAATACGTTTGATGAAAGCAAATTTAAATCCAGCTCATTGCCAACATGTTTATGGTTCAACCTCCTGGCAAACATAAGAATTTATAGTCCAGATATGAGTAGACTAGCTGTGAAATTTAGTTCCGCTTCTATCATATGTGTTATTAAATGTACTGAAATGTTTATAGTTTGAGAAATCACCTCCTTGCTGCAAAAAATAAAATAAAAATATTATGATTCAACAAATCGCAGGTGTGAATTAAATATATGTAGTTTGAAATGAGGTAAAATACATCTTTATGGCATCAGAATTTTTAACTTCAGCCTTCCATTGGAGCTGCTTTTTGAAAGCAGCCCGTTGCTTACAGGAGGAAAGCATGTTTCCTTTGAGACGGGCCATACTAATGTCTCGGGCCCGGATGAATTATCAAGAACTATGGCACTAGAGACAGCCTAGGAAACAATTTAAATTCTTAACACTTTATGGTTCTTTATTTTTTAACTTTATGGATTCCTCTGACCATATTCCCTAAGACCTGACATGGACAGTGTATGAAAAATACTCTAAAAAGTGCCTGGGCCAGTTGGTTCAGGGAAGAGCATGATACCCAGGAGGCCAAGATTAGGACCTGGAGATTGTATTTCATGCCCGTAGCCGGCTTGCTGGCGAGGGATCTGGTACTGAGTGCTGTTTCCCTACGGGTAGGTGTAGCTCATGAACATAATTACATGAACCAGAGCTGTGAACAGATAGTAACACAGTGCTTCCCAACTCTGCTCTGACCGTCAGAACCATCTAGAATGCTTGTGAAAAAAGTACAGATTTCCCTGCTGATTGCTTTTATTAGAGAGAACATTAGAACACCCTAATAAGAGAGAGAAATGTGAACTTTCATTCACATTTAAAAGCAAAACAGGTGACCAGGGTGGTGGAGTGAGTATCATCATTTTTGCCCAGATTTCAAAATAATCATTTCTAATATTCTTAACACATTTATCAGTAATCTTATGGAAGACTTCCAAAAAGATTTACATGATTTTATCTAAGAACCATTTGCCCGTATATGAAGATGCTCAATAATAAGATGTACTTTCTGTTCCTTTTCTCATTATAATAATGTGTTTGCAATGATTCATACTCAGATACTTAGGGACAAGGCTGGCCTGGGTAGAGTGTCTAATAGGGAGCTGAGTAAACTAACTGCCCCATGTGGGAATTGAATCCTTAAGAGTAAATCTCATTAAATACAAACCATAACCAGTTATGCTAATTGGATATAGGTGACTAAACGTGATTCCTATTTTTTCTCACATTTTTGTCAGAAAAGCAGAAAAACAGAATTAGAAAGGAGAAAACACAGGTTTTGAAAAGCCGAGTATGGTTTGTTTGTATTTGTTTATTTAATGCCGCATCTACAATGTAATACCTTATAATTATGCAATAAAACATGAATGTGTAGAGAATCTTCTCCAGCTGAGGACAAAATGAGCTGTTCACACATTTGAAATGGAAGGAAGGGAGACTGATGTAGACACCAAGAGAGGAGCAAGGGGAGGAAGAGATCCTGAGGAAGGACAGAGCTGAGGCGAACATCCGCAGTGACCCTATGTCTGATCCTTACCAAATGCATTCAGCTGTCTACACCATCTTCATAAATGTTTGTCGGGCTTTGTTTCAACTCTGAGAGGGGCCACTCCGTATTTATCAGGGTTGACTTTTCATAAAGAAGTCCGAAGTGTTTTTTATTGCTATGAAAATAATACATGATGATTTGAGCATATGTTAGGAGGTTGAGAGAAACAAAAAGGAGGCAAAAAAAAAAAAGATCTGTTATTCCTTCCTAAGTAGTAAAGAGTTACATTGAGTCTTCCTATTGGTTCTGCTCTTTGGGAAGACAGAAAATGTGACTAATTTTTCTTGTTCAGGTGAATATAAGCTTGTAGAATGGAAGCTCGGTGGTGCCTAGAGAATGTGTGGGAGTATGAGAGATTCAACAAATATTTGTTGATAAATGAATATATTGTTGCAGTCACTCTGATCTCTCTTCCCATAAGGTTTTGAGTGACTTTGATTGACCCTCACATTTTAGATGAACGGATTACCTCTGCTCTGAGGACTGGCAGGTTCTGACTTGGGGGTGTGCTCAGTCTGGACATCAGACTGAGGCAGGTTGAAGACCCAGTCAGGGAATTGTAGGATGGGCACCGCCCATGACATTGGGGTCTTAGCTTTGGTTATGGACTCAAGATTAAAGAGGAAGACATTTTAGGAAGACGCCATACTTTGTACTCCCATACTTTTTTTTTTTTTTTCTTTAGTTGAGGGGAAAAAAAATCTATTTGGTTAGCCACTTTCTCCAACCTTATTTTTTAAATCATCTGAACTATCCCCACTGATTTCTGATTTCAATGTAATATTGAGAGTGGTATATTATATCCTATATTATATATATTTTTTATGATGAAATATAGTTGATACACAATGTTACATTACTTTTAGTTATGCAACATAGTGATTCCATAACTCTGTTTCCATACTTTTTTTTTTAATGTTTATTTTCTTTTTGAAAGAGACAAAGAGACAGAACGAGACAGAGCGTGAGCAGGGGAGGGGCAGAGAGAGAGGGAGACAGAATCCGAAGCAGGCTCCAAGACTGACACGGGGCTCGAACTCACAAACTGCGAGATCATGACCTGAACTGAAGTCAGACGCTTAACTGACTGAGCCACGCAGACGCCCTTGTTCCCATAGTCTTAACTGACTGTTTTCCAAATCCCAGATATCTGTTTTTAGAAATGTGGGGTACTATGGTGGTATGTTAGATGTGTGGGCCAATACCCCCATTTCTGCAGCTTCAGCCTAATAATGAAGTCACATGTCTATATTTTGATAGGTGTCTGTGATTAAAAACTCGTTTGGTGGCTTCATAACATCCACCTCCTGCTTTCTGGCAAGTAGGTCAAACCCACTATTGATCTGAATCAGCATGGTAAAGCTCAGCCTTGTCAGAATAATCACAGGAGGCCAAAAGGAAAAAACAAATACGAGTGAGGCAGAATAAGATTTTCTAGGAGGATTTTATGAAGCCGATTTCGCTTCTTACCCCTTGTTGATAGATTTTGGAGGGTTTTGTTTTTCTAGTGACAGTTTTATTAACGTTAAATTAGATCAGGAAAGTGTAAATTGTCCACGTCAAAGAATATGAAAAGATTGTTATTTATGGGTACCAGGTGAACAGTAAGGATTATGGGAGAGTTAACCTCCGCCCTCCTCCCATACCCAGTCATTGCTATGTCTGCATCTTTCCCAGATACCCTAAGAGAACCACTTCTCCTCTCATCAGTTCCTAACCAAGGGTGGAGAAGTTGTTAACTATGCAGTAATTAACCACCTTTTCCACCAGAGGGAATATTACAAACATATAGAGAAGTACACAGACTATAATGATAGAGCTCAATGAATTTTTACAAAGGGGAGCACATGAACGAACAGTACTGAGATCAATAAATAGAGTATTAGCAGCATTGCAGAGGCCTTCTTCATGCTCCCAACCCCCAATTGCCATCTCCCCTCACAGGACACTGTCTGACCTACTTAATGTTAGATTCATTCTACCTATCTCTGGCCTTTATAAAATGGGAATATATTGAATTTTGACTGTGTGGCCTTTTTTTTTTTTTTTTTTAAGGATATAGAATTGATAGCTCTTTGAACCCGAAAAATGGATTAAGAAACATTGCTATAGGTTCTTAGAATTGTGGTCACAACTAATTATGGTAGGAGGTGGAAGAAGTGAGGGAATCAAGTAGAATAGGAGAGGTATGGAGACCAACTAGAATCACAAAATCAATGCCACACGAAAGTTATTTGACGGTATGGGAAAAATAGTGGATATTGATGATTCTTTAAAAAAATACTTTTCAAGGGACGTCAGCATTTGTAGACCTTATTCTGTTAAAAAGTTGAGGTAAACTAATCAAAAATAAAATACAATTACAGTTAAAAATAAAATTAGCTTTTGAATGAGACAGGATCCCTCAAAAATATAATCCAGTGACAGAATTAAGAATGTAGCATCTAGCTTATGATTCATTCATTCATTTTATTCATTCAAACTTTTATTGAATAACTTCTCTGGTTAGATATTTTGATAGTTACTGTGAATATATAAATAAATGATTCCTGCCCATAAAAAACTTAGAGTGATACAAATAAAGAAGACATTAGTGTGCAATATGTAGATTATAAAGCACATAATGAGAAAATTCTAGTCCAGTGCGATAGGTTCTATGACAAAAACACAGAGAATGGACAGTTAATCCAGAATGGGCATATTAGAAATAATCCCGAGGATCCTACTGGAGTGTAAAAGGTTAGGGACACAGAGTGGTGTGTGTGTGTGTGTGTGTGTGTGTGTGTGTGTGTGTGTGTGTGTTTGTTGACTAGCAGGGAGAAGGGGAGGTTCTCCTGTCTCCTGGATAAAATCTAAACTCCTGACCTTGAGAATCAGGGTTTGTCTTTTACTTCTCATTTTAGCCAAGCTGTTTCCTCTGTTTTCTCCTTTGTCCTTTCTCCTTGCTACCTGGGCTACAGAAGAAACTTTGGGTTGTTATTTATTAGCATGTATAAACCAGAGTGCCTTCTATCTAGAAAGATTTTGCATGTTTTGTCTGAAATCACATGTAGAATACATCCCACCTATTTTCAGAATATTTTATATTTACATTGCATTCGAATCTCTATCTAAATGAGTCTTTTATCATGAAATGAAGATCCTTGCCTTTAAATTCATTGGTATTCTGAGAGCAACAAGAATCTAATGTTAAATGTGATAATTTCTTTGAATTGTGATTCTAAAGGGCATAGAGCCTTTGAAACTCATCTGTGTACTTGTCTGAGGGATAGCTGTGGATTTTGGTATCGTTAGTGTGTAAGGACTTGAAATGGGGTGTGGTGGTATGGTTTCCTGGTTAGTTTTCTCAGAATAATTGATGAATCCAGCATCCTGAATGGGAGATCCTACAGATGATCATATGAACATTATTCTAGCTTAGCTCAGATGGTTAAGGGCTGCTCTCTGTTGAATTTAAAAGATCAGCATCCAGTAAAAATTCCTTGAAATCACACAGATGACCCTTCACGTAAACAGTTGTTAACGTTGTGGGTTGAGGAGGAACTTGTGGGGCTCCTGCAGAAAAGGAGGGCTCATTCTTGATAGCTTATTCCCATCAGACCATTAATTTTCTCACACATAGAATTTCAGACTTCCTAGCTTTATATATTCTCGCAGCTTTCTTATCAGCAGATCAATACCACTTTTCTGAGCGATCAAGTAGGAATAAAGCTGACCTGACTCTAAAGCTTACTGTGCCCTGGCTAAACCAACTTCAGAATGGGATTTAAATAAACTGAATAATAAGAGGTTCTGATGTTACAGATTATCCTCCAAAGTCATTGTCGTTATCATTAAACCAGGCACCTGGCAGCAAGAATCAGACATCCTCTTGAAGGAAGCATTGACCTGTTTCCATAGGATTACCTTTGAACAATTTTGTCCTCTCTGTCCATTCACCGCAACAGCAGGATTTCCACGTTGGGAACTGTGAAGTGAGAGGGCACAGACTCCTTAGGTCAGGATTCAAAATCTGATCTGGCGACTTCATTACTATGACACTTTGGCCAAGTAATTCCACTTCCTTGAGCTGTAGTTTCTCTATCTGCGACATTTCAAGGAGAGATCAGGATCTTCTGGAGTACTCAGCGAAATCATAATGAAGAAGTGTATTACTCGGGCTGGTTATACAAGAATTGGATAAACCAAGAGGGTGGAGGGTGGCTGTTCAAAGCTACGATGTGATGAATTACAGAATAGTTAAATGCGTGTATGATATACGTTTCAATAATAGCTGTAAATATTCTTTCATGGTTAGTGCGTCGCATGTGGTAACTGAATAGCTTCCAGCTCTTTTCATATTGTTGTTGAAATGAAGGAATACGGTGTTCAGCTTCTCTGATTCCTTTTTTTGTTTGTTTGTTTTTAGTCAGCTTTGTTCAGGTATAATTTCATACAATAATATCCACCCATTTTAAGCACACAATTCAACAAACTTTGAAGTAATCTACAGGTATATCCACTGGCAATCAAGATCAGAACATGTCCATCATCCCCAAAAGTTCCCTCATGTCCCTTTGCATCCGTTCCCAACTTCTGTATCCTAGCTCCTGCAGCCTTCTGGAATGTCCTATAAATGGAGTCATTCAGCTTGTTGTCTTTTGTATCTGACTTTTGTGACTGATCACATGCTTCTGAGATTGAGCTTGTGACTGTATCAGTAGTTTGTTCCATTTCTCTGTTGAGTGGTACTCCATTGTATAGGCCCACCAACAATCGTGTTTGTTCCCTCAAGGTAGTTGATAGACTTGATTCTTAAGAATTGTCTTTTTAGTTGGGATCTGTTACCACTTTTTGCAAGTGATTCTTTGGGAGGAATGTTAGTTCTTGTAGTCAGAACCAAACATAATTTTCAAAGTTGGCACTTCCACCGTGGAAGGGATATAAAGAGTAGCAGAGACTCATATAATGCCTATATTTGCCGTCTCTTAGTGAAAATCTTGCAAAAGCTTGCTCAGTACTGTTCGTTTTTTATGGAACGAGACAACAAATATAAAAATTGTTGTGGAATAAGTTGGTGTCAAGGATCTGAGCAGATACTGTGATCTCAATAACGTCTAATGTTTAGGACAATTGATTTCAGTCTCCCTGTGACTGTAATTTTCTGAGTGATTGGCCTTCATTTTAACTAATGCTCACGCATTTCATGGCATACTTAAAAAAAATGTATACCTTCAGTATGTGTGAACACATATAGAAAGGAAACAAGTTTGTACTTGCTTAAGGAAAACCAAAGATCACTGGTTTACCTTGATTTCTTGTAAGCCTAGCCTTAAGCAATTATTTAGTCATTTGCTTTGACAAGTTTTCATTAAAAAGTATTTATGCCATCAAATTACTAAGTCTGTAAGCGTGTCAACATTATTGGGCCTTTGAATTAAAATGATGGAAGGTAAAAATGATTAGCACATTTAAAAGAAAATTTGTAATAGGAGTCTTTATTAAAGAACCCTACACAATAAACTGTGAGGACATATTTTTCTTGAATTGCTGATTGAATTAGTTTCCTAACATATTTTAGTCTGTTGGTTATCAAATGCTATAAATCAGAGATCTCGAAGTTATCCATGCATAGCTCTGAATCATTTGGGGGGATGTGGGGAGACAGAATATGTATGCAAAGATGCTATGTTTGTCAGATCATGCATGAAGTCAAAATAAATTTTCAGAGTGAAATCATTTTAAGCAGCCGCAGGAAGTCAGTTTACAACTAAATTTAATCAGAGGCATTGTTCTTTATGGCTATTCTATTTCATAAAGTATGTTCCTGACAAAACCCTTTTCCTTTCCTGCACTGTGGATGGAGCCTTCAGAAATAAATTACCTTCAGATGATTTTTCAGAGAAACCTGGATCATCTGTCAAAAGTTCTGAGTAACACATGGCTCTTTTAATTTTACTTTTTAAAAAGAAAGGAACCTGAATTGTCTTAGCACTTGTCAGTACAATGTAAGAGCTCATGTTTTTCAAGTTTTTTGTTTTATTTTCAGTATATTATAGATTGCTGAGTTAGGAGTAATAATTGAGAGTCACATATGTGTGTATGTGTATAAATATGTCGATTAAAAAGTTGTAGAATGGTCCTTCGCTGTCTGATTTTTCAGACTCGTTTCAGTGTGTGCGCATATGTGAGTGCACCCCCACATGCACCTAGATATTTCCTATTTCTCGTTATTAAAATTTTGGTTTTGTGTTATGAGACCAAGAATAAGCACAATAACTCCCAACAACAGGAAACAGTACTATTCGTTGACACATCGTTATGAGACGTGAAATTTGAGTGGATGCTGGATTTGTACCTGCGCCAGCTATGGGGACAGAAAAGTGACAGCTGGAATTCAGTGGGAGCAAGGGCTAGTTAATAAATTTTGTGGGAATATATCCAAATGGCACTTACACCAGGATAAGCTCTGGACTTTTACTTACAGTCCTGGCTTAGTGATCTGAGAGGTGTTTGGCACTGTATTCCTTGAAGGCTCCAATTTTGTCTCTGGCCAGAAGGTGGAGAATATGCCGAAGAGTCTCAGAAAGGCTATTTAATATACAACCAAAAACATTTTATCACTGCAAGAATAAAATCATTGTGTGTATGTATATGTGTGTATGATATATATGATGTAAATATCATATTTGTGTGTGTGTATGTATATATTATGTCTAATGTGCTTATCTCTGGATACTCTATCACTTCAGAAAGTCGGGGGAAGGGAACTTAAGTGATGAACAAGGAGACACTAGTGTATAAATGCCCAGGCTCATAGGAACTATAATTTGAAAAATCATGAACATTAAAGATGTTGACTTACCAATCCGAATTGTATGATTTGGAATTGCACTTAGTACTTTTCTCGAATGAGATTCGCCATGTTTTGCCTGAACTGTAGGCCCAAGAAGTTGTCGGTCCCACAGGATTTCGATCCATGAGCTCTGTTTTCAGCTTTGGATGCTTGGTTACGTCCATTTCTGCTGGATGCCGTGTTGGGGTGCCTGACACCTGGGACCTGCTCCTCAGGGCAGGAGCGGCCGTGAAGGGAGCACTTGTGTGAGCACTAGCACTCTTTAGCAATGGTTATTTAAAATATTGGTGCCATCTAGGGGCGCCTGGGTGGCTCAGTCGGTTAAGTGCCTGACTTCAGCTCAGGGCATGATCTCCCCATTCGTGAGTTGGAGCCCTAGCTTGGGCTCTGCGCTTAGAGCTCGGAGCCTGCTTGGAGCACTCTCTCTCTGCCCCTCTCCTACGTGCTCGCTCTCAAAAATAAGTAAACGTTAAAACAAATATTGGTGCCATCGAAATACCGATCCTACTTGGTCAGTTATTTTTCAAAACCATGGCAGTATACACTGAAAGGTCAAGGAATTAGTTTTAACATCACACGGAGATACTTTTTTATAGAACACCATGTCTGACCAACTTATAAAACCCTATTCTATAACAAAACCCTCTTTTAAAATTCTTTCATAAAATCCCTCTTCTGCTTTCTTCCAAGCCGTATACACTCCTTTCAAAACTCAGTTCCCTTGGGTTTCCCCAGAAGTCTTTGTTTCCTCAGACCTAATTCAGGATAAATTAAAATTTTCTAGGCAATAATTATGTATCATTGCATATTATGTTAAAATTATCTGTGGGTGTTTCTACTTAATTTCACACAATTCTTTGTTGTTGTTTTATTTATCTTGGGAAATAACTCTGGCACGTAGGACCCAATTTAACAAATAAAAGATGATAAATAAATATTTTTGTTTTCATTTAAAAAAATTTACGTTTATTTTTGAGAGCGAGAATGTGAGCAGGGGAGGGGCAGAGAGAGAGGGAGACACAGAATCCGAAGCAGGCTCCAGGCTCAGCACGGACTGTGCCACCCAGGTGCCCCGATAAATAAATAATTTTAATTGAGCAGTCTTACTCCTTTTTAGATAGCTTTCCCTGAAAATAATAATCATTTCCCCACAGGCCATAGATGACAAATCCTAAATAAACCTCAGTGAGGGTATTTGGTGGCTAGATTTCTTGCTTTACCAAGTGGAGTTCATTGTCCTTCTGAGATGTTCTCTCACCCGGTACTTCCCTTATCGTAACATTTATCACAACACGTTGGAACCACTTCTTTCCATGTTCCCACCCGCCTATAACCCCAGTGGAAAGCATTGTACTGTCTCTGGCTTTTTCACCATCTCATCCCCAGGAACTAGGTCACTATGTGCTTAATAGTTATTAAAGAATGATTAGACACGCTCTTCCATAAAAATTTAATGTCTTCAACTTTCACAGATTAAGTATGAAAGCATATTCCTGACCCAGTAAAGCAATTCTTAAAGTTGCTTTTATTTAAGAGGAGAATCAGAGACTGATACTAAAAGCTCTTTTGTTAACGTTGTTAGGAACTTCTTATTTAACTTTTTGTCGCATTGAGGGGTTCTGGTTGTAAAGAACAGAGGAACTCTGACCAATGTAAACAACAACAAAATCAGTCGAAAGTATTATAACTAACAGTAAGTGGAAGGACTGGAAAGTTGGGCTTGCGAGGAAATCTGCCAGAATCTAGAAACCAGATCCGCAGTTGCGTTTGTGTTCTAAGAGCAAGTGTGAGCTGGGCACCGGGTGCTGCCCCTGAATTCCCAGTGGCCTGTCTTTTCTTGTGTAAGGACATACGAGTGACTGACCCCCCTGAGGTGGCGAAGGGGGAAGACTGCCTGCACCCTTGATGGGAAGGCTGACATACGGAGACCCCTGACTGGAGGCGGCTGTGCTTAGCACCGGGATCCACTCCGGGTTCGCTTCGGTGAACATGGGTAGGGACGACCAGATGCAAATACAGACACAAACGACATTTCCACAAATGCCCCTGCCCCCAGCGCTTTCTTTTTGGCTGCCGTGCTATCATCATGGTTTGGGATCTTCTCAGGGTCTCTCGTAATCTGCATACTTCTGCTACCCTGGGTTCTCCTCTAACTTAAAGTTTACTGTGATGTAAAATGCCCCTCGATCTGTGATTTTTTTTTTATTCCTCACACTCTCGATGACCGTGAAAAGGAATTAAATGGTTACCTGTCATACATAGAAGTGATAAAAATACCTCCCGTGCGTTCTGAGAAATTTAATAACATTCCTCACAGACTTTTTAAAAAGGGTATATAGTATATGTACACTACCTCGGTTTTAGAAAAGCTTGCTTTTAATCAGATGATTCTATTTTCCCTGAACTCATGGTATCATGCGTTTTTTTTCTAAGTAAACTCCTTAAAACCCCACTCTTAGGATTCATGATTTTCCTCTGGGACTTGGGATATTTTTTAGATCTCTTTTGCTTTTAAAAATATCTTCCTTTCCCAGGGCACCTGGGTGGCTCAGTTGGTTAAGTCTTAGACTTCAGCTCAGGTCATGCTCTTAGGGCTTGTGAATTTGAGCCCCATGCCGGGCTCTGTGCTGATAATTCAGAGGCTGGAGCCTGCTGTGTCACCCTCTCTTTCTGCCCTTCCCTGGCTCAGGCTCTGTCCCTTCTCTTGCAAAAATAGATAAACATTAAAAAAAATAAAAAAATATACACATATATATCTACATGTATACATATATATACGTATACATATACATATACGTCTGTGTGTGTATATATATATATGTATATATGTGTGTGTGTGTATATATATATATATATGTACATATATATCTTCCTCTCCATGAATGTATAACCAAGACATATTTACATCATTGAGCATAAGGTTTTCTTTACTTGATCTGAATCTTTGTGACAATTAAGAGAATAACTTATTCTCCTAATTTGTACTCTATAAAAAGGATTCATTGCTTTAAAGGACAGCTTTGCTTTAATAATATGGTAATACAGATTTTTAAAAAATTTCCTTGATTTGTCGTTTTAAGATGAAGTTTGCCCAGCTCTATTTCTTTTATTTCAAGAAAATTTAGGAGAGGTTTATAGATGGAAAAAAATGTTTTCTGACCTGAAGAATAGTACTTAAAAAGGCAGCTGAAGCTAGAAGCTTAGAATGCAGTTTTCTTTGTACTGCTCTCATCATGTTTTTTACTTCATGCAAAATTCACTTATTTATCACTAGCGGCCTCTAGTGTGTATTCAATTTGTTCCTGCTAGGCTGTACATTAGTAGGTTATTAGTAACTAGAGAGCAGTTCCTTGTGTTAGGAACAAGAAAAACAACCTCAGTTTCTGTCATCTTCCCATTATATCAGTGAGTGAGAAGAAAAGTTTCACATAGTGGTGTGGTCTTATGATTCCTACTACCAATAATAGGGCTTTCGTGGTGAGTTTCCTCTGTGCAGTAGCTGTTCTCCAACGAACACTTCTGATGCGGTGCAGAGAAAGGGTTGATGGTTGTGGACGGCACTGATGCATTCTCACGCTTCAGTAGGATGGAGTCGTGAGGATACAGGTGGCAGTGGTTACCAAAAACAGCAATTTTAGCCAAACGTATATAGCAAAAGTCTGAACCAAACTGTGCTTTTTTTGTTCAATTTTAAACAAAACTGTATACAAGCAATCTCAATGAAATCATAATTATAAATGATAGCAGTAGAAAAAGAAATTCATTTAAATGAACCAAATCTGTACTATTTAGTATTTACCTTTTTTGATTACTGATGGAACTTTATTCTTTTTTCTTAACGGTATATCATCCCCTACCCTCACCTGCCTTCCTGCTTATAGAAGTAATATACAAGTTCATTGTAATGAACTTGGGGAATGCAGGAAGATGCAAAGCAAAAATAAAAAGAACCTGAAACACCGTGATTCTCACTATTCACATTTTTACATACCTTTTTCAGTTTCATATTTTTGTAAGCATGTTTCTCTTGCTGTGTGTGCACATGTCATAAACTAGGGATTTTTAGGCATATACTTTTACATTATACCAGTTTATTTTATTTTTAAAAAATTTTTAAATTTAAATAAATTTTTAATTTATTTATTTTTGAGAGACAGAGAGAGACGGAGCATGAGTGGGGGAGTGGCAGAGAGAGAGGGAGACACAGAATCCAAAGCAGGCTCCAGGCTCTGATACTTTGGAAGGTTTATTTTAAACTTTCTTGAGGTAGGTCCAGAGCAACTTTTATTATGGGAATAATTTAGTCTTACTTTTATTTATTTTATTCATTTTTAAGAGAGAGAATACGCAAAGAAGGGGCAGAGAGAGAGGGAGACACAGAATGCAAAGCAGGCTCCAGGCTCTGAGCTACTAGCACAGAGCCTGATGCAGGGCTTGAACCCACGAACTGTGAGATCATGGCCTGAGCCAAAGTCGGACACTTAACCAACCGACTGAGCCACCCAGGTGCCCCAATTTAGTCTTACTTTTAAAGTGAGACTCTACTTAATGACCTGTTTATTACTGTGTCTCTGTACTCTTGATGACCGGAGCATGGATTCTACCCAACTGTGTTTTATTTCTGGGAATTGTCGAGACCACTGGTTTCTGGTGATCATCCTAGCTTTTCATCTTCTATTAAAATTGGTCCCCTCATTTGGGGAGACCACAGATCTCTGACTTTTCCCTCACTGTGCGGTGGGCTAGAAACTGCCTCCAGAAAGAAAGCTGAGGCAATAATACAGCTCATCTCACCTGTTCCCCTTTTTCCAGCAAGTACTGTCCTGAGCTGCCTATTTTCTACTGTCCGGATACCACTGTTTGACATATTTTGTCTGGTTTTCTAGCTGGTTACAGTGGTTACAGGTTAATTCCCGTAGCACAGACAGTGATAGCAGTCCGTATATTTTAATTTTTTAGCCACATAATTTGCATTGCTGATACTGAATTAGAGCAGTTACAGAATTAAATCTTCTTTTGTTTGTTCGCTACCTAGAATGAAATATACTTTCAGCAAGTCTCATGATTTTGTAAATGTGCCTCTTTTTATCACTTCTCTATTCATTGAAGTAAATCACAGGCCTTAAAAGTTTAAGTTGAGCTTGCTTAGGAATTGATAGCTTATGGTGTGGAGTAACTTTGCACGGCACTCACACTGCTATTTGATTGTCAGGCAGCTCTGGTTGGGCATATTTCCAATAAGGGCCAAGATTTTGGGAGAACTAGGATTGCATCTTGTGAAGGGAATGTAGCAAGAGGAGGAGGAGGAAACATTATGAATCTGTGTGACATCTATGTATGTTGCTTCCTATCTCTCAGACTTGGCTTTCTACCATAAAATTAGGATGTTAAAAATCAACTTTGGGGCACCTGGGTGGCTCATTTGGATAAGTGTCCGACTCTTGATTTTGGCTCAGGTCATGACCCCAGGGTTGGGGGGACTGAACCCATGTCAGGCTCTGTGCTGAGCATGGACCCAACTTAAGATTCTCTCTCTCCCCACCTCGGCCCCTCTTCCCTGGTTGCACGTGCTTTCTCTTTCTCTAAAATAAAAAGAAAAATCAACCTTATGGGACTATTATGAAAATCAACTAAAATTTTACTAATTAATAAGTATAAACTGCATGAATGAAATACAGAGACTGGCATATAAGAAGGATTCAAAAAATATTTCCCGAAAGTTTTCTTCTAGGGTAAGAGCCCTCAGATCTTTCTCCTTTTTGTACCTTTTTTTTTTTTTTTTTTTTTTGGCTTTTTCTCTAATTCAACTTTTTTTTTTTTTTGCAAAGTTATATTTTTCCCCTATCATTTCTGTCTCCTCACTCTGTCCTTAATCTTTATTTTAACTCTGCGATACAGAGATTTTTATCTATATTTCCATTGTTGTTACTTTTGTTTTTTCTAGGTATTTCAGTTATCTCATGTAGTTATTCTATAGTTATTTCATTAAAATCTTAAAAAAAAAACCCATCCTCTGAGATCAATCAGTGTCAACAGCTTAAAATGTATGAACATGTCTACAGGTATTTGCATTTCTTTTGAATTTTATTGTTTTAAAGCACACTGTTAATACTAAAACTTAAAGGATGCATCAAAATCTGTATTAAAAGAGAAGTCTATAGTAATAAAATTCTATATGAAAAAAAATCTCAACGTTACACTTCAGAGAAGTAGAAAAAGAACAAACTCATCCCAAAGTTAATAGAAGGAAGGAAATAAAGATTAGAACAGGAAGAAATGAAAGAAAAACATTTAAAAACTCAGTTAAAGTAAGAGTTGTTTCTTTGAAAAGATAAAAACTAAATTGAAAATCCTTACGCAGTCTAACCAAGGAAAAAAGAGACAAGATTCAAATAAAATCATAAATGAAGAAGACATTTTAATTCAGTGCCACAGGAAAAAAAATCATAAAGGACTATTATGAACAATTATGTGCCAACAAATTGGACAACCTAAAGGAAATAGATAAATTCCTAGAAGTATACAATAAAGCATACCAAGACTAAGTCAAGAAGAAATAGAAAGTATGAACAGATCAGTAACAAATAAGAAGATTGAATTGGTAATCAAAAACCTCCCAACAGGAAAAGGCCAGAACGGATGGCATCACTGATGAATTTTTCTATTTTTTTAAAGAAAAATGAATACAAATACTGCTTAAACTCTCCCAGAATACAGAAGTAGAAAGAATGCTTCCATTTTTTAAAAATCAAGTCAGCATTACCCTGGTATAAAGCCAGAGATCCTAAAAGAAAACTATGGAACAATATCCCTGTTGAACATGTATAAAAAATCCTTAACAGAATAGCTAACCAAATTTGAAGAACACATTAAAAGAATCACACACCATGACATGACCAAGTGGGATTTAACCTTGCTATGCAAGGATGGTTCCACATATCAACAGGTTACACCACAGTAACAGAATAAAGGACAGATCACATTATCATCTCAATAGATACAGGAAAAGCATTTAACAAAATTTAACATCCTTTTGTGATTAAAAACTCTCAAATTTCCTCAACATGGTAAAGTGTGTATGTGGAACACCTACAGCTAACATCATACTCAGTGGTGAAAAACTGAAAACTTTTCCTCTAATACCCGGAAAAAGGCAAGGATTCTCACCTCTCACCACCAATATTCAACATAGTACTAGATGTCCTAGCCAGAGCAATTACGCAAGAAAAAGAAATAAAAGGCAACCAAATCATAAAGGAAGAAGTAAAATGAGCTCTGTTTGCAAATGGCATGATCTTATATCTCTAAAACTCTAATGACTCCACAAACACACACACACGCACACGCGCGCGCACCCACACCCACACCCACACACACACACACACACACACACCAAAAAATAACCAAAAAATCTATTGGAACAAAAAAACAGCAAAATTACAAAATCAGTGCCCCCAAATCAGCTGCATTTGTATACACAAACAAAAAATTATCTGAAAAGGAAACTAAGAAAACCATCCCATTTACAAAATCATAAAAAAAAAAAAAAACCTAAAAGCTTAGGAATACATTTAACCAAGGAAGTGAAAGACTAGAACACTGAAAATGATAAAATGTTAATGATCTTATATTAACTGTTCTTTAAAAAATTTAATAAAAGGAAACTTTGGAGGTGTTGGGTATGTTGATGATGTAGGTTGTGGTCATGGCTTTATGGGTACGTCCTTATCTCTAAATTTATCAAGTTATATATAGTAGTTATAAGCAACTTGTATGTAAAAACAGGGTAAGAACATAGACATTTTTCTACAACTTGTTTTTTTTTTTTTTTTACTTAACATGGAGTAGGCATTTCCTCTGGGACAGTTGTCAACTCTAGGATGAAGTCAACTAATCTTCAAGCTGCCTAATTTCCCTGTTAGGGTACACAATATTCTGTTTGACCTCTCCTGTATTATTGAAGATTTAGTTTTTTTCTCCTTATTATTATCGTACAGATACCCTATGTAGTATATTTTTGTAGGATAGATTCTCAAGTGGGGTTGCTGGTCTGTAAGTTGTATTCCACTCAGGATCCCAGTAGTCTGTGCTTTTATTTAGCCTAGCTGCACTTGTTCTTCCTAATTTTTGACAAGTTCTTGTGTAAGTCAGTATCCTAGTATTGCTTTAATATTTATTTCCTTGATAAGTAGTTAGTTACCATGTTTTCATATACTTAGTGCTCTTTGTATTTGTTGTGTGACTTTTCCTTGTGTTAATAGCCTCTGACGGTTTTTCTGCTGGATTTGTTTCCTTTACCACCTTGGAGTACTGTTTTATTTATATATATTTTAATGTTTATTCACTTTTGCGAGAGAGAGAGAGAGAAAGAGCACGAGCAGGCGAGGCACAGAGAGAGAGGGAGACACAAAATTTGAAGCAGGCTCCAGGCTCTGAGCTGTCAGCACAGAGCCCGACACGGGGCTCAAACCCACGGACCTTGAGATCATGATGTGAGCCAAAGTCAGACACTTAACCGGTTGGGCAACTCAGGTGACCCTGGAGTACTATTTTCATATTACATCCTATTTTCATATATATATATGAAAAAATATATATATATACACACACACACATATTATATATTTTGCATACATAAAAATATTACTATTTTATAAGCACATTGGTACATTTTTATACAGTTTAATAGGATTTGTCACTGTGTGTTTTCTGTTTCCTCAGAATATCTTTTGTCCAAAATTATACAACTATTTAAATATTTCTTGACATCTTTATTACATTTAGAGACTTATTTATGAAGACAGTTGAACTAATTGCTTCTAGATACACAGTCGTTTTTCCTTATTATAGTTTGGACCCCCCCTCTTTTGCCCCCCTCCCCTTATTTAAGTTACGCAGTTTTGCAGAGAATGTTAGCTCAGATCTTTGAATGATGACATCATTCATCATAACATCATGTCTCTACGTCCCCTCCTTTCTTTAGATGGAGTACCATTTTTTCCCTTGTATCTACAGCCATACTCTTTTTCAACAATGTTCTCAAACAGTCTTCTAACATTCCTTTAATCAAAATCTCATCCTTTTTTTAGCAACCAGTGCAAAGTGTTCCCCCCCTGCTTTGGTGATCCATTTGTAAAATACACAGGTTGACCACGGGTTGACCACATTAACACTGATGATTCAAACCCCTAGGGGAGTGACGTGGTTGTGTACAGAACTTTCTCCACGATGAAGTCTTTTTCCGTTTCCTTAAATGTGCATGCATGTGTGGAAGGCTATGGATGTAGTTGTCTGAGATCAAAGATGGGGCTGCCTGGGTTTGAATTTTGGCTGGAGCTCTCATTAGCCTTATAACAGGCTCCTTACTTAGCTTCTCTAGTAACATTTATTTTAGCTGGAAGCTTTAAACTGTGCTTGCTGTGTACCAGGATTTTCTAAGTGCTTTACATGAATTAACTCATAATCTCCACAACTGCTGCAGAGTAGCTTCATTTTACATGTGAGGAAATGAAGCTCAGACAAGCTCAGTCATTGGGACAAGCTAGGAAATAATGGGCCAGGCATAATAGGAAGTTGGTAATAAGTGTTTCTTTTCTCCTGCTTCTTTTTCACTCTTGTCTTCTCCTGCCTCCCTGTCTCCCCCTTTTCCTTCCTACCACCTTTCCCCATTCTGCCCTACCCTGTTCTTTTTACCTCTCTCCATGCCCCTCTGCCTTCTCCTCTATCTTATATTCTTATCAACATCTCTGTACTTGGCGCTCACACATCATGTTTAGGGGTGTTTTCTAAATATATCAGCCTCCCTGTTGATTATTACATGTGATGGATCTTTAGCTCATTAATTAATCTCTGCTCCTTTTGAACTCTGTATTTTGTTACTAGTGAGTGGCCAAGTACGATAAGAGTTAAACGGAAAAATCAAAGGAGGCTGCACCATTTATGGAGCGTTCGGAACACCTTTTAGTACCAGCCGGCCAGTGCCAGTGGAGGGAGGATCTCAGGATGAGGTGTACCGGTCTGATCGATGACAACAGTGAACAGAGGTGTGGTCAGTGGAGAGAGAATTCCACCTACCCTTAGTCAGTTGCTTGAGCAATCAGTCCCCAGAGAGCTGTGAAAATAATCTTCCCGTGTAAACTGTCTTTTATATCATGACATCATGCTTCGACATCTGTGAAGTGTCATCCCCAGTGTTTCTTCAGAATGCCAAAGCACCATGGCAACCAGTGCCTCAGAAATGTGAGGTGGGCTTTTAATTGCTTGTGTCCAAAAGCACATTTCAGGAAGTTTCAAAAACTACGGTATTCTGAGGAAAGTTTACAATTACCGCAGTCATCTCAGCATGTATACCAGGTGTATTTTGGGCATGAGCCTTCTTAGAAATAAGAATCTTTGTTCATTTTTAAAGCATGCATGTTGTTGTAGAGAAAATTATATTAAAAGCTAATCAAAGTTCGTCATCCTTTATCAATGTAAGTTTGTTTTCCTGTTAATATTTTATATGAAAATATAAGTAAATCTGTATGATTGCTTTCCTTCATGATTCACAGTGTACAATAAAAAGAGATCTAATTGTCTTTAAAATTCTGTATCCTAAGGGGAGAGAGATTCAGCTGCCTGTGTGTATCAGTTTTTATTTTTCATTTTTATTATTGTCAAAATCAATATGATATTTGGAAACTGGCAAATTGATTCTAGATATCTGAGGGACTAAAATTTGTAGAGCCATGTAAGTCAGTCTTGTGGCTTGTAAACACTTCTCACAGTTTTGGAGGCTGAGAAGTCAAGGTCAAGGTTTAGCATATGATGAGATCTACTCCCTCGTTCATAGATGGCTGTCTTCTTACTGTGTCCTCATATGGCGGAAGGGACAAGAGAGCTGGGGTTTCTTGTACAAGGGCACTAATCCCATTCACATGGGCATCACCGTTCTGAGCGAATCACCTCCTAAAGGCCTCACTACCCTGTAGCATCGTCGCATTAAGGGTTAAGACTTCAACGTATACATTTCAGAGGTACACAAACATTCAGAACTTAGCAAGCACTTAAAACAATCTGTGACCTGTATGAGCTTTGTTGTATGGGTTATTGAATGTTGGCTGATGGAGGCATTTTAAAGAAAGTTTAAAAAATCAGTGAGTTTTTGCAACAGGAAAAACAATGAAGAAAGAGGAAATGGGCTATTTTTAGTCTTCATATGGGTAGGGTGCAATGTATTTACCTAAATATGTCTAAAATGAAGTTGAAAGTAATGGATGTGGTGGCATACACGTTTTGAGGAGACCAGTTTACAGGAAAATGTTCAAACCAGGCAAGTGACTGAAAACTTAGGTACTTTCCAATTCTGCCTTATTCTGAAATAAACTATTGTCTTTTCTGTATGCTTGATATTCAGTGAATATGGCTGGAATCATTTAATGTAATAGTTTTATTAAATACCCCAAATTTTAATAGTTAACCATCGTTGGTTAACAAGAACAAAAAGGAAACAAAACCCAGCACTTTATGCAGTACAGACCAGTGTGGTAGAACATTCTTACTGTTTGTTCTAGGAAGACCTGTAACTCTGAGAAGACTTAACACAGGTTAGTAAGATGAGGTTAGACCTAAGAAGTCATATTTCCAATTACGTTAAAACCTTGAAAAAAATTTGTATGAAAGAACAAGGTTAGTATTGGGTTTTTCATGTTCATCTTTATTAATTTTTAATTTTTTAATGTGTATTTATTTTTTAATGTGTATTTGTTTGCACACGAGCAGGAGACAGACACAGAATCCCTGAGCTGTCAGCACAGAGCCCAACACGGGGCTCAAACCCACAAACCATGAGATCATGACCTGAGGTGAAGTCGGATGCTTAGCCGACTGAGCCCCCCAGGCGCCTCTCAGCTTTATTCATTTTATCCTGAGGGCATACACAAGGTGTTCTGCGTCTAGTTTCATTTTATCTCTGTCCCCAAAGCTCTAATTCTTACACCTTGGCCCTGCAGTGATGGCCAGGTCCATTGTCCTGTGCTTGTAGCTGCACACCACGGGTGAAAGAGGAGGAAATAGGATTTTCCCCCTCAATTTATTAAGTGGGTTGTGGCAGGTTACTTCCCCCTCTTGCAAGAGTCTCTGTGGAAATTTGATGACCCTGAATCCTAAGCCCCACCCCACTGGTATGTCAGTAAAATCTCTCCGGGAGCCTCTGTCTTGGCTTTTATGACTTAAAGATGTCTCCAAGTCCTGGGGCTTCAACTCTTTTGACATGTAATACTTAGCGAAATGAAACTTTAGTCTCCATTTAGCCAGAGATCTAGTCCATGATATAGCGACTTGGCCCTCTTGAAAAGACACACAGAAGTTTTATTATTCTTTTGAATCAGAACAGTTAGATAAATGTCGGCAGATCTAATTCTCATGGTGTGTGAAAAGAAGAATATATCTGTGGGATGAAAGTAAACATTCCCTTCTTTACTTTATATATATTTTAGAGACTCAGGAGGCTAGGGCTTTTTGTTAGAGCACTGATAAATCCAAGGAAGCTTAATTTTTCCACACTGGGAAGAAATTCTACCAGGTCATGTGAATGTTTTATGTAAAGTAAACGATGGCAATGTATGTAGAGTGAGGTAGGCTTTCTGGATGAATTCTGAAAAAATGTAAATGGTAGAGAAGAGAAATAAGATACTCATGATGTAATTAAAAACTTTTACTTTGGGGAATTCTCTCCCTCTGTCTGGTAACTGACTTGTGTAGTATTTCAAACTTGTCTGGAAGCCTCCTGTTCCTAGAAATGTGTCAATAGGATATTTGGAAAATGTGTCTGAACTGATTCCGGCTCTAAAGGGAATGCCTAATCCTCTTCCTCATCAGTTTAAATTTGTTGAAGTTGTGGACTTGTGTGAGGGCACAATAATGTAAAAGTTTGTATATATGTAGAAAGTAATATATAAAGATGGAGTCGTGATGTTAGGGTTTTTGAACTGGGACTTTTTCAAACCAATAATCTTCTTTAATCTCTATTTTTTAAAGCAGGATAAATATTGACTGATAGTGTGACTAACTTGATGAATTATGTAGAGTTACTCTTAAACATACCATATAGAAACCAAGAGCATAAGACATCCTATTGGTGTAGTTTTTCAAGGATAACCAAAAGTAGTCTTAATTAGTTGACTTACTTGGAACTCTTTCTTTCAGCTTTTTGCCTGAATTCATCAGTGGAGACTTTGATTCTATTAGGCCTGAAGTTAAAGAATATTATGCTGTTAAGGTAAACTTTAACTCTTTTTATATTTAAGATCTCTTATGATTGCTTTTCCTGTGTTCTTTCTGATGTCCTTGATGTATGCATAGGGGTTTACAAACTGGTTATTAAAAAAAAAATTATAGCAATTGTAATGCACATTTAAATAGAAATTTAGAAATGACAAGTGGAAACCCAGTCTTAGAAATTCTGTCACCATCAGATGATCGTGAATGCTTAGTCCTTTAAGCATATATATTTTAAATGAGTTTATCGTTTATGTAGGCTCATTTAATAATAGGCTCATTTAATACTCTTGCCTACAACCTCATTAGTTAATAATATTTTTCACAAATCATTTTTAATTTCCTTTAATGAGTCCACTGTATTTAATTTAACCAATTCCCAATTTATTTATATTTAAGTTTGGAGTCCACTATATTTAATTTAACCAATTCCCAATTTATATATATTTAAGTTTTATCCATTTTTTTGCATTGTAAACTAATAAAAACATCCTTGCAAACTGAATTTTCATAAAAATGCATAATTACATGTCCCAGAATTTGAGAACCATAGTTTTTTCTGTAATATTTAGTTTTCTTGAAACTATTATTACTCTGTTCTCAATGAAACTATTCATTACAGCTTGAAATTAATAATGACATACAGCTTATTAACGTGTTTATGTTATCATTCCTATTGTGCAAATATTCCAGAGATCCTTGTCCCTTATAAATGATCTAATTGAAAATGAAAGAAGACACGTAGGAGTGTATTGCGGTAATTGATCATTTGAACTTTCGCTGGTTTTAGAGGACAATGCAGAGTTTTTAAAATAAAAATTATAGCCTCAGCAATTCTTGCCGCACACCGTTATCTGTGTTATTCTGAACTTGCATTAGCAAGTCCTACGTGTTTGTAAAAAAAACAGCAGTTACCAACACAAAAATTTAAATTCTTTATGAGGCTTGGGGACGGATGAGATCAATTCAGAAAGAAGGGAGGAAACCTTTCATAGGAAGGAAAGAAATAGGGAGGGAGGGAAGGAAATAAGGGGAAAAAGAAAACACTTGATTGCAGATGGGGACACAGAGGTCGCCAGGTTATAATGCATTCGCCGTGGTGATAGGGAATTTCTGGGGCCGGCTGCGAATGCGGGTCTGTGCTTGTTCCCTCTGCCCACCAGCTGATCAGACTCTCTATCAGCAAATGAAGACTGTTCCCAAGTCAGCATTTGATATTCATGCTCAATTACTTTAACATTGGCATCTTTCTGTTCATTCCCCAGTCTCACTTCTCATTAACTCCATACCTCACCCTCGTTGGGATGGACAGCCCTCAGCCTTGCTTACAATGCAGAGTGTTATAAATTCATAGACGTTAATCATATTTTTGGAAGCAGAAGAAACAGCAGGAGAGGCAGGGACAAACAGACTTAGAAACACGTTGATCTGGCCAGATGTGACTTTCCTCCTCCTCTCTGAAATGCTGCTGGCTTGCAACAACTGGAAATGTCCATCTGATGATTCCTATCCAGGATGGGGGAAGTAACAGGAAATAAGGGGAAGCCAGCCTCTTAATTTCTTACTGCAGTCAAGCATAAAGGAAAGTTTTGACTTATTACTATTTGATGAATTTCTCTTATATTTCCTACTTCAATCTTTTAACTTCAAAGCTAATTTATATGTGTTAAGATAACATTTTTAAAGTAAGCATAGCTCATTTTCTAATTCCTTCATTGCGTAGTTAACAAACTGGTTTAGTACAATCCAGTTTTTTCAAGTATATATGGGAACTCACTTCTGATCTGTTCCCAGAGGGTACCAGTGATGTCTTTTATGTAGCTAATGTGCCCTGTACAACACATGGTGAGTGTTTAGCTACAGTGTTAATAATGATGCTAATGACAACAAGTTAATGCAGCGTCTCACGATTCTTATAAGCCATTATCTCCAATTTAAGCAGTATTGAAGCTGCTCTTTTACAAACAAAAGAAGGTTATCTCTGCTTTCAAATACACTCCTCCCACCCCACCTGATCTGGGTTTTCAGTGCAGCTGAAACTGGGGCTCTAGTAAAGAAAGTAAAAAAAGAAATTTAGAACGCTAAAGGTTTGTTAAAATTTTAAAGTGCGTTTTGTAGCCAACATTTACTCACACAATTTTCCCCCAGTAGATATGTCTTTGACTTATCGAAAAACCCAGCGTTACATGATTATATAAAACTTGAAATTGGTCTGCCTGCTTTATTTCTGAGAACCTAAAATATAAAGTACTTGATTTGTCAGCTTTTAAATAATATATCCCACATCTTGCCATCTTTATCAGTTGTTTGTTGTGGAATAAATTATCCTAACATTTAGCAATTAAGAACAGCAAACTGTTTTTATCTCCCATACTTCCTCCAGGTGAGGAATATAATATGGAAGTCAGTTAACTTGGTGCTTCTGGCTCAAGGTTTCTCATGAGCTGGGATTTTCAGTCATCTCAAGGCTCCACTGGGGCTACAGAATTCTCTTTTAAGATTACTCATGGTTGTGGACTGGTCTCCTGGGCTATTATTTGTCACTGGTTCTTGATTGGAGGCATCAGTTCTTTGCCACTGGGCTGCTCACACCATGGCAAGGAGAAGGGAAGGACATATAAGACAGCCAGCCCAGGACAGAAGTAGCTATCTTTTTTATGACTGAACTTCAGCAGTGATTGACCATCTTACCATCTCTTCTGCCAGGTGCCGTTAGTCACACAGACCACCTCTGGTACAATGTGGGATCAGATTCCACAAGGTGGTCAACACCAGATGGCAGGAATCCTTGGTAGCCACCTTGGAGGCTGATTACCGCACCATCTTACTGACTTTGTTCTGACAAAGCCTGAGTGTTAGGCAGTGGCAAAGTTGTTTTCGTGATGTCATAATACATTCTTGGTCTTTATATATAAGAAGGAAGAAGAAGACTTAGCCTTTTAGAATTCGCTGTTTGATTCTTTACATGCATAACCTGCTTCAAGCAAAGTTACATTCAACAACCAAAAAACTAGTCTTTATGTTTATAGCCCTTAATTATTTATTCCTTTGGGATTTAGACAAGTTGGGGGCAAGCTCTGGTCCATCACTTAATTCTATATGGCCCATAGGAATGCATAGGGTAGGCCTATCTTAATTTATTCCATAAAACTTTCCTTTTCAGATAGAGCTATAAAATCTTTGTGTTTCTCTGTGCTGGCTCAGTTCTTCCTTGCATGGTTCATGAATATTAGCTCAGATTGAGGAATGTCTCTTACAGATTTTCCCCTTGATATTTTTATGTTTATTTATTACTTTCTGACTCAGTCAGTGTGCCTTGACTGAAGGCTAGAATCACCTATTTCAACCTTCTTAATTATCCAGTCAGTCATGCCCACATTTATTTCAGTTTCTTGAGAACTTTTGAAGAAGCTGTTATCTCCTGTAACTCCCTAGACGCTTTGATTGACGTATAGTCTATGGTGTCTTCACTAGATATAGGAAGGGGGATTTTTAAGGATGCTTCCTTCATATCAGGAGATTAAAGAACTGGTTGCTGTATTTTAAATGCCTTAAAAAGCCAAAGAATAACAAGGTTTTTGCAGATATGTAGGTGTGTAGGATAGAAGTAAATATATGGTAAATATAATGATAAAATTGCACAATAATTAGGGGTGCCTAAATTATTAGGCTCAGTTGCTTAAGCATCTGACTTCGGCTCAGGTCGTGATCTCGCGGTTCGTGTGTTCGAGCCCCGCATCAAGTTCTGTGCTGACAGCTCAGAGCCTGGAACCTGCTTCAGATTCTGTCTCCCTGTCTATGTCTCTGTCTCTGTCTCTCTCTCTCTGCCCCTCTCCTACTCACACGCTTGCTCTCTCTCAAAAATAAATAAACATTAAAAAAATTTAAATACAATAAAAAATTAAGCAATGTTATGTAGCTCAGTTTCCTGATGAAAAAACAGGCCCATAAAGTTTAAATGACTCAAAAGAAAATGGTAGAGCCAGTCAGAGGCAGCTCTTGGGTCAATATCCATGTTTTCTATAAAAAACTGGGATTCAGCTAATACTACTGGTTTTCAACACTCTGTATCTTTGGCCCGTTGGGCAAGTTGGTTGCACAAGGTATTTAGTATCCATGGGAATGAATGCCAGTATCACCGTCAAAGTGGTAACAGTCAGTGTGTTCACATTTCTATCTTGTCACTCACTCCTACCCTCAACTCTGAGGTGGCAGTAGTTGGGCCAGACCAAGAATGACCAAACAAACTGATCAATTATTAAGTTACATAAAAGCCCCTAATAGGCCCTAGGATTGAGCCAAGATAGAGCATTGAAGAACCAAATCGATTTGGTAATAGAAAATTAGCAAGGGCATGGGTAGCCTCTAAGTCTATGAATGTCTTCCTTTGTGCTACAAATGAGTATTTTGGCATTCCAGAAAGTGTGGCTATAAACAGAAGACCATGTTTCAGACCGTGTGGTGAAAATGACTCTAGTTGTAGTTAGGAATAGGACTCTAGATTCAAGTTCTGGTTTTATCTTCTCTGTTAATCCTTGCAAGTCCCGGAATAACACAATGTGGTATCAAACAGTGATCAGAAATACACAACATCGTGTGGGTCTACTGGTAAAGCCACAGTAGAACTTGATTGAAAAGATACAATGAACCCTGGTGTATATGATGAAATGAGACTAACAGGAAGGTTGAGTTGATGCTAAAACACCAATTTGCTATTACAGACATAACAAGATTATTCTAGGCTACCAGGCTATTATTCTAGACTATTCTGAATGTACCAGAACTGTAAATTCAGGAGCAGAGATAGAGATCCAGACATACGGTCTCCTTGGCTTTCATTATATCTTCCTCAGAACTGAGGAAAGTTTATTTTTTCAGCAAATAAATGAATTATTGAAGAAT
The DNA here is from genome assembly GCF_018350215.1 of Panthera leo. NCBI lineage: Eukaryota > Metazoa > Chordata > Mammalia > Carnivora > Felidae > Panthera > Panthera leo. Next base: position 156,745,741 of record NC_056680.1, on the reverse strand, counting down.
GTCTTGTATTCAATCAATTTTTTAATGTTTACTAATTTATTTTCAGAGAGATAGAGACAGCGCAGGTAGGGAAGGGGGCAGAGAGAGTGAGAGTGAGAGGGAGAGAGAGAATCCCAAGCAGGCTCTATGCCACCAGCACAGAGACCGACATGGGGCTCAAACCCACAAGCTGTGAGATCATGACCTGAGCCAAAGCCAGATGCCTAACTGACTGAACCACCAAGGTGCCCCTAAATCACTGTTTTTGATGTTTTCCCACAGTCCTCTAACACCAGCATGGCCATATTCAAAGTTTTGAAGTCTACTCTTAAAAGACAAGGGTAGTATGTATAAACTTTTTAAACCTCTGCTCCTTTTGATAAATATATAAGAAATGTTACATATAATAGAAAATTGCTTATCATTTTACATCTCATCTTAATGGCTGTTACCTCAAATATTTCTGTTATATCTGGGGGGACCAGGAATTCGGGTTTGAATATAACTTTTTCCAGTCAGAATAGTAAGAAATTGACTTCTCATTGACCTTTGAATAGAATGTCTCATTTTTCATAAGTAGACTACCAATGTTAAGCAAGAAATGCTAGTGTAGTAATCCCAATTTAAAGATGAGGACATTGATTCTCAAGTAGTTGGGACGGCAGATACAGGTAAGTTTAGAACTCAGAGAAGTCGGCTGACTACCACCTAGTCTTGGCCATTAGTAGTGTGCGGTTTTAGTTTTTAGATGTTTACAAATAATAAAGTCATTATATTTTCTTGAACTAGCTATGCAAATTATGTTTTGAGTTGTTCACGTACACATATGGAAGTCTTCCTAAGGCATGTGAAATTAAGTCAGCTCTGACTTTCCCATAGACTTGTAATAATGAACAAATAATGTTATACACGTGGCAGTATTCTAAAAGTGCTAAAGAAGTATTTTAATATAAGGCCGTAGTATTTCGTTTTACTTTCTAGAGCTTTTTTTTTTTAGTAACTATTCTCAGTAATACTGCCTTTCAAAAGATACCAATCCATTTATTTCTGTAAGTGTACAATTTATGAACCTAGATTTAATCAATCAGAATAAAAATTATTGAAAATATCCTTTTCAGTTTGATAATTGCTTGGGTCCAGGTCTATTGAAATGTCACGGAATCTCCACAGATGTTTTTGATCTCCAGTTACAAACATCTTTATTGGGGTGCCTGGGTGGTTGAGTTGGTTAAGTGTCCAACTCTTGATTTCAGCTCATGTCATGATCTCACAGTTTGTGAGTTTGAGCCCTGAGTCAGGATCTTCACGGCGTGGACGCTGCTTGGAATTCTCACTCTGCTCTCTCTGCCCCTCCCCTGCGTGTGTGCTCTCTCTCCCCGCCCCACCCTTTCTCTCTCTCTCTCTCTTTCTCTCAAAATAAATAAACATTAAGAAAACAAAATAAAACAACCACATCTTTATTGATCTATGTAATTTCATAAATCTCACTATTTTCTCCTTGGAGCTGTATCTCTTTCCCACTTCTGCCCAGCCACGTGCCAACAACTTTTAGATGTGGTGAAATCAATTTAGAGATGGCAGACTGGACTGTTAGAAATTGTAAGCTGTTAGCAAGTTTGACTATTATGCCAGACAGAGGAAACTGTATAAATATATAAAGCTCAACTCCATTGACTGGTATATTTCTTTAAAAAAATAAAACAGGGGCGCCTGGGTGGCTCAGTCGGTTAAACGTCCGACTTCGACTCAGGTCACGATCTCGTGGTCCATGAGTTTGAGCCCTGCGTCGGGCTCTGGGCTGATGGCTCGGAGCCTGGAGCCTGCTTCAGATTCTGTGTCTCCCTCTCTCTCTGCCCCTCCTCCATTCACACACACACACACACACACACACACACACACACACACACACTCTCCCTCTCTCTCTCTGTCTCTCAAAAATAAATATTAAAAAACTAAAAAAGAAATAAAAAACAAAATCAGCTTTTTAGGGCACCTGGCTGGCTCAGTCAGTTGAGTGTCCGACTTTGGCTCAGGTCATGATCTCACGGTTTGTGGGTTCCAGCCCCACGTCAGGCTCTGTGCTGACAGCTCGGAGCCTGGAGCCTGCTTTGGATTCTGTGTCTCCCTCTTTCTCTGCCCCTCCCCCATTCATGCTCTGTCTCTCTCTGTCTCAAAAATAAATAAACGTTAAAAAATATTAAAAAATAAAAAATAAAACAAAAACCCTGAGTACAGTAAATTCTTAGGCTCCCCTTGAAGACTAATGAACATATGTTGAGGTAGAAAGGCTTTGTTAAGGGAACCATAGGCAGTTTCCATTGACAACTGAGTGACAGGTTCTTCACTTCATATTCTTAAAACCAGTGAGCTCATCCTTATTAGCATCTCACCGAGGGAACGATGAGACAGGCAGGGGACATTAAGTGAAACTGTCTCCAATCCACTTTAATTCTTAATGCTTTCCTCAATCATAGTCCCTTCAAATTGACGTTATTATAAATTGTCGACATTTTTCAAAGCCTGTTTTGTTTGGATTTGTTTAACATATTTAAGGCATTTATAACTGTTTAAAGAACTCCTAAGTGCCTCACAAATGACCTCACCCTGCCTGCCCGCCTGTGTTCTCCACGGCCTCTGGACTCGGTCTCCCTCCATTCATTCATGTGGTTCATGGGACGCCCCTGCTCCATCCCTTTCTCCTTCTGGGCTCCTTGCCCATAATATCTGTTGGGATTCCCTCCCTTGTACTTGTCTTGCTGAGCTTGATATAAATGATTTTGTCATAATTTTCCTCCTCAATCTCTGTTAGTACGTGATCTTCTGCAAACTGACGTTCGGGGGTGACTAATCCTGGTTCCCCGAGTAGGTGGTAGGCTCTCATTACAGTTGATATGAAGCAGTTATCCTGCTTTTAGAAGAGTACATGGGGCGCCTGGGTGGCTCAGTTGGTTGGGCGCCCGACTTCGGCTCAGGTCATGATCTCGTGGTTTGTGAGTTCGAGCCCTGCGTCACGCTCTGTGCTGACAGCTCGGAGCGTGGAGCCTGCTTCGGATTCTGTGTCTCGCCCTTTCTCTGCCCCTCCCATGCTCTTGCTCTGTCTCTCTATGTCTCTCTATAATTAATAAACATTAAAAAAAATTTTAGAAGACAGCAACCTCTAGCACCACACAGCACTTAATACAAAAAAGATTGCCTTGATCAAATGGATTTGTGAAATTTGACATTCTGTGTGCCCCTTTTGAAAATTCACCATGGGCAATATCATTTTAAGGAAGTCTGCCAGAAATCTTAATTTTGTTTGCCTTCCTTTTTCTCAAATGAGTTTGACCACAGAACACTTACCCTTGACCTACCAACACCTAGTGCACGTTGGCTTCCAGCGAGACTAAAGTGTATTTGGCCGTTTATAATCTTGTTTCATGTTTTCTCTACTTTTAAAAGTTGATGGGAAAAAATAATCAACCTGACTTTCAAAATAATAGTAAATGCCACCAATGATTTTAAAGTGCTTCCAATATGCCAAACATTTTATAGGTACTTGCAATTATAAATGCATTTATCTTTGCAGCAAACTTTATCAGGTCGGGACTCTTGGACACACTTTACAGATGACAGAAGCACAAAGAGATTATGCAACTTGCCCAAACATAAGCAGCTAAGAAATGGTTGAAGTGGGGTCCAACAGACATTCTGGCCCCAGAATCCAGTTTTCTAACCACTATGCTATAACACTCTAGGTGAAAGGGAGTTTTCTCAAAGCAAAGTGAGGTCATGTGCTGAGGAAGTTGTCTCTGTGGCATTTAATTTTCCTTTCTTGGTTCTACTTCGTTCTATGTAATTGAGCAACAGTACCCAATTAGGCTACCTTCAGGCTGCCCGTCCTGCCCCCCTGTGTCCTTGCTTTTTGGGGCTACTTGACAGAGAGCCCTGGTGAGGCTCATTCTTTGTTTAGCATGTACAGAGTGGTTGTGAAGTAACAGCACCCAGGCCAAGAGCAGATCTCTGGGTCTAGGTGCGTACAGGAATGTGATAAAATAGAAGCTTATCCAAACATCCTAACTGAGGAAGTATCTCTCTAGCGCTTTGTTTTGGGGGTTTCCACGACCACCCCCCAAGTTGGGTGATTCACTAGGAGAACTGACTCACAGGACTTGTCGTGTAGTCCTACTCATGGCTGTGATTTTTTGATTGAAGCATAGTTGACATGTAATGTTATATTAATTCCCGGTGTACAACATAGTGATTGGACAATTGTATCATCAGGCGGAGATCACCATGATAAGTATAGTTACCATCTGTCACCATACAAAGTTATGATCGTATTATTGACTATCTTCCCTGTGCTGTAGTTTTCAGCCCCATGATTTATTTATTTCAATACTGGATACGTTTGTGGCTCTAATCCCCTTCACCTGTTCTGCCCATCTCCCTACCTTGTCGCCTCTGGCAACTACCAGTTTCTTCTCTGTATTGATGATTCTTTTTCTGGTTTTGTTCATTTGTTTTATAGATTCCACCTATAAGTGAAATCATGTGATACTTGTCTTTGACTTATTTCACTTGGCGTGATCCCCTCAATGTCCATCCGTGTTGTTGCAAATGGCAAGATTCCATTTGTTTTTATGGCTGAGTGACATTCTCTTGTATAAATATGCCACGTTTCTTTACCCATGCCTCCATCCGCAAACACTTACATTGCTTCCATAACCTTGGCTGTTGTGAATAAAGTAGCAATTAACATAGGGGTGTTTATCTCATTTCACATTAGTGTTTTTGTTTTCTTTGGATGCATACCTAGAAGTAGAATTACTGGAGTACATAGTAATTCTATTTCTAATTATTTGAGGAGCTTCCATACTATTTTCCGCAGAGGCTGCACCAATTTATATTCCCACTAATGGTGCAGGAGGGTTCCCTTTTCTCCACACCCTCACCAATGCTCGTTTTTCTTTTCTTTTTCTTTTTCTTTTTTTTTGATGATAGTCATGGCTGTGATTTATTCAAGTGAAACGATACAAAGTAGAATAAGCAAAGGGAAAAGGGGGACATGGGGACAAGGTCTAGAGAAAGCCAGTCACTAGTTCAAGAGTTCTTTCCCAGTGTAGTCACACAAGATGTGCTTAATCAAATTGTGACCATACGTGTGAGGTATTGTCACCAGGGGAGTTCAAGGCCCCAAATTTTACTGGGCCACCAATATAGGGCACCTACACCCTCTGCACAGCCTGTGTCAAAATTCCAGACTCCCAGGAAGAAAACAAGCAGGAGCTCAGCATAAACCACATTGAGTAAGCAGGTTAGGCCCAGTGAGCCACTGCTAGCTTTAAAAAAATTGTTTTTTTCTTTTAAGTATAGGGAACTGTTTACCATTCAAGTTCTCAGATGTGAGCCAAGGGCCAACCTCGCGGGCAAACCTTTTTTAGGATAACAGTCTGAAGCCTGCTGTATTAACACTTTAGGGCACTCTCTTCCAAAAGAACTCTGGCTCTGCCTTTAGGAAGAAAGCCATCATTTAAGACCCTATGCTGTTCTAAAAAAAACTTTTGACTTCCGTTAATGGAACTAGTGACTTTGTTGTTTGTAACGCTCTAGTTTTTATTCAATGCCATGTTGAAAGGAAAGGTTATTTTATAACAAACACCCAGGGCAGTGAAGATTGCACTAGATTAGAATGTCTCTTTATGTTTGGGATTGAATGGAGAATTGAGACAAGGTTAAATTGCATTTATTCTTTTCTTTTGTGCATGATCTAGAAAACCAGAAGGAGAACACTAAATTATATCAGGCAACCTGTTACTTAGGGTTTTTAAGAGTGTAACTATGTGACATTCTTGCTGAAGAAATCATTACTCATACGCTGTCATTTGAGGATAAAAAAAATCTTTTTTAGTTGAAAAGTGAAAAATGTTTTTAGAAGGTTGGTAAATGGAAGGAGCAATCTACCATAGTATGCTTTGTACAAAAGGAAAGTGGGAAATGGTTATTTTGTGATTACATTTCTACAGAGTAGAAGACAATTTTAATACCTATATCAAGGAACATAGATCATTTAGATTCTGAGTGGCTTTATCTAGAGAACAAGTTTGGGCTAATTTTAGAACTGTATTTTTGATAATCCAGAGTATATGTCATTTTGCCCTCTGCCTGCCATGCTCTTAATCTGGCAGGCAGTTTCTTATTACAGAATTCTGGTCAGTTCAGTTTAATGACCGATTATGGAAACTCATTATTAATACTTTAACATACTCAATTTTTAGAATACTCTGGAATATATCTGCCCCAAATATTTCCAACTGTGTATCAGGCTTACATACAACAAGAGAGGCAACTTCAGCAGTAAATAGGGGATAATAAAATATGTGGGAACCAGAATTTTAAGAGTCAGAAAAACTCTTATCATTGCTTATTTACAGAAAAATCCACATCAGTAGTCTAATATGATGGGATAGTAAGTTATTTCACGTTTTCAGAGCCAACTTGAAAGATAATATCTGATGTAGCTTCTTGCCTCCTTTTCTAGACAGTGTTGATGGACACCTATCTCCCCTTCCAGAAATGTCCGTTTCGTTCATACTGTCCTTCATCCCTTCATTCCTTGACCTAATGAACCACCTCCAGCCTCATTCCTGCTTCACACTCCAGGATTTTCCTTTGTTTTCCTTGCTCTCCCATGGATGTCCTCTTAAGGAAAATGACTTCTCTTTGCTATTAAGAAGCAAGTACAGCAATTAAATTAATTCACAGTAAGAAATTGGTGATGAATTATCTTTCCTACTAGTATATTTAAAAATTTTAAAAATCTTTATGTATTTTTGAGAATGGGAGAGACAGAGCATGAGCAGGGGAGGAACACAGAGAGAAGGATACACAGAAGCCGAAGCAGGCTCCAGGCTCTGAGCTGTCAGCACAGAGGCTGAAGCAGGGCTCGATCCCATGAGCTGTGAGATCATGATCTGGGCTGAAGTTGGACGCTTAACTGACTGAGCCACCCAGGCGCCCCTTCTTTTACATTTTAAAAGAAGAAACTCTTTGCCCTCCTATACTGCTAGTGGGAATATGTATTTTTATGTCCTTCCTAGAAACGAAAGCACTCTGGCAGTGTGTATATCAAAGATCACGAAAATTTTTCTTAGATTTTTCCCAGTGATTTCATTTTCTAGTAATCTAAGATAATAAACTGAAATAAACACTTATATACAAAGATATTGATCATAAGGGTAAGTTTAATAGCTGAAGAAAAAGCGAATTGTGAATATAATGATGAGCATAGTGATGATATTATATAATGGTATTATATGTTAGGAAAACAGAACAAAGGAGAGAGAGATCGCTAAGCATTCATTGCCCATTCTCAGATGTCTGAGGCCTCCGAGATATCTAAGCCTTGGGCTAACTATGGAAGTAGCTTGGAGTCAGGCGGGAGTCATGTCTGCTAAGAGTTAAAGCATTTCCAGGTATTTAAAACTGGAGAAAACCAACAAAATCAAGGTTCAGAATAAATTATAAAGCAATTTTTCTGCTTAAAGCTGCCAAAATACCCAAGGTTTAAATAAGCAGGGTAGAGTACAAAGCATGGTTAAGAGTACAGGCCTCTTAACTCTGCCTGGGTGGCTCAATCAGTTGAGCGTCCAACTCTTGATTTTGGTTCAGGTCATGATCCCAGGGTCTTGGGATTGAGCCCCATGTTGGGCTCCTTAATGAGTGTGGAGCCTGCATAAGATTCATTTTCTCTCTCTCTCTCTCTCTCTCTCTCTCCCTCTCCCTCTCCCTCCCTCTCCCTCCCTCTCCCTCCCTCCCTCTGCCCTTGTCCCCTGCTCTTGCTTGCTTGCTCTCTCTCCCAAATAGAAATTAAAAAAGGAAAAAAAAAAAAAGGTATGGGCTTCAGATCACATACAATGTCCTCAACACTTGTGTGACCTTGGGCAAGGTATTTAATCCCTCTAAACTTCAATCTGAATATATTAAATGTGATCATTGCGTTTACCTTATAAAGGGTATTGTGGGGATTCAAGACAGTAATTCATGTAAAGTGACTAAATATCTCCCATAACAATGTGTTTGTATTAATGTCATTTAATGAGGAACACAATTATCAGCAGGTGGCAATGTTAACATTCTAATTTTAAGACACTTTTCGGGGCACCTGGGTGGCTCAGTCGGTTAAGCGCCTGACTTTGGCTCAGGTCATGTCTGTGAGTTTGAGCCCTGCGTCAGGCTCTGTGCTGACAGCTCAGAGCCTGGAGCCTGCTTCAGAGTCTGTGTCTCTCTCTCTCCTTGCCCCTCCCCTGCTCATGCTATGTCTCTCTCTCTCTCTGTCTCTCAAAAATAAATAAAAAACATTTTTAAAAATTTTAAAAAAGGACACTTTTAAAATAATCTGATTTTTCGAAGAATTGGGTTGTATTTTGTTAGGAAAATTCTTAGTTTCTTGAAAAGCATCTTAGATTTTATAGCTACCTACACATCGCATTTAATTATGCTAGATGAGAGGCTGTACGCAAGCCACTCCAAATAAATTTTCAGAATTGGTGTGCATGGCACCTTTGAGGAAATAACACTTCTGAATTCTTAACCTTATACACTCAGCCCATAAAGTTACAGTAGAAGTCTCAGAGCCCCGTAAAATCTCTTCAGGGTAATTTGTGCAAGTCCTTTCTTGTCCTGGGTAGATGGATGGGCATCGAATGACTTCACCGAAAATGAGTAAGCTAATAGCAGATTGGGGAATGCCTTCACCAGACTTAACTCCTTGCTTCTTGTTTTAATGAGGCCAAGTCTCTCTGTGGATATAGTGTATGAAATGAGTTGATATGTTCTTATGATTTTTTTCCCAAAGGATCTGTTTTCTTTTCCATTAAAGAGTTTTAGAGGAGTCAGCATAGTATCACCTGAAAGGTGTTAAATGTAAAATGTAAAAACTCATTAACTTACATTAGTTAAATTATTGGCAAACAGTAAATTAAGTAATCAGGAATGACAGTCGCACGGCTTCCGCATCGGTCTTTTGCAGTTAGGTTGATTATTGATACTCATTGCCTTGTAATAATTTCTTTGAGTTGTCAGTAAATTAAAAAATTGTTCAGTAAGCATCCCACACAAAGTTCTTTGGAGAATATTTACGATATGGTGCTTCCTCTAGTAATCTTTGATGTGCGGTGATCTGACTGCAGCAGCTGATGTTTCTAGAGATTCTTCTGAAATGCTGAGGTGGCCCCTTGGGGTGTTCATCACTGTGCCTGGGGCCTCATGTGCATGGAACATGGACCCTCAGCCGCAGTTTTGGTGTGCACATTACTTCCATTACAGATGAGGAAAAGGGAGTTCAGAAAGATTTGATAAAGGGCTGAATCTTTTTCCTTATATGAAATTCCTTGAGCGAGTAGAGAGTTTCGTTGTAGTCACAAAAACTAATTGTGGTCCTGGAACTGAGATTAGGTGGCAAACTTCAGCCCATAGGCGGATCTGGCCCACTGTCTGTTTTTGTATTGCTCACAAACTAAGAAGTGTTCTGACATTTTTAAATGGTTGGGGGAAAAAAGAAATCTAAAGAAGAATAATATTTTATGGCATGTGAAGATTATATGAAATTCAAATTTGAAATTTCAGTTCTGTTGGAATGCAAATCTTCCTATTTATTTATGTATTATCTGTAGATCTTTCATGATCCAAAAGCAGCGTGAGTGGTTGGGACACGGGCCCTATGGCCTGCATAGCCAGAAGGAGTTTCTGTCTGCCCCTTTCCAGAAAACTTTCCTGATCCCTGGTCTACACTGATCATTTATCTCAGGACTTTATAAGTGACTTCATTCATCACTGAGTGCTTACCACTTGCCATGCACTGTGGGTAGGTTCTTGTACGGGGATCCGAGAGTGAACAAAAGTTACGAAAGACACCTTCATGAGGCTCACAGCCTGAAGGAAGAGTTGGGTTAATATTTTAATAGTAATAAGGTGGACATACTGTGTTTATGTAGCAACATTACTTGGTCATTTGAATAAAATATTTTAATACTCATAGGCTATTTATAAAATAATGAAATGGGTTAATGTAATAATACAGTTATTTGGTTAATGTAAGCAGTTAGCACAGCCCTTATTGTTTAAACCTTTTTTCTTTAAAAATGTAAGTATACCACGCTCAACATAAACCTATCTCTTTTAGATGATTTGTGATTTTATTGTGATGAGGCTCATGCATTACATATATTGCATACATTTTTGTGTTTGCTATGACTGTAGATGTTGGCAGTGTTAGAAACTGAACTGAGCTATTGTCATTCTAGGACATGTTTCTGCAAACTGTTCATTGCTAAATTTTTATTGAGTCCCTGATATCAGTTTGATTCCTTGTCATTTGTCTTTCTCTTAAGAAATAAATTACAACTCATTATAAAACATTTCGGGGGGGTGGAGTGCCTGGATGGCTCAGTCTGTTAAACATCTGACTTCAGCTCAGGTCATGATCTCCCAGTTCACGAGTTCGAGCCCCACGTTGGGCTCTGTGCTGACGGCATACAGCCTGCTTCAGATCCTGTGTCTCCCACTCTCTGCCCCTTCTCCTCATGCTCTCACATTCTCTCTCTCTCAAAAATAAATAAACATGAGGAAAAAAAATATTCTGAGTTCCTTATGCAGTACTTTTGTAGTGCTTCATTTGTTAGCCTTAATGTACAATTGGTAATTCTCTTCCCTCATTGGATGTTAACTATGTTAATGTTATTGTGGGATTTTAGTTTCCTTAATTGCATATGAAGCACTAGCATATGTCACCTCTTTAAGAATCTGTGTCAGTCATGCCCTAAAACAAAAGTGTTACATGATTTTCTTATGGCAGCTGTGGAATGATACCCGGAAAAACAATTGGCAATGTTGCTTTTCTGTATTATGCTTATTGTCTAAGGCTGATCCACATTTGTATTTTAGAGAAGCATTCCATTAGTGCCATGAGGAGAGAGACGGTGTTAATCCGTCCATCGTTATTCTGTCCATCACATTTCTGTCGACTGCTTGAAATGCACCTGTACTGTCCCCGCAACTGACACGCAAGTGCCGACGGCTGCTCAAGGAGGCTTGAGTCTTCCCTCCCTGACCGGACATCCAGAGTTCCCAGAGTTCCCAAAGTAGTAGGCAAAGATTGGCCAGACGAGAATTTGTGTGTGTGTGCGCGTGCGTGTGTGTGTGTGTGTGTGTGTGTGCGTGTGTGTGTGTGGGATGTGTTCCACTTGGGTTCCTTTGCTCCGTGAACTCACTCCCTCATGTGTAAAGTTCTGCTTTTGTTTACTTAAGTAGGTTTGCTTGTTTGTCTTCATTCTCCTCAAGTCTGCTAAATCAGCATGTTGGCAACCGGCCTAATTTACCTTATTTGTAACTTCTCTACATCTTTCTGCACCTTCCAGTTTTGTTTTCCTGAACCTTAGGGCACCTGTCGTTTTAATATGAATTCATGATATTTGCTTGATATTGTGAATTCTTTCATTTTCTTAGTACATGTTCTCTATTACAATATGATTCTCAACATTGTAGTTTGGGGATGTTCATTATACCTCTATGGAGCAGAAGCTAATATAGTCGGCAGTTTTCTGAGTAGGTATCTCATTCCAGTGTATTGCACTAGACTATTTTATTTTATATTTTTAGTTTCTAAATTAAAAAAAAAATTATTTATTGTTTATTTTACATCCAGGTTAGTTAGCATATGGTGCAACAATGATTTCAGGAGTAGATTCCTTAATGCCCCTTAAGCATTTATCCCATCCCCCCTCCCACAACCCATCCAGCAACCCTATTATGTTCTCTGTATGTAAGAGTCTTTTATGTTTTGTCCCTCTCCCTACTTTTATATTATTTTTGCTTCCCTTCCCTAATGTTCATCTATTTTGTATCTTAAAGTGAAGTCATATGATATTTGTCTTTCTCTGACTAATTTCGCTTAGCATAATACCCTCCAGTTCCATCCACATAGTTGTAAATGGCACAATTTCATTCTTTTTGATTGACACTTGGCTCTATTTTAGAGTGTAGTTTTAGTCCAAAAGCAGAATGGGATCTCAAATGCCTACACTATCCCCACTACCCAACAAAAAGAAAGGAGAAATCTAGGGATGAATAGAAGACGGACTTTCTTGCAAGCAATTACTGGCTAGTGGTGAAGTGTGGCTAGGAGTTTCTCGGTATGGAAAGAGGAAGAAAAGGAGCCTCCCCTTACCTGGCTGTCTTTCTCACACTCAGACACACACATATTTATAATTTACATGTTTACTGATTATGATATTCATGTTTTTATTTAGCACTGGCCCTTTAGTATCTGGTAGAGCCCTACTTCTTCCATACACAGTACAGTTTAATAAAACAGCATACATAGAGTAAGACTCTAAAAAGTAGTCGACTGGACCCCCTGGTCATTTATTTATAATTAAATTTACATGCGTCTTTTTCTGGTTTTGATTTATGGGATGAGAAAGACTGATGAGGAAGTCTGTGGTAAGTAAATTCAACACACTGGAACAGAATTCTTAAACTCGTTCAAACTTAGTTCTCCTCGCTTTTCCTTTTGTGTTTGGTTAGGGTTTAGAAGGAAGGGGCGGCATTGTGCTTTCTCATCTTCAGAAGACTGTTTTTGGGTTAGAACAAAATTAGAGTAGCCTTGATATTTACACATACTGAAATTCGTGACATCAATTCTTTTCCTTTTGAATTCTAATATAAAACAAAATTAACAGTGTAATATTAAAAAATAATAATCCACTTAAAAATGTGTGTCCACCAGTGGAGCTTACTATTAAAATTGAGTTATTTTTTTCAATTTTCTTTTTATGTTTATTTTTGAGAGAGAGAGCGAGCGAGCATGAGCAGGGGAGGGGCAGAGAGAAGAGGGAGACAGAGAATCCAAAGCGGGCTCCAGGCTCTGAGCTGTCAGCACAGAGCCCGGCGTGGGGCTCCAATGTGGGGCTCGAACCCACGAACTGTGAGATCATGACCTGAGCTGAAGTCAGATGCCTAACCAACTGAATCATCCAGGCGCCACTAGAATTGAGTTATTTAAATTTCTATTTGTATAATGACAAAAACTTCATAAGAAAAGCACATAGAATGAGATTGGAGCCACCTGCTGGCTTATAAAACAATAATATGGATCCTAAAAAATATATTCTAAGCAACTAAGAAAAATCAGAGTCAGTAATGGTTAAAACAAATGTTTCCACTCAAACATTGATATGTTAAAACTGTTCTTAAAACGTTTATTAGTTTATGCTTTGGAAATTTTCCGTATATTTTCAAGTCAGGTATACCTTCATCTATTAGGAAGCTAATACTAGAAACCATCTATTTGGTTTCTAATAGTGATATACTTTCTTATTTGGCCAGATTTCCTAGCTTTTATATCTCCTAGGTCCTTGGATTACTGTGAGTTTTTATTTTGTTTTTTAAACATCAAATCCAGTAAAATTCTTCACAGTATCCAGTGCTTCTGACTCTAGTAAATTGAGCCTTACTCTATACATAAATAATTATAAATAAACATTAATATAAAATAGTTGAACCTCACTTGATACCTAATAGCATTTCTGCATTTTTCCTATTCTGCAGAATTTTGCTGATTATTTCTTTGGTTTTATATGTCTCCTCTTCTAGACCTTCTTGTGTTATCATGAGACCCAGAAGACCGTAAAAACATCTTTAGTTGGCCAAAGGCCTGGTGTTGCACTTTGGCTAGTGCTCCGTTTTGCAGGTGTCCTTCTAGGTGTCGCGAGCTTCCCTGTGAGGCCTGTTGAAGCTGTTTCCGCTTCCAGTGAATTTGTCGCCCATCTGTGATGAGATTAGAATCATTTAAATTTAGGAAGATTCCAAGAAGCTACGGATGGCTGATCAACACCTCAGAGTTTCTAGAAGTTCTTGGTTTAGATACAGTCTGAATTTTTCAGTTCCGGTGATCTGTCTCCGTGTCCTGACTTACACTTTTCTGTGTGTCCGTCTTAAATTGATGAGATAAAGTCAGGTATTATTCAAGCCTTGCTCCTTTTTCGGGGGTAGCTTTTTTCATGATGCCATTCTTGTGGAACCAACTCTGGAGATGTTATTATAACCTTTTCGTGTCTGATATCTAGGCATTTGCTCCCACTTGAGAGTAAAGAAGCAGGATTTCTAGATGTGACATTGTTGCACCCTGCTGTCCAGTGATTAGCAAGTCCACTTAAATCTCTTGTTTTTAGGGGCACCTGGGTGGCTCAGTCGGTTAAGCGTCTGACTTCAGCTCAGGTCATGATCTCATGGTCCGTGAGTTCAAGCCCCGCGTCGGGCTCTGTGTTGACAGCTCAGAGCCTGGGGGCTCATTCAGATACTGTCTGTCTGTCTGTCTGTCTGTCTCTCTCTCTCTCTCTCTCTGCCCCTCCCCCACTCATACTCTGTCTCTGTCTCAAAAATAAACCTTAAAAAAAACCACCTTTTTTAAACCTTAAAATCTCTTGTTTTTATTTCCTTAATCTACAAAATATTATAGTGGGACTAGATTCTTTCTTGGGTTCTCATTCACGATTATTTTTCCTATGGATCTGTGTTGATTCCGTGAAGATAGCTGTGAAGGTAAACGGGTCCATTAATTGTTTCTTGTATTATTGTTATTTCTGTTTGCCTTTTTCATTGTGTTTCCTTTTGCTGACGTGATTGTATTATCAGCACTAAAAAGAGCATAGATGATTTCCCATTGTTAAAATTCTGTATTTGGCAGTAAGATCCCATGCTGTTACACGCCCCCTGCCCCCCTTTGCCAGCTGACATTTTTATTCCTCAGGAATATTAGTGAAACATTTATCAAACCCTTACCATGTAGCAGACTGGTGCCACACACCATTCACTCATGGTCATGAATGCAACATAATTCCTGTCCTCAAGGAACTTTCAGTTTAGTGACAGTTTGGTTGGGTGACAATCTAATCTCAGCACTGGTAACATCCCCGTAGGTTCTGGCATATTCCTATATCTTTTTTCTAGGAGCATTAGCCTAAGACAAGTCAACTTCTTTATGCCCTTGCTTGGTGATGATAGTAAATTTCAGTGTTCTTTTAGGGTCAGAAAAGTACATGTAGACGATTTTATAAAGATGATATATACATCTTTTAGGGTATAACATATTTCTAAATTATGAGAAATTAATTTTTTCATTGGTTGCTACCTTGTAGGACAGTAGTCATAAATGAATGAAGCCCAGGCTGAACTTGACACATTTAGAGAGACCTTGAAGTTTGAGAAGAACCTTTAAATCTACTGAGAACAGTTCTTAGAATAATTTAGGAGGCAGTATGGGTGTTTTGTATCCTTGAAAACTCTTTGAATGGCAACTTTATATACTGGATTATATTTAACTTCCCCTTACTCAGCTGTTTGTGAGAGACCACGGATTGTTACGTTCCTGAATTAAGAAGTCTCCAGTCCCACCACGCTCTGGTTTTATACACCTTTGCCTCTGTAAGACATTGGAGGAGAAAGTGTCATTTCAGAAATATTGTTTCTCTAGCCATCAAAGTTCACGAGTGCCAACCAGCTGGCACTTTTGTGACTTCATATATATAGATATATTCCTAGTTTTTCACTAGGTATCTGGTGTAGAAGAGGCAAAGACCTTATAAATTCACTTCATTATGTCCAAAAAATAATCCAAGAGACATATTTATGCAGGTGTAGCTCTCCATGCTTCTTTTTACATCGGGTGAGGAAGGTCCAGTAAAGTAATTTTATACAACAATAGACATGATTTTACTTGAAATGTAGTTTTATCATTAGTTCAATATTAATATTAGTTTTCCCATTCATGTAAGTGAATTTGGGAGGTCTGCTTAAAAAAATGCAGACTTTTTTTTTCTTTTTTTTTTTAGAGATAGTTTCATTTTAATTTCAGGTAATTTTACTGTGAATATATTTTGTAATACTTATACTAGAGCCCTTATGTTAGTCTCAAATGTCATCACAGCAGTGATTCTTAAAGACCAGTAATGTAGTATAAAGCTGCACTTTTGTTGAGTAAAATGATTGTCATAATCAGACCATTATTGTGATATTCTAACACCATTTCTGAGATGTCTTGTTATGTGAGATAAAAAAAGAAGATGACAATGATACTAATGATCAGGGTATATAATACAGGCATAACTGGCTGTGTCTATTGATGCCTTATCTTTTATGGTTTTTGATCCTGTTCATAATAAGGCTGCCTTCATTACGTGTTCTTACCTTTTCTCTCTCTTTAAACACATAGGGATGTGAGATTATATCAACGCCTGACCAAGACCATACTGACTTCACCAAGTGCCTTGAACTGCTCCAAAAAAAGATAGAGGAAAAAGACCTACAGGTAAGAGCACACCTTTTTGGTGGTTAGGAGTCTTGGTGCCAAGGATGTGAAAATCCTGCTTAAACTTTTCACTCATCGGAAGTGATCAGTTACTTTTCTGTCCATCTTTTAGATTCCCTGTCAGATTTTTCCCATATACTGAATAAATCTGTACTTAGCTGCCAAAGTATTGATTTGTTCACTTAAATCAGAGGTCACAGATGCAGATGCTTTATCATGGGAAAGTCACAAAAGAGGGGAGGTGGACTTTGTATAAACAGCTGAAACTGGTTGCTCATTTTTGGCCTAAAATAAGTCACCACTTTTCATCTCTTGTTCATTGTTGCCATGCAGACCTACGTGTGTTCAAATACTGTGGGGGCAAAACAGGCAAACAAGTACGGCCTGTATTTGGCCCAGG
This sequence comes from Panthera leo, assembly GCF_018350215.1. Classification (NCBI taxonomy): domain Eukaryota; kingdom Metazoa; phylum Chordata; class Mammalia; order Carnivora; family Felidae; genus Panthera; species Panthera leo. The sequence continues at coordinate 156,729,017 of NC_056680.1, read as the reverse complement.
AGGCATCATTACAAACTCTCATCTATAAATAAAATGTTATCAACTCTTTTTTTTGAAATCAGAGAAGAGTCCGCTGCTTTGCATTTGTGGACTCTTTTTTAAGTCCAGTTTAGTGAAGGTCAACAAAATTAAATGTGAAGCACTGAATGACAGTTGACCATTCTTTGACTGGCAGGGGCAGGAAAGTAAGCTGAGGCACATGATGTGTAGTGTTAGACTAAGAAAACTAGCGGGACGCCTGGGTGGCTCAGTCGGTTATGCATCCCACTTCGGCTCAGGTTATGATCTCATGGTTCATTGGTTTGGGCCCCGTGTTGGGCTCTGTGCTGATGGCTCAGAACCTGCAGCCTGCTTCGGATTCTGTGTGTGTCTCCCTCTCTGACCCTCCCCCACTCACGCTCTGTTTCTCTCTCTCTCAAAAATAAATAAACATTAAACTAGGAAAACTAGCAAAACATGCTTGTACATTCAAGGCAGCCCTGAGAAGAACTTCCTCCGTCACAGAAGGTTATCAGAGAGGTGACATTAGTAGATCCTTTTCTCTTTTTGAAGACAAGCCTTGTTAATTGTCATAATTGACGAGGAGCACATTGTGCAAACTGAACAAAAGTAATTGAGTGAACATTTCCCATCTCTGTTGTAGCTTGAACGATACCAAATGTATTGTGCTATTTCTGGCAATAAATTGCTATAATTAAATATTTGCTTAATGAAAACAGAACACAGCCCATTGAGAGTTCCAAAGAAGCCCATTGCTTCATCCGGACATAGCTGAGTTTGAGTTTCTTAGAAAAAAAAAATTGTCAGTTCTTCTCAACTTGTGTTTCAGTTTTCCCAGCATCAACACTGAAATTAAATTATGTGTGTCAAATTGATCGTATCTGTAATATAGTGCTCGGTCATTAAGTCTGAAAATAAATAATCATATCTCAAACTCATCAACAATGAAATTCAGAGAGAGCTTCAAGCTGGGGAAAGAGGGTAATCAGCTGTATGTGATCCACAAAACAGATCTAGTAAAGTCTAGGTGGGCCCAGTGGGAGGGCGGAAGCAGGAGGACCTGTTGGAGGCATCCATGTTGGGTGGAAAGGACCAGACCCTCCCAGTCCCACTGTGCTTAGTCATGGGCTGGAAGCTCTTAGGGACCGCTGTACCTTGATGGCACTTGCTACTGCATCCTGAAGGAGTTGCCTCTGGGCCATGACAGCCAGCTGCCCCCTCCCGGGCCTAGCGAGTTCTTTCTGGGAGAAAAGGGAGCAGTGAGCTTCCACGGATGCCTCTGGGCCCTGGCGTGATTTAGGCGCAGTGCATCGTCCAGCTTATCTTGCACTACTTTTTCTCTTTGTTCCTAAAATATGGCCTGTTCCCTCTTCTCTGCCTTGAGCGATTTTTGCGTATATTGCCTTTTCTGCCTAGAATTTTTATTTCAATGTTCATTTATTTTTGAGAGAGAGACAGAGCATGAGCAGGGGAAGAGCAGAGAGAGAGAGGGAGGAGCAGAATCCAAAGCAGGCTCTAGGCTCTGAGCTGTCAGCACAGAGCCCAACTCAGGGCTTGAACCCATGAACCACAAGATCATGACCTGAGCTGAAATCAGACACCCATCTGACTGAGCCATCCAGGCGCCCCTCTTCCTAGAACTTTTTACACATTTTTTGAATATTTTTCAAATTTTTCCTTCTCTTGGTCTATATCACGATGGCGGAACAGGGGATGTCCTTAAAGAGGACTCCTCTTCCCCCTCCTTCCACGTTGGGGTCTGCCACTCTACGTTTCTGTTCCCCCTTTGTTCTCCTTTGAGACACTCCGAGCACGGGTAATAATTTTGGTGGTTATTTCTAATTGTTGGCTCGAAGCCTTTCTTCCCAGCTTCACTGTATGACCCACGAAGTTGGGACAGATCTATCTTGCTCACAACTGAACAGGAGGACCTTGAGTGTTAGAAGTGGCCTATGAATGTTGCGCCTGTGGGAACACACAGGAGGGTCGAGCACAACACAGAAAGGGGAAGGGCTTTTTAGAGAAGGCTGGGGCATCATAAACAAGTGGGGGTGGGTGGCAGAGGGAGAAGAGCGTTCAAGGACAGATACCTCGGCGTGGGGAGGATGGATAGTGCTTCAGCGAACCAATGGGAGGGAGTTTAAAGCATTTTCAGATGGACAGTGAGCGTGATGGGTTTGGTGTTTTAAAAAGCATAATTGAATAAACCAAAGGCTCCATTACTCACAATGAAAACCTTGTGGTTGTATTAATATCACCTTCAGGTTATAGTAAATCTGACAAAGTGGGGTATCTGTGAGCTTCCACCTGTCTTTACATTTAACCTCAAAGTACATCATTTTATGTGATTTAATGTAATAGCAAGAGAAAAGTAAGATTAGAAGCATTAACAAGGAAAATCATAGAAGATGCCCCTGCACACATTGTCGTACCCTCTAGTGAGATTATGAGGACCGTTAAAAATTTCTTCTTAAAATCTGCATAAACTGTATAAAAAAAAATCCTTTATGCTTCTCCACCTAATAAGTCCAATCAAATTATCATACATTGCTGTTTTTCTACTTGCTAAATTATAAATAGGAGGTTGTCATCAATGTCTGTATTTTATAGTAAGATCTTCTCTTACTAGCGTATACTTTAAAATGTAATTATAGGGGCGCCTGGGTGGCTCAGTCGGATAAGCATCTGACTTCGGCTCAGGTCATGATCTCACAGTTTGTGAGTTCGAGACCTGTATAGGGCTCTGTGCTGACAGCTCAGAGCCTGGAGCCTGCTTCAGATTCTGTCTCCCTCTCTCTCTGCCCCGCCCCTGCTCACGCCATCTCTCTCTCTCTCTCTCTCTCTCTCTCTCTCAAAAATAAATAAATATTTAAAAAATTGTTTAAAAAATAAAATGTAATTATAATATAAAGGAATTGAATTAAAGTAATATTTAATATGTTAAGGAACCATACTGTGTACCATATTAGAACTTTATAGGATTTGAATTAGGGTCTGTCCTTAGGCTAAAGGAGTTTACTACCCAGAACATATGATTAATTTTTAAAAATTACCCTAAATCACCTGATCTATTTATCTATCTATTTTAAACCTGCTCAACCTCACCTTTTATTTTTTTGCAAAAGGCTTCATCGTTACATGTGACTTTTTAATGCTTTGCTTTTATGTAACCACATTGTTTATCTGGAACATTATCAGGATGTTCCAGATCCTGAGTCATGAATAATACATTATCAGGATGCCATCTGATATGACTGGATCTTCAGGGAGCACATGTTTCTTCTGATGCCGTGATGCATACCTGAGATTCAAACCTTTGAATTCAGTAAAAAACATCAAAAGCTACTGCTCTGACTTCGTAAAAATGTAAGGTGTGTGTGGTTCAGGATGAAGCACAAATACATCCAGATTGTAAGGCCCCAAGAATAACAGACCTCCTAAAATAGAGGAGTATTATATGACAACAGAATCTGTTATTTCAGTCTCTGATATTTTACACACAGGTTTAACATTAGACACAATTTGGGCAGAGAAGTTGTCATTAATTTCACACTGTCGATTGTGTACTCCTTGTGTTTGGTAAAATTTTAATACATTTTAGCTTCCTTATGCCATGTCTTTTTCAATCAGATTTTCAATCAAATGATGCAGTATGTTGAATAAGGACTGTATGAATGAGAGCAAGTGCCCAACCTGTATACATGCACACAAATATTAACGACTGCAAGTTAAATAAGGACTGTGGGATTATGACCTATTGTATTAAGTTGTTTTTTTTTAATTCTTGTAATAGCCTGAGCAAATATTAAATTGTGATTTGTATGTATTAGAATAGTTTTTATGTGATTATTTCTGAATTGTAGTTCTCAACTATTGAGATTCGGTAAGGGATATTAGTCTTTCTACTTAATTCCTACATGGTATTTCTCAGACAGATACCTTATGTTTAGACATCTTCAAGTATTATGAGGTTTAGAATATTTATTTGTATCCACTAATTTTCTTTCTTTATTATAATTTATTGTCAAATTAGTTTCCATACAATACCCAGTGCTCATCCCAACAAGTGCCCTCCTCAGTGCCCATCACCCACTTTCTCCTCTCCCCCTTCCCCCATTGACCCTCAGTTTGCTCTCAGTATCCAAGAGTCTCCTATGGTTTGCCTCCCTTCCTCTCTGTAACTTTTTATTTTTTTCCTTTCCCCTCCCCCATGGTCTTCTGTTAAGTTTCTCAGGATCCACACTGGAGGAAAACATATGGTATCTGTCTTTCTCTGACAGACATATTTTACTTAGCATGATACCCTCCAGTTCCATCCACGTTGCTGCAAATGTCATGATTTCATTCTTTCTCATTGCCAAGTAGTAGTCCATTGTATATATATATATATAGACCACATCTTTATCCATTCATCAGCTGATGGACATTTAGGCTCTTTCCATAATTTTGGCTGTTGTTGAAAGTGCTGCTATAAACATTGGGGTACAAGTGCCCCTATGCATCAGCACTCCTGTTTCCCTTGGATAAATTCCTAGCAGTGCTATTTTCCACTGATCCACTGTATCCACTGATTTTCAACGTTGGGTTATTTGTGCATTATTGTTTGTAATGGACTGATAACTTTTTTGTCTGTTTGTACAAATGCCTGTTGGTCCTCACTTAAGACTGTATCTGACTGGAGTAATTACTCATCATTCTCCTAAGCTCTGACTCCTAGGATTGTAGGAGGAACCACGATAGTATTCTGAGCGTTAACTTCCAAGGGACTCTGTTGTCTCCAGTATAGTCTACTCCAGTAAGCCAGTATCTTCGGCAAGATTCCAGTCTCCTCTAAAGCAGAATTTGATAAATGTGTTGTGTGTGTTAACATGTATTCTGGAAGGGAATAAAAAGTTTACAGTAGAGACACCTGGCAGATACCAACTCAGTCAAGTAATCAGAATCAACAATGTCAGTGGTAATTCCCGTTGATAGCCCAGGCCCCTCTATCTAACATAAAGGGTGACAAGGGTACTTGGGAAGTTCTTCCCTAAGACCCTTAATCCCGGGTTAATCTTTGAAAAGAAGTCAGAGAAAGTCACATTGAATATCATTGTACACAATACCTGACCGATATTTTCAAGGTCTTGAAAAACAAGGGAAGATTGAAAAACTGTCACAGTCGAGAAGAGATGGAGACATGGAAACGAAATGCAATGTGGCATTCTCATTGGTCCCTGAAATGGAGCAAAGGTGTTAGTGGAAAACTAGGAAAATGTGAATGAAATCTGGAAGTGAGTTCCTAGTAGTATATTGGTGTCCATCTCAGGTGGAACAGGTACACCATAGTTACAGAAGACGTTAATATTCAGGGACTGAGTGAAGGGTATAATCCCTGTACTGTCTTTGCAACTTTTTACTAAATCTAAAATTGTTCCAAACTAAGGAGTTCACTTGGGGTGGGGGGAAAGATGTTCACTGTTTGACATATGCTCTAACTATAGGGTGGTGTCATCTTTTTGTGACATGGCTCAGTGAGGTAGAATTAAAAGGCACGTACTTCTTAGCACCCAGGCAAATCCAAATACCTTTCTGTGACCTCTTTCACCTTTCAAGTGGTTCCTCAGAAAGTTTCAAAATAGCCACAAAAGTTTCTCTGTCGCATATTTTGGCAGCTGTTTTATGGGAAAACTATGCCTGATTGAAAGTCTTAGTTGGAAACTTGAAGATCGTTAAGCTAAGGCAACAGCCCAGGTCCTCAACCTTCCTGGTTTCCCAGGACATCAAAGGGTGTTGCTAGTTAATCAAATAGAACTGGGATTTGATAGAATTTTATCGCGATTGGCTCCAGAAGTAACCCTCATTCCTCATTCCTGCCCTGCCTCCTTACCTGTCAAAGTCCTGTGGTCTCCATCAACACCTCCATTTTCACCTGGCTCTTCTTAGGGCCATACTCTGCCACACCTGCCTTTTACTTGTATCTTTTGTCCCTGGGCTTCAGTGATCACTCCTGTGCCATTAACTCCTTAATTTATACCTCTCAGCCAAAACTCCAAAGCCTTTTTCTAACTGCTGAGAGGAAGGCCAGAAGCATTTCATTTCAGTGTCTAAGACAAAATCCATCATTTTTCTCTGAGAATCCCATTTTCTCTTTCTTCTCTATCTCATTCACTGGTACCACCATCCATTCACCTGGCAGAAACCTGAGAGTATCCTTATATTTCACTCTACCATACCTGACCCGTTGGTCACAGCTCCTTTAATTCATAGGTACGTCTTGTGCCCGTTTGTTCTTTCCAGTCTTGCTGCTACTCGGTTAGTTCAGACTTTCATCATTTCTCATTTGGGTTATTTTATTAGCATCTGTTTGACCTCATTCCCTCTAGTCTCTTATTAAAACTCCTATCTTATATGTTAAATGCATATCTGCTTGAGATCGTTTATGTCTCCCAGTTATTTGCTCAATAAATATTTGTTCAATGAATAAATAGATTTCCAGTAACATTAATGCAAATTCCCAAGGACATCATAGCAAACCTTAACTCAGTCCTTCTTTGAAGGAATTTTCTTAATAGTATTCTGGATATCCTATTAATTCTCCTGCAACATATGTTGAGATGATTTATCATCCTGTGTCTACCATTGTAATAGGAAATATGTTTATTACTAAAATTATTAGTCTTGTATTGTCGTTTTTTTGTTTGCTTCAAGTTTTTATTTAAATTCTGGTTAGTTAGCGTATAGTATAACATTAGTTTCAGGAATAGAATTTAGTGATTCCTCACTTATGTATAATACCCACTGCTCATCGCAACAATTAATACCCTCCTTAATGCCCATCACCCATTTAGCCCAATCCCCATCACCCACCTCCCTTCCAGCAACCCTCTGTTTTTTTCTCTATGGTTAAGAGTCTCTTACGGTGTGCCTCCCTCTCTTTTTTATTCTTCCTTCCCCTATGTTCATCTGTTTTGTTTCTTAAATTCCACATGTGAGTGAAATCCTATGGTAATTGTCTTTCTCTGACTCATTTATTTAACTTAGCGTAATACACTCCATCTAGCCCTATCCATGTCATTACAAATGGCAAGGTTTAATTTTTTTGATTGCTGAGCAATACTCCATTGTGTGTGTTATATCTATATATGACATCTTTATCCATTCGTCAGTCGATGGGCATTTGGGCTCTTTCCATAGTTGGGCTATTGATAGCGCTGCTACAGACATCAGGGTGCATATATCCCCTCGAATCAGTGTTTTTCTATCCTTTAGGTAAATACCCAGTAGTGCAATTGCTGGTGGTAGGGTAATTCTATTTTTAACTTTTTCAGGAACCTCCATACTGTTTTGCAGCATTGCTGCACCAGCTTGCATTCCCACCAACAATGCAAAAGAGATCCTCTTTCTCCGCATCCTTGCCAACATCCGTTGTTGCCTGGGTTGTTAATTTTAGCCATTCTGACTGGTGTGAGGTGGTCTCTCAGTGTGGTTTTGATTTGTATTTATTTCCCTGATGATGAGTGATGAGCATCTTTTCATGTGTTTTTATTTTTTAACATTTATTCATTTTTGAAAGACAGAGAGAGACAGAGTGCAAATGGGGCAGGGTTAGAGAGGGAGACACAGAATCTGAAACAGGCTCCAGGCTCTGAGCTGTCAGCCCAGAGCCGACACGGGGCTTGAACCCACGGGCCGCGAGATCATGACCTGAGTCAAAGCTGGCCGCTTAACCTAGTGAGCCAGCCAGGCGCCCCTCTTTTCATGTGTTTTTTAGCCATCTGGATGTCTTCTTTGGAAAAATGTCTGTTCATATCTTCTGCCCATTTCTTCACTGGATTATTTGTGTTTTAGGTGTTGAGTTTGATGAGTTCTTTCTGTATTTTCGATAACCCATTATCAGATATGTCATTTGCAAATATCTTCTCCCATTCTGCAGGCTGCCTTTTAGTTTTTTTCACTGTTTCCTTCCCTATGCAGAAGCTTTTTATCTCAACGAAGTCCCAATAGTTCATGTTTGCTTTTGTTTCTCTTGTCTCTGGAGATGTGTCTAGTAAGAAGTTGCTTTGGCTAGGGTCACAGAGGTCGCTGCCTGTTTGCTCCTCTAGGATTTTGATGGTTTCCTGTCTCCCATTTAGGTCTTTTATCCATTTTGCGCTTATTTTTGTGTTTGGTGTAAGAAAGTGGTTCAGTTTCACTCTTCATGTTGCTGTCCAGTTTTCCCAACACCATGCAATGCATTGCAATTTCGACATTTGGCGTGCAAACGCTTGGAATAGGGCTGGCACTCTGCATAGTGATAGAAAGCTTTTTAGTTTTTGAGCCTCGGTTTTGTCATCTGCAAAGTGAGAATAACAATTTACCCGTATCCACAAGTTATGGGGCAGAGCACCTCATTGCCTGCTACATACAAAATGTTTAATAAAAATATAACAACAGTACTATTAATAGCCATGCATTGTTTTATACCTTAGTTCTTGTGATCTGCAATGTATTTTATATAATGTACTTATATATTTACAGAATGCATTGCATGTTGTAAATTATAGAAGACACATAATTTATATATAATTACTTTACAAAAACATTTTGCGCATATCATAAAAGATAAATATATTGTGATCTTTTGCTTTTATGATAAATTTCAAAGACTCACATGATTTTAGAATTAGACCCTGTTTTTAGAAATTTCTTGAACTAGTTACAGTTTATTGCCCACATTCATGCGCTTACCAGTAGCATTGGTTCTTTTGGACATATTCTGATTTCACAAGAATTATCTTACTCTCAGAAACTTGAAGGAAACAGAGGACTCCTTATGTGTTGAAATGTTTCTCAGGGGAGGTCTTCACCAGCCCTCATTCCCAGGGAACTGGTGAGAATGGGGTGTGTGTGTTCGGTAATGGAACCCAGCACCACCCCGCCAACCATCGTTTGTAGCTTGCCTTGGTGCAGAGAGAAAACAGGAGTGATTGGACTTCTCTAGTCCCGCAGTAACCACTGTGTGCCTTACACTCGCTGACGGATGGTTCAGAATTTAGACTTGCAAGGGCAGACCTCCTCCCTTCAGATACACTGTGGAAGCTACTGAGGGTCTCCTTCCTCGCTTAGCAAACTCGTGTACAGAGTGCCTGTTGTGGTTGTTATGCTTAGTTGGGCACCTAAGTTCAAGGCCCCAACCCTCCAGTCTCATAGAGGAGACAGATGTGCATGTAACCATAGAATAACTCAGACTATAGTGAATGCTGTAACTTGCCTCTACAGAAAAGAGTCGGCTTTTTTTTTTTTTTTTAGTTAATTGTTTACGTGGAACTCTCACCCTTTAACTTTGCATTTGAGAAAATGGGATAATATAATTAGTTCTCTGATGATATTGCAGCTCATATTGATGAGGCCTTCCATAAAAATTCTGAAAAAATTTTTTAGCATTTATTTAGTTTTGAGAGAGAGAAAAGAGAGATAAAGCGAGCGAGCGCAAGCGAATGGGCGGGGGAGGGGCAGAGAGAGAGAGAGAGAGAGAGAGAGGGAGACACAGAATCCGAAGCAGGCTCCAGGCTCTGAGCTGTCAGCGCAGAGCCAGATGTGGGGCTCGGACCCATGAACCGCGAGATCATGACCTGAGCTGAAGTCGGACGCTTAACCCACTGAGCCCCCCCAGGTGCCCCCATAGCCTCCCTTTTAAAATAAACACCCCCACCCCAACCCCACCCCACCTCCTCTTTGATCTCTTGGCTCAGCAATCCTTGTCCCCCTGTCTGCTCAATCTTCGTCACACATTTGTCACCTGTGTATTTAGGATATTTGTTTCTATTACACCTTCACTCATGGAAATGCAAGCTTCATGTGGGCAGGTAACTGTGCATATTTATTCCCTGTTAACATTCCTAGCACCTCCAGTAATACCTGACCCATCGTGAACACAACATAAATATTTACTGAACGAGTGAATGTGCACATATATGGAAGGATCCTTTTTTAGCAAGCCCTTTTTATCAAATGTTGGTAAATTTTATTAAGTAATCTACTTTAACAAGGCTTATTCCCCTGCTCCAGCTCTTGTCCCATTATAATTGAAGATTTTTTGGCATTGGCAGTACATGGAGCTATTTTTTGATCCTATATGCCTTTGGTTTTTTCCTTCATTTTATGGGGTAGAGGAGGAGATATGTGTTGTGTGTAATTAAAAATGGTACACGAAATGCCTTCTTTACGTTTTTTTAATCGGCGTTTTGTAACTTCTGAGACCTGCTTCTTTTTCCAAGTTGTAAGTTGCTTGGAAAAGTTGAGAGCTGAAAAATGAAAATACATAGAGATTGTCTCATAAGCCATTACCAATGTGAACTTGACAAGAATAAATCTTGCCCGCCTCCTTGAAGTAATACTGAGAGCAATACCATTCAATTCCAGCGTCTGCTGTATAGCTGAGGCAATGTAAGACTTCTGTGACGACTTCCTCTACCTTCTTGACTGTACCTGTCTACCTCAAAGCAATGTTATAAACTTAAATTAGTAATTGTTATGAATTTCTAAAAAGTAACACATGTCCACATACAGACATATTCTGCTATACTTAAGTATGTCTACACAAAACACCTCTTGTTTTTCAATATATAAGCGGAATCGTTCTTTGTCAAGTGCCAAAGTAACTGCTTATACATTCAGGTTCTGGAACAAATGCACAAGCTAAGTATCAGATGAGGAATCAAGAAGAAGGAAAGTGTTCTGGGCATCGAGTGAACTAGCTGGCTGTTTCCTAGATCATTTCGGAGAAACCTTCAAAAGAGAAATTCACATCTCTGTTTTTCCTTCTTCTTAGAGACCAGCAATCTTTTTTATAGTGCTGTGTAACAAGAGAAAATAGATACACCCGGTGCTTTGAAGTGACTCGGGAGATGTTGCTACGGATATAAAAAGCTTACTGCCTTAGCAGCTCTGGCAGCCTCATCCATCCCTGCCACAGGAGAAGCATGCTTTTATAGGCCCCGGGACAAGGGTTAAGTTTATCTGCTTACCAGGAATCTCAGTTGGGTGACTCACTTGCCAGATAAAATTTCTTATTAATTCAGAGAATTGCAGATACGGTTGGTGTGATACTCCTCTGCAGAAGGCATGCTGACCTCACGTGGAAAGGACGATTTTATTTTGAATTACTGCATCGAGAAGATGCAGAAAGCACAGAAAGTGGAGGAAGAAACTATCTTGAGGACGTCTGTAGGAAAAATGCACATAGAATGGAATATCCTGCAGATGCTTAGTAGATTCTAAAATCTCCCCTTATTCTGCAGATCCCTTAGCAAGATCTATGTGGCTGTACCCACATCTATGATTGTGATTGTCCACAATAATAATTATAGCTGCATTTATAAGAAATGATTTGTATGTAGTTTAAGTCATGACTGACAACTAAAAGAAAGTTACTGCTTATCCCAGGGATGTGCATATCAGATCAGTATGTTTTCAGTGGTAGTTAATTAAGTCATCAGGAGAAGAGAAATACATCCATAGGAAATACGTTCTTCTTTGTGTTAAACGACAAGGATAGGTATCTCATAAAGTTTCATTTAAGTCAGAGGGGAAGATGGAATTTATATAATATTCACTTTCCATTCTTCTCTTAGTCACTGGAAGTAGAAAATGCCATTCCGTCTCCATGACCATCGCTTTCCCAGTTGGACTTAGCATACCATGGTCAACTTGCTGGTCCAGGACAGCAAGTGGTGTGCTAAAATCCTGACGGCTGGAGGAGAAGGGAGGGGATTACAGCTCCTTTCCTGGGTCCGTGATGTACCTTCGCCTCTTAACATCTATGTGAATATATGTAATCTCCAGTATGAGCAGCTGGGGCTAGATATTTGGGAACACATTAAAAAATAGGAAGATGTGAATTCAGAGTACACCGATTACATTTTAATTCTGTTTCCTCATCCATTCCTTCTAGAGATTTTAGATGGTTATAAATAGACCCTAAGTATTCTTGATTTTTTATTTTTGTTTATTTTTTAAATGTTTGTTTATTTTTGAGAGAGACAGAGACAGAGCACAAGTGGGGAAGAAGCAGAGAGAGAGGGAGACACAGAACTGAAGCAGGTCCCAGGCTCCAAGCTATCAGCACGGAGCTCCACATGGGGCTCAAACTCATGAACTGCGAGATCATGATCTGAGCCGAAGTCGGATGCTTAACTGACTGAGCCACCCAGGTGCCCCAGTATTCTGATTTTTTTGAAGCATTCATACAAATACAGGAAATTATTTCAGAAAGAGGACATTACTACTGAACAAATGTTTGATCCTAGGTGGCACTCCATTTGTATGGATGCTCATGGATATGGAATACATTTAGCAAAATCGTAAACAGAAGCATTGCTTATAACAGTAAGGTGAACCTGAGGACGATGAGGTGATCAGCTATTTTGCGTACATGTATTAGGTAAAGCACGTTTACTCACTTTACAAAAAAATAAGCTTTAAGTAATTAATGTGACTGCAGTAAGAGTTTTAACATTCTCATTTGGCATTATAAAATGGTCGAATGCATATCTAGAAACCAGAGTGTTAATGACCAAGTGCAAAATTTGCAATCAAAATGTTCTCTATTCTCCCAGAAGGTGGAGAGGGAATAATTAACATAAACTATTTATACTGCTCCAGATTGCAAAACCTAAGGATTGCACTACAGCAAGTCTGATAGCCACCTATTATAAACTGGTCAGTAAAAAATGAAGAGAGTTTTATATGGCTCAACTTTGGGAAAATAATACACTCAAAGTACTGCAAATAGCTAAATCTAATCCATCCAGACATGGAAACCAAGGGTTTCATTTATCACTTTGGACAAGAATATGCAGCGAAGATTTCTTTTATCGCCAGTGCAAAGCAAGAAATATCGTTGGGTAAAAAAGAATCCTGATGATGCAAAAGAAGATAATTGCTATTAAGAAATGATTGCCAGTGCAGAAATACTTATCTTCTAAGAACAAAGCATTTCTTTTTTTTTTTTAATTTTTTTAAGCGTTTATTCATTTTTGAGACAAGAGAGAGACTGAGCGTGAGCAAGGGAAGGGCAGAGAGAGAGGGACACACAGCATCTGAAGCAGGTTCCAGGCTCTGAGCTGTCAGCACACAGTCCGATGCGGGGCTCGAACTCACTGACCACGAGATCATAACCTGAGCTGAAGCCAGACGCTTAACTGACTGAGCCACCCAGGTGCCCCAAGAACAAAGCATTTCTGACCAAAGTCAGTCTGTTTGCAAAAAGGTTTGGACAATTATCTGTCTCTTCTCACCTTTCTCAATAGGTGGAAATAAGTACAGGACGTAGGTACAAGTTCACGTCCGAGTTTCCACAGAGTGGGAAGAATGACAGTTCAGTGCTCTGTCAAATATCCATCTTCAGTAGGGAAACATGTATGTTAGAGAATTCTTAGCCCGAGTGAAAAGTATCTGATCCATTTCAAATAGGATGCTCAAGAATGCGGAAGGGAATTTTTTTATTCATTGACCAAGCAATCATTTAGCTTCTTTGGACAAAATTGATAATATGCAAATTGTAATAGCCTTTCAAAGTCTACTTGCAAATAGCTAATTGTTTCTGAATATGATATAAATGATATTTTGATTTTTTTTATTTTACACTAAACATATCAACTATGTTGAAGATACTATGTGCGGTATTTTGGCTATTCTAAATCACAAGAGATTCATTTTTCCATTTCTCATGACCCCATAACTCAAAAGGAATACCTTTGAATACATTTTCCCGAGAAAAGTCTTCATATCCTGATAGTGTGAGAGGTTTGGAGACCATGATTACCTCCATTGGATTTATAATACCCATGTACTTATTTATACAAACTGTGACTTTCTGTAATTATACTTACTCGTGAATATATTCCTGACTCTTCAAAGAATTTAATTTTCAGCAGAGATAATAGAATAAAATCATGTAAAATATCCATCAGTGTGTTTGTTTATTCCATCCAACTCTCCTTGGCGCTTACTTCCTGATACAGAGAAATGTGAACACATACAAATTAGCTCTTGCCATCCCTTGGTGTATTTACTTGGGAAGGAAAAATAACACGTTCCCACATTTTTGTCTATATCACAGTGTTGTTTTGTTTGTATGAAAGAGATGCCTCGTCCCCAGGGATCTCCCTGATACGGCTTGAGCCTGTAGTCCAATTAATCAAGGAAATATTAGTACTCAGTACGGATCTGTAAGGGAAGACAGAACTATTACTAAAACCAGGCTTGAAATGTTTGAACTACAAAAATTCTAAGCTTTGTCTAGGGCCAGCCAAAAACGCATTGCATCATTCTGGGAATGAACTCACTCATTGTCCTATACTCTCTCATGAGCAGCGTACCTGAAATTAAAGTGCTTCACGCATTCTTAATGGCAGTCTGAGTGTAAACAAAAAAAATTCACACCGCGTGTACGGTAAGAGCTCTAAGGATGAGAACTGGTCACAGAAGTCGTCAGATTACATTTACAGTTACAAAGATGTGTGTGATCAACATGGAGAATCTTCAGTCTCTAGATACGGAATCTGAATTTTGATCCATGGGTAATGGTAATCCATTAAAAACTTTTGAACGGAAAGCCGTAAGATGATTTAGAAAAATAGAGTAGTGGTTGTGCGCAAGCTGAATTAAAGGACAGAGATGACCGTGACAGTAATAATAGAACCAATTAAAGGATGCTTTGAAGAATAACTCTTTAGTCATTTTCCCCATCAAGAATTCGAGAAAGGAATAGGGGCCATAAAAATAGACAAGGTGGATACTGGATAATGATTTGGCATTGTTTGCCAAAGAGTTACAGCTTAAAAACTGTAACCATTCGGCTAACCAAAGTCTGTAATATATATCCAGCCCTTCTATTAAGTATTACAGGTTGAAAAATGCAAACTAAATGAGGTGTAGTTTCTAACTCTAATACTGTGCAGCCTTCAGAATAGTTATTTTAGTTAAGCAGATTATCCTGATATGTTGTCAGTGATGCTGTAATTGAAGTCTGATGGGACCCACGAGGAGCCTGTTGGGAGTGAACCTTCTCCAGTGTCCACTGTCCTTGGGCAAGACAGATGAGGGGCTAGCCAGAGTGAGGGGAGGGTTCCATTCTGAGTGTTGAAGGTTAAGGGTGAAACTCGTAGGTTTGGGATGTCAAAGGGTAGACAACAGTGCAAGTACTAATCACACACACAAGCCAACAGAGAACGAACTAGTAGGTGAGGGGACCGCGCACGCACGCACACACACACACACACACACACACACACCCTTCCCCTTCCCCTTCCCCTTCCCCTTCCCCTTCCCCTTCCCCTTCCCCTTCCCCTTCCCCTTCCCCTTCCCCTTCCCCTTCCCCTTCCCCTTCCCCTTCCCCTTCCCCTTCCCCTTCCCCGGATGGATCAGTCTCTCCTGGGCGCCTCCATTGCTCACTTACAGCCAGTGTGTCCAAGAGCTCCACCAGCAAGAGTTCCTTCCAGTCTGCATGAGACGTTGGAGTCCCCTGTGCTGAGCTCTCCAGCAAGGCATAGGTCGCCATGGTCAATGAGTGTGTGCACGGCCAGGGTTTTTACGCTGAAACTTGTAGCAGGGGATTGTGGGTTATAGCTCAGGAGTCTTATTACGTGCATCCTTCTCACTGCCTCCGTAGTTTTTCCCTCAAATGCAGACAAGCTTGGATACACTGATCAATTTTCAGTGATATAAATCTGTTTTTCTCCTCCCTTTTTAAAAAAACTTTTCTCTAAAATGACATGTTCAAAAACAAGTTTTGTATAAACATGTTGATGACATTTCCTTTTTTTAATACATTTTTTTAAGTTTATTTATTTTGAGAGAGAAAGAGTGTGTGTGTATGAACAGGAGAGGGGCAGAGAGAGAGAGAGAGAGAGAGGGAGAGGGAGAGGGAGAATCCCAAGCAGGCTTCACACTGTCAGTGCAGAGCCTGATGCGGGACTTGAACCCATAAACTGTGAGATCACTACCTGAGCCGAAATCAAGAGCTGGACACTTAACCGGCTGAGCCACCCAGGTGCCTGATTTTTATGACATTTCTTAATAAGAGCATATTCGCAATTTGACAAAATTGGAAACGATGCTCTGTTCAAACAAATTTTTTTTTTTTTTTTAGAAAGTAGAAGTAGGCATCCTTTAAAAAGTGCTTACACGAATCACACACTTCACCCTGAATTTTCTTAGACCTCTCATCTGTGAACGGAAAACTCATGGTCTCGCCATTGGAAGCGACGTTATTTCTTTCTGACTCCAACAGGCTTACATTAAACCATGACTCAGTGAGCCTTGTTGAAATTTAAATGGGATCCCTGTAGTAGTATTTTCATGAGCCTCTATTCAGCTAAGTATATTCTATGTTTGTGAGTACAGTATGTCCTTATACCATAAGATCTGTGGTCTTTAATTTCCTTGGTGTCTCACTGTACTTTTTATCGATCACTGGAGTTATTTTATAGGCCTATGAAAACATTTTGGCATTGATGATTTTTTGGGTCACTTTATTGCTTTCACTCTATCTTTATCTGACTTTTTCCTTCATGGCCTGTGTTGGATTTTCCATCTTTAAAGTATCAGACAGTTGGACCAAAGAATCTCATCATTCTATTCAAGCCTAACTGTAGTACAGTACAGATCTTTGAAAGGGAACAGAAGCTTAATATTCACATCTATGTTTTTTGAGTCCCTAGTGTTTACTTTTGTTAAATTGGCTATGCTAATGTTAGTTGTAATTCTCAAACAGTAGGGTAAACACGTCTTGGTTTATGAGTGTATTCTTGGTGTAATTACTTATATTGTCCCCTTTTTGCTTTCAACAGTGTCTCAGTTTGTGTGTTAAATTGTAAGGACACCCTATATATCAGGGAGAGCCGTAAAGAAATTGTCCATTTGTGCAACTCTAGAATTCAATTTATGAAAAGTAATTAAATTTATGAAAAGTAATTAAAATATGCTGACAGCCACTGTCTCTGCTATGGACTTCATGTGTGCTGTATCTAAGATTTTTTGAGGACAAATGGATAAAACATAGTGTTTCTTTACTGAAAGGTTTTTAAAGTTATAAAAGGAAAATGACGTTGCTTTTCCTTTTAGTTCTTCTGTGCCTCTCAACCAGTCTTGTCATGATTCTATTAAGGCAAATCACGCAAAGCTAAGGTGTTCATTTATTTTCCAAACAAAATAGATACGGTTATGATTTAACCAGTTATGGTGGAAGCCAGAGAACCGTATGTGGGCTGTTGGAAGTGAAAGGAATCTTGAAAAATATGTTCCACGAATCTGGTCTATCCCTTTACCTTTATAGATGAGCCAGTACATCACAAGGAGGTTTCGTAAGTTGTATGTGGTTTCCTGGCTTTTAAAAGAATATACCACACTATGGTCACATCCCCAATATAGTAGTCCAGGGTTTCACAGTTCCTTTTGCTAGACATGATTGCATATGAAAGGCCAAAGGCAACCCTATTTCACACCACTCTCCCTTGCTAATAAGACTGTGACAGCGCTTGTTTGGAATTACAGCTATTGGATCCTGGGTACATCACAACCAGTAGAAAACATGGCAGCTCTGGGACTGGCTTCCATTCGTTAGAGAATAGGAGGCATATTCGAAACTAAATGTCTGGCCCTAGACTCTGTATGCCCTGCCTGCTAGTGCCCTCTGAAATTCATGGTCTATCCTCACTAAAATCTCCTATATTCGCTATGTCTTTATAACTAACTCCAACACAAACTGGGCTTTTCCCCGAGGACCGCAATTCTCCGCAGCCACAGCAGTGCTTTTGTTTGGTTTCTCCCACTACTTTTTCTAGAATGGGCTCTGGAAGTAGCGGTAGCTGTCCTCACTGCTTTTTGCTGTTTTTAGATTTGTGCTGTCCAAACCTCTAACCACTAGTCACTTGAGTACTTGAAACGTGGCTGATTCAAATTGAGATGTGTTATTAGTGTGAAATACATTCAGGATTTTGGAGACCAAGCATGGAAAAAAAATGTAAAATATTTTGTTATTTTTACCAGTTTTATTGAGATATAACTGACATATAATAATGTATAAGTTTAAGGTGTACAGCATGATTTTGACACACACATGTAGTACAAAATGATTAGCATAGTAGAGTTGGCTAACACCTCCATCACCCCACATAATTACCTCTTATTGTGTTTTGAGTTTTTCATATGGTGAGAACATTTAAGGCTTATTCTCTTCATAGCTCTCAAGTATGTAATACAATATTGGTAACTTCAGTCACCATGCGGTATAGTAGATCCCAAGAACTTACTCATCTGATAACTGGAAGTTTGTGCCCTGTGACCAACATCTTTCATTTCCCCGCCACCAGCCCCTGGCAACCATCACTGTACTCTCTGTTTCTAGGAGTTTGACTCTTTTTAGATTCCACATATGAATGGGATCATGTAGTATTTGTCTTTCCGAGTCTGACTTACTTCATTTAACATAATGCTTTCACGGTCCACCCGTGTAATTCTTACTGGTAGGATTTCCTTTTTTTCTGTGGCTGAATGATACTCCATTCTGTGTGTGTGTGTGTGTGTGTGTGTGTGTGTGTGTGTGTGTGTCTTTATTCATTCATTGGATACTTAGTTGTTTCTTTACCTCAGCAATTGTGAATAATGCTGCAATGAACATAGGAATGCAGATACCTCTTCAAGATCCTGATTTCATTCTTTTTGGATGTATAATGAGAACTAATTTACATTTCTCTGATGATTAGTGATGTTTGGCATCTTTTCATGTACCTGTTGGCTGTGTGTATGTCTTTAGAATGTGGCTAGTCAGCTCCTCTGCCCATTTTTTAATCAGGTTTTTTTGGTTTTTTTTGTTATTGAGTTACGAGTTCCTTATATATTTTGGATATTAATTTCTCATCAGATAAGATGAATTGCAAATATTTTCTTCTTTATGTTGCCTTTTCCTCTTGTGGATTGTTTATTTTGCTCTGCAGAAGCTTTTTAGTTTGATGTAGCCCCACTTATTTTTGCTTTTTTTGCTTGAGCTTTTAGTGTCCTATCTAAAAAACAGTTGACAAGACCAACATCAAGGGTCTTTTTTCCTATGTTTTCTTCTAGGGATTTTATAGTTTCAAGTCTTACGTTTAAGTCTTCACTTTATTTTGAGTTAATTTTTGTGAGAGGTATAAGATAGGGGTTCAATTTTATTCTCCTGCATTGATCAGTTTTCCTAACACAGTGTTTTTTTTTTAATGTTTTTTTTATTTTTGAGAGAGCAGGGGAGGGGCAGAGAGAGAGGGACAGAAGATCTGAAGCGGGCTCTGGGCTGACAGCAGTGAGCCTGATACGGGGCTTGGACTCACAAACGGCGAGATCATGACCTGAGCCGAAGGTGGACACTCAGCTGACTGAGCTACCCAAGTGCCCCCTCAGTGTTTTTAACACAGATTTCATTTTATAATGATATTTTAGATATATTGCATTAAAATCTATTGTAAAATTAATTTTACCTCTTTTTTTAAAAAACTCTTAAAAATGTAGCTGTGAGAGCATTTACAGCTGCCCGTGTGTCTCCCCTTATATCCATGTTGGACAGTGCTTGTTGTATTCCATTCCTCTTTTGCCCTAAAAACTCTAGTTCTCAACCTCACGGCATCATATTTTATCACCCTCATTACTCACTGCTGTGGTCCTCATTGTGGCAGTCCTGGTCATTTCCCATCATGTCTTGATCAAGTTAACATCTAGGTCACCAGTATTTTTTCCAACAGTATTGTCTCAATTCATGGTAAATTCCGTATATACTTGAATGAACCATCCAGTACACAGACCTCTTGTTTCCTTAAATGTATCCCGTCTGACTTATTTATTTTTTTTAACTATGACAATACCTACACTTTGTTGATACCAAATTTTTATAAACCCTCCCTCATCTCTATTTTGTCCCTTCGACTACCTTTCTTGTTCCCGGACTCCAGGAATTCTTCGACTCCACCAGCATTCTGATCCATTCATTGGTCATGCTCTTTTACTCTCCTTCCATCCTGTTTCAGTCCTCCATATATTCAAAAAATATTTACTGGACACCTCTTACGTGCCATGCTTCATTCTGAGTGGCAGAGATAGAAAATCTCTGCCGTCATGTTGCTTTTAGTCCTCTTGGCGTGACAAATAATAGGACAGGCTAAATTAGTAAGATATTTACCATGGTATTGGATAATAAGAGCTGCCAAGGAGAAAATGTAAGTCAGGAAATGGGGATACGAACCGTTGGCATGGGGGTGGGGAATTTTTAAAAGGATAGCTAGCGAAGAAAGTAAATTGAGTTAGCCGAGTGAGTATCTGGGGCTAATGCATTCTAGGAAAAAAAAAAAAAAAAAACTACAAATGCAAAGTCCTTGGAGTAGTAGCGACTCTGGTGTACTCCAGAAACAGGAAAGAAGTAGGCTGGAGAAGAGAGGAAGAAGGGAAGAGAAGTAGAGGGTAGGATCAGAGAGACAGCTGGATCTCAGATAGGGCAGGGCTTTATAGATCCTAATGGAAAATACTGTGAAACCATTGGAGGATTTTGAGCAGAAGAATGTGATAACCTGACGTTGGAGGCTTGTAGTATTTCGAGGGCCGTCTAATGGTGGCTTACCCCCTCTGACGATTTTGGTGGCTTGAGCCGTACTTGTGATGAGGTTGTAAGCGTTGAGAAGAGGAGAAATTCTGGATACATACTGACTTTGGGAATACAAGGATCATGTCATTCCTCTGCGCAAAATAGCTCCCCTTTAATGCCAGTAAGCATCAGGGGCTTAAGAATGTCTTAACGAGTCTCTGCGAATCTGACACTTAACGTTTTACTCTGATTTCTCCTAATTTCTCATTTAATTTTAGCAGCTAGCCCTCTGATAGTCTTTGAAAATGCCTGGGGCCACGTTGCCGCCTCATGGCCTTAGTAAAGCCTGCTGTCTGGAGAATCCTGCCCCAGGTTTCCATGCACACGGCCACCTCCCTCTTCTCTTTTGGGTCTTTGTGCTACTCTGACCACTTGTGCAACACAGTCTGCTCTAGCTCCTACTTAAAGACGAAGCATCCTCCCAACCTGTCATTTTTGGTCTCCTTTCTCCTGCTCTGTTATTCTCCAATTTTAGCACTTAACCACCGTTTCGCGTCCTAACTAATAGACTGACTGTGTATGTCAGTCAGTTGCGTATTATCCTCCACCTGAATGTGAACTCCATGAAGGCAGGGGTTTTTGTCTCCTTTACTGATAATGTCCTGAATGTTTATTCTGGTACCTAACACGTGGTAGATGATGAGTAAATATTACCAGAAGTAGTAGCAAATACGAAATAAGTTAACTCTTTTCAAAAGCCGAGGACTATTTGAACCCTTGCTAAGTAGGAAAGTACTATTTTATAGGAGTTAGATGATGTTAACTTAGCCTCATTAGCTTTTTGCCTCTCTGGTTATTTATTCAGTTTTTCCCAAAGCCTTTATATGCTTAAGGGAAGCTCAGTAATTACTTGTTGTCTACTCTGTTGCAAACACTGCGGCTGGCATCTGGGATACATGAGCCTCCTCTAGGAGGAGAGCTACTGCGGTATATCAACAGTTATAATCAAGTGCACTGGGTGTGTGGTAAAGGATAATTACGTTACTGAAGTCGGGAGTGTTGATGATCCATCTGATCCAGACGCAGAGAAGCATGTGGAATTGAAAGGTTATTATGCTTACAGACCCTGGAGAGGAAGGGGCGTGCCACGCAGGGGGCCACAAGGGAGGAGTGCCAAGTGAGCAGCCTCAATCAAACAGGTCCAGGAGCCGGAGGAGAGAGTGAGGGTCCATGGGAAGTGGCTTACCAGGGGGTCGGGGTTGGGTACACAAGCAAAAGAGTGAGTCAGTTTCATTGGCGTGTTCGAATGTCACTAGGTCACTGTCACGGGAGGGCAAGCAGGGTGAACTTGTGACAGGGACCAGCCTTTATCACTCTGTGCACCTGGTTGCCGGGGCCGGGTCTCACAGCCTGTCTTGTAAGAAGGTGGAGACCTCAGGAAATCAAAAGTTTTAAAAATTTACAATACACTGGGTGATACTAGAAATAAACACACAAGGCTTTGGATCCACAGAGAAAAGGCACCCTGGCAGTCTGTAAACAGTCCATTTCAGATTGAATGCTTTCCCAGTGGCATTGTAGTCCTAAAGACAGAAGTCTGGCCTCTTAAAACCTAGGTAAGTGTGCAGGGCTGGTGTCTGTCTCCCTCCTATCTCTGTGAATATCAGACGCCCTACTTACAGCCAGAGCCAGAACCCTCCCCCACCCAGCCTGCAGCCTGCATTGAACCTCTAATGTTTTTAATCAGTCTTGCTAAGTACTTCCTGTAGGGAGAATGAGTAGTGATGAGAAGTAATCTTGCGGCTTCTTTATTCTGAAAAATTCAATCACTGATCTACAGATACTGCTTATTCATCATGATACCCCAGTGTAGAAGATGGGGATTAAATTTCAGCCTTAAAGGTTGTGGGATCCCTCAAGGCTTAGAGTATGGTAATGAAAAATTGAGAACCTAAAAAAGGGATTCCAGAATCTACATAGTGAATAAACTCTCACCAGGCCTTGCTTCTGATGTGAATTTAGGATTATGTGCATAGGAATATGCCATGTGCTTTTCACTGGAGCCTTAGTGCTTTGTCTGTATTTCACATGTAACTCCTTTTCATGTCTTTTTCTTCAGTTTCAAACAAATTCTCTTTAGTTTCTTGAGGTCATGTGTGATTTCTGGGCCTTTCTTCACTGGTCTTACTAAGTATGTAAGTACTAGGAAGGCCTCCTGGTTACAATTAGAAGCCATTGACCTGACTCGATACTCTAAACAGAAGCTGTCTCCTTGGCAGGTCTATGCCTGGTTGCTTACCAGTGACCCCCTGCCTCTGAAGGTGAGCGCATGTCCCTATCTTTGCCTTTGTATTCAGAGTAATACATGTTTCCCAGGATCCATGGTCTTCCTGGACCCCAACTCTAATTCTTTGAGTTCTTGAAAGATCTTCAAAACTAGTTATTAGGTCCTACACATGGGTGGTACGCTTGTCTTAAAATATGCTGACTTGAGCATGAAGCCACCTTATCTAAAGTAAAAATTCCCATTCTTCCTACACTCCAGTAAAGTCAGAAATAGGAAATTCATTTCAAATGTCTTGGCTCTCGTATGTAATTTTCCTTTTGTGCTTTTGTGGGACCGCATTCTGATTTACATGTTCTCACAGTATGGCAGTGAATCTATTTCTTTCTTATGTGGATGTGTCCTTTCTTACAGTGTCTCCACTTACTTATTCATCAAACATTTTGCTGTCTTGTGTTAGGCATTGTTACCCGGGCTGTCACATTGGAACCAGAGGACACAGCCTTTGGCTTCGTGGACTATTAGACCACTTATTGTTCCTCTAAGAACCATACGGGTCATATTGGTGCTTGGTTAACATACTATTCTTTTAAAATCATGGTGTCTTGGGGCGCCTGGGTGGCTCATTCGGTTGAGCGTCCGACTTCGGCTCAGGTCACAATCTCGTGGTATGTGAGTTCGAGCCCCGTGTCGGGCTCTGTGCTGACTGCTCAGAGCCTGGAGCCTGTTTCAGATTCTGTGTCTCCCTCTCTCTCTGACCCTCCCCCGTTCATGCTCTGTCTCTCTCTGTCTCAAAAATAAATAAACGTTAAAAAAAAATTAAAAAAATTAAAAAAATAAAATCATGGTGTCTTGGGGCACCTGGGTGGCCCAGTTGGTTGAGTGTCCAACTCTTGATTTTGCCTCAGGTCATGATCTCAGGTTCCTGAGTTCGAGCCCCACTTCTGGCTCTGCACTGACTGCTCAGAACCTGCTTGGGGCGTTTTCTCTCTCTGTGTCTCTCTCTCCCTTCTCTCACTCATACGTGCTCTTTCTCAAAGTAAATAAATTTTAAAATAAACAAATAAAAATAAAATCATGGCGTCCCTCTGACGAAATGTTATTTAAGCCTTTTTCTCATGAACTATTTTTGTAAAAACCTGAAAACCAATACTCCCAATATTTTTAATTAAAAAAAAATTTTTAATGTTTATTTGTTTTTGAGAACGAGAGAGACAGAGCACAAGCAGGGGAGGGGCAGAGAGAGAGGGAAACACAGAATCCAAAGCAGGCTCCAGACTCCGCGAGCTGTCAGCACAGAACCCAACTCAGGGCTCAAACCCACGAACTGTGAGATCATGACCCAAGCTGAAGTCAGACGCTTAAATTGACTGAGCCATCCCAGTGCCCCCCAATACTCCCTATTTTTCAACGATTTCTGTTTTATTCCAGATAGAGTGATTATTATAGTCAGTTTTTATTGCTTGTAAGGTTTTCTTACAATATTTTAATTAAGTTCTTTAATACTTCCTCTTCCATGATGAATATACCAACTTTGACTATGTTGATGCATTATAAGGTTAGGATGATCGCAAGAAGGCAAGTAGGGTCAAGGGAAGAGACAGTGCCTCCAGCTCTGTTCTCCGGGAGCCTTTTGGTACCTGGTCTGTGCAGGAGAAGGTTACTCCACCCCTCTCATTCCTTGCAGCCCGCTTTCACCTTTAGTCTTACATAGAAGGAAAGCAGCACGGTAATTTTATATACAAATATCCTGGAAATATATTTTCAACAAAAGGGGACCCTTTAAATGAATTACACTTTAGTTACAGGAAATGCTATCTTGAAAACATTAAGTGAAAAAATAACATCAAACTACAGGTAACAATCACAAAAATGTTAATATAACTGTAATAATACCAAAAATGATAAAGGCAATAGAAGAGTAGCTAATATTTTTATTTATTTTTAAAGTTTGTTCATTTGTTTGTTTGTTTCTTTGTTTATTTTTGTGAGAAAGAAGAGCCGAGCAGAGCGATAGTCCCAAGCAGGCTCTGCACCGACATGAGGCTCAATCCCACAAACCATGAGATTCTGACCTGAGCCAAAATCAAGAGGAGGACACTCAACAGACTGAGCCACCCAGGCACCCCAGTAGCTAATATTTTTTAAGCAATCGCTATGTCACGAACAGGTTCTAGATGCTTTATACTTAGTTCTTTTAATTACTTCATCAAACCCTACAGCAACCTTATCAGGTGGCAGACACCATCCAGCTTTTCCATGTGAGTGTAAAAATGAAGTACTGAGAGTTTAGGCAACATTGCTAGGTTCAGTGAAAAGATGATACCCATCCTCAAGACGCTTGGATTCTAATGGTGTGACAAAACCTGTGAAACAGGCGTGGTGTCTGTCATGAGCCGTGTGTTACCAGGGAAGACGCCACAGGTTCACGACGGGATTCCACCAATTGTGAAACCAGAGAAGATTCCACATGGAAGAAACACGTGAACAGAGTTGTAAAGAAAGGACTGCCTAGTTTTTCAGGTGAACAGGCAGATGGGAAAAAGCTAAAAAGAGTTGGTCTCGTAATGGGACCGCCACCCACCAATTATGTGACTATGCACAAGTAGCTTTAATCCTTCATCTGAACAACAGAAATGATATCTACCATTTCTTTATGGCTTATCAAGTAAAATACAGTTGATTGAGAGCTCTTTTTAGTTACTATTCAGTTATTGAAAACTCTTTAAATACGTGACTCTCCCTTTTGCTTTGCCTTGCTTAGGTAGATGTAATTGTGACCTTGGGAGGTCTCGGTGGGCGTTTTGACCAGATCATGGCATCTGTGAGCACCCTGTTCCAAGTTACTTGCATCACTCCTGTGCCGATTATAATAATCCAAGAGGAATCTCTCATCTACCTGCTCCAACCAGTAAGTGAAGAATAAGTATAATGTCAGCACATTGCTTCCATAAAACTTCTAACATTTGAGTAGACTAGAACGAAACATGAGCCTAGCGTGTGTCTTTGAATTTGACACCTGAGGGAAGTTGACCATGTTTGCTTCATTTTATCATGCCCCGAAAAAAAAATCGCATAACTTTTAATTAAATTGACTAAGAATTAAATTTAGCCCTTTTACATTTTGAGCAGCTGAATGTGAATGCCACTTGAGAAACATCTCAACAGAGGAAGCCCAAAGCTTGGCAAATATTTCAATCGGAATTCTCATATATTTTCAGTGCTATCGTTATAACTGGAAACTGGATTTGATTTTGTTAAGCACTAAAAAAAATTTTTTTTAGC
The DNA here is from genome assembly GCF_018350215.1 of Panthera leo. Taxonomy (NCBI): domain Eukaryota; kingdom Metazoa; phylum Chordata; class Mammalia; order Carnivora; family Felidae; genus Panthera; species Panthera leo. Next base: position 156,702,879 of record NC_056680.1, on the reverse strand, counting down.
TTTTACTCTTCATAAGTTGCCTGCTTATTAATTTCACTGCTTCAGAATACATTTCTAATGATCAATGTCATTCACTTCCCCTGATGAATATCATGGAAATTTTCTATCGATCCAGTGCTGAGAACAGAATCCTTATTAAATAAACCAGTTTTATAAGGTTGATCAGTGGGCTCCTCTAGAAAAGTAATCGTTTGGTAACATTTTTAAAAGAGTGGACAGTTGTTCTTCCTTGCCTCTCACTGTCATGTGCTGCTTACAGCGTTGCTCCTGCCCCATCTGCCAGTCTCCCTCTGCAGCATGCTGTTACCTAGAAATTGTTGTTTGGTTAATAGAGTGGGTATCAGGCACACTCCCTGCTGTTCAGCCAGCTTTGCATTTTTTTCTCTGGCTCTTTGTATTGCCTAGCTTTGTTGTTTTCTGGAAAACTTCCTAAGAGGTGTGGAAAGGGAGCTGAAGAATTCAGTTTTCAAACTCCATACTCTACATGGATTTAGTCAACGAACAGTTTATGAAGTGCCTGCTCTTTTTTTTTTTGTCTTTTTTTAACATTTATTTATTTTCGAGAGACAGAGACAGAGCACAAGCAGGGGAGGGGCAGAGAGAGAGAGGGAGACAGAGAATCCGAAGCAGGCTCCGGGCTCTGAGCTGTCAGGACAGAGCCTGATGCAGGGCTCGAACCCATAAGCTGTGAGATCATGACCTGAGCTGAAGTCGGACGCTCAACTGACGGAGCCACCCAGGCGCCCCGGGAGTGCCTGTTTATTGCAGTGCTAGGCAGTTGAGGATTAAAAGAAAATACTGACATGATCTTTGCTCTCTAGCACATGTCCAGTGAAGAAGTCATTAATAAAAACATAAGATGTAAAGCACGAAGATGAAAGATTATAGAATTTGATCATACGTAACGTAAGGGAAGTCCACCCAGGGGCACTCACATTTTATTCACTCCGTTAACTCAACAAATATTTTTTGGGTACCTGCTATGTGCCAGGCACTTACCGGGGATACAGAAGCCAACTAAAGAGACAAAAATCCCTTGTTTTCGCGGGACATACATTCTCTTGAGGTTACAGTGCAGCAGAATCCTCCGGGATGAGTGGATGTTTGCTATGGGAGATGATGAGAAAGTCATTTAAGGCAGAAAGGAGCCACTAAAGAAAGGTGGAGGCATAAGGTACATTGTAGGATCTGCAGGTAATTCTGCACAGCAGTGTGGAAGATGCTAGAAGATAAGACTGAAAACTACTTTGATTGTGAAGAGCCTTGAATTCCACACAGTGGAGTGTGGACTTTTTCGCTAGAGGTTATGGGAAGTCATTAATAGATTTCACTTGGTGGTATGATGTGAGCAGATACGCCTCTTAGATTTCTAATTGTGTATTTGTTAAATACCTATAATTTCCTAACAGTTTCTGAAGGGTTAAAGTTTCTACCATTGTGAATCATTGAGCTTTATTACATTATATATACTATATTGATGATTTGATTGCTAAAGTAGTCAACCGTAACTTGGCTGTATGTAGACATTCTAGTTAATAGATTACAAGTTAGTTGGCACTGTACTAAAATTAAAAAGCAAATTAAAAAATAAAATTGGAAGATTAACTGGTAGAAAAAAATCATATCTGAAAAATGACTTTTGCTCTTAAGAGCTTTTCAGTGTTTCTGGTATTCCCTACTATCACTGGAATGTGTATAATTTTGGACTTCCTAAAATGCATTCAGCTTGAGATTCCTTGGATTTCTGCCCCCTGCAGATGCTGTCTGTCATCCATTTGGGAAAGGAAACTCTCAGCCATTATTTTTTCAATATTGTCTCTGCCCTATTCTCCTTCTCCCTTCCTCTGTAACTCTGCTTAACTGTACCTAGGATGCTCTAATTGTATCATGTCCATCTCAGCACATCTATTTCATATTTTCTATGCCGTAACCTCTCTGGGCTTCACTCGGAAGCTCATCACCTGTGTTCCACATCACCCTTCTGCTTCGGCCATGTCTGTTTTGCTGCTAAAACCATCCACGGTGTTTAAAATTCCTGCCATGATTCTTCTTTCTTGTATGCCTGTCCTCTCGTCACTGTTTCAAGATTCTTTCTTAAAACATAATTGTCATACTTATTTTATGGTCAAGAATAATTCTAGTACCTGTAGTTCTTTGTAAGCCCGCTGTCCTTTGTATTCATTTTTGCTTCTATATTTTGTCAACTCGATTCCTTCTGTGTGTTGTGAATTTTGGCGATGACCTTATATTTCTGGGAACTTTACCTGTGGGAATTGTTTGAAGTGTGAGTTAAAAGTGAGTCCAAGGGGGAGTTTAGAGCAGACTCCCAACCCAGTTATTCACAGGCATTAACAACTCAGGACATCTTGCTGGAGACTTTTTGACCATCTAGGTGGTGTGAATTCTGAAGGCAGTATGTCGCGAGTTTGACTTCCGGTTACAGGTGCTCACGGGAGACTTGCTCCCTCTTCTCAGCTACAGGGTGCCTGGGTTTGGTCAGGGTTTTCCTGGCGGTCCAGTGGAAGTGTTATTTATATTCATCTTACACTGAGAGTCTCTGCCTTATCTGGTGCACTCTCCTGCACTCACACCTTGAGCAGGCCTTGGGCTTTGTCTCCTGATGACTTTCTGTACTTGGATGTCTTGGAAACCAAAGCTCAAGTTCATCGGCTTTGGTAAACACCAAGTATTTCAGAGGTGAAAGTTAGGTGTGGTTTTCAGTCCAACCTTAGTTTTTGGCTTCTGAGTATTCTTAAAACAAAAGAAAAAAAACACAGATGTTTGATGCATTTTAAAAGATTCTTTTTAATTTTTTTCTAGCACTTTTTATTGCTTTAAGTTGGTCAGGATGCTAATTTATCGTAGTGTCTCTGTAAGGCAGGTCTTACCCTGCCTGTGTTGCAGGAATAATTAACTCCCAATCTCAGAGGTTTAACTGAGATTGAGTTTTTAAAGTTTATTTTCTCATCAGTATCTGGTCTGGTTTCGGCGGCTTCCTCCATTTTATATCTAAGCCAACTGGAAGAAATTGCAGCATCTGGAGGAAAAGATTGCTAGAAAGTGGCACTGCATGTTTTTAAAGGCCAGGCCTGGCCATGTTTATATCACCTTTGGTGGGAATACAGTGACACTCCCCAGCCCACTGCAAGGCCTTCTGAGAAAGGAAGGCGGTGGTCGGGGAAAGGAATCGCTTTGTGAGCACAGAGCGCGGTCTCTCTCAAACCGCCAGCAACTGAAGTTGGGGATGAAAAGTCTGGAATCATGACCTTACATCATTTCTTGGAGTATAATTTTTTTCTCATTTACACGATATGTTAAACATTGATTAGTTGTTAAAACAGAATCATCCTGGGGCACTTGGGTGGCTCAGTCAGTTGAACGTCCAGCTGTGGCTCAGGTCATGATCTCACGGTCTGTAAGTTCAAGCCCCACATCAGGCTCTGTGCTGACAGCTCAGAGCCTGGAGCCTGCTTTAGATCCTGTGTTTCCCTCTCTCTCTCTGCCCCTTCCTCACTTTTGCTCTGTCTCTCTCACTCTTTCTCTCAAAAATAAATAAACATTAAAAAAATAAAATAAAATGAAAACAGAATCCTCAGTTCTCCAAACATAATTATCATTGCAAGTGTACCTGTATAGCCTACATGCCCCAAAACAATGCCTTCTGGATTCTCTTTCTGGTCATTGTAATTGTGTCTCATTTGCCTCTCCTAAGAAAGAATTATTACGTAGTGTGGGGCACAAAGCTCTGCATGATCACACCCCCTGTCATGTAGAGGGGTGACAGTATCTACCATAGACTTCACCTCTTGCTTTACCAGTCCTGGCTTTGCTCCTGTTTGGCACTCAGTTCCAGAGAAATCTTCCCAGAGACACATACTAGGTTCCTGCTTTTCAGTTGCTTTTAGGAAGAGACCACTAAGACAATTTAGTGATACAAATGCAAAAGTCAAAATGAGTGTGTTTGAGGGTTTAGGATATGAACCAATCTTATGTTGTATTGTATATATTGTATATATATTGTATCCATGATCCCTCCCTGACTTGAGCTCTGTCTTTTTCTCTCTCTCTCTTTCAAAACTAAATAAACATTTTTAAAAAATTTAAAAACTAGGGGCGCCTGGGTGGCTCTATCGGTTACTTAACCAACTTCAGCTCAGGTCATGATCTCACAGTCTGTGAGTTTGAGCCCCACGTCGGGCTCTGTGCTGACAGCTCAGAGCCTGGAGCCTGTTTCGGATTCTGTGTCTCCCTTTCTCTCTGACCCTCCCCTGTTCATGCTCTGTCTCTCTCTGTCTCAAAAATAAATAAACATTAAAAAAATTTAAAATAAACGATGTCTACAGTTACTGTTCGTTAACAGGATTGATCATAATCATCATCATGATGGACAGAAGAAACCTCATAACTTGAAATTGAAACTGTTTTCAAATATTGTGGAACTAGGGCCCAAGAAAATCAATCCGGTATGCTTCACTGCCAAATAAAGAATGGTTAAAATTTTTTTAATGTATTTTTTTAATTGAAAGTCAACAAATAGCTGTTTTTGAAAAGGAAGTTAACTTTGGGGCTTTTACAAGAAGCATCTAATTTGAGCTTCATAACAATACCACAAGGAAAGCAGGACAGATAGGACTCTATGCTTTCTACTACATTACATTTCTTCTTTCTTGGGGCTAGTGGACTAACAAGCAAATAGCGAGCTCTTTTTAAAAACTTTCTTTTTTAATGTTTACCTATTTTTGAGGGAGAGAGAGAGAGAGAGCGAGAGAGCATGAGCAGTGGGGTTGGGGGGCAGGAGCAGAGAGAGAGAGAAACAGAATTGAACCAGGCTCTGGGCTCTGAGCTGTCAGCACAGAGCCCATCGTGGGGCTCGAACTCAAGAACTGTGAGATCGTGACCTGAGCCAAAGTCGGATGCTTAACCGACTGAGCCACCCAGGCACCCCAACAAATAGTGAACTCTTAGAACTAGTTACAGTTCATAGGCTGGTGATTATCCATAAACGGTGTTTCACTGAGTGGCCAGTTGATGTGTGTATATAGGGCTGTGTGTGTGTGTGTGTGTATGTGTATGTATGTATTATCCACAACATTATTTTCAATGAGATAAATTTGAGGTACACTTTAAGGGTATATCCCACCTTGTACCCCTAAATTAAAAATAACTGAATTTTCTTCAAGTATGACAAAATCTACATACAACAAGAATTTTTATCATTTAAGAAGATTAAGATTACCTTTGAGCTTTGCTAAAATACATCAAAAATGGTAAAAATTCAATGTAAGTGTTAATTATTTTGAGTATTATTTTTCAGAGCAGTGTTTTCTAGAATTGATTCTATAACTATAGATTGTCTGACATTGAAGGTAATAGGAGACATGAGACATGGGAACTGTTTTTTTTGATACTTGTTTTGGTGCTGTGCTAGGCTAAGAGAACGCATCTGTGTGGTTTTTTTTAATGTCTGTTTTTGAGAGAGAGTGACTGAGTGTGGGTGGGGGAAGGGCAGAGAGAGAGAGAGAGAATGGGACACAGAATCTGAAGCAGGCTCCAGGCTCTGAGCTGTCAGCACAGAGCCCGATGTGGGGCTTGAACTCATGAACCTTGAGATCATTCCCTGAGCCTAAGTCAGACGCTTAACTGACTGAGCCCCCCAGGTGCCCCTCATCTGTGTCTGTTAAGTGGCTAGGATAGCCGTAGACCATGGGACTAAAACATGCCTTTTTTGATCTTTATTAAAAAGCCACCCCAACCCTCAAATCATCTTAGCATTCCTGTAATAATCTACGTGTGAGACTCTCGAGACTGTTATATAAATAAGTAAGCATCCTTCATTCATGGTTTTTAGGGGCTGACCTGTGTGTCCAGGAGCAGTTGCCTTAGGGTTGTCGGGGTTGGTCCAGCCTGAAGTCTTTGGTCTACATTCTCTTTTGAGTCCCCTTTCTCTGACTCATTTTGCTTACTACAAATTGAGTTTTAAAACAAGGAGACAATAGTGTAGTTCCAGATCTTTATGTAGATATTTATATATATGGGCAAATGTTTGAAATTTTTTCGCTGGTTGAGTTTTAAACATATAATGTCTTTGATATTATGTTTTGACATACCTCACTTGCTGTGGGTCAGAGTGTCATCATGAGTGAAAGCCTCAGTAGGGAGCATTTACTTTGAAGGAATGTTCAGTCTGCCAGTTTTTAAATAGAAAATTAAAAATAGAATGCATAATGGCTCCTCCCTTAAAAGTAAGCGTTCCTCTTTTACTTCCAAAAATATCTTCTTAATAAGGCATTACGACCTTTTACGAACAGAAGGTTTTATGAAATCAGCGAGAGACATTTTCTACATGAAACACCACTGATATCAATTACCAGCGAGACTATATTCCTTATGAAGACAGTTGGGTGCTCCCAGCCATCTTTGTCATGCTAACCATGCAGTGTGGACGGTTCCGGGTTTCTCATACATACTTTCTCATTTTCTGGTCCTGTGCTTCTCAGGAGTACAGAAACATTAGCTTCTGTACACTGAGCATAAATTATCTTTTATCTGCAAGTTTTATGGCAGTTGGTAATACAAGTTAATAGGATTTATGACCAAGAAATGAGATGTCCAAGAGTTAATAAGGCGTGCCTTATACATTATCCTAAACCTTGTTCGATGATTCCCACTCAGGATTCCACTATCTGATGCCGGGGAATGGTGTCACAGAGCCGACTTCTAAATATGTTATAAATATTTCTTCCTCATGATCTCCGTCATGTTTACTGCTGCTTGTTTTTTCTCCCACTAGAACAATCACTTGCTGTTTAAATTTCTGACATTTTACACATTAGACGTTTGCAGTGCCGGTAATGAATATGATAGAAATATGTTAAGAGTCTGATGGAAGCTGGATATCCGTGATGTGACTTTGCCATGCATGGTGGTTTCTGCTGAGGACTTGAGGTTGCGGGATGTCCACCCACATGTACACGTGTCCAGGATCATCTCATCAGTGTCCACACCAGAGAAGTGATTCTCAGAATATAAACTATATGGTAGCATAGAACCGTTAAATATTAGTGTAAATAGTATAAAACCATAAAGATCGTTTTATGGATGAGTAATTGCAAGGACTTTAAGTGATTTGCCCAAGGTCATACACAGCGTTTCTTTGAAGGAAAAATGATCCTGAAAATGCATCTCAGGCAGCAGTGGTCTGAAAAGGGCCACCAGGCATTTCCTTTCTACGGCCGGGCTGCCACATTGAGCCCTCTAGTTCCTCTTCCATAGGGCAAATTGCCAACACCCGTTCCTTCCTCTGCCTTCCGCCCACCTAAGCTTGCTTTTCTGGGAAAGTTCTGCCACTCAGTGTCTGACCTAAACACTCGATACCTTCGAACCGTGTCCTTGCATTACTCACTCGTTTTCCCTGGCTTGTCTGCTCTGCTGTGGCAGGCGGCACCTTCTCCACGTGGAAAGCAGACAGAGACACACATCTTCCCGGAGCATCCTCCTCTTTTCCCTCGCTTCAGACCTTGCCTGGCTTTCTAGGGCCCATTCTCTCCTTCTCTTCTCTTCTCCTCTGTGTGCTTTTCTTCTGCCCCTCCTCATCGTTTAAAATTATAAATGAAACACCTATCCTGTTCAGAACACTGGGTTAGCCTTATTACGTCATTACGAAAACATGACATTTTAATGTGCACTAAGACAAAAAAATTCTAGAGCTATACAGTTCTCATTTTTCTGAGTGCCCTAATGTCCTCTTTAGATTGCCATAGAAATATTTCCTCTGTGGTTTTATCCCTGTTTAGTTAAGCTTATTTTATGTAACTGAGGAGTTAAACCACACATTCATAATGAGTTTATTTCGTAGGTGTTGTGCTCTGTTTTGTTGATTTGTAGCATAGAATATTTCAACAGCACACATTCTTCAAACACCATTAGGTAGTGGACACTGTGGTGGGCACCGACAGTGTGGAATTAAAACCCCTTGCTTCTGTTCTACTGCTCACGGTTCAGCAGAAAAGCCAGCAGTATAAATTGCAAGATTCAGAAATCTGTTAGGAGAAAACACTGAGTTAAAAAAAAAAAAGTGAAATGTAATATGGGTCGCCTGGGTGGCTCAGTTGTTTAAGCATCCAACTCTTGATTTCGGTTCAGGTTGTGACCTCACGGTCGTGACATCAAGCCCTGCATTAGGCTCTGCACTAGGCATGCAGCCTTCTTAAGATTCTCATCTCTTTCTGCCCTCCCCCTCCAAAAAATTTTTTTTAATTGAAAAACAACAACAACAACAACAAAACACTGCTGTGGGGATGACATGGAAAAAGCATCTCATCCAGATTGGGGACAGGTTGGGGATAAATTGATCATGTAGATAGTTTTCCAGGGGAGGTAATATCTGATGGAGAGGTAGGCAAAGAGATGAATAAAGGGATTAATGTCATGTGCAAGGCAGCCTGAGAGAATTTGGCACATTTGGGGGAACACCGCGTTGCTGGATCCTGGGGAGCCATACGAGATGCAGCTAGAGGTAAGAAAGGTGTAGACCACGAGGGACTTGTTTGCATTCTCAAGAAGATGCTCTTTATATTGATGGCAAAGCTCAGAATATTAAGCATTTTTATTAGGGGAATGGCATTAGATTGCCAGTTAGAAAGTTTAGTTTGGTAGCAATATGGAGGATAAGTTGGTTAGGGAAGGGATGGAGGTCATTCAACTCTGAAATCCAAAACAGACATGGTGCATAAATCAACTTTACTTCGCTGATGGAGTTTCTTGGGATGTGTGGTCCAAAGCCTTCTTTGGAGGAACACAGAGGGAGGAATCAATGTAATGACTAGGATTCTGGATTAGGCAACTGGTTGCTGTCTTTCTTTGAAATTGAGAATATGAGAAGAACAGGTGAAGATGGGAAGCTGGTCAGCCGACGTGGGGACATAAAGAGATTGATCTGTCTTTGAAACTGTGTAGAAGTGCCTTGATATAGATACATCGGTATCTATAAAATATATCTCCTTTTAGGCAATTCTTTCTTCCTCCCTCCCTCTCCCTCTGTGTGTGTGTGTGTGTGTATGTGTGTGTACACACACACACATACATACACATATGATTTTACTCAATTTATACAAATACACACACACATACATATAGCCTGGCCTAGTGATACACCCTGAGAATCATCAACATATTCATGGCAACTAAAAAGTCAGGAGTGGACCCTTACATCCTGGAAGAAGGTTTGGAGTGAAAAGAGCCATGACAGAGCCCTAGAGAAGAGACAGAATACCTTACAAGAAAAGAAAGAGGAGAACTGAAAGAGTCGTATCATTGAGACCAAGGTAGTTTAGAGTTTCAAGAGACAAGGGAATGTCCACCTAAGGTGTTGAGAATATAAAAGATGTAATAATAAGTTTGACAGCCGAGAAGAAACTTAATCAGGCAGGTTTCGTGGCAAAATAGAGGTAGAAGCCAGATTACCATGAGTTGATTACTAAGTGGGAAGGAAGGGAGGTAGAAACACATTGCTCTTGGTTTTTACCCTTCTTCACGGTTCACTCAGAGCAGTTGGATTTGGGGGACGAACCTGGGAACTGATGATGGCTTTTAAAATTATTCTGGTGAGGCCTTTTCCAAGTTAAAACCAGAACGTGCATGTTGGGGATGATACGTTTGTTTCCAGGTATGAGCCCAGGTGCAGCCATCATGCTGTATAAGATGGCTGGCACATTGACGGACCCTGATTGTATCACTCTGTGCTGGCGAAGTACTTTTCAACCTATTTCAGGTCCGTCTTCTCTTCCTGGCCCGTCCCCAGCTCTGCAGTCTTGGGGCGCCCTTCCCCTCCTCCTCTGTGTGGGCACCTTGGTCTGAGCCCAAGTAGGAAGCTTTGAGTTTGACCTATCAGTGTCCCTCTTTCTGGTCTGTCGTCTTCTCAGTGTTATACAGCCTAGGGAAACTGACCATAACCACTGTTTTCCTGTGCCAAACATGATCTTTTAGTCACTCACTTAAAGCCCTACTCATATTTTCTGACTCCTACACAGAATTTCCAAGTACGCCTTCATGCACTCCCCTCATCTGGGTCATTTTCATTGCTTTTTAAAGACTTTGTTTCTCCTACAGGCCCTAAACAGTCTATCCATAAAACAAAATTTACTAAGTTATAACTTCTCTCATTTTCTAAACCTTAAAAAATTTACAATTGCATTTTTATGATCCAGGATGAAATAATGATCACACCTAGTTCATCCGATGCTAGCCAAATCCAAATACATAGAAATGTGCCACTCCCTTTATCAACAGTATTCATAATCCCCTCCTCTTGTAAAATACACGTGGCTGGGCATCCCAGGCTGTGACTGAGTCCACTTACTTCCCTATTGACATGTACTTTCTTCCTAGTTGGTTGAAAGCTCATTTGGGGGAATGATTGATGCTTTGAGAGGCTACAGGTGCATTTCTACCCTCGAGCAAATGGATGAGGATGATGGTGGCAGGGGTGGTAGGTTTCAAGGCAACCTGGATATATGGTGAAGTCTCAAAGGGAAAGGCATGAAGTAACAGCCTGATGCCCATACAGCTTACAAGTTCTTTGACCTTAGAGTAGTGTTTCACTCTGGGGAGTGGGGGGAGGGGGTTATAGAAAGATGCCCATCAGCAAAAACCTACGGTTGATCCCTCAGTGATTCCAAAGGAGCACGGGAGGAAATAGCAAATTCAGTCTCTGGGGACTGTTTAAAAACTTATTTGAACATTGCCTTTTCATTTTCAACCATGGGTGACAGAGAATCATTTTTGGAGGCTTGATGCAATCCATAAGAGTGCCGTGTGTGGGTAAAACAATAGAAAAGACCGCATCAGCGTTTGTCTGAGCTCTGTCATCGTAATTTATCATAATCCAATTGTAGGTAAAGTAATGGAATATTGGACGCAAGGTGTCCTGGTTTCCTTTATCTCCCCTTCCACGGTCCTCTGTGGCAAGGACACGAGTACATTGTGTCATGTATACTTAGTTCAATTGAGCATTGCTTCAGCATCTTCCTTTGATTGAAAACAAAAGGTTGCCAATGCGGTATCAATGAACTGTGAAGCGATTTGAGTGTTACCAGCAGGGAAATGAAATGAGCCTCTGGGAGGAAGATTGGCACGAGTGAAAGTTTCTATATAAAGGGCTTTGTACAGCTCCAGCTGGGTTGTATTACTTCTTATCCCGTTAAGGCTTTTTTCCCCCTGAATTTGGGAGCATTTTGATCTCCTTTGTTCCAAAAGTGGTCAAAACTGAAAGTGAAGAAAAAGTGGGAAACATATCCAAATAAAGTTCAGCTAGGAGGGCTGGGATTTGAGGGGACTTATTTAAATTGCACATTCATCCTGGATCTTACGAAGGTCTTCCATGGAATGGTGTAAGGTCCCTTGCCCTCTTACACAAATGCACGCACGTGTGCGCACGCACACACATACACACACACACACACACACACACTGCATGTAACATCCATGTGCATGCATACACACATCAAAAATCTCAGCACTTGTAAACCTGTCTTACTGAGAGGAAGGAAAGTAAGTATTCTGTCTCTCGGGTCAACTGACCAGGATTTCTTTTCTATTTGTTTTTCCTCCCTCCCTCCCTCCCTCCCTCCCTCCCTCCCTCCCTCCCTCCCTCTGTCTCTTTCTGTCTCTCTCTGTCTCTCTCTCTCTCCCCCTTTCTCCCCTCCTCCTTCCCTCCCTCTCCTTTTGAAAAACCCTGTCCTATATAAACCTTTGTCTTTTAAAAGCTCCACTTAGTTGTTCATAACTTTGTCATGACCAGAATTACATTTGACTTAGATGCATATGGAATGGTTTAAGTGATATATATAAAAATGCATCAGAGTTAGGAACCAAGTTAGCAAAGCAGAGTGTAACCTACGATGATCTATAGACTGAGAGGGTTAAACTTAACAGAGAATAAGACTAAAGATGGCCCAATCCCATATTGCCTTCTGAAGCAGACTGAGAGACTACTAATGTGATACCTAGTAGTTTAGGATAACCTAAGTGTCGAAGACATACTGACGGTTACTATACCACTGAAATCTCTTGGGAGCCATGTGTGACTCATAAAATAGCCTCTGATCCTGAAAGTTTGGAAAATTATATTTTAATATCTATAGGGGAGTCTGGATGGCTCTAGTCAGTTAAGAGTCCGATTTTGGCTCAGGTCATGATCTCATGGTTTGTGGGTTCGAGCCCCACATCAGGCTCGACAGCTTGGAGCCTAGAGCCTGCTTTGGGTTCTTTGCCTCCCTCTCTCTCCCCCCCCCCTCAAAAATAAGCAAAACATTAAAAAATAAAATATATCTGTAGAGTTATACAGCCCTTTACATTTATGAAATACTGTCTTCATGCTCTTACTTGACTCTCCAGCAGTCCTTGTAAGCAGAACGCTCACATTCATTGTTTCTGCTTCTCAGATGAGGAAACTACGCATAGAACAATATTGAGTTCTGTGGTACATCCGTGAATAGTCTAGGAATTTTCTGAATCCTACTTGTGGGCCATTTGCTTTAGAGCTTTCTGTTAGAATCCGTGCCTACTCCCTGAATGTCATTGAATCCATATTGAGGTCTCCAAAAGAATGAAGGAGAAGTAACCATCCTCAAGCATTTTCTGTGTATCGAGAGTGGCTCACTGAGGAATATGCACTGAAATCACCTGCATAGCTTTATTTTTCTCCTCAGTCAACTTTTTTGTTTTATTATGGAAATAGTCCTATTTACAGAGAATTTGAAAGACTAGTATGATGAACATATTCCAACTATTTTTAAATTTTTAAGCATCTTAGCATGTATACTCTGTGTATAGACTCTTTTCTTTTTTTCTTTTGGTAACCATTTGAAAGTAAGTTGCAAATGTCCTATCACATTATGGTAAATACTTCAGCATGGGGGATGATTTTTAGAAACCAGGATCTAGGTCATACGTGTGCCCATTGCTGCTGTGGTTAGACTTTTTCAGTGAACAGAACTAGAACAACAAAAAGGGGGCACCTGGATAGCTCAGTTGGTTAAGTATCAGCCCTTGATTTCAGCTCAGGTCATGATCTCCCAGTTCGTGGGTTTGAGCCCCGCATCAGGCTCTGCACTGACAGTGTGGAACTTACTTGGGATCCTCTGTCTCTGCCCCTCCCGTCTCGTGTCCTTTCTCTCTCTCAAAATAAAAAATACACATTAAAAAAAAAAAAAACACAAAAAGGTATGTGTATGTGTGTATAGTATAAATCACGAGGTCACTTTGATATTTTGAATTCAGTTTTAACACATAGTTTTTAAACTGCTTTTACTTTATATTTTTATTTCTTTAATCCCCTCATAATCCTGGCTTGAAATGTCATGCTTGTATTATACTATGATATATAGTAGCTAGTTTCAAATTTATAGTTCCCGCATTACTATTAATAGTGAACCTAGTGAGCGAAATTTAAGATTTCTTTGTAGGTCTGTCTTTAAATTATATCCCAGTCAGAGCACTGTATCTAAAATTTCTCACTTTAAACATTAAATATTTTTCTTCCTGTGGTTATGCTACTAATTTAATATACTCTTAGGCTCATTTGTTATAGTTTATTTGAAGTTATAAGACTTTATCTTTTAATTATTTAAATATTTTACAACAGTTACGTAATCCAAAGGCAAAGCTTGATAAAAAGATAACCTCAGGAGAGGACTTGTGTTTATTCCAGTCTCCCTCACCACCACTACCCTCCTTCAGAATCTTCTAGATTCTTGCAAAAAAAAAAAAAAAAAAAAAAAAAGGCAAAACAAGGCAGATCTGTACACATTTTCTCACTTCCCCCTTTTGATATGAAATTTGGCATAGTGTATACATCTGTCTCAATCTCCTTTTTTCACCTAATAATATATTTTGAAAACCACCATATTCAGCAATAGAAATCATCCTCATACCTTTATTATGACTGGTTAGTACAATATTGTGTGGATGTATCTAAATGTACCATCATTTATCCATGTGCAGCTTTTTGAAAGAACATACTAGAAGTTCAGACAAGGTAGTTCTTTGAGTTGTGATTATGTATATTTAGGGAGTGTTCCTCAGGTGATTCCCATTTGAGACCTATTTTGTTCTCAAAACACCTTATGAGGTGGACACAATATGACCCAGTTTTCAAGATGAAAAAACTGGGTCTTAAGATGAACTGACTTCCAAGGGTTATTCCACTCCTTAACAGAAAAGCCACATTCCAAATCTGTGTCAGATTGACCCTTGAGTTTTCTTCACTCCATGACCATTTCCAGTTACATGATTCGTGACCTTGACACGATGCCATTCGGTGTAGAAGAAACAATTTATAGATAGACTCATTAAACATAACCTATAAATACCACATCACTCTTTATAACAGAATAATAGGCTTCACTGCTGACTTTTGTCGAGTGTATGTGTTTTTAAATAAAAATGAATGGACACAATCAGTTTTCTTATCAAAGAAGAAGAAGAATATTCTATCATAGCTGAGGTAGTAATGATAATGAATCAGAGTCTTTTCTTTTTGGAAAAAGTCCTGTTGATAGAGGGGCCTCAAAATTGATTAATTACATACACGTTGGCCTTTCCAATTGTCTGATGATAGGAAGCCAATTTCACTCCTAACCAGAAGCCCTCAAGGTAAAAGGCACAGAGTATGGAACATTGGTCTTATTTTATCAGGGAAGGTTAATGTACAAAAATGCTGCTCAGGGGAAGGATTTATTTTCTCCTGGGTGAAGCTAGGCTATTAAGAAGTGGGCACTCTTTGAAATTTTGATAATAGTAATTGAAAAGCTATGAATAGAGCTTAATATTTTTTTCTGAGCATATTTCACACCATAAAATATTTCCCAGAGCAGAGTAAGCCTTACGAAAAATAAAAGGACTTGGATGAGTTTTTTTTCATACATTCATTTGACCAGCATATTATTAAAGACTTATTTGTATCTGGTATTAACAAATTGCTAGACTGAGGAGGAATAAGTTACTCTCAAAGAGCTACTCAGTATCATCCCTAAATAGATGATGATTTCACAATAAAATAAAGTTCCAGATATATCTACAGAACATCATGGAAGCCTAGAGAAGCAGAACATATCATGCCATAGACCGGTCTTACGTACAGCTAGTATCATGCAGGGATGAGATGCACCCAGGCACTTGGCTTGCACGTGGCCTGCTCTGTACTCTTGTTAATTGCTACTCTGCTGTCCGTGAGAAAAACAATTTGAGGCTGTTTTCAGTGATAGAAACCTAGATGGATAGGCCATAGATGCAACTCCATAGGCAGACCTTATGTTCTGTTCATGGCACTTACCTCTTAGATGCAAGTATTCCTGCCCTTGTAAACACCAATTCATTGCAGCCACGTTCATAACAGATCTTTAAATAGTGTTAAATATGGCCCCAACATTATTAGCAGCAACACTTAATCCTGCATACCATCCAGTAGGCTGCCGTAAAGAATTTCATTTCTAAAACCAAATAGTGCATAATTCTTTAAATCCGCCTTATCTTTAACACACACTTCATTTAAAACAATTTTATGAACCAAATTCTAACTTACTACTTAGCATAAAAATGTTGATGTGCAACATTAAAAAAAATTAATGCTACAAATCTTGTCCTCTCTTCCTTTTATCTACAGTGCCTTTTACATGAAAAAATGCATTTATGTCTAAAATAGAAGTTTATTACAACAAGGCTCTTTGGGACAGGAGTTGTACTCAAAGGAAACATTCAGAATCATTACAAAGGGAACTAGAAAGAGACCGTATATCACAGTTAATTATAGGATAGATATTTAATGAGCAAACGTATGCAGAAGCAACGTGGTGTCTATTATCCTGTGCTTTGTCAGGTCTGAAATTTTCAAATTACTCAACGAGTACATAGGTGTCGTAGGGCTTCTGGCTCTGTGTGGGAGGCTAAGTCCTAACTGTGGTGTTTACTGGCCGCGGCTCCTGGGAATGCTGAGTGAGTCTCAGTTTCTCCATGTGCAACTGGAATGATAATGCACGTACGTTTCATGAAAGTTACAGCGTTCAAGGCCATGTATATGAAAGCTGGTTTTGTTTTGTTTGGTTTGGTTTGGTTTCTTTCCTTTTGGGCTTCAACTGGAAAGGGCTGAATTAATCACACATTATTGGCACATTGTCATCCTTGGTCACTTTGTTTCACCATTTGGTTAGGATTTGTTGATTCAAATCCAGTTCCCCTCTAGGATTCCCTTTCCATCACATAAGGAACTATTCCTAATACGTAATTTATCTTTTTGTTTGTATATCCTTTGCAAATTGTGTATTGTTTTCATGGCCACTAAAAATATTTTTGTACACATCTGTAAAAGAAAAGGACTCCTAAAAACCATAATTACAATCCCGTTTTCACACCCCATAGAGGTTAAAAATAATTACTTAATGTGATAAGGTGTTTCCATTTCCTCCATTGTTGTAAGAGGTCTTTACCATTTGCCGTGTGATCCGAGATCCAAACAAGGTCTGTACATTGCAATGGATTTTTTTTGTCATTCTTTTAAAAAGTAGGTCCCCTTGTCTGTCGCTGTCTCCATTTCTCTTTTTCTTCTCCTTCCTCTTTTTCTTCCCCTCCTCAGTATTTTCGCTGAAGAAACTTTGTCATTTGTTCTATGGAATTTTCACATTCTGGGCTCATTGTGTGGCTTGGTGTCATTAAATGCTTTCTATTTTCCTTTGAATTTTTGTTATTTTTAGTTAGTTCTAGAGCTATGATCAGAAACAACGCAAAACCTGAGGGGAGACTTCTGAAAAAGGGGACATTACATGACATTGGCTTGGTCTTTATTGTGACGTCGTCATCATGCGCCTCCATGACCTTATTAGTGGCTGCTCAATGGTCATCCTAAACTATTCTGCCATTATTACTTCATTATTGCCTGAAATACCTCTATAAAGAGAAGCTTCCCTCAGACCAGCTACTAAGTTATCCTGCGGAATAGTCTGTAAAGGAAAGCAGGATATGCACTTAATTCTTTTTTCTCTTATCTACTATGTTTCAAAATAAGGAATTGATTCCCTAACATTCTTTTTTTTATTGTTATATGCATTTATTGGCTAATATTAATGCAATTTGAGGGAACAAAGGCTCACAAACACTCTACACAGTTTCACAAGATACAGTGCAGAGAAAAAAAGCGATTTAAGAAGGATTGATAGTATCCTAGAGTCTTGGTGGCTGCATTCCGGGAGGATGTTGAACCACTAATTCCTGGCAGAGGGGGTCTCGTTCCTGGAGGGGCCATGCCTATTGGTGTCCCTCAAGCAGGGGGAAGCCCAGCTGGTGGGCCCACGGGGGGTCTTATACCAGGTGAAGGAGCCATAATGCCTGGAGGTGGTGTTGCTCGGCCCGCAGGAGTGGGTGGGGGGAAGTCACTCATTACCTGTTGGGATGGCCCCCGGCCCCTCAGACAGTGTCTGCTCATCCAGTAGGAGTCTGGGGGATTGGAACACCAGTCACACTCCTCTGCCAGCTGCCCTGCTGACCCCAGGGCCTCCTGCAGCTCCGGCAGGTGGGATGCCACGATGCCCGTGTCTCCGGGGAGTCGTGGAAACCAAGTTTTTCCCATGTAGCCACACCAGACCCCAAACTCCCTTTCTTCACTCTATGGCTGCTTGGCAATCTTTAGCTCAGATCTTCCCGAATTCATCTGCGTCACAAAGATATGCTTGTCAAAAGCCTTAAGGTTGCCAGTGAAAATTTGGCCATCTTGCAGGACCCGTCTCATCCTGTCGTCCGTGTGCCACGGCATCTTGCGGCTCTTTTCCCACAGTCGTGGCTGCTCTTCCACCAAATGCAAGGTCCGCGGTAAGGTTCGAGGGTCTTGAAGACCTGAGGAAGGGCTGCAGATCAAGGTTTGATGCAGGTTCTCCTGCAAACAATGCGAGCTTGGGGAGGACGCTGCAAAGAGCATATGGAGCCTGGGGGTTCCCTTGGAAATCAGCCCCCCTGGCTGTTCCAGCCCTGCTTTAACTGCCTCTTGATGTCTCAGCTAAAAATGCCTGGCTCGGTTCCGGCTGAAAATCCACCACGGGACCTTACGCTGCTGAAATCGCCTTGGGTACAGCTGACGCTCGGGGTTGTTCACTGATCTGTCCTTCTAGGTTTGATGTGGACTTCCCCCTGTGGGAGGCGCCGCACCGCAGTCCCTCTCGGTGTTAGCGGTCCTGGCTTGCCCCATCCCCCTGCCCGCTGCTCTGGGGACACACCGTCAAGGCGTCTCCCGCGGCCACCCAGCTGATTCCCCAGCGTCTTCAACACTGATCAGCTAGTTTTCTTTGAGCTGGTGGATTTTAGCATATGTGATATGTACAGTCGGTCCATTCTAGTTCTTATCCTTCTTGCTACTCAAAGTGTCCTACCTTTGGCCAGCGGGAACATATTCAGTTTGGCGTCTGAATGAATCCTTTTGACACAAACCCGCCAGTCTGATAACTGTCTTGCTTTTCTGTCTCTATAGTATGTTCCTGGCTCATCTTGTACATTTCCCGGCTGAGTCCTGGAATTTCTCCGAGGGACCCTTTTATTAAGAAAGAATAGTTAGAGACCATAATCTGGGCATTAAAGGGAACGCTTGTAGCTGCTAAATTGATTGACTTGACAAAGCTAGGGTAACATGAGGTCCTACTTATACTTGCTTTCAGACTCAGGACAACAGGGAAATACTCTTTTGATGAGCAGAGTTTTAAAATTTTGATGAAGTCCACTTTATCCATCCTTTAGGTTATGGATCCTGCTTTTGGTGCTTTGTCTGAGAAATCTTATCCAGCGCAAGGTTACAGGAGTTTCCTTTTATGTTTTCTCTTAGAAGTTCTGTAGTTTTAGGTTTTACATTAGAACTGTGATCCATTTTGAGTTATTTTTTGTATACCATGTGAGGTATGGATTGACATTCCTTTATTTGTATTTAGGTATCTAGTTTTCCAGCACCATTTGTCGTAAAGACTATTCTGTCCCCACTGTATTGCCTTTGTAGCTTTGTCAAAAATCAGCTATCTGTGTACATGTGGATCTGTTTCTGGTCTCTCTGATGTACTCCATTGATGTTTCATTTTGTCTGTAAGCCGGGACTACAGTGATGCGATGCAGTACAGCGAATAATTGTTTTTTACGTGCCTTTTTGTATTTTTGCTGGTGTATCTTCGGTTAGAGCCCTAGAATCATGATCACTGGCTCTAAGCGTCTGACATGTTTCAAGTGCTCCACGATAGGGTTGTGCACTGCGGTGGTAAGAGTGCCTGTTTCTTCTCAGCCTTGCCTGTCTATAAAGGGGCATCCCAGTGGCTCAGTCGGTTACACGTCCCACTTGGGCTCAGGTCATGGGTTCTCCCGGTTCATGGGTTCGAGCCCCGCGTCAGGCTCTGTGCTGATCTCTCAGAGCCTGGAGCCTGCTTCGGATTCTGTGTTTCTCTCTCTGCCCCTTCCCCGCTCACGTTCTTTCTCTCTCTCTCTCTCTCTCTCTCTCTCTCTCACAAATAAATAAACATTAAAAAAAAAAATCCCAAAATAGTTTTGGTTTACATTTTTCTTGTTATCAGTGAGATTGAGCATATTCTTATATTTTTAAATTCTTTTTCTCTGGACTGTCCATTTTTCTCTAAAGTTATTGGCCTAATTTTTTTCTGTTACTGTTAGACCCTCTTTCTATGTATTAGTGGTATTTCCCCTTTGTCTATAATGTCAGTTGCATATGCTCTTCTCAGTTTTTCTTCTTCTTTTCTGATTTTGGGTTGTGTGTATATGTACTTTATGTAAATGACTTTTTTTTTTTACCTTATTACCTTTGTAGATAATTATATATTTTTAGTAACAGACTTACTTTTTAAAATTTTTTTTTAATATTTTATTTATTTTGATAGAGACAGAGCACAAGTGGGGGAGGGGCGGAGAGAGAGGGAGACACAGAATCCGAAGCAGGCTCTAGGCTCCGAGCTGTCAGCACAGAGCCCGACCTGGGGCTCAAACACACAAATTGCGACATCATGACTTGAGCCGAGGTCGGACGCTCAACCGACTGAGCCACTCAGGCACCCCATAACAGACTGACTTTTAAAAATAGTTTTAGACTTACAGATTAGAGTGATTAAGTGAATAGTACAAAGAATTCGCATATATGTCTCCTTATCCCACACACATAGTTCTCCTTATTATTACTAATCTATTGTATGGTGCATTTATTATACTTAATACTGACTTACTGTTAACGAAAGTCCATAGTTTGTTCATAGGTCCTTACTTTTTAACTTGATGTCCTTTTTCTATTCCAGAATCCCACTGAGGATCCCATGTAACATTTTAGATATTATGTCTCCTTAAGTTTCTCTTGATTGTGACGTTTTTATCAGACATTCCTTGTTTTTGTTGACCTTGGCAGTTTTGAGGAGTCCTGGTCAGACATAATGTAGGATGCTCTGTATAGAATGCATCTGATGTTTTTCTCATGATTAGACTGGGTCCATATGTTTTAGAGAGGAAGAGTTAAAGTACTATTTTTATCACATTAGCCCAAAGGTACATACAAGCAGTATGACTTACCGCTATTTTTGCTAACCTTGATCACCTAGCTAAAAGCAGTGTGTGTCAGCCTTTTCCACTTTGAAGTTGCCCTGCCTTTCCCACCCATACCCCTTCCATATTTACTCTGGAAGGAAATCAATATGTGCAGCTTGCACTTAAGGGGTGGGGACAGTTATACTGCCACTCCATTAGGGTAGTTAACATAATTTATTTGGAATTTTTGTGTATGGAATTTCTCTCTTTTTCCCCCATTTAAAAATGTATTCAATAATTTATTTTTCTCAGGCTAATGAATATTTTTTCTGTATATTGATTTGTATTCTAATAGTATTTCATTTATTTGGTTTTTCAAGCTGTTTCAGTTTTGGCTGTTGGGAACTCTTTCACTTGGGTCCTGTGCCCCTTTGAATTAGCCCCCAAAATTGTGTGTGTCCATCTGTCCCATACATGCATGCATGTGTAGATTTTCTTCATACTACAAGATGCTATAGGCTCATCCTGTATATTTCCTGCCCTAGTTCTAGAATCATCCATTTCTCTTTAGAGTTCTGTTTCCTTTTGTTAGGGAATGGTATTAGAAACCAAATTCTGGATGCTAGGTGTGCTTATTACTACTGGGGTGTCATTTCTCTACATCCTCTCAGCCAGGAAATATAGGTGTGTATATGAACCTATGTATATACCTGCATTTATACATATTTTACATATTTATATATGCATCTGTATGAAATTAAACATGAGTTTTTGCTGATGTTTCCAACCCGAATCCATTACTGCAGGGATCATTCTAGCTTATTCCCCTTGCTTGCCTGTAATCCCCCACTCCATCACTGAGGAACCTGGATCTCACCCTCTACCATTTATTTAATTCTTTAACTTCAGTATACATGGATAGCACTATTAGAACTGTTAACTTGCACACGTATAGGAAACTTTTATCAACCAGAGTACAGTGCTCACGTAGTTCCTTTGCCTATACTCTTAGAGACCATTCATTTCCAAAGCTAGGTAAGTCAGCACCTTTTTTTCCTTCTGCCTTCATTGAGATTGTTCCTTATATTTGTAGTACAGTGAGGTTCTCCTATCACACCCTGCAGTTTTCCCCAAGATCCCCTGAACCTCCTAAGTGGTTCTTTAAGTTTGCATACAATAAAGTTCATTCTTTGTCTTCTTGGTATCGTTCTGTAGGTTATGACAAACTCATACTGTCACGCGTCCACCGTGACAGTGTCTTGCAGTATAGGTTCATCCTGCTATTAGTCCCCTGGGTTTCCGCTAATCACTGACCCTCACCTTTCCTCACACCCTTGGGAAACACTCATTTTTTACTCTTGCTAAAGTTTTGTCTTTTCTCAAATGTCATATAATGGAAATCATTACAGCGTGTAGTTTTTCACACTGGCTTGTTTTGCTTAGCAGTGTGCATTTTCTCCATGTCTTTTCTGATTACCTTTTTACTCAGCAAGATCTTTCAGTAAGATCTTTCTGTGCTGCTGTATATACATCTGTCCTTTTTAGGTTTTTCATAGCATTGTATGTTGGACATCTAGTATATTTGCCCATCCACTCTGAATACCGGGCACCAAATTGCTTCCAAACCTTGAATCACCCCCTCCGATCCCACCCAGCTCCACCCCTGCTAATAATGTAAGGAACCCCCGTCATATATACCTTTATGGACTTGAGTGAGCTTTTCTTTGACACATATATAGCTAGGAAAGGATTGCTAGATCATAGGG
The DNA here is from genome assembly GCF_018350215.1 of Panthera leo. NCBI lineage: Eukaryota > Metazoa > Chordata > Mammalia > Carnivora > Felidae > Panthera > Panthera leo. Next base: position 156,680,575 of record NC_056680.1, on the reverse strand, counting down.
TATATGTTTACTTTATTTAACTGGTTCCAGATTGCCCTCTAGAATGCTTTTACCAAACCAGCAGTATGTGGGGGTTTTTTAAATTTTTATTGTGTTTTAAAAATTATCCCCATATCCCCACCAACACTTCACATTATCCAAACTTCTGGATATAAAGTATATAAGAATCAGGTGATATCTTGGTATGTTCATTTGTATTTCTGTCATTACTAATGAGTCTTAGCATCTCTTCATATGCTTGTTATTTTTTTTACATTATGAGTGTTTATATATATATATTTTTATTTTGTTTTGTTTTCATTTAATTCCAGTACAGTTACCATAAAGTGTTATATTAGTTTCAGGTGTATAGTATACTGATTCACCACTCATTGCTCATCACGACAAGCATGCTCGCTCCTTAATCCCGCTTGTTAGTGTTAACTCATTTTTTCTGTTGGGGATAGTGTCAAATTTTTATTGCTATGTTTCTTATATATTTTAAAGATGAATCCGCTGTCAACTCTGAACATTACAAAATGTCTTTTCTCATCACATCATCTATTAGCTTTGTTCATGATACCCTTTGTTGAATAGAATAATCAGTTTAGTCTTGGGCTTGGTGGATGGTGGTACCATTTACTGACACACTGAAAGTGGGGAGGGGAAGAGGATGGGCTGTGGGTAGGAACTAGGGTTGATTCAGCTGTGTTAAGTCAGAGATGGCCATTGAAACTTCACCTAGGGATCTTGAGTGGCAGTTGAATATCTGAGTCTGGAGTGAACATGAGATTTTGTTAGTCTTAATATTTTATATTGTTTTCGTTATTCCTTGAAGATTTTTCTTTCCTATATTTTTTTAAGACTTGGAGCTGTGTTGTTTAAAGTTATGGATAAAATCTTTGGTTAAGAAATTGAATTTGAAGGTACTTTTATTTGTATCCTAATAGTAATTTTTGCTACATATGGAATTTTGACCATAATTTTATTTTTTTCTAATGCCAAATATTTCATCTGTGTAGAGTTGTTGTACAGTTCCAGCCCTACTCACCCTCTGCCCCTCTAACTCTCTGATTCAAGGGCTCTCTGGGTGTATTTCATAGAACATTTACTATTCACCGTATAAATGATTTTTCCTCCATTTCACATTGAAGTCATAAGAAATAACTCAAGGTGACTCTCATCTTCAAATTGAATATGAAAATAGTTTTTAAGCAAACCTATAATATGTTCATGGGATTTAGTTATCAGGTACTGACTATTATAATTTCAAGACCATCTTCCATGAGAAAAAAAAATGTCCATCTGCAAATGTGCATATTTTTAAACATGGAAACAGTTTTTACCTCAGGATTATTATTTTTAAAAGCAAAACCTTAATTATTAAATGCCTTTTTTAAATGGAAACAAGACCCTTTATAGTTCTTGTCAGAAGTTTATCTGTGGCAACTTCTGAGCTTGCAAATAATAGAAAAAATATTTGAGTCAAACAATAATATAATGTACTTTTTCTTACCTTTTTTTTAAGGCTCACTCATAATGATTATTTTTTGTAACAGCACTTGTACATCCATGCTTTTTTTTTTTTTAATGTTCATTCATTTTTGAAAGAGAGAGAGACAGAGTGTGAACAGGGGAGGGGCAAAGAGTAAGAGAGACACAGAATCCAAAGCAGGCTCCAGGTTCCGAACTGTCAGCACAGAGCCCAATGTGGGGCTCGAACCCATGAGCTGTGAGATCGTGACCTGAGCCGAAGTCAGATGCTTAACTGACTGAGCCACTCAGGTGCCTGCCCCAGTCATAATGATTATTAATTCTAGATTCCTTCAGACAGTTGTGTAACAGGATTGATTTATTTTTTATTTTCATCAAATAAAAGTGATTTCTAGTATACACGGTTGTATATCTGTCATTTATCTTTTTATAAACTATAACCAATTCATTATCACATATACATGTATTTTAAGAAAAACTAATCATTTTGGTTGTTGTAAATAATATCTAAGAACCTAATTAGGGGATACAGTTATTAACATAAATCCATGGTTTTATACCTTAAAATACATTCACAGTGTACTTTTTATTATTTAGGAGGAAACTATATTATCTTAGCTATTTTTATAGGGATGACATTTCTTTCAAAAGGGGATGTGTCACCATCCTTGAGAAGCCAAAACAAAGAAAATCTTTCTTTTAGGCATGAAAAAAAAAAGCCTCATATTGCTGAGCTGAGCACTCATAAAAATGACTAATGATACTTCTAGGCGTCATTCATCAGACTTAGGTCTTAGAGAGAAAAAAAAATCTCATTATCCACTCCATATTCATTTAAGTTTTAAGTGCTTAGAAGACTTGTCATAACCTGGACTTAAGGTCTGCAGTGGTAAATCTGGACACCGCTCCATTCCAGCAGCAACTCCGGGCGCCCCCGGATCCAGCGCCCCCACGCGCGGGAGCTTTCTCTTCCCTTCTGCCCTGGTTCTTGCATGTCGCCGCCCCATCACTCCTCACTTTGTAATGTTGTTAGCATTTCTAAAACCAGATTAATCTAAAAGCTTCCCATTCGGTCAGAAATACCAGAAGAACATATTGGGCACTTGGGCACGTTGTATTTGCATTAACAAGTTTAATCACGATGGGCAAGGGAAGAGCACTTTATTATATTCAAACGGGCCTGGAGAACGAGATTTCTGTGAGGTCATAAAACATGATATTGGCCTTAATATCGTGCTCTTTCTGCTCTGCCCAGCGCTTTCTCCATCTGCCACACCATGCTGACTTCTCACAGAGCAGAGTTACTCTGAGTTTTTAATTGATTTTATTTTAGTCTATAAGTTTGGGTTGGGAGAGAAAGGACTGGAAATATTATTTATGCATTAGTATCTGAGAAGTGGAAGGTTAAAATGGGCTAGTTTGGTTTAAAAGCATATGTATCCTATATATCGTTCTTGCTCTTGCATAAGTCCAGTATTTATGCTAACATTTCGATACCAACCTTTCTCATTTGAGGAAGTGGTATCTATCCTTTCAGAATGCATTTTTTCCTGAGTTACTTAAAGAATAGAATGAGGTTGTTTGTTAATACTCAGCGCTACTGGGACATCAACCTTCAGCTCTCAGAAGAAGGACATAAAGAGAAGCAATTTTAATGGGAAGAAAACTGCCTGGTTTCAAAAACTTTTTTTTTAATGTTTATGTATTTTGAAAGGTGGGGAGGGGACAGAGAGAGAGAAGAAGAGAAGGGCAGAAAAAGAGAGAGGGAGAGGGAGAGAATCTCAAGCAGGCTCCACACTGTCAGCGCATTGCCCAACACACGGCTCGATCCCACCAACTCATGAGATCATGACCTGAGCCGAAATCAAGAGTCAGATGCTTAACCGACCGAACCACCCAGGCGTCCCCAAAACTCCTTTTATGCTGTCTCTTGTTAAGTTCTCTCTTAAGGAAAAGAGAGAAAATTGGGTGAGAGGGTTCCTACAGAATGAGTTCTAATTTATCTCTACGGCATACACATGGCAGCCTAGCTCCTGTTACTTCAATGGCCAATGTTGCCAAAAATTGAACAGTCCATTTCTTAAGTGAGTAAGACTTTTAAAGATTCATTGAGGATTGGAAATTACCACAAAATTACCTTTTTCCAATAACTTTTAAACCAGCTGTGATGTCCAACTTGGATTCGGGAGATAGGCTTCTGATTTTGACTTTATGTATGTCCAAAGCAAGCAGCACTCTGAATTGTGGAATTTATGGAGGGGCTAGGATGTAGAATAAAGCAGTGAAATTACAGCATTTTTAAGACAAATAATGATTTGGTCATACTCGTTTTTCTTTCATGTGATAGCCTCTGTGTGCACTTCCTTGGTCTGTGTTTTCACAGCAGCCTTGAGACACTGAGAAGGTGATGTCCCACACTGCTGTGTAGACTGGCCCTTAGAATGGACATTGAGGTTGAAAAGGAGTGGTGTAGACAGAGGTGAAATTATATGAAGGTATTTCTTATAAAAAGTACCACATGGGAATTATAATGTGCCTTCTGCCTCTTGTTTTCTCTATTGGTTTATCTAATGAAATTAAATAATAATTACAGACGGGCAACAGAGCTCGTCTCCTCATACAAGTGCATTGTTCACACATTAAGGGCACCTCCTTTATTTTTTGTGTTTGCCATGACAAAACAATGACTTTGAAATAGCTGAGATTTATTGAAAACTATTCTAAGTGCTTCGTGCCTACTCTTGATTTAGCCACTGCAACAACTTTGTGATGTTAGATAGTATCTCCTCAGTTTGGCAAGTGAGGGAATTGAGACGGAAAGAGATGAATTCAGTTGTCCAAAGTCACACCACCCGTAAGCGGCAGAATAGCATCTGGTCCAGATAACCAGACCTGAGTCTACACCGATTCTGCCCCCACTGTGGCTGCCTCTCTTGGCACTGTCACTGCAGACACAGTGATAAATATAAGCTAAAATACAGCGACTGAGACTGAATGCCAGCGTTCTCTTATAGAACAGTCATCCGAATGGCCGTTAGTAGAACAATAGTAATGTTTTATTAAGATAAACAGCTAAATGGAAAAGCAACATTTAATTATTTTCATACATGAGTAAAGATAGCTTGTCCATTGAAAACCATGCGTACCCATTAAAGATCCTGAGTTTTCAACTATTTTGCACATGAGATGGTTTTCAGCCCTTTACCAGGTACATCAATATATATATCTCAGAGAAAATGCCCAACTACCACGACTGAGCTATTAAATGCCAAATGTTTAAAAACTGTTACTGATGGTTAGAATAAAGGCTTCCCAGAACATACTTCTTAATGTTCCCTGCAATAAAGAATTACTGACATCATACAGGAAAAAAAATTAATATTTTGTCCTGACTTTAAAAAAAATCTCTTTAGTTTTACTTATTTTTTTCTAAGTAGCTAGTTGCATATACACATAGCTATTTCACTTGCCACTGTGTCCTTGGCTTGTGTTATAGTTGTGCCCAAATCATACACATCTTTCACTTTTGAAGTTTGGAACAACAGAGTCATGACAGCATTAATCATGATAAACAATCACGAAGTCTGTGACAGTATTTAACTTGGATATGGAGAATGAAAGAAGAGATATTAAAACGCCAGTGACATTCAAGAGCAGGACCTTTATTTTGTATCCACCCAAAGATTCTTTTCTTACAGATAACTTCAGAAATTAAACCCTGAAAACGTTCTTTGTGCACCGGGTTTTCGAAGTGCTTGCACTCAACAATGAAAATGCAGTGCTTTCCTTGTCCAGGTCTACAGGAAAAAAGTGCTATCAGTTATTTAGAATCTGATTTATGCCTTAAGAGAGTAGCTGCCACTCTCTGTGATTTCATGGAAGCCGGGTATCAAGGAGCAATTTTCAAAGAATTGAAAGCTGGTGCAGGGTCATGAATAAACTCGGAGAAGCTTTGACCTTCCCTGTCAAATGATAAGGCCATAAATATGTTGGTAATTCTGCTTTGTTGTGAGTACCTGTTCTTTTCCATCACTGTGGAGTTTCTAGGATACCATAAATTGGTACCAACAAAACTAAAACAAATTTTTTTATTGTATAAAAAAATTAGAAGAGCAGAAAGCATAAGATAGAGAACACAGGAAGCAGCCTCTTGCGTATTGCTCCTGAAGTATATCTGGCATTGGAGGATCCAATTTTGGGAACTTTATAGTATCCAAATCAAATCTAAAATAACTTTTTGGTCACATTTTATCATTTACCTAAATGATACTAAGTAAATGACTTTGGGATAGGAAGCGAGATAGTTAATATACAATGTTTAATGCTTTTTTCCCTTATGATGCCAAGTTCATTAGGAAATAGGGCTCATTTTTGCTTTGATGCAGCCTTTTTAAATAGTCACATACAGTACAGTGAGTTTGAATATATGTAATGCTGTTAAGCATAAATATTCTGTTTTAATGATTGTTATCTTAATTTCATTAAGATGAAATTTAATGACTGTCAGGGAACATTTTGTGCTTCTAACTTCACCCTTCCCTTTCCCCCAGTTGGTAGCTTAGGGAGGAATAAAGATGAGGAAAAAATCAGTCCCAATAACCCACAGAGAAGGGGACAAAGGAAAGCTGGTAGTTTTCCTTTAGAAACAACGTCTCATACTGCCACTTTTTAACCATATACCCTGCTGAACAAAAGTAAAAAAATACACATATATGCCTGTTCTGTTTTATGGACATTAAAAGAAGTAGAGGGGCCACAGGAAATAAGGGAAAGGGCCCTGGGGATCTGAAGATAAAGCAAAGCAGACACACGCACCTGGATGGGGACAGCAAGAGATTGAGAGTGTGTTGGTTATCCTTTGCTGTGTAACAAATGGCCCCAAATCTTGGTAGCTGAAAACAACAGTGAACCTTTATTATTTCTCAGTTTCTCTGCAGTTTTAGTATTTGGACTTTTCTGGGTGCTTTAAACTTGGGGGTCTCATGAAGTTCAGTTGTCTTGGATATCAGTCATAGGATTCCAAGGCAGCCCATTCCTATACCTGGCAAGCTGGTGCTGGCTGGTTGGGGAGGTAGATGGCTTCATCCCTCTCCGTGTGGGCCCCTACAGGGCTGGGTGAATGTCCTCATGACAGGGTGATTGACGTCCCCAAGAGCAAGTAATCTGCAAGAACAAACCAGCAAGAGGCAGCAGTCATATTTGTTACAATCTAGCTGAGAAGTGACACGCCAGCACTTTACAGTACCCAGTTGGTACACACAGCTTAGTCCTGTTCATTGTGGGCAATCGCTGTACAAGGACGTAAATGCCAAGAGGCGGTGTTCATTGGGTGCTGTTTTGGAGACTGACTGCCACAGAGAACCATGAGAAAAGGGTGGCAGACACACACGAACACAGACTTGGACAGACAGGAGAGGGTGAAGGACTGGGCACTTCCGTTGTGAGGGTGATCGTGCAACACGCTTGATTTGCTACAAACACTAAGACTGCCACCGTTACACCAGTTGTTACTGACCACACGCCCGCTGCATCGCCCCCCGTACACTTCGTTGTGCCTTCATGACAACCGTCTCCTTCGTAGCACAGAACCATAAAGTTAAGCTGCATTAAGGCCAGGATACCTCTCTCAGAAATCTCACCGTAATTTTACGTCAAGACCAAAAACTACCCAGTCTTCTTTGCAAACAGCAGTGCTTTTACCTTTCTCCTATTGAAGACCCTTAACCTCACATGTAGGAGGTACCAACATCAGACTGCTGTAACGAGTAAGATTGTGATCTAACTTGAAAGGTGTATTTATTCCTACATTTTGCCAACACAGATGATGTGTTACATAATGGGGTACTTTCTGGGTTACTCTCAGAAGACAAAATGTCCTAACATTCTTGACGCGAAAAATGAAAGGCAAGTAAATTGACTGTCAGAAATTGAAAGTAATGCTTTGTTTGGTTGCCCATTTTAATCCTTTTAATAATAGTGAATGTGTATAGAGCATTGACTCTCTGTCAGGCACTATTCTAAGTACCTCACATATCAAGTCATTTAATCGTCAGCAATCCTTTTGTTCTGGTTTTATAGATAAGGAAGATGAAACACAAACATGGTGAAAAGGGATTCAAATCTGTGAAGTCTTACTTCAGCACCTGTACCCTTAACCACAGCGCTATGCATATAACAGGCTCCCTGAGGCTAGCTCAGAACAAGGATTCGTTGATAACAGCATTTCTCTTAGAACCACTCCATGGACAGCACCATAAGTCTAGCCACATGTCTTAGGGGCTAGAAGATGGAAATGGAAAACTTTCAGAGTGTTTCTCTTGAGGGGTCAGTGAGCAGGTGGGTAGGTCTGACTTACTTTGTCAATGGATCACTTTAGCTGCTGAGTTGAGAATAGACTCTTTTGGGACAATGGGAGATCTTGTTATGGGGACTTGTATAGAGAGGTAGTGAAGGAAATCATGAGAAGTGATAGGAATTGGGATATATTTAGAATATAGAGCAAATAGGATTTCCTTATGGGTATAAGAAAAGAAGAGAAACTTTTTGCCCAAACAGTTGGAAAGATGGAGTAAATATCAACTCCAATCAATATATGGTGGGTATGAGGTAAAAGACCAGGGTGTGTCAAATAGGCAGCTGGATGTTCGGGCCCACAGTTAGAGAACTCTCAGCTAGAGATACAAATTTGGGATTCGCCAAGATCTAGACAGTTGAGCTCACAAAGGGCAAACTGTAAATAGATTGGAGAGAAGGATGTAGCTGAGACTAAGGGACTGAGCACTGGGACAGTCCAACTTTAGGATCTGGAGAGAAGAGGAGACAGCAAAGAAAATTGTGGATCAAGGGGAAAACCAAGAGTGTGGTGTTCTGCAAGCAAAGTAAAGTTGGTATATAAAGGAAGAGAGAGTGATGACGACCCATTGCGAGTTCTACCGGAAGGTGAGGACTAATAATTTAGCAATTTAGAGGTCGTTGGCTACCTTGATGAAAGCCAATTTGGAAAAGAGGTGTAAGCAAAAGTTTAGCTGGAATGAATGCAGGAGAACTGGAGGCAAGGAATTGGAAATGGTCAATTTCAACAACCCTTTCTAGCTGTTGTGTAAGGAAAAACAGAGAAATGGCATGGTGAGGTGGTAGCTAGCACATAAATTAGAGGTTGAGAGTAGTTATATGGAAAAGGCTAAGCTTAGTGCCCCCTTTCTGATAAATATTTGTTGTATTCCTACTATGTGTCTAACACTGTACAAAATTTTGGAGATATAAATATGAATGAGACATGGCTTTTCTCCTTGAAGTGTTTGCTTTCCAGCAAGAGAGTTAACCATAAAACCATGTGCTGTGGAGCCTTGAGGATGTGTGAGTAGCCAGGTTGCAGGTTCAGGGAGAACCCTGGAGAAGGATGGTGGAGGAGATGATGTTTGAACTAAGTCTTGGAACTTGTACCATTTGAATATTAACCTGACTCTTTCCAATTAATATATTATAGGAACTAGGGGAGAAACAAAATTGTCCTACTGGTTCCTGACTAAAAATAGTCCCATCTGTTTTAAAAACACTTTAATCTTCTTAATCTTAGGTCAGTCATTGATTTTGCTTTAACTGTTCCTTGTGCACTTCTGGAACACCCACTAGTGGGTTTTGAAAACACAAATTTGTGACCCATACCTTCTAATTAGCACCCTCCCTATACTGAGTCACTAGCAAAGGACAAGTAAATGAATGGGGACATGTAAATAGAATGGGGAATGTTGAAGATAGGTGGATGAAGTCAAGAAGGGTAGCTATTCATTCACCTGTTAATTCCTTCATTTACTGCACATGTATTTATTATTTAGGATAAGCTTTGGTGAGGTTCTTGCAAAAGCTTAACTTGGACATTGAAGATAGGGAACAAAAAGTAATAATGAAAAGAAGAGCAAAGGAGTGAAATAGTTTTGACAGGCCTTTAAAGTCGGAAGCCTGGAAAAACATGGTAATGTAGTGAAAATTAGACTTTCAAATGATGGCATACTTGGGTATTGACCCTACACCTGCCCGTTACTAGTTGAGAGATCTTGGGCAAGTTGATGACTGCACTGAGTCTGTAATCTCTTCTGGTAACTCTGCCACTCAAGCTTGTTGAGTTATGGTATGCAGAAAACTATCAGGATATAGCCGATACTCAAAAACTGTTACATCACTTTTCCCTTTTTTTTCTTTTACTGGAACTTTCTCATTATTTCTTCCAGTTTATAAAGTTTGGTAGTTATTCTGGGGTTTGAAATACATAAATAATTGGCAAAATTGTCTTTTTCTCACCACCACTGACCCCCCCACCCCCACCCCCGCCACCTGTCAGGAACACTAACAACATCCCATGAGCATTGTGAATGTGAGTGGGGCGGGGGTGGGGGGGGGAGGGGGAAGACACCCAACTCAGCCAAACATGCTGAACATCAGCCATGCTGCATCTCCACAAGCAGAAACTCTTCCTGGAGTCTGTTTAGATAGGATAATGAACAGGATCCTTCTAGGAATTCTCTCCTTCCCCTCCACTCCCCTGCCAGTCTTGCTGACTTTGAGCTTCTGGGATCACAGAAAGGAGAAGTGCCTGGGGGATTGCTTAGCTAGGAGAGGCCAGCTAGGGGAGAATGTCGGTGCTTGAGAAACTGTGGGGAGTGGACTGTCTATTGGAAGAGCGTCTACATGCAGCTTTTTTATAGACAGAAGGTTGGGGTGGTTACCCATCCAGGCAGGAAAGTTGAAATATATATTGCAGTGTTGGTATTCCTGTCAACCCTTGATCAATGATGACAAAACTTCAAAAGTAAGTCCAGTGGTTTAGAGTCTGAATTGAATTGTATTTAAAGTATTTGCTTGTATTGGAAAATAAAAAGAGAATCTCGTGTAATTTAGTAGTAGGCTCAATAAATACTGAGCATTTCAACAACAACAACAACAACAAAAAAGAATTGCATTTTGGATATGATGACTACTACATATGAGACCTCAGAAGGAGTTCTTAGAACTGTTCTAAAATTGATTCACAAAATTCATGTTTATATTCCTAAAAAGGACTATTTCAAAGTAGGACAACAACAACAAACAGTTAACTGAAAACTAGAGCTTTTATAAAGCAAATGGAGGTATGATTCTTTTTCTTAAGACAAACCAATGCTTTAAGGTTTAACATACGATGTTTAAATAAAAAAACTTCTCTTTCTTCTTTCCCGCTAATATTTCAGATTAGTCTCAGGAGTAATCGCATTTATTTTCCTTCAAATATTACTGGGACAAAGTGCCAAGGCTTTGATAAAATAAAAAGCAGAAATGAGTGGAGGGAACACTTCTATTCCAGTTAAACTGGAAGGACCTGATGGAAAGAGAAGGGTCTGTGTGAATGTTGGAAGCTCTGTTCTTGGCACGAGACACGTGTTATCTCACTGACTTCTCAAAATAACCCAGTGAGGTAGTATTGTAAACCCCATTTAATGTACTAACAAAAAATGTGTACTCTGTATACATCTTTAAGTGTATTTCGAGCGCTGTTGGCAAGTGTTTGTAATTGGTGGGTGCATGCCTCTGTCCTAGTGAACAGCTAAGCAAACACCATCTACACAAAGAATTCTAGGTGTGTGTAGTGAGTTCAGTTCAACTAGACTGTCCCTCCTCTACTCAAACTTTGATAAAGATTTTACTAAGCACATCGACCCCTTCTTTCAAGCCTTTTTCTTTCTGCTCCGAGCCATCAATCAATCAGATATTTATTAGACACTTAGTATGTTTCTTCACTGTGCTAGAAATCTAACAGAAATAGAAGGCAGGAGTTTTTGCCTTCAAATAAATTTTATTCTTTTTAAGGAGACGACACAAACCCATTTGAGAGATGCAATGCTGTAACAAAATGCTACACTTTGTAGTATAAAGACTGTAGCCATTAGAAGCAAGTGATCTCTGTTAACTGGAAGACACAGGACGTTTTCATAAAAAAGTAGAATTTGCCCTTTGCTGTGAAGTTTTTGCAGATTAAAGATGGAAAAGTAGCACAGAAATAGACAGGAGGACTTGGACATCCCGATCATTCCATATGTTAAGTAGAATAATAACATTTACCTGAAACTATTTGAAAATTCTGCCATAACTCTTTGACTCAGTATATATCTTTCAGCATAATTTGTCCTGTTAGAAATGCTTGCTTCTGGAGTAAGTATTGTCTTTAGACAGTACTTTAAAATATCCATGTCTTTGGGAGGAGCAAAGAGTAGGTTTCTGACATTTTAGCATGAGAGCACTCACCAGATGGTCTCCTCCGACTGGAATACAAGGGAGGTGTAAAGACAGAATAGGATGCATTGGAAAGAAAGGGAGGAAGGAAGGAAGGAAGGAAGGAAGGAAGGAAGGAAACAAAAACATCAATACAGAGGGATAGAAAAGAAAGGATAAACATTGATTTCATCAGTTTTGTTTTGAAATAGCTAGTGTTGGGGGTTAATAAGGAAATTAGCCTATCGTTATAGTATTCTACTGTCTCTAACAATTGTACATACTTTTGACTTTTGAATAAACAAACTAGCTTAAGTAGCATGCAGAAGGCTTTCTTTTTGGATAACCATCCAGTATTGTCATTAACCTTTTGATCAGAGAATAAGCCTACCTCCTATGTCAGAACACACATAATTTTAGCCTGAGGTTATCAAATAATTTCCAAACTGAAAATCCGATGGAGATTATTAATTTCAAGACATATCATTGAAATGTTCTGGCTGTGGAAATATTAAACCACAAAGTATTATCGTTTTGGATGCTGTGTATAGTATTTCTATTCCAAATCAGTATTTTCCTAGGTGAATTTCATGAAATGCAGATTCCATGGGTAATTATGAGGTGTTATTTGAGGGGCAAGAAAGAAGATCTCTGGTCCAGTAAGTGTGGGGAGCTCTTGCTCAAGTAAACAGCATTTCTTTGCTGCAAAACTACCGGGAACATCTAACCATGCTGCTGTGCGTTGTGACTTCCAGGAGGGGAATCTAAAACGCGCTCTTTCCGATCTTATCTGATCCTAGGAGTCGTGTTCTGTACAATGGACTTTGGAAACTGTGCTTCTTCCATAGTTGAAAACTCTAAAATCTGTCTATAGATAAGGTATTAGTGAATTTAAAAAAATGCCTTACATAAAATATGTAAATATATTTATATATAACATTCATTGTAGGCTACTCTGTATAAAACCAATACACTTATGTTTTGAATTCTGCTTGTGAAGCAAAATAAAAGTAGAGATACCAGTCTTCTAGCTCTCGGGTTGTAGAACTACAAATTCACCGGGGAGACCATTTCTCTTATGAGTACCTTCTGTCACATGAGTAGAAAATACACCATCACAGAAGTCTGTGTTTTTGAGAGAGAGGTAGCAGGTACAGTGTAGATACCTCCATCTACTCCTTTCACTGTTCTTCCCTGCAGGCTATTTCATTTCCTGCAGCGTTTGTTGATAAATTTTTTAAGTACCTGGACAAACTAAAAAAAAATGAGCTACCAAAGGTTATCCTTGTGTTTAATCAGTGTACAATGGTATTTCATTCATACTGGCTCTGTGTGCCCGAAATCTTACTGCAGTTGGCCACAGGGTGTAAGTTCAGCATTAACAGCAATGTGATGAATGGCCATCCACTTTATACCTAGCATGGCCACCTGGTTCCTGAATCTTCCACTGAATAGAAATCTACTAAATAGGAAGTACGCTTATGTTCTTCCTGCGTTTGGTTGCTTTGTGAATGATCTGGTTAAACTGCTATGTATTTTGTGAGATCCACACGAAGATGTCTTGGCATAAAACTTGGCATAGTTATTGTATGTAACGATTTAGAGGTGTAAAGAGAATTCAGATGCCTCATTGTTTTATATTTTTGCGAAAGCAAAGGCTAGGGTGAACTTTATCTTTTCTGTCCGTTGTGTCTTAGGGTTTTGCAAAGAGGAAGCATAATAACAAAGTGACAATGATTTCTTACCCTTTCATTAGGTATCAATTTGTGTATATTTTGCTGCAGGTTGCCATTACAGTCTAGCAAAAGTGATCTCATGATGATGCCCACCTTTAACATGCTCCTATGTATGATTTCCAGCACAGGCGCCAAGCAATATCTTTGCTACTTTTCACTAAATTACAAGTTTATACCTTATTGAGGTTGTTAATATGTTAAGAATAGCCATGACTGTAAAAACAAACTGTCTGATTGAATTTTGTCCCGTCTTTACCATATAGAACTGCCTTTGATTTCAGCGAGTTATCTTAGCTCAGAACCGGGACAGAACAGGAGCCTGTGCAGTGAGTGATTCATGAGAGTGGATGGAAGTCAATGATTAGTTCATGTGCCTCTAGTCTCCAGTAATGGCATAAATCTTTGGGGAAGTTCTTTAATGTCAGGCTGTATGCCTGCCCGTGTCAAATCACATATAGGCTAGCATATATTATGAATGGAGAAATCTGAGGAATGAACAAAAATTCCTTTTGTTGCTCATTTTTTAAAGATGTCACATAGACTGAAGATATGGGAGACAAGCATAATATTGCTCTCCTTTAACCAAACAAAGCTAAATTTGCATATTTATGAACACAGAGACCATTCATGTATGGCTAAACATCTTTTTGGAACAAAAGAAAAAAATATTAATTGACTGCAGGCTAAAACCTATCTGTGACTTCTCAAGTCCACAAACTAGTTTATTCCCAGATTAAAAATTTCAAGGTGTGTTGGATGCTAAAATAATGAGGAGAGCAATGAATATATAGCAAGGCTGGAAAAGAAAGCTTACCACTGTGTCATTTAAATCAGTGGATTTTATAACAGCATCCTCTCCCTGGGATAATAAAACTTAACATGTATATGTGCTGTTTCCTTTGCATTATATGATACAAGTTGAAGAATCTTCTCTTAGGGAGTTAATGTCCACCAGTTGAGAAATCATTCCTTACTTCCTTCACCAATTCTTTTTTGTTTTTTAATTTTAAATTCCAGTGTAGTTAACACACAGTGTTATATTGGTTCAGGTGTGCAATATGGTGATTCAGCAGTTCCATAAATCTCCCCGTGCTCATCATAAGTGCCTCCTTAATCCCCATCACCTAGGTCACCCCGCCAACCCCCTCCCTCACCATCCTTTACCAAGTTATCTGGAACACCAAATATACTGTGTACAGCTGACCACTACCGAACTGTTAAGCAGACCACAAACAGAAGGAGGAAAGTCTTCAATTAAAAGATAGGAATTAACTGTATTATTAAGTTCAGAATGTTAATTAAGTTCAGAATGTTAACTGTTAATGTCAAAATGGCTAAAATTAACAGGTGTTGTTGAGGATACAGAGAGAGGAGAACCCTCTTGCACAGTTGGGGGGAATGCAAACTGGTGCAGCAGCCACTCTGGAAAGTAGTGTGGAGGTTCCTCAGAAAACTAAAAATAGCCCTACCCTACGTTGCAGCAATTGCACTATTAGGTATTTACCCAAAGGGTACAAAAAACACATTCGAAAGGGGACATGCGCTCCAATGTTTCTAGCAGCATTATCAACAATAGCCAAACTATGGAGAGCCCAGATGTCTATCAACTGATGGATGGATAAGGAAGATGGAATACACCCATGATGGAATATTAGTCAGCCATCAAAGAGAATGAAATCTTGCCATTTGCAATGACGTAGATGGAGCTAGAATGTATTATGCTAAGCGAAATAAGTCAGAGAAAGGCAAGTATCTCATGATTTCACTCATATGGAATTTAAGAAACAAAACATGGGCAGAAAACATGAATAGACACTTCTCTAAAGAAGACATCCAGAGAAAAGATGTTCAACGTCGCTCCTTATCAGGGAAATACAAATCAAAACCACACTCCGATGTCACCTCACGCCAGTCAGAGTGGCCAAAATGAACAAATCAGGAGACTATAGATGCTGGAGAGGATGTGGAGAAACGGGAACCCTCTTGCACTGTTGGTGGGAATGCAAATTGGTGCAGCCGCTCTGGAAAGCAGTGTGGAGGTTCCTCAGAAAATTAAAAATAGACCTACCCTATGACCCAGCAATAGCACTGCTAGGAATTTATCCAAGGGATATAGGAGTACTGATGCATAGGGGCACCTGTACCCCAATGTTTATAGCAGCACTCTCAACAATAGCCAAATTATGGAAAGAGCCTAAATGTCCATCAACTGATGAATGGATAAAGAAATTGTGGTTTATATACACAATGGAGTACTACGTGGCAATGAGAAAGAACGAAATATGGCCCTTTGTAGCAACATGGATGGAACTGGAGAGTGTGATGCTAAGTGAAATAAGCCATACAGAGAAAGACAGATACCATATGGTTTCACTCTTATGTGGATCCTGAGAAACGTAACAGAAACCCATGGGGGAGGGGAAGGAAAAAAAAAAAAAAGAGGTTAGAGTGGGAGAGAGCCAAAGCATAAGAGACTGTTAAAAACTGAGACCAAACTGAGGGTTGATGGGGGGTGGGAGGGAGGGGAGGGTGGGTGATGGGTATTGAGGAGGGCACCTTTTGGGATGAGCACTGGGTGTTGTATGGAAACCAATTTGACAATAAATTTCATATATTAAAAAAAAAAAAGAAAATACTAAGTTTCAACATAAACATAAAAACCTATTGCTCACGGAAAAAAAAAAAGAGAAACAAAACAGATGAATATAAGAGAAGAAGAGGAAAATAGAGAAGAAATGGAAACAAACCAAAAGAGACTCTTATTAATAGAGAACAAACTGAGGATTGGAGGAAGGTGGGTGGGAGATGGGCTAGAAGGGTGATGGGTATCAAAGAGGGTGCTTGTTGGGATGAGCACTGGGTGTTGTATATAACTGATGAACCACTGAATTCTACTTCTGAAACCGATATTGCATTGTATGTTAACTAACTGAAATTTAAATAATTTTAATAAAGATAGGAATTAGCTAACACACTGAAAATAAGACAGCCCAATGGGACACAAATCCCTCTGGGATAAGGAAGGACGAAGAGGTCACAGTCTCTAACATCAGGCCTCATTGTCAGAGACCCCGTTACCTGAGACAAGGGTAGAGCCATCTGGGCCAGGTGAGTGTTCTGCCTTTCTTCTTCCTGAGCCGTCTGCCACTCAGTGCTCCAGAAGGAAGCTGTGGATTGCCTGTATCCCCTCTGATATGCTGCGCTTTCTGAGAGGCCAGCCCTTATCAGGCCATGACCCACCCACACAAAAAGCCACCACCGCTTTCTGTTCCTTTGCTGCTAAAACCAAAGCAATTGCAAAGAAATCAGAATTTCTACGGTCCTCCGTTGTCATCATGAAGGAGGCTTTGTTACCGCTTTCAGAATTTGGTAAATGTGTTATATTTGGCATCTACGGACGATAATTTGTTTTCTATCCAGCATCTATATCTTCAGAGAGAATAATTTCCATAAGGGAGAGTGGTAGGGAGAAACAAGACTCATGTTTGTCTGGCAAAGCTAGTCAATGTAAATTAATTCAGGGAAAATTTCTATGCCAGGAAATTAAGGCAGCTCATGGCTTAAACAAAAAATCCTGTTTTTTAGTGGGGGGGAAAGTAGAGTAAGTTATACTGTTGCTGAGGAGCAGATGTACACATCTCTGTGCAGGACCTTCATGTGGCTTGCATGGGGTTCGGACCTACCGTCACATTGCTGCCAGTCCCATTTAAGGGACGAGAAACTGAAAGGTCACCAGGGGACTTTTTTTTTTTTAATTAATAGACTTTATTTTTACAACAGTTTTAGGCCTACAGAACACTGAGCAGGCTAGACACAGAGTTTCCATATGCCCCTCTCCCGCTCACACTTCCCCTATTATTTTGCATTCGTGTGGTACATGGGTTCCAAGTGACAAAGCGATATAGCATAGTATTATTTTTTAAAGTCCGTAAAATTTACATTAGCGTTCACTCCCTGTGTTAGAGATTCTATGGGTCTTGACAAATGCATAAGTTCATGTATCTGTCATTAATGGTGTCACAAGGACGAGCTTCACTGCCTGAAAATCCCCGGGCCCCACCGGTCCGCCCTACCCTAGTGGCCCAATCAGGGAGTGTCCTGACCCCTCCCCCCCGCCCCCCCCAGCTCCGCAAATGCGCAGCCTTGTGCACGGAGTGATTTCTGTTCCCATGCAAAGCCTCACGGAGCCCCTTGCCTAAGCTCTGCCCTCCCCTCTGCACATGAGCAGGTCTCTGATCAGTCTGTTTCCTACTTTTCCGTGCTGCAACTTCCATGCAGTGATGGCAGCCTTCGCGTGGACGTCTCTGATGCCGGTATGGAGGTGTCTGAGGGAGGACTGTGGCCGGAGAAGGACACAGCTATTGGAGTGCCCCCTCCTCGCTCCCGTTTCGGCTGCTTAGGCGTGTTATCCACATCACCAGTTACTTAGACCTGGAGCAGTGTTTAAATCCCCCCCAACCCCCCCCCCCCAATCTGCCGCTCCAGGCACTATTTCTGGATTCTTCCCGAAAATGATGAGAAAATGAGGGCCACTCCGCTTTACCATACCCTTTGACAGGTACTGTTTTGCTCTATAACATGTAAAAGTTTCTATAACCATACTAACAGTTTCTATGCTTTTGCTCTAAATTGATCTAAAACACACCAGGGGCAGCTGGGTGGCTCAGTCGGTTAAGCATCTGAGTCTTGATCTGGACTCGATCCTGATCTCTTGGTTCCTTAGTTTGAGCCCCTCCTCTGGCTCTATCCTGTCAGCACGGAGCCATTTCACAACCTCTGTGCTGCTCTCTCCCTGCCCCTCCGCCACCTGTGCACGCCCCCCCCCCCAATGAATATTAAAAAAAAAAAACCCAAAGATCATTATTCAAGAACAAGGTTAGTTTTCTTTTACTTGTAAGTTTTTTCCATGGCTATATCCCAGTCATTCCTCTTTTTTGAATTACTGTTTAGAATTCCTAGAATATTTTCCCTATTTTTATTTTAGACTCTTCAGAAGAGTCTAAGAATTACCGGCTTGTATCACTTTGTAAAAGTGATAAGTAAAAAGGATATTGTTATCTTTATAAGATTTCAGTGCTGAGTCTCTTATGCTCACCGGTCACTGGCACGTTATCCTCTCCTGTCCAGGCAGGAATCGTCAGTGATTGATCCACCCATTTGCCTCCCTTGTATCCCTACGCCACATTCCCATTCTCCTTGCTCTTTTCATAGGCAGGCAGGTTAGTGTGTGTGTATATATACGTATATATTTAAACTTTTAATATACATTTAAATTTTATTATTAGAAGTGTCTTATTGTTTGCATTTATTTTAATTTACATAGATGGGTTCTGTGATTTCTCACAATTCTGTTTCTTATTGGGCCTTGTTTTCACAATGCATTATGTTGTCAGTTCACCTACGTTTCTCCGCGTGCCTCTGTACATTTCCACGTGTTGCCTATCTTTTCTTCCAGTAATGGTCACCAAGTTCAAATATATTTTATGTTTTCTTTACATATTCTTTGTGTTTGAATATATTTAAGCCCGCTTAATTGAATTTATGCCTTCTGATTAAGTGTTCAAATATATATGGATATACACAAACATAAATACACACACATATATACACAAATATGTATGTAAGTATGTATGAACTGTGTGGGTAATAAAGATCTGCATAAGTTTGTGTTAAATTTCAAGAGCTGATAAGTAATTTAGAGAGTTGTTTTCCTAGTAAAAGCAATCCTTTGAGTAAAGACAAAGCCTACTCAGATGTTGAGTTCTTATGTGCAGTAGGGTGAGTTCTCAGAAGCCTAAAATAGAGTCCAGAAGTCATAAGGAATAAATAAAATGCTATAAAAGGAGACTTAACTACCTTACTTTGTTATTATATCATATATTAAATATACTTTTAAATAATATTTTGTTAAAATAAAGAATATCCTGGGGGGGGGGGCACCTGGGTGGCTCAGTCGGTTATGCATCTGACTTCGACTCACGTCATGATCTCACGGTCCGTGAGTTCGAGCCCGCATCAGGCTCTGTGCTGAATGCTTGCTCAGAGCCTGGAGCCTGCTTCAGATTCTGTGTCTCCTTTTGTCTCTGCCCCTCCCCCGCTCATGCTTTGTCTCACTCTGTTTCTCAAAAATAAATAAATGTAAAAAAATTAAAAAAAAAAAAGAATATCCTTTGGAACATACTTGTTCAGAGTTTTGTGAATTATGGAAAATATCTTTTTCATGTAATTATTGAATAGATATGTGCCTTGGCATTTTCCCATAAGGACTTGAGGCGTCCTTCTACAAAGACCATATACTCTAAGGATAATGAGTAGAATAGGAATGGAAAGTCATTACTTTACAGCAGAAGAGGAATTTCCAAATATTTTATTTAAAATCAAACATTGTAGAGGTGCCTGGGTGGCTCAGTGGGTTAAGCGTCTGACTCTTGATCTCCGCTCAGGTCATGATCTCAAGGTTTGTGAATTCGAGCCCCGCATCGGGCTCTGTGCTTACAGCATGGAGCCTGCTTGGGATTCTGTCTCTCCTCGTCTCTGCCCCTCCTCTGCTGTGCACATGCTCTCTCTCTCTCTCTGTTTCTCCCTCTCTCTCTCTCTCTCTCTCTCTCTCTCTCTCTCTCTCTCTCAAAGTAAATAAATAAACTAAAACAAAACAAAACAAAAAAACCCATTGTAGCCTTGGTTGAACATTACATTTAACTTTAACCTTCTTATAAACTGAAAAATCGAAAACATGGTAAATTATACCGGTTTTCATAATCCAGATGGAGGAAGCGTTCTCATTCCTTGGGGTAGATACCGTTTCCGGGCAGAGGCACTTCTTAGTGGACGTGCCCTACAGGAGCCACGAATGTAGGAAGCAGGCTAACCATTAGCAGGATTGACGTGGAATTCGGAAAGCTAGAAGCCCGGTTCTGAGATAAAGTAGAGCTTGTACTTAGCAAGCAATGTTTTACTTACACCTGACCAAGTGTTTGACTAAGACCCTAGAATTCTGTCACATAGAACGCGACATCATTAGCACGAGGATTCCGTTCAGTCTTCAGAATTGCCAAGTACATGTAGGAATCCTGGTTTGCCCCCTTGTTATCTGTGTGGGCCTGGACACATTTAATCTCTGCAAGCTTCACCTTTCTCATATGTAAGAATGAGAAGTAACAATAAGCTACCTTGTAAAATTGTGGCTAGGATTAAGTACGATGAGCCACGTGAAGTTCTCGGACGGTCCGCGCGCCTCCCCAGGTCTTGAGTGTACATTGACCCCTGCCCTTTCTCTTCACCGCGTCGATGATCATTCTTTCTCTACTTCAGGGAAAGCACAAATTGCATGTAGATACCGGAATGGAAGGCGACTGGTGTGGCCTTATTCCTGTCGGACAGCCTTGCAATCACGTCACCACAACGGGCCTGAAGTGGAACCTCAGTGAGTAAAACCCTTGCCAAAGGGAGGTTTCCTTTCTTAAGAAGCGTATATAATTCACGGTGAGATAAATACCTCTCTGTCTAGTACACACCTAGCCGTGGAGCTGCTGGCTTCTAGGCAGCTCTGTGTTCAGCCTGCCGGCGAACTGCCAGGCCGTCTTCCCAAGCGGCAGCACCGTTTCGTATTCCTCCCAGCGACGCGTGAGGTCTCCGGTTTCTCCACATCGCCACCCACACTTGTTATTTTCTTTTTGTTTGGTTTCGACACATCTTCGTGGTTATGAAGTGGTACCTCATTGTGGTTTTGCTTTTTCCCCGATGACTGATGATGCCAAACGCCTTTTCGGGCACTCAGGGGCCACTTGTATATTTTGGAGTAATGTCTTCAGATCTCATGCTCGTATTTTAATTGCGTTATTTTTGTTTTTTGGTTGAGTTGTAAGATTTCTTTATATATTCCAGATACAAGTCCTTCATCAGATACATGACTCACAAATATTTTCTCAGAGTCTTTGACTAATCTCTTCAGTGCCTGAAATTTAATTAACTAAATTCATTAACTTAATTCTGATGACGTCTGTTTTTTTTTTCCTCTTATGGATTCTATTTCTAGTGCCGAATCTAAGAACTGTTTGCGAAACCTTCTTCATGATTTTGTGTTGTTGAAACCCCCTTTACTTTTCCAGATAAGCAGGAATTCTGACCAAAGTAGTAAATTCTCTTCATAATCAAACCTCTGAGGTTTTGTAAGATTAGCTGCTCTTACTAAGTTTTAAAGTGTTTCCCAGTACTTATTAACTGTAATAAGTCCAAATTATACTGAAGTGTCTGATTTGAAAGGAACAAAAAATGAGGTGTATCTTTTCATGAATTAAAGCTGATTCCACAATAAACTGTCAGGCTTGTGAAACGAGTCAACTCCAGTCTCTTTAAGAATAACGGCAATTTAATCAAAGAGCTTTGGTTGAATGTCAAAGGGATTGTCTCCTGATTGACCAGTACCTCTAAGGTTGTAAAAACCAAAATACGGAGCCATGTTCTTTTAGAACATGTATAACTCTTAGGTTCCCACAAGGAAATAAATATTTCAAGAAGTAAATAATTTGAAGATAAAAAGATATTTTAAAAGCCTTTTCTGCGAGCCACTGCTGAAACAATTAGGAAAAACGAGAGATATTTTGAGGCAAATGTCTGGAGAGCTCATCAGAATTTGAAAGGATGGTGAGACAGATCTGCTCTGGTGCACAGAAATCAGTGACGGGCTTTGAAGCTGTTTAGCTAAAACTGACATGAGTTCCCATTAGAAACTTTCTGTGAAAACATCTGCATCCTAAACCAATTACACTTTTTAGAGTTCCATTCTTTCCCAGGACCGAGTCTAGATACTGGTGAGGTCCTTCTGGATCTGGCAGTGAGCTCACTTTTCAGGGCTGGTTGGCGGACACAGAGGGTGACGGTCGATTCTTCCGGGCTCCTGAGAACATCCTGTGACCTGGCTGTCCCACAGTAATAAGCACTCCCTAATTCTGTAAAATGAAGTTGACTCTGGGAAGGGGACCTTGGGCATGACGTGGCTTTTAATCTTTTTATCCATGATAATGTTCCAATCCTGCAGAAATGCTCCGTATTATTCCTTACTTATATGTGTATGGATGGCACTAACTTTTGAAATAATCATTTTTTTCGTCTAGAATTTTTATGTAAAATATGGAAATAGCAACTTAATGGAGTATGCAAAACAAGAAAATTGAGACAAAAACCGCTTCATCCATTCTCTGTGGTGAAAGTGCTAACTAATGGGGTCTTGTGACAGGTAATATTACTTCATTAAAAAGTAGTAATACCAGCTGGGAAATGACTGGAAGAGCAGTGTCAAGATTTCTGTCACCGAGAGGACAGGGCCTCTGCTTAACTCGGTGTCACTGTCTGGGAAAGGCGAGGCCTGAGGTCAGTGTCAACTTGTCAGTCACACCCACGAAGTGACAGGGTGGCCTGGCCGGGGAAAGAGAAAGGAGGTGCAGTAACTCAAGTCGGGTGCTGATCACTTCTTAGGTCAAGGAGAGGACGCAAGTCCTCCTAAGGAAACCGATCGATGTCTCCCTCATGTGGTCTGGAGACTGGCTCTCTCCCAGGCTTTATCCGCTCTAAAATATGATGTCACAAGTTCTGAAACTCACCCGATTTCCCTGTTTCGAGTTGCAATATCTCTCATCGCACTCTGTCTTTAAAACGAGTGTGAGGGGCGCCTGGGTGGCTTGGTCACTTAAGCGTCCGACTTCGGCTCAGGTCATGATCTCGCGGTCCGTGAGTTCGAGCCCCGCGTCGGGCTCTGTGCTGACAGCTCAGAGCCTGGAGCCTGTTTCAGATTCTGTGTCTCCCTCTCTCTCTGCTCCTCCCCTGTTCATGCTCTGTCTCTCTGTGTCTCAAAAATAAATAAACGTTAAAAAAAAAAATTATAAATAAATAAATAAATAAATAAATAAATAATAAAACAAGTGTGAAAGATGCCTCTGTACCAGTCACCTAGCAGTGAAGCTTAACTGTCTCTGAAGTTGCCTGTCTGTAGGACAGTGTTTTATTTCCTAGCAGTGTGCTGGGAACATTGTGGAACATGGTTCTGGGACCAGAGTTTTCTCTAGGCTGTGCACGCTCAGGAGTAAAACAGCTGCATCCTGGACCTGAGCGCCTTCACTTTTCTTAAGTGTTCCACACTGCTCTGACAGTGACAGTGGGAAAGCCACCGTGAACTCATCCAGGAGAACGCAAGGGTTCCCACACTCTGGATCCTCACGCGATTCTCGATATTGTCACATTTCAGCATTTTTGCCAGTCTGATGCATGTCGGTGATATTTCATTACGGTCTCTGGTTACCGCTGAGGGAAAGCATCTTTCTGTAGTTACTCCTGGCTTTTTCATCTTCATAAATGTTAGCATTAGTTTGACAGGTGTCACATACACACAATCCCATTGTATGTTTTATTGGAATCATTTTTCATGTGTAGATTAATTGCGAGAAAACAACAATTGGGGAAGAAAATTCCTATGTGTAATTGAGTCATCCTATCCATAAACATAATATATCTCTCTTTTAGAACTTTTTAATTGCTTTCAATAATTTAAAAATTTGTCCATAAAATCCTGTACATCTTATGTAAGATTTATTTCTAGGAACCATATATTTTGTGTTGCTATTGTAAATTATACCTTTTAAAAAATTAAATTTCTGAGTTCCTTGGTAGTACATAGACATACAATTGACTTTTAGTATATTGTTATCAATTTATTGCTGAATGCTTTTATTGTTTTTAAAAAATGTGAGTATAGATTCACTAAGGTTTTCTATAGACAGTCATTAAAAAAATTTTTTTTAATGTTTATTATTTTTGAGGGACAGGCATAGACAGAGCGGGAGGAGGGGCTGAGAGACAGAGACGCAGAATCCAAAGCAGGCTCCAGGCTCTGAGCTGTCAGCACAGAGCCTGACATAGGCCTTGAACTTATGAACCTTGAGATCATGACCTGAGCCAAAGTTGGGATGCTTAACCAACTGAGCCACCCAGGCTCCCCTAGACAGTCATATTTTGGGTGGTAATGAAGTTTTCTTTCTTCTTTGCTCTGTAAGAAATAAGATTGTGTTCAGTTCTGACTGGCTGAAATAGTAGCTTTAAAAAGGCCTATTCCTTTCCCCCCATGTAACAAAGTCCAGAGCCAAGCAGTTACAGGGCATGGCTTCTGTGGTTTCCTCAGCCTTTGCCTCCAGATCCTAAGGTGTCTATTGTAGCTCCAGCCGCTGTGGTCCCTCGTCAGCCTCAGGAGAGAGGGAAGGGAAGACAGGAGGATGGGCTAGCACACATGGCAAGAAAACAAGGCTTCAGGGATTCCACCACTTCCAGAAGTTCTTCCTGCATCCACTCTTTTGCCTCAATGGCCAGAAGTATCAAACGGCCACCCTAGCTGCAAAAGAGGCTGGGATGTACAGTTTTGCCTCTAAAAACATAGGGATCCCGAGTGAAACCACGGTTCTGTCAGTGAGGAAGAAGAGAATGCGTGGGAGTCTGCTCTTCTGCCAAAAAAATGTCTTCTCTTCATCTGCCATCTTGATGAACAGTTTAGCTATTCATATAATAAAATCTTATTTTCACTTTCTTTGGGCCATACTCTTATGGGTTTCTCTTACTGCGACTGATGAATCCGCAGTTAAGCAAACTGATTCTCATTCGTATATGTTTTTAGCTCTGTCCTTTGGACCTTATGTTTTTCTTTGACGTCCTACAGTTTTACCACTACATGTGTAAGTGTGACCTATCTTTGGTTCTAGTTAATTTTCCTCAGCTCTGATAATTGGTTCATGGACTGTGAAAATTTTTCAAATGTCCCCATTTTTCAGATAAGGACATGGTAGTTCCAAGCTCTAGGCAGTGATTTGCCCAAATTCACATCCTTAGGGATTGATGCACTAAAAAATTTGAAATCAGGTCATGTATGCTATTTTTCCTTGCTTCCAATTAGTATATGAAAGACTCCATATAAGATAAGTTGATGTTAAAAAGAAAGCACTAAAACGAATTTGGGATAAAGAGAAGAAAACCAGAGGAAGGCACATGTACAGGGGAAGGCAGGAGGTAGGAGCAAGAAATGGAAAGGATTAAGAAGAATTTTTAATTCTCCAGGACAGACCTTTTAACTCCTCTACACTTTGGCCTAAGAAAATATCAAATGGAATTGCCCTCCATTCGCCCAGCCCTCTTGTTTATAACACTCACAGATTGTGAAATTATGCCGTCATTGTTCCTTCTTTTATATGTTTTTTCAAAGTATGGAAATAAATGGCAGAATGAAATAATTTCATAGCACTGACTGAAAGAGACGAGAATCTAACCCTAGTGAAATATTTTTGAAAGAAAAAAAGTAAGAGAACCCCACTTGAAAAGATTTTTCACGCGGTAATGATGGAGTTTCAGTGAGAAACACCCTTAATTCTCACCCCATTATGACTCAGAGTGATTCCCCTCAGTTAGGATCACAAGTCTGGCATGCAGGAGAGAGGTCTGTGCTAGAGATGGGAGTTTGGGGGCTGTTAACGCAGAGGTCCGGCTGTGAGTTAGTGCCACTAACATGTGAAGTGTTTTACGTTTTTTGGTGTCTTTGTTATTAACTATTGCTTTTCCAATCCGGTGCTTAAAAAAGGGCACCCTGAAACTGGGACTTCAGTGTTTCCTATCTGATTCAAGGACAGTATCTTTCATATCTTATTAATTCTTTGATAACCAGTGACCTACTTTGAATTGAAGATACTGTTAAAATTTTTACATAAAACGTGTGCATTAGAGAGCAAACATGATAATAAGGATGACTTTTTTTTTTTTGCCTCAGTTCCCCCCCCTCCCCCCGCCACAAGGAAGCTGTTAGTGAAAGTTTTCCACTCCCAAACCATTTTCTTAAGTGTACAAATAGGTGAAATGACTGTATTTCATCACATTTAAGATGCCATCAATTGTGGGATGCATTATTATTTTCTGTTCACTAAGGAAAAAAAATACTAATTATAACTGCAGAGATGAGGGGGAAATGTACATGTTAGAACTGATAAAATATGGCAGATCAAATAGCATAGAACTTAATTATCAAATTATATGCATAGACGTAATTTGTTTATATAATTTGTTTAATTTATTGACTTCTAAGATGTCAGCTAGGATTCTGATTAGGATTGTGTTGATTCGGCGGATCAGTTTGAGAAGTAAATCCATTTTATTAATAATGTTAAGTCCTCCAATCCATGAACCTAGGGTACTTTCGTTTAGATCTTTAATTTCTTTCAACAAAGTCTTGCTGTTTTCTTCCTGCAAGTTTTGTACTTATTAAAATTTATTACTGAATATTGTATTGTTTTAATCCTATGGTGGATGAAATTCTCTTCTTAATTTCATTTTTGGATCGTTCGGTACAAGTTATAGAAAGACAGCTGATTTTTTGTATCAATTGATCTTGTGTAACCTTGCCGAACTCATTTATGAGTACTCATGGTATCTTAGAGGATTTCTTAGGATGTTCTATGTATCCAAACATGTCCTCTATAAATAGAGGTAATTTTACTTCTTTTCTCATTTGGATTCTTTTATTTCCTGTCCTTGCCAAGTTGTTTTGGCTAGAACCGATGGTACAATATTAACTATCCAAATAATACTGATAGCAGCGAAAGTGGACCTCCTTGTCCTGATCTTGATCTTAGGTGGGAAGCATCCAGTCTTTCACCATACATATGACACCAACCATTGGTTTAGGTGGTATCTCATCGTGGCTTTGATTTGTATTTCCCTGATGATGAGTGATATTGAGCATGTTTTCATGTGTCTGTTAGCCATCTGGATGTCTACTTTGGAAAAGTGTCTACTTATGTCTTTTGCCCACTTCTTCACTGGATTATTTGTTTTTTGGGTGTTGACTTTGGTAAATTCTTTATAGATTTTGGATACTAAGTCTTTATCTGATATGTCGTTTGCAAATATCTTCTCCCATTCCGTCGTTGACTTTTAGTTTTGCTGATTGTTTCCTTCTCTGTGCAGGAACTTTTTATCTTGATGAGGTCCCAATAGTTTCTTTTCGCTTTTGTTTCCCTTACCTCTGGAGACATATCACGTAAGAAGTTGCTGAGGTTGAGGTCAGAGAGGTTGTTGCCTGTTTTCTCCTCTAGGATTTTGATGACTTCCTGTCTTGTATTTAGGTCTTTCATCCATCTTGAGTTTATTTTTGGTATGGTGTAAGAAAGTGGTCCAGGTTCATTCTTCTGTACTGACATCTACTCTTAAAATCTAGGCATTCAAGAGGGAAACACTAGGGAAGTCAACCAGGGCAACAAAGGCAAGACAAAAGGAAAGTAGGTCTAGCAGGCAGGATGCAGATTTGGGGAGGACACAGCATAGAGGGGACTCTGGTTGCAGGAGATACCTGGCGTGTGTTCTGATCCTTTGCCTTCTTTTATTTGTGTGCTCACTGCCACAAAGAGGGGAGGGGGGAGAGAAGGAGACCTACAGAGCCATCTTGCTTCTAATTAATAAACAGCAGTGGCTGGCTGGCCTTTCTAAGGAGTATAGACCACTGAACATTGGGGCAAGCACAGCTTTATGGGGAAGAAGTTACATTTACATGAAAATTATGTATTAAAAAAAAGTTATTTTAAAAACCACTTATCTCTGTAGCAGAGACTAAAGTCTGGGATTGTGATGCCTTCCGCTTTGGTTTTCTTTTTCAACATTACTTTGTCTATTCAGGGTGTTTTGTGGTTCCATACAAATTTTAAGATTGTTTTAGCTTTGAGAAGAATGCTGGTGCAATTTTGACTGGGATTGCATTGAATGTGTAGAGTGCTTTGGGCAATACTGACATTTTAACAATATTTGTTCTTCCAATCCATTAACATGGAATGTTTTTCCATTTCTTTGTGTCCTCTTCAATTTCCTTTGTAAGTTTTCTATAGTTTTCAGCTTACAAATCTTCTACATCTTTGGTTAGGTTTATTCCTAGGTATTTTATGGTTCTTGGTACAATTGTAAATGGGATTGATTTCTTGATTTCTCTTTCTGTTGCTTCATTATTGGTGTCTAGAAATGCAACCGAGGAGGGCACTTGTTGGGATGAGCACTGGGTGTTGTATATAAGCAATGAATCATGGGAATGTACCCTCAAACCAAGAGCACACTGTATACGCTGTATGTTAGCCACCTTGACAATGAAGTATATGTTGAAAAAAACAATAGTAACATAAAAATAAATAAAAATAAACAAAAAGCACCATCTCTACACATGGATAGGAGAAATCTTTCCCCCTTCTGTGTTCAGTGAGCCATCGATGACGTTCAATCTCTGTGCCTTTAATGATTAATTTAGAAAAGTCATTAATGTTTTCATAGCCCATTTTTATTTATAAATGGAAAGTGCTAGCTATAAATTCCAGTATTGATTTTTCATCATTAATAATTTTCCACTAAGAATCTTTTCAAAACTCAGAAATAAAAAAGTTCTTTAACAAATTTATGTAAATGTACATGTGTGATACAGGGATGAAAGATTTATTTCTTATAATGGCCATACCTACAATATTACATTTATATTATTTATATAAGTTAGGATAATAACTGCAAAGAAATATTTTCACAGACGTTTTTCAAGGAGGCCTTACATTTCTATTTATAGTGTACTGAATATTTCCAAGTATTTGGTAAAACTTTAATATAACAGCACTTACCAGTTTCATTACTCTAGGCCTTGCTGAGCAATTTCTTATGCTTTGGGACTACATTATGGAAATAGCAGAATATTACTTTCTTTACTAATAGAATGCATTTAAAAAAAAGAAATCTTGTTGATACATCTCGATTTTTTTAATGCATTCTCTATAGTAAGTACCAGCAAATGGCAATTTCTATGATGTATGAGCCAAACTGTATGAATATTGTCTCTTTTATTTAGATTCTGGAATAATTATTATACCATAATGTCAAGAAGAAAGTATCCTAATAATGTCATTGGTTGTTGAGACCTGTGATTTTGTGAGATAACTGAGGTGTCAAAATGACTTGCACAAACCACACAGCTTCCTGGAACTAGAGCTGACCTAAAACCCAGCTGTCTTGACTCCGGGCATAGAGCTTTCTCCTCCTGATCTCCTTCACTACTCTCACTGCAGGAAATTTTGATGCTTGATTACGGGAACTAAATACATAGAAAGATAGATAAATCTAAAATGTGTGATGTTTGATAGATTAAGAATAACCATATTTGTTAAATTTTTCATGATGTAAGTTTCCAGGTATATCAGATTCAAATTGGTACTGTAACAAATGATTGCCACCGACCAGTGGCCCAAAGTAGTGCGTCCTTTATCTTCTGGTCGTGGAGACTGGGATCCTACATGCGTCTTCAGAAACGAAAATCAGGGTGTTGACAGAGCTGCCTTCCTCCTGGAGGCTTGAGTGGAGAATCCTTTTCCTACCATTTCCAGCTTCTGGAGGCTGGCTGTATCCCTTGGCCCGTGATTCCTTCCACGGTCTTCAGGGCTAGCCGCATAGCATCACCAAATCCCTTTCTCTGTCCTCTGCTTCCATTGTTACATCTCTTCCTCCAACTCTGACTCTGTAACTTCCTGCTTTTAAGGAATTTGTGATTACGCTGGGACCACCTGGATGATCTAGGACAATCCATCTCAAAATTTTGATTTAGTCGCATCTTGCAAAACTCCTCTTGCCATATAATTAATTGATTCACAGCTTCCAGGGATTGCAGTGTAGACGTTTGGGGAGGTGGTGGAGATATTATTCAGCCTCCCATATCAGGTCTGTAATCAATGATTTAAATTATTTTCTGAAATAATACTTACTGAGTGCAGTTTTTAGATCATTGAATCTTTACAGTTACTCTGAAAATTAATGTATGAGAACTGTTTGTATTTCCGTTGAGAAGCTGAATTTCAGTGCTGTCTTTCATCTGGCCTCAGATGACTTGTGATAAGGACTCAAGACAACATAAAAACAAAGCAGACTGTGTGAGCACGATTTATTTGGTGCCCACAAAGATAACGAGAGTAACACTTTCCATCCATCTGGTTTTTGTTCTCCAAGGGCTGAAGTCAGGTTTCGCCAAGAATATATTCTGATCCCTGAGAACCGAAAAATGAGTCAGGTTTGCATAGACCAGAGCCAAAGCTCCGTCCAGCTGTGGGGTTGTAGGCAGTCTCTTATTAGACATATTCCTGTTTATTTTTTTATCCTTTTTTACATTTCTTACCTTTTCTTAGCCTTTGAAGCTGTATTTACATAAGAAACTGATAGTTCCATCAAAAACAGGCAGCTATCTGATGTGTGATTAAGATGGTAAAAAAGCAAAAGGCAGAAAGCTTGACTTTTCCTTATATTGCTTACATAGCCACATATTACTAGTCTCCGGGCTCTCAAGGTCACTAAAGATCAAGCAGGCATTTATTAATTAATTAACTGAGCACCCATATTCCATCACATTACTGGTTTATTTATGCCACTATCACCGTTACCCCTACCCTTCTCCCTCCCTCCCCCCCTCCCACCCCCACACACACCTGGGCCATGTGCACATACTTGTACTGTGAGATATTATAAGTTTGAGTTGTCTTAGTATGTACCTAGATTTGGTCAGTCTGGGCTTATAGACCACACAACTGCAACTTTTGATATGTTCTAAATATTAGCCCTGAGGAAACACTGCACAAAGTGACAGTCGTGGGCAGCTCTAGTACCCAGCTTTCATGAAGAAGGCAACGTTAAGGGTGTTGCTGATGAGCAGTAGATACTACTTCTCTGGAGAGAATAGGACAAAGAGAGGAGCAAAATTAGCATTTAGACTATGTCACTGAGAAGGATTTTCAAGTATTCTACTTATAAGCAAATATTACATTTTCAGATGCTTAAGACCAATAACATATGGCCTATACAAACTTGTATTAGATACCTCCTTCATTAGCCCAGCTCCAATTCTGTTTTCTGTGTTGTAGGATTTGAACCAGACATGAACGATTTTTCTTCTCGTAAGGCCTTGCCCTTTTGTGATTCTGCTGAGAGCACAAGGAACCAACAATAATTTACTATATGCCATAATCATCCTGTTTTGTTTTTAGAAAACTCCCTACAACCTGACAACACACATTTATTATGGTTGATTCTAGGCATTTAAATATGAAAACAATTAACGTGCATTCGTAGGCAATATGACAAATGGGAATTTGTGAGCAGACCAATTTTTCACTGACCTGCATTCAAGAACACTCTTATAACTCAGGTTTGCCTCCCAAGTTTTTAAATGAGTTGATTTCCCAGTATTTATGTGGGCAGGTTGACGGATGAGAATGACTTTGGTGTAAGCTAGGGAGTCCCCTTCTATGTCCCCTCCTCCAGGTTGCACTTTTGTGCTGATTCAGAGAGCGCTCTGTGCGTTCAACCATCCAGCTAATATACGGAGACAAGAAAGCGATAACTTTTGGTCATTACATGAGTTGTAGAGAAAGAATCAAGGGGTGTGGGTGAATAAACTTCTACTATGGGAATAGCCTGCTGGGTATAATTTTCTACTGTGTCCAAACGATCAAACTTTGCATTGTGAATAGTACATTCACATCTCCCACCTATCTTTTCTCCACACTCCATCTCACCCCTCTTGTTAATGCAGAATATTATCTCCATTTTATAGATGAGGAAACGGAGTCATAGGATGTTAAGTGAATTGTCCCAAGTTCATATTGCCTAACTTAGTCCTCTGTGCACATAGGATGGATCCATCACTGGTGAATTATGTATCTATTTTTAAAAGCATTGGACATTGTGAAATAACCTATCTCAAAATCCTTTCTCTAAATGAAAGAAATTTTCCTTAAGTTTGGGCAGCATCAAAGACATCGGAGATAGAAATTAACACCTTGGCAATTAAAATCATGTTGCAAGCCCCTCCCCCCCAAAGACAACTCCTTTCCACTCTGTAAGACAGATCATAAGCCACACAGCTTTGGAGAGGTGGGTAATTCAGGTGTAATTTTGCTCACTGCGATTTCTGATTTCTGGGGTGATTGTAAGCCAAATGTCAGTCACCATGGTTCTCAAGATACTTGTAATAAAGATTCAAGTGGGGAAAAAAATGTATTTAGCATTCACAAAGAGGACAAATGGTTAAAACAGAATTTTTGAGTGTCTGAAGATTCAAGGATGAAAAAGAAAGAACAGTGATAAAAGGGGCAGGATGGCTTGGTTGCAGGAGGTTTAGACAGCCTGCAGGTTTCTCAGCGGCGAGCTGCCACTTTGTCCTCCAGATTGCTTGGAGGCCAAACTGTGAAAAAGCAGAAAATATTTGGAGAATTCTGGGCTTAAATTAAAAGAAGGGGAGATCAAACTGGGGAAATGTCCAGTATGCAGGCTAAAATAGAAGCATCCCACTTAAAAGAGCTTTTCTGTAAAACTGTGTACCCCAAGTAAAGTTTGTAGTGAAGAAATATTTGGGCTTTTTTGCGGGGGAGGCTGTAGTTCAAGGGAAACTCGAGATGCAATTTACAAAGAGAGGAGGCAAGTTCTCAAGCTTAATTATGCATCAGGAAACTACCCTGTAGTTTTCTTTCCTCTCCCACAGAAGGGAACAGAACTGAACTAGCAAGAGAGGGTAGCAGTCCTCTGGCTTTGAGATTAAAAACAACCGAAAAGGGATACATCAATGCTTGACAAAAGCCCTTGACAAAATAAGTCCCTGGAGGTTATTATATAACATAAGTTACCTTCTTTCTGTACAGCTTGTACCTTGAGTTTCCCTTGAAATGCAGCAGAAAAATGTCTGCTTTGTTTACTTGGGTTAACAATGCAGAGGAAAGAGGACAGGACAGTAGGTTCAGATCCTGAACTGGGACTCCAGGTGGATTGTTCATCTGTACCATGAGGATGGGTAGGTGGTGTCAGGGCTTTCTTCAGTTTGAGCACCGGCTGCTGAAGCCACAGAGAATTGGAAGAGTCCAGGTTATAAATGCCAACGGCTTAGTTTTTCAAGGAGACCTCCTTCTCCTCCGTTCCCTACGGGGCGGCAGTTAAAGGAAGCAGTAACGGGACCAGAATCGGAGGGTGTGTGTCTGGGTGGCAGGTCGAGAGCTGATGTTGCACGTGCAGACCCGTCTCAGAGGTTTCCTGTGATGTGGTTCACTACTTGGAAGTGCTTTGAACGTCAAGGAGGAAGATGTCCTGTGGCATCACTGCGGTTCATAATCTCCAGCTGAAGGTTCTCACCCCTCAGAAGTTCACGGTGAAGCCAGGAATGGGAAATAATTACTGCCCCTCATTTACACTGAGACGGGGCTGAAGTTCTGGCTGCAGCCAATGAAACGCTCTTTGATATTGATTCATTAGTAGCGATGCTGTCTCCTGGCAGCCCTGCGCCAACGTCACAGTTTGGCAGCCTCCTCAGTTCAATTGCACGGTTTTCCTTTGGGCACATCTCCTTGGCCTTCTTCACTCATCTGTTTGCTGGACCCATTTAATTGCAAATTAACAACTTGTCTCCCTCAACTACCCTTCCCTAAATCCGGTTTTCCTTCTGTGTGTGTGTGTGTGTGTGTATGCATGGGTGTGTGCTAAAGAATGTGCTTACGGCAAAATTATCCCAGTAAGAAGGCTTTCTGATTTTTCTTTCTTTCTTTTTTTTTTTTTTTTTTGCCAGCTACAGCTGGTAACCAACTTTTGTTTTTACCCATTTAAAAAGTATTTATTTGCAAGCTATCAGTGGCAGTTTAAATGCGACGTGCAATTAAGAAAAATACAAACTGACCCTTGTGGTGTTTTCCGTTGACCTGTATCCCGCCAGAGGCTGATATTGTATAGATAAGGAAAAAGAAGTTTTACGTTACTAACACAAGGAAATCTGGTTTGTGCATGTAGGACAGAGTGAATGAGGGGGGTGATGCTGGCTTCGTTCTCTTCCTGGTTCAGCTATCATTCTGATACAAATATGAGCACCGCTCCCACCTACCTCTGGATCGGGTTCTGTTTCCTTTAAAATGAACGACTTTGAACAAAACCGTCTCCGTCTCTTTCAGTCTCCAGCGTTGTCCCTCTTTATTCATTTTGTTCTTTCCTCCTGAATGCCTGCAAAAAGCATTGGAGGTCCAAAGCACATGCCTTTTCTCCCACAAGACATGACCCCACCCCACAGTATTCCCAAAGTGTGTTCTCCTTTTGACATCTTCCCCTCCCTCCCACTAATCTTACTCATCTTCAAGGGCCACTTCAAATCCTTGATGAAGGATCAAGGAATCCATCATATCCTTGATGAAGATTTCCTAACAAAATCTGTTTTCTCTTTCCTCCAAATTCCTCAAGTGCACTGCATAGCCCTACGGTGTATTTACCTGATAGCATCATTCTTTGTGCAGATTTCTTAGTCCCTTTACTAGAAGGCATTCGCCTCACATTTGGTGCCTGTTACTGGCACAGCCTCCTGGTAGGCTAGAATAGTGTCTTGCTTGTTTTATGCATTAGCAACCTTATTTAAATTAGCACGAGCATTTTTCTCCGCATGAATTCTGTAAGAGTCGATTGCACTACAGTGAAAGATGTTGAAGCAAGAGATCTTTAACACAAACCTTTAATACAATTAGGATAATAAAGGATAAGTTGAATTTTAATGGTGAAAATAACTGTAAACTCTGCCAGAAGTTGGTAAGGTTTAAAGTGATGTGGGGCTCGATTTCATGAACCATGAGATCACGACCTGAGCCAAAATCACGAGTCTGTCACTCAACCGACTGAGCCACCCAGACGCCCCACCACAGACCCTTTTTGAGTGTAAGTGAGTGTATGTTGGAAGAGGGGCCTACCTAGGAATGGTCCACAGAGGCCTGAATCTAGAAATCTCACCTTATGGGGAATTTGGAGTTTTAAAGGATCTCCCTGTTCCCCTAGGTGATTTCTCTTGCCCCTTTCTTTACCACTCTGAGCATGAGGCAAGGTCTAAAACATTTCATTTTCTTCGTTCCCTTCTTACAGATGTTGAAAATCATATAAAACTGTAATTTGAGGACAAGTATCATAAAAACAAAGGCAACTGAAATTGGTTCTCTCATTGTGTGGCCACTCATGAAACTTACAAGATTTGCTTTGCAAAAAGAAGAAAACCAGAGAACTCAGTGTTACTCTACTGTGTCCTACAGGGCACGGCCCTACGATATTCTGTAACTGTAACAAGTGCATTCATGTTTGTTCCAGTTATTTTGTATCTTTATTTTATCCACTTAACTAGATTGTATACCTCTTTAGGTTTGTTCCCGTTGTATTTAACCTTAACTCTAGGTGTTCAAGTGACTTAATTGATAAGACTCCTCAGAGTCGCTCTGTCTTTTTCATATTCAGATCTTACGCATTTCTCTAGCATTGCCAATCAGAAGTAACTAATAAAGTGGTTACCTAGCCTTCGAAACGAGCTTATTTACGGGTTGGTACGAAATACTAGACTCTGGGGGAAAGAAAAGGCAACGAAGGAATAGTGAGCAAGGCAGGAAAAAGAAAGGATTGTATAAGTTATCTGAGAAAGAAGGTGCCATTTAAAGAGGGAATAGCGAATAGGATCATTTCCAAAAGAATGAAATTGTTGGACTTCACTGAAGGAATAATTTGGTCACTCTTGAGAATGCAGAATAGTAGGAGCACAGTAGGGACAGAAGCCAGATTTCTGCTTCTTGAGGTAATTGCAAAGGGGTGCACGTGGAAAGCACAATGGGAGCAGATACGTTAAGCTTTTTAAAGAAGTTTGTCAATGATTCAAGAACAACCATAGGCATGGAGTTGTGTTATCGAAGAGGCCTTTATGTCCAAGGCACAAGCAGCCTATGTTGAAATAAGAGGGAGCCGAGAAAGTGCAGAGATCCAGGGAGAGGTGGGAGAAATCGAGGCGGGGTAGGGACGGTGTGCAGGTGACAGGGGACACCCCTGAGGAAGCTGGAGGGTAGAATCCAGAGTAGAGAGGGGAGGTTTTTCAGAGGAGAATGTTTAGCTCCTCTTTCCAAAACAGAAACAAAGATCACAATGAGAGGCGTGGAGTTAGGTGTTAGGGTGAGACACTTACGGAGGAAGGCACTCATCGTAAGTGGCATGAATCTTTACCAGTAAGAGTAACTTCTGAGTAAATAATCAGACCACGGCAAGGACTAATTGTCGAGGGTTCCTCAGTTCCGATTTCCTCTCTGGAAGCCCCCAGGGGAACGGTGGACAGGGCACATTGGGGCCGGTGACCATGGCACTGGTGGCCTAGGGCAGCAGCTCCGAAGTCACCATTGGTTGTAACTTGGACCACAAGTAATCTGTAACTGAATGTAAGTACTCGTGATTTTGATTGATTTTTAAAAATTCACCGAAGCAGGTTCAAGGTCACTCTTAAAATATTGTCCCTTCCTGGTGATTTAGTGTGTTTCCTTGGGTTGACAGGGTAGCTGTGGATGAGGTCCAGGGTTATGGGGCCTGTGCATACTCACACCATCATCTCGTGCCGTGTGCAGGGCTGTTACTGATTTACCATGAATTCCTACGGCAGTCACAAGTTAGTTGGAGTGGCGTAGGTGGAATTTTACAGTTCGCTACGTATCTTGTTTAGCATTACCCATGAATATATTTTTTAATGAAGAAGGTAGGAATAGAAGAAGAAAATGCAGGGGGACGGGGTGGCTCAGTTGATTAAACGTCTGACTCTTGATTTCAGCTCAGGTCGTGATCTCACGGTTTGTGGGCTCAAGCCCTATGTCACTCAGCGCTGACAGCACAGACCCCTCTTGGGGTTCTGGCTCTCTCCTCTCTTTCTGCCCCTCCCCCACTCATGTGTGCACACTCTTTCTCTCGCTCAAAATAAAAAAAAAAAATAAACCTTTAAAAAAAGAAGAAGAAAATGCTACCAGTGTCTCAGTGACTTTATTGTACTTGACCTAAACAACCTGAAGACCGTGTGGATGGGTGGGGTCAATGCTGTCATGCCTGTTAATAGAGCCAAAGAAATTGAAGACAAGTTTGTTACCTAGAGGTCAACTGATATATTTTACCAACTCCATTTCACATTAAGAAAATGCCGCTCTCCATTCTGTCTGTTTCACAGTCCCCTTCTGTCTATCAGCTGTCCCTAACTGATCTGATCACCACCTAGAGCTTTAAATACGTCCAAATGCCCTTGCTTCTCAAATGTGTATCTCCACCCCGACCTTTAATGACTTGCCCTTGCGTTTAGAATAAACGCCTCGCTCTTGTCCTGGCTGCAAGTCCTGCTCTGAGAGCTGGCCTGGTTCCTGCCCTTGTGGTTCTTGTCTTAGGTTCTTCGTACTTGCTTTTCCTCTTCCTGGAATACTGTTCCCCGTACCTTCCAGTGGACCTCCCACATTGCAGAATTCAGGTGTCTGCCTGGGCGTTACTCCTCCATGGAGAGTGTTCTCTAATGAGCAGGTCGAAAGGATGTGCATCCCTGCCCTCCCTGACAAAGCACACCAGCACTCACCCTGTTTTCTTGTCTTCAGTGCAGTCATCCTGTTTGATATCCTCTCATTAAATTATTGCTGTCTGTCTTCTCCTCAAAGGTTGACCTTCACGAGAGCAGGGACTATCGCCTGTCTAGCTCTCTACTATACCTTGAACACCGAGCGTGGTCCCTGCGCAGAGGAAGCCCTGAGCAGATACGTGCAGAATATAAAGTTGCTGTGGGGTTGGGTCAGATGGCAAGTGCTAACATGAAATCAAGAAAGAAGGATGAGCCCAAGGCTTGGCCTCCTGTTCCAATTGCATCATTATCTGGAGGTTCAGCTGGGGTGACTTCTCCCAGGAGGAGTTAGGAACAGTGGACACAGCGGCCGAGCAGGAGGTCGGCATGGGGCTGGCCACGGTGGTGTGGCCAGAGGACTGTGTCAGACCGTAGACATTATTTAGAGAAAGATAGGAAGGAAGGAAGTCAGGAGCAACAAGGCCAGCATGGAATTAGAGCCCCTACAACTGCACACCCAGACTTTACCCCCCTTTCAGCCTCTCCCAGGAATGACCTTTAACCAGTCAGTCTGGAATTTCCGGATCAGCTCTAGTGAGGTAATCGGCAAGATAGACCCCCACCCT
Source organism: Panthera leo (assembly GCF_018350215.1). Taxonomy (NCBI): domain Eukaryota; kingdom Metazoa; phylum Chordata; class Mammalia; order Carnivora; family Felidae; genus Panthera; species Panthera leo. The sequence goes on along the minus strand of NC_056680.1, from coordinate 156,642,074 downwards.
TCCCCCAAAGGGAGGGAACCTTGCCTGAAACAATCCACTCTTTGTTAGAAGCTTCCTTTTCCGCCCCCTTCTGCCTCTAAAAGCCTTCGTTGGCTCAGCTCCTCCCGCTCCGCTCCTTTCTACTTGCTGAGTGGGATGCTGCTGGATTTCTGCATCCTTGAATAAAGCCAGTTAGATCCTTAAACGTCCACAGTTGAATTTGGTTTTTTTTAACCACATAGAGGATGCAGTAAAGGCCGTCTTGAGGAGGGAATCAAAGATTATACCTGAGGTGATTCTAAAATGACACTTTTTGGGGCGCCTGGGTGGCTCAGTCGGTTGAGCGTCCGACTTTGGCTCAGGTCATGATCTCGCGGTTTGTGGGTTCGAGCCCCGCGTCGGGCTCTGTGCTGCCAGCTCAGAGCCTGGAGCCTGTTTCAGATTCTGTGTCTCCCTCTCTCTCTGCCCCTCCCCCACTCGTGCTCTGTCTCCCTCTCTCAGAAATAAACAAACATTTTTTAAAAAGTTAAAAAAATAAAATGACACTTTGTGCGAAGGAAGATCTCCTTTCTGTCCTATTAAATAAGATATGCCTTGAGAGCTGCTCCCTCAAAACAAGAATTTAAGGAACCCTGTCCATCACTGTGATCCAGTTCTCCCGTGTCCAAAATCCGGGAGTTTGCCATGTCTGTGGCTTCCACCACTAGATGACAGGCTTTCATTCCACAGCGAAAACCAAATCGTTTTTGGTTCCTTGTTGTGAATCACCCATGGTTCAAGGCCAGCGGCCTAGAATGGGCCAGTTATAGATGCCCTAACTACACACTTCCATTTTCTGAATCCCACCTTATTTTCTGGGCTTCTACAGAGCAGCAATTGCCTTTTGAAGATTTATACCCCCACCTAGATGTGATCTTTCGTTTCCCAGAATCTTCAAAGCACTTTGCAAGTCTCTTTAAGGCACTCACAGCCTGGGATTGTAGTGTCGGTGTAATCTCCTTCGCCCCTTTCCCTAACTAGATCATAAATTCCTTAAAGGCAGAAACCGGGGCCTATCATTCTGGTACCCTCTAATACACAGTCTACATGCCTTGGACATTAATCAGTGTAAAGCTTGGAAGGAAGAAGTGATGGGTTTGAGTAATCAGTTCTGCCACTTGTTAGGTATACGACCCTGTGGTTCACTTCTCTAAGCCTCCATTTTCTCATCAAACTGTAATAGTGATAGAGAAAATAACAATGTCCTAGAACTGTCGAAAGGATTAAATGAGATAGTGTACATCGAGTGCTTGGCACAGAGTGTAATAAGTAATGGATACTATCATGGTGATGATTTTTATGGGGACCCAAAATATCAATATTAAGAGAACCCACGAGTGGCCAGTCGTAACTGATTCTGTGATTCTGATATCAGTGACATTCTAAAATATTGACTGTTACAGAGCCAATAATATAGAATACCAAAAATTCAGCTGTGAATACAGGCCTGTATCCTTAATTAAGAGAAAAGTGAACAGTGGAAAATCACTTCTGAGTCTTATAAATAGGAAATTGGATTTCCTAATGGGTAATTTAAAATACTTTGGGAGCATAAATACACCTGGAGCACTCAAGCTCTAAGTTGGTGACTCAGAGAACAAGGGCACAGAATCCTGAAATAAGCAACAGCAAATGGCCACTTAAGCTCTTAAAGAGCAAGTTGCGGAAAATAAATTAATTCATTTAAATATGCATGAATCTCCTGAGTGGTGGAATATGCTGAAATGGTGCTGAATGATTTCCTTTGTTGTGTGTGTTCTGAAGGATTAATAATGCCTTGCACTTGGTGCCTTGAACCTTTGGTTAGACTCTTTTGCCTTTTTAAATTGTTTTTAAAGCAATTTAGATGATACAACCGGAAATTGCAGTCAAAGTACAGATTGGTCTCATTGATTTGGAGAAGTGGACAGCGGGTTGATCAAGGGATAGATGGATCCCTGAGGGAATGGAAAGGGATTCGGATTAAAACGTTAGAAAAGAGCTTTGGGGAGGCTGACATAATTTTGCAGAAACTTTGAGAAGTTTCAAACTTTTCAACCTTTCTCCTGAGATATGTGCCAGCATTTAATCAGCCTCTCTGATACTGTGTGGCACAGCAGTTTGGGTCCCAAGAGTCAGCGTATGCCATTGTAGACCATAGTGTATATTTAGAATATTGATCAGAATTATCACTCAGTTATTTCCAGCACTTGTCAGATCCTTTCATTTTCATTATGGGAACCACAGACACGAAAATCCTGGTCCTTCATGTAAAGGAGAGGGGCGAGGAAGAGGGGGCAGAGACATCAAAAGCAGAAGCAAATGATCAGCTAAATGACTGTAATATTCGAGGCCATGTTCCGATTTGTGAAAGGAGGGGGGGGGGCTTTAAGGAAATTACTGTTTGCCCTGCACACACCGGTTATTAGGGCAGCGCTTCATTTTTGATGCCAAGGCAGTGAAAGGGAGCTTGGCAGCAAAGTGGGGGCTGGAGCCCGGGACCCCTGAGCGATGGGGTGGATGAAGCCTAGGAAAGGATTTGGCAGCCTTGCCTGAAGAACAAAAATAATGAAAAGAATTGCCAAGAACCATAAAACCAGGAGAATAGGGATATGAAATACTTCAACTTGATTTTCCCAACATGGAGAAATATTAAATCTATTCTAAGTCTGTTATGATGTCCATGTATTATTGTGAGTTTCTGTATTACAGTAATTTATATGTTGCCATAGGGCTATGAATAGGATCAAGTCAGATCAAGTTTTTGTTGTAGTTTATTTTTTTTTGTAAGTTGGGAAAAACACTTACTTTTCCACACGGTTTAAATAATTTGTAACTTGCGTGTGTGTGTGTGTGTGTGTGTGTGTGTGTGTACGTACACATCCCTATTGTTGAATATTTCCTTTGATGCCAGAGGCTCGTCATTTATATGCTAATTTGTTCTCTTGGTAAGCTATGATATGTCACAATTACAAATAATCTTTGAAGAGAAATCTTTTGTAGCAACTATAAAATGAAACAGCACATTCGAGGAAGATGGTGTAGGCTCCACAAGAGTGTGTGATGATAGGTCAGAAGGTACTGATGTAGTTCAGGTACACACTAGAGGTGGTGGAGGTGAGAGATGCTGTTAGAAGTGTCGGTGGGGTCACATCCCAATGGGGCTCACAGACTGTGAGAGGAAGGTCAGATCTCTCTGTAGGCAGTGGGGAGAGATTTTAAACGGAGGAGGGAGGTGATCCCTTTTGTGTTTAATGAAGATGACTCCGGAATCATTGTAGGAATCGGATTAGACAAAGATACAGTATTTGTTTTCCTTTTTAAAAATCAGCCCAAATATGAAACCAGAACCTTATGTCATTTATCCGAATAAGCACTTAAAGAAGCATTTCTCACTTATTCCAAAGGGGTAAGATCTATTGAGTGACATTTTAAAGAAATGATGGCTACATTAGATATATTATCTTTTTCATTCTGTACCGTTAACCATTGAAATTCCAAATTCAACTTCCATGTCTGCTTGAAAGAGGGTATTCTCTTCTTCAGGCCTATAATCTGTGGAATGGCTTGGTTCTTGCCAACAAAAACAAGACTGGAAGTGTCTCTTATCCTTGTGAAATGTGACAAATCTCTGTGTCGTTTATTCTGTCCTGTTGCTGTCTCCCAACCAGATGACCTACCACCTTTTTTAAAACAAGTTGATGCAATTTAGACAACCAGTTGTACTGTAAATGAAGTTCTGTGATATTAGGAAATTGACACAGTTCCATACGTACAACCACACACGCACTATACTGCACTTTGCACTGCCTGCTGCTATTTATAGAAAGATTATACTTGTAGGTGGATTTCAGATATTACCTACAGAGCCATGTTTCTGTAGGTACTAACTGTTCATTGATGCTTCATTAAGAGCATATGCCGTATAATAAATTAAAAGCAGACATGTTAAGAACTTTTGGTATGAAATACTGTTCTATCACCATTATTTTTCTGGTGATTAACTTGCCTTTCTAATAGCTTTGAGAGATGTTTTTCTAATCAGTGCACATGAGCTGTCATCAAAACTAGAATTCCTAATTCTGAGCCAAAACAGTTGGAGACCAACCAAATCAGGACCTTTAATAAGGTTTATGGGGGGAAAGCCATCAATCATTCATTCCCTCTCCTAGCTCTGCGTACATTATTGAACAATTTTGTCAAAGGTTTTCTACTAAAAAAAACTTTTAAGAAATTTGAATAGTGTACCTATTTGCATGTAGTATTATCTAATCAAAATCTGATTTGCGAGGGTGAATCAGCTAACATATTCATAATTTTAATCGTGTTAACAGCTCTAAAATTGGCTGATAATTACCTTAGAATTAGAGGTTCTAATTTGTACATTGGTAATGTGTTTCCAATCACCAGCCAGTGTAATAACAATAATAAATTATACTTCTGTCTTCACTGAGATCATGATGGACAGCTAAAATCGGATATTCCCACCAGAACTGGATATCAGACTTTTTCTCCTGAGTATTACAAACTTCTGAAGTTTCTGAAGATGCAGGGCCATTTTCAGCCTGTGCTGGTCAACCCTCTTGGCGTTCTCAGTGGAAGTCTGTGGCCAGGAACAGCCTCCTCTACATCAGCACCACTGTCGGCAGCTGGGCACAGCACCGAGCTAACTTGCCTTGTACACGACTGAAAGCCAAAAGCTTGACCACACAGCTATACCCATATATATATGGGTGTATATATATATGTGTGTGTGTGTGTGTGTGTATATATATATATGGGTATGTATATATATGGGTATATATATATACACGTATATATATATGGGTATATATATGTGTATGTATGTATATGGGTATATATATGGGTGTGTGTGTGTATATATATATATATATATATATATGTGTGTGTGTGTATATATATATATACATATATATATATATATGTATATGGTAGGCATCCATCAAATTAATACAAATCAGAGAGGCCTCAGAGAAGACAAGTCCATTGCCTGTGATTATTTCTAACAATATGTTTTAAATCTACAAAATAAGGGTAAAGTATGTTAACACAGGGATTTTTACACATTTCCTTAAATTGCAAAACCCTTTGCTTGACCAAGATTTTACCTAGAACCTTAAACCATAAAGGTAGATGAACAACTGTTTTGTTTGAGGTATGATAACTAGTGCTACCACAGATAGTGACTTACCACGTGTAGTTGGGGTTTTTTCGAAGTCACTGAAATGAATTCCTAACACTGTACATACATTTCTAACTGTGTGCCCTCTGCTTTATTTTTTCTGCAAGAAATGATAGCCAATAAATTCGAAGTGAATACTGACTGCTTCCTTGCGTGTCAGAAACTCTTCTGAGGCATGTCTGTGAGTTGTCTCCTGTAATCCAACAGTGTGAAGTGCCATTTCACAGGGAGGGTGAGTAAGATATAGGGATGAACTTTGTGGCTTGGAGTCACAAAGCCTGTAAGCACCTGACTCCAAACCCACGTGCTTACCACTCAGATACCAGCTCCTACCGAAAGCAAAACTAAACCTTCGCCAGGGTCGCAGAATTCACAGAGCTGCTACAGAGAGATTTTTGTCAGACCTACTTTAGGAGAATTGGGCAGAGAATTAGTTGCCCTGTGGTTTTCTGATAAATTATCCCACAGGCCAAGGGTTTTGTCTTAATACCTTCTTTTTTGACCTCTTGGACTATTTCTGAAGCAAATGAGGGTATCAAGCGTGACTGCACACTGGAATAACCTGGGGGTAGTGGAGGGTCTAATTTAATTGGTCTATCTCAGTTGTTGTGTAGATGGTGGTTTCTTGGGGTTTTTTTTTGTTTTTGTGTTTTTCCCCCCATTTTGGTTTTTAACTTTCCCAAGTGCTTCTTTTACAGTCAGAGTTAAGAAGGGCTGCATTTAAAGCTAAGCTGTCTTTCTGGGGTGTGTGGGTGGCTCAGTCAGTTAGGCATCCGACCCTTGATTTCGGCTCAGGTCGTGATCTCAGGGTTTGTGCGTTCGAGCCCTGCATCGGGATCCGCATTGACAATGTGGAGCCTGCTTCGATTCTGTCTCTCTCTCTCTCTCTCTCTCTCTCTCTCCCCCTCTTTCTCTCTCTCCCTCTCCCTCTCCCTCTCCCTCTGACCTTTCCCTATTCTCTCCCTCTCTCTCTTTCTCTAAATAAATAAGTAAACTTAAAAAAATAATTGAGCTAAGCTGCCTTTCTGCTGTGTTCATGCCTCTGCTCACATAGGACATCACCGAGATGGGTGTAACTGACAGAGTGGGACGGGCTATTCAAATCATTCCAAGTCTCCCTATAATAGGAACACGTGGCCATAGTCCTTAAGCCACTCTTCTACAGTTCTTTAGAACCCAGTATTCCCTAAAAATGCTCAAATGGGTTCTTGAAAAACAGTCTCAGTGGGTCCTATTCGTTGTACATATGTTTTATGACCCCCTCACTTTGCACCTTTGTGACATGAAAAGGAATCAAATCTCAAGTTTGGAAGAACACTGTTTGGGATGATAGAACGTAGGCCTGAAAATGGGAACATTCTGTAGGAAGGGAACATCTTGTTTGTTTAATTAGCAGTAGTGGTTAAAAAACCTATTCTTCTTAGGAGGCTCTTCTTATTTCTTTAATAACCCACATTGCTGCTTTCAGCTAGAGGACGTGTCCTCTGTAACGCCTCCCTTACAACCATGACAGAGCCAGATGATTCATCCAGGGAGGAACTCGTGGGCCCGGCATGCCTCCATCTACATACACACACCTACATGTACACATACACAGAGATGGGGAGGGAAAGAAGGCAGAAAAAGAAGAGATTGATTTGCATGCCTGTCACTAAGTTTTTTTGCCAAGGGTGGGCAAATAGATTAGCTCTCTTTTTTGTGATTGTGTGTGCCACCAATTGCACTTCCATCTAGAGTAATTCAATATATTCCTCTGTTTTCCTGGAAATAACTAAAAGTAGCTCATATGCCATCAAAACAGACTTATTTAGTGGCATAACCCCACCTGCCCCAAAACATGCATATGTGTTCCTCTTCCCCCTACTACCAGTTTTGGTTTATTGTGATTTTTTTTTTTTAACCATGACTGTTTAGTTCCAATAAATTCACTTAGGCTGTCATAGTAAGGATGCTCCTTTATAAATTATAAATTAAAATTTATATTGTGGTTGGCTCCTTTTTTCCCTGTGTTCAGATTGAAATTGTAATTTTTTTCTGTTATAACTTTATATTTCCTGTAGATAAGCTTTCTTCTTCTCTGAGGATTTTGTCAGAACATAGATTAACAGTATCCTTGGAAGGATGGAGACAAACACTTGCCTAGAAAAAAAACACGACTGGAGGAGGAAAAAATAACTGAGGTCCTTGAAATCAGAGTTCATTCCTTCCATTTGCCAGCAGTATTCTCTTCAACCTGAGAGCAAAACACCAGATTGTCTCTTGGATGCGTACCCCCTTAGTAAGCGCTGACTCCAAATGCCCAGAACAATTAGTGTTGAATCAGGGAATCCCTAGAGTTGTACTTCACTTTATTATTTTTTTCAAGTAAAATGCATCGCATGCAATAGTGAAATAATTATGTAAAATGATACACTGACCTGATAGTAAAGTTGGAACATTCTTTAAAACAAACTTCCCAGCTGGCCACTCAAGCCTGAGACACTGGGAAAAAAGAGTAATGTTATTGCTTTGACAGTTCATTTGTTGATTTTCTGATCCAGACTGTTACCCTGCCAGGATTTCGTGAGCCCTAGGGTCCTCGTTGGATTCCCTTCAATACTTCAACCTCTAGATAATTGAAAAATAAAATCCTTGTGGTCTGCTTGAGGAATTGGGGGTCAGCATTGATACATTATATCCTTTCTTTCTCTTTTTATCCAGAGTGTCATTCTACTTTCTCATCATTCTAGCATCCTCACTGTTTCTGGACCTGAAGCATTTGTCTCTGTATTATTCCTCACTCTTTATTTCTGTCACTGAAGTTCAATTGGCCAGATGGACGGGAACGGTGAGAGGCTGCTTGAAGCAACCATCTCCAAGGAAGGGGAAAAAAAAGATGAGAACACCTCATCTCTCCCCTGTCAGCTCTTTAAAGTAGTGACCGGCTCAGACAAAGGGTAGGAGAGATGACCCACTTAAGCGGGCATAGGTGAGCTAGTATTCATCAGCCAGAAGAGTCTGGCAAGGCCTCTCCTTCAGTGCAGAGCATAAATAGCCAAGAGGGTGAGGACTACAGGGCAGCTGTGTCTTTTTAGCGGTCTAATGGAAGAAAGAATTTTCTTCGTGGACAAACGTTATCTTGACGCTCAGAGGGCCAGGATGATTAACGGCCAGACTCGCCATCCCTCCTGTATGTTGCAGGATTTACTTGTAAAGGAATGGCCAGTCCAATGCAACATGCTTATTGAATGTCTGCTCAACTATGACTTGTTTTCTAGCTTTGTAGTTGAGCCAGAAAAAGCCAGTGTAATTCAAGTATATGGGAAGAGAGAGCAGTCTGATCCTATGGCATAGTTGGAACTATTTTGCCCCTCTTTTTCCAGTTACATCACATCAGCCATTAGTGACCCTTGCGAAAAGGTTAATCAATCAGTCAGTCAATGTGAAATAAAATAAAAGTCTGGGTTTCAGGAACAGGAGCCTTGACCTTTCTCTTTTTTAAATGCTTTAGCTGACTGACAGCAGTTCCTCGCTCCAGACCAAGAAGACAGACGCCTTTCCTCGCGTTCTGGTCTGACTGCTGTGGTGCCTCTGTCTTCAACCCTTTGTCCTTTACCTTCAGCAGATACTAAATCTACGTCCTTGCAGAAAATGACTTAACTTCCTGGGCTGGGAAGTAAAATTCAAGTGCCATAAGAAGTATTCTTTTGGTTGAGTCAGCCCCAGAATCCACAGGAATGATTTATTATGAATCACTTTATCAATGAATCATTTGTCCACTTCGAGAACAGACATTATACTATACCTGGCAACAAACTAAAATAGAGCAAGATAAATAGAATGATTTCAGCAGTTCAGCCTTTGTGGGACCCAGTACTTAGTAAGAACGTTTCATTACATTACAAATTAGAGTTGTGTCCTGCCATTGCAAAGTGATTTCTGCTTTTAGAGCGAATGTGGTTTTCATAAGCACCCGATAACGATACTTTGCCGTGTGGGGCAGTGATAACAAGGCTTGTGAGCCAAGCCTTGTCATTGTTGGACCTACAGTGCCATCTACAGAATAGATTGAATAATGAACATTCCACGTGTGTGCTTCAGATAATGCAGCCACAGGGGAATTAATCTGTGTATGTGCTTCCAGTTAGCTGTGTACAGACAGGAAGACTTTGTTGCTACATTAATAAAAGGTTATGTGTTTGCAAAATGCTGTTATTGTACTTAAGTCCCTGTTAGACTCCTAAGGGAATAGAGTGTTGTTTTTCATTTTGTTTCTTATTTAATTAACCAGAGAGCCCATTTGTTTCAGAAGTCCATTTGATAATCTTTGTATGAGGTAGTAGTTAACTTTCTGGTTACTTTGCATGGACTGTATTTGACTTAATGTTAGTTTCATGATTTACTTATTTATGGTGTCCACTGCTTACATCAGTCGCTCCCTGCCAGAACATAATCACTATGAGAGATTTTTTATCTATTTTATTTGCTGATTTTTCTTAAGAAACTAGAACAATGCTTGCACAAAAGCAGGTACTCAGGCGTCCGTATGTGAATGAGGAAATAACACTTTGCTAGTAAGAGGACCATATGTGAAAAGTCAGTTACCCTCTTTGAGTCTTAGGTTCTTGTGTTTAAAATGGGACGCTGGGGCAGCTGGGTGGCTTAGTCGCTTACGTGTTCAACTCTTGATCTCTGCTCAGGTCTCGATCTCAGGGTTGTGAGTTCAAGCCCCGCATCAGGCTCCATGCTGGGCATGAAGCCTACTTAAAAAAATAAATAAATAAAAACAACAACAACAAAAACGATGCCAATACCTGTTCTTCCTATCGTGTTATGAAAATTAAATGAAATAATGAATGGCAAAGTACTGTAACCTGTAACGCATTATATAATTTAGGCATAATTTCCCCAAGTATTGTTGTTTTGTTTTGGTAGAATTCTAGCAATGCAGACCATATAAGACTCTCCATCTCCCCCATAATTTTCTAGGGTACTTTTAAAATGTACATATCTGGGCCCCAGACCATATAGGTGGGGGCCTGGCAATCCTCATTTTTTAAAACATTTAGATAATCCTGAAGTACACGAAAATTTCAGAACTTCTGGCATGAAAAAGACGAAAATTGAATCCAAAATGAAAGTCACTCCTTTAATATTGCCCCTCCCTAAATTATTCCCTGATAGGAAGTTGTTTCTGATAAGATGTATTTCTTTGTCATAAAGGAAAATACAGAAAAACTGAATCAGTCTATTATTATTCAGTTTATGGTATAGCATACTACCTAATTTTTATAAACATGTAAATAGAAGGATCTAGACATAAGTAAAGATTCCCTTAATACATCAAAAGTATCCAATGTTAGAGAATTTTACAGATATTCCACCAAGTATAGAATACAAATGTTATATAAAATAATTAAAAAGGGAGCAAAGCTTTTATTAGACTGATTTTTAATTTTATCTAGGAAATGCCACTTGTTAGCCTTTATATAAAATGCTATACAGTATATTATTACTATGTTTTAGCATATTACAAAAATAGTTAACTTCTTGGCATTGAGGTTATTTCTCTGCCACCTTCTTTAAGCCTTTTTGCAGGAATAAATGGGAAAGGCCCTATCTTTAAAGTGACCAGATTTGCAGATTAACCATGCAAGAAGTAAAAGGGTTTTTAGGGGTTTGGGTTTTTTTTTTTGTTGTTGTTGTTTTGTTTTGATAGGATGTAAATATCTCTTAGGCAAGTTAAACATGTTTTTACTCAGTGTTTATATTTTATATTTGTTTTGAGGACAGTGTACGCTGAGTCATTATCTACCCTATAGCACTTGCCTTACAGTCTCAATGAATAAATCAGATGTTTACTTTAAAACAGGGGAGGAGTGCTTTGGATAGTGGCTAAAAGTGGAGTTGGCAGCCAGGTCATCTTAGGTGCAAATTCTGGCTCTATTACTAGACATACTCCTTTAACTCATCTTCTAAGTATTATGTGCAATCATATATTTTATCACTTATTCATGTATATTCATTTATATAGTCTTTTTTGGGGGAGTGGGAGTGTCCATATACCAAGCACCACCATGCTGGTCCTGTCAAGGATAAATCAAGCTCAAGAATTCCCGGGCTCCCGTGACCCCTTTGGGGAAGGGGTCATAATATAACGAACAGGTAAAATACAAGTATGATAAACAATCAAGACAAGTAGATGCGGTGATAAGTGGCATGGAGGAAAGGAGTAAATTAAAACTATAGGGAGTAATTGAGGAAGGGCACATTGCATAGGGTTTCCATGGATGGTCCTTTTGAAGAGGTGAGATGAACAGAATGAGAAGGAAGTCGGCATGAAGAGAGCTGGGGGAAGAGAATTCTGGACAGGGGAAGCAAGTGCACTGTGGGAGGGGAGGGGGCTTGGTGGGCTTACAGACCAGAAGCGCGGCCTGGGGCTGGGGACGGTGGGTGAATGGGCCTTGGGTGTAAGATAAAGAGGGAAACACCAACAAGACCTTGTAGGCCGTGGACAAGTGTGCGTTGGGTTCTGAGAGCAATAGGAAGCCATCTAAGGGGTTTAAGCAGGGAGTGATACTGACATATGATTTACATTTGGCAGAGATGACCCACAGAGGTGTAATTTTACCTCCAAAATATTTCCCCTCATCTCCAGTTCTAATACTCTGGCCTCAGTTGAGCTTTTTATCTCGTATCTCATCTACTAATTGTCTCCCAGCCTTCGGTTCTATCCCTTCAAATATGTCCCTCATAAAACTGCCAGAGCAGACTGTCCAAATTCTCTTGTCAGTTTCCCGAAACGTCTGATGGATCCCCTTCACCTGCACACGAGCTGAAGTCCAGGCTCACTAACCAGCTTGTCAGGGCTCTTTATGGCATGGCCTCCATTGTTTTAATGCCCGTTCCTCTCTATTCTCTGTCTGCCTGGCGCTTTTTGTTTTTACTACAGCAGGCTGTCTTCCATTCCCTGTACCTCCCATCCTGTTCCCACCTCCCTGTCTTCCTCTACTTCCATCTGTCCTCCCTCTCTTAGACCAACTCCTCCCTTTAAAACAAAAAGGGGGGAGGGGGCCCACCTGGGTGGCTCAGTCGGTTGAGCGTCCGACTTCGGCTCAGGTCATGATCTCGCGGTCCGTGAGTTCGAGCCCCGCATTGGGCTCTGTGCTGACAGCTCAGAGCCTGGAGCCTGTTTCAGATTCTGTGTCTTCCTCTCTCTGCCCCTCTCCCACTAGTGTGTTCATTCTCTTTCTCTCTCTCTCCCTCTCTCCCTCTCTCTCTCTTTCTCAAAAATAAATAAACATTAAAAAAATAAATAAATCTTCCTGTACTCTTTCCCTGCACCACTACAATCCAGAACTCACTGTGCCATATTTCTACTTAAGGGCCTTTCCTGCCTGTGAGTTTTCCTGAAGATTTTGAGAGAAATGTGCCTAGTGGCCAAAGACTTTCAGTAAAATGCTGGATAGAGATCTGGGGTAAAGATAGCCATGCCGATGAATGAGATCATGTGTGTCGAGTTCCCAGCTGGTGTTGGAGCACAGTCTTTATGGACACTTGGCACTAACCTGGTCATCACTCACCATCCTTCTTCTTGTCTCCCACTTTTGCCCATGTCTGTCTGGCAAGCTGTCTCTCCCTCCTATCATGTGCACATACTTAACACCGGGCACTCTGTTGGTAGGCCTTGCAGACAGATGGAAAAATCCTGGATCTGTCTCCAGAGGACTTGGACTCCAGTGGAGGAGCTGGAGCAGGCTCGTGAAAGAATAAGCCACTAGCCTAAATGTGTAGGATGAAGTGACAGATGACGTTGTAGACACGAAGGGCTAGCCTTGAACTGAAAAGAAAGTCTCCCCTCATTTATTTCTTGGAAAAGAAGACTGCAGAAAAACTTTGTATTACTGAGCCTCCATTACCTTTCCAGAATATCCTGCAGCATGCTTCCTAATGCATTAGGAAATTCTCACGAATAAGTCACTGTAATGTCACATCTCAAAATATGTGAACAAAGGGTATTTTTAGAAGTTTTCCTGCATGTTTCATCTTGTATGCAACCTCTAAGAAATGTGTATATATAGTTGAATATACTTACGGTTTGATGTGTCATAAATCCCATTACTCTTTAAGATAATCTTACTTAACTGCTGATGAATGTATTAACCCATTTTTATTACTGGAAATATGCTTAAATGGATTCTAGTATGAAAGCATTCAAAGTTTGAAAACATAATTTATAAGAAAATTATTTTTAAAATATATAAAAGTAAAATCCATTCAAATTGGATCATGCGCGCGCACACACACACACACACACACACACACACACACACCAGAGCTCTATCCTAATTGGCTTTACAATTATATGTTTTGCTATTTTTTTCTCAGAAATATAAAAATATCCAGTGTCTAAGCATTTAAGACATAAGACATTGTCTTTCTCTCCCAAATATGTAATTTTTAAAAAATATTTATTTTGAGAGAGAGAGGGAGAGAGAGAATCCCAAGTAGGCTCCATGCTGTGAGTGCAGAACCCAACACAGGGCTCGATCTCATGAACTGTGAGATCATGACCTGAGCCGAAATCAAGAATTGGATGCTTAACCAACTGAACCACCCAGGTGCTCCCAAATAAGTAATTTTTAAAAATTCAAACTCTAAGAAACAGCAATTTAAATATCACTCATTTTGTAAAAATGTTTGTTTATTTTTGAGAGAGAGGGAGACACAGAATCTGAAGCAGGCTCCAGGCTCCTAGCTGTCAGCACAGAGCCCAATGTGGGGCTTGACCTCCTGGACCATGAGATCACGACCTTAGCCGAAGTCGAATGCTCAACCAACCAAGCCACCCAGGTGCCCCCAGTATCATTCATTTCCATAAGCCTGACTAGCATAGCCGTGATGTACGACTGATCTCAAAAACACTATCATCACTTAGAAGAGACACGATCTTGTATGTATATGAAGACTATAGGGTGTAGAAAATTCTGTTATGTGTTCCAGAAAATATGCAATAAGGAGTACATTTAGAAGATGGGGCCCCTGGGTGGCTCAGTCGGTTAAGCATCCAACTTCGGCTCAGGTCATGATCTTGCAGTTGGTGAGTTCGAGTCCCGCGTCAGGCTCTGTGCTGACCGCTCAGAGCCTGGAGCCTGCTTCAGATTCTGTGTCTCCCTCTCTCTCTGCCCCTCCCCTGTTCGCACTCTGTCTCTCTCAAAAATAAATAAACCTTAAAAAAATTAAAAGAAAAAAAAGGACATCTAGAAGAAATCACTGTCTTGCTCTGCAAAGACCACAATTCAGATTTGAGTTGAGCTGGGCCTTTATAGTTAGGTAAGAGGACTAGGGGGGAAAAAGGGAGGTAAGAAAGGAGAAAATGAACATTCCTGGCGGGAGGAAAAACATAAAAACACATGTGGAAGCAGGAACGAACATCGTGGCAGCCAGACAACCCACCTTCTCCCTCTGCTACTTAAAATACCCTGAAACCTAATTATCCTATTATTCAGGCTAAAGATAGGCCTCTCATAGCCTCCAGCAAAGCCACCTTTTATGCTGCCGCATAGAGAAAAGAACTGGGGAGAACAGAGGTTTCAGCCTTCTTTGCAGGTAGGAACACATTTGAGTGTGAGACAGGGAAGGGGCGAGAGTACTGACCTGAAAATAGCACTTTTGACCCTTGACCAAGGTTTCAGGTTTCTTGAGCGTGTTTTCAACCAGGATGCAAACAGCACCCTGAAGCATCTTAGCTGAAGAACAAGAGAAATTCAGTTAAATCCATTTGGGATAGCTTGAGAGTTAATACATTTTGTGCCTCCCCTCCCCCTCCCCTCCATACCTCATCCCTCCGTCCAGTGGGTTTAGTTAAAATTATACAATGGCAAAGGCTCAGTGTAATGTAAATTCCCCCACAAAGTTGTCACAGCTACATGAACACAACCCAGTAGCGGGTCCAGAAGTAGGTGAGCTAGGATTTTACCCTTTAGTGACATCACTCTGCTGTCACCCGGGTGTTATGTTATATAAATATTTCTTTTCAAACTAAAAGAAATTGTACAGAACAAAAGTTTGAGAGTTTAAGATCCTTAAATTAAGCTACATAACGTAGAAAGTATAACAGTGCGTTAACAAGGGGGCAAGAAGCGAACAGAAATCAATTCAGCATGTGTCTGACCAATGAGGTATGATTTGGAGTTAACACACACACACACACACACACACACACACACACACACACAGAGCCGTGACAGGAGAGGCTGGGAGAACTTTCCAGAACAGGAAAAAAGAAAGGTCATCAGTGTCCTGTCAGTGACCATCTTGGGTACTTTTAGAGTTGTTTGTGATGCTCCCAAAAAGACGTCATGGATGAAATGAGTATGTAGAAACTTTGAGGCTGATTGTAATCCTGAAAAGAGCCTGATGGAGAAACCCCACAGACAAAGCCTGGTTTGGAGGGTGTGGGGGGGTGAGCGGGAAAAGGGTCGAGGGACGTGGCGGGGAACTGTGTGTGCATTTGCGGGGAGGAAGCTGGATGGGTGTATAAAGCAGCTTTGCCTCTTTGTGTGATTCGGTAAATAAACAGAAAATATGCTTCAGAACCACAATGTCAGTTACTAGCTGCCCAAAGGATGTTTTCCTTTGCTGGTCTGAGGAAATGTGGCAGGTGATTAGCTCTGTGTTCTCACCGCTCTCCAGTCATTCCCCCCGCCCTCCTTCAGCCGTGATACGGGGGAGAGAGAGCATATATCGTTCCTGTAAATGAAACACGCACCAGGGCAGGCATACGCATTTGATAGTGTTAATCGCCCCGGATGTTTCTGTGTTAACTGACTTTGAACTGCTTATGGGTGGTAGTCGCCGCGGGCTGTGATTAGATAAATGGATGCAAATGGTAATTGTAACTGATGAATGATTGATGATGCCTTTATGTGTGTCTCATTCTGCACCCTTGGAAGCAGCCCCTGGCCTCCCAGAAATGTAGCCCGTAACCAGAGGATGATGATCAGTCTAAAACTTAGGCTCCAGTTGGTTTTCTTGGCAGGGTTGGGGTCGGGGGGAGGCGAGAGTGTGCAGCACAGCAGCTCTGGCATGTTCTGGGAAAACTGGGGCACTTTTCTCTGGCCTCTGTCTATCCCCAGTTTCACTACTTCATGTGCCAGATCACTGCAAGTTAGAGTAAGAGGGCCAGGGATGGGGTCTGGGTCTCAGCATGGGGACTTAGAAAATCTAGCCAGTACCGCATTGCTGATTTCTGAATTAAAGACATCCAGCACTAGACAGCTAGGCAGCCTGGGGTGGGTACTGAGCCTATAGCTCTTGGTTTAAGGATCACAGGCCTACATTAAATAATAATAATAAATATATGTACACATACACATATATTTAATTTAGTACAGCATTTCCTAAATTTTAGAACACATTAAATAGATCATCTGATGCTGTTCAGATACGATGGTGATTCTTGGCATCTCTCCAAACAGGGTGGGTGTGTGTGTGTGTGTGTGTGTGTGTGTGTGTGTGTGTGTATGTGTTGGGGGAAGACCTATTTTGATCATGTTTATTGAGTGTATTTGACTTTCTGAAGCAAAAACACGAGCAACATATACATCAGGGTGGAAAAAAACAGAAGCATGAACAGGAATTAAGTAAGGCTGCTGTGACATTCCAGTGGTACATCAGAAGTTTCATCAACATATTCAAGATTTCCTTTCTTTTTCCTCTCTGAATCCAGAGAATGAATCCTGTCTCTTTGGCCCATCTATCTGAACTCTTGTCCAACCCCAGAGATTGCAGCTGAAGTGAGGTTGTCAAGAATACAAACATGAACTGATGAAAAATTAGAATGTAGATTGCCAAGAAGCCGATTTATGAAATGAGGCTTACTGAGGACCTACTGCATATTCAGCACTGTTTTCTCTGCTGGTTCCCGGTATCTGGAAGCCAATCATCCTGGGCAGAAGGAAGGAAGTGGGGGGTTGGGGGGACCAGAGCAGAAGTAGGCCTGGAGCCCGAGGACCAGCGTCCGGTCACATCTCCTTCCTGGTGCAGTTTATATGACCTTGAAGAATCCTGTATTTCCAGCTTTTTCTAAGGTGAGAATCTTATTATTTTTCTTTTTTTCTTTCTTTTTTCTACTGTCAACTTTTTTCCACAAAGAGTTTGGCAGAACTTAACAATAAGTCGTCTAAAATAAAATGACAAAATAGAGGAAGAAGTCAAAACTCCAGTAGAAATCAGACGCAGATATGTAGGACAAAAAGCACATAATTTTAACAATGCAGGCATGTTGCAAAATTCAAAAAAGATAATATATGGAAATCTCTTTACACTTTTAAGGGTATTAACTGCATGGTATTTTGCATAGTTACAGATTCAGGGGCAAGAACTTGGAGCCAATAGACTCTTACTGTTTACAAAGTTTTGTCTTCGGTTGGTGGTATTGTTTTTTAAAGAATTGACCAATACCTCCTTACTAAAAGCGGACTTTGATTTGAGTGAAAATCCAAATCATCACTAAAGACAGGTAGAGAAGTGGACTCCATGGGCTCAAACCAAGGGTCACTGAAAGGCAGCAGGAAAGCAATAAAACCATCAGGAAGGAATGCACTAAACCGTTCTTGTCTGCTAACCACTTTTTAATTTTTCTTAAGCCTGGTCATTTCTTTTTTTAGTGGGTAGAAACACAGTTTGGCAAGAATCATAAGGAAACATGTGGTTTCCGTTTCCGACCAGAAGTCGGTAGATTCTTGTCTCCTCTGGTCCCTGTATGGCCTTTGCAGGGATGCTGACAACTTTGGCTTTTGTTGTGGGTAAGGTGGGAAGACCTGGTTTCTCCTCTGGCTTCCTGCACGACTTCCTCTTTATCTCTGATTCTCCATCCTTTGAACACGCCCTGCCCGTGCGTGGTTCTTGGGCCTTGATCCTGCTTAGTTATTCTCCGAGCTTCCTGGTGTTCAGTGTCTGGCATGCCCAGTGGTTATTGTTTTCAGTACTTCTGGTCCTTTCTCTCCTCCTCCTCTTGGGATTCCCATAATGCTTGCTACACCTTTCCTGCTTGGGTATTCAGCTTTCTGTTTTTTTTTTTTTTTTTTTCCTGTCCCTGTTTGCTTTGCTTTTCAGTATTGGAAGATTCTGGTAATATCTCCTCAAGCTCAGAGACTCTTTCCTCAGCCATGTCCAGTCCAGCAGTGTTGCCGTCAGAAGCCTCCGTTGTCGCTGCCACAGTGTTTTGACTTCCGCTACTTACTTTGGGTTCTTAGAATTTTTATCTCTCTCCGCACATGGCCCGTTTCTTCCTGCATGCTGTTGACTTTCTCCTTAGAGGTCTGAGGATATTAATCAAAGTTGTTTTAAATTCCTGCACCCCTACCATATTGAGCCTCGTTCTGATCCTTGCTCTGTCTCTTCAAACTATTTTTGTTTGGTTTTGGTTTTTTGCCTTTTAACATACCTTGTAATTTTTTCTTGATAGCTGGACCTGATATACTGGGTAAAAGGAGCTGCTGTAAATAGGCCTGTAAGGTGGTGGGGAGGTGTGGGAGGAGATGAACATTCTAGCGATTAGGTCTGTCAGTCTAGTCTGTCAGTGAGCCTGCGCCTCTGGACTGTGCACTCCACACACAGGCTCCTCAGGTGTTTCCCCCCTCTCCCCACTTTGGCGGGACAGGATGGCTGATGCGGGCTGGGGCTCGGGATTTCCCTTGCCTCCCGGTCACTTGGGCTCTGATGGTATCTCCACAGGCTAAGCTCTGGTTAAGTACTTCCTCCTGAGGGCAGGCCTGTTGAAGAGAAAAAACAGTGCGCCGCTGTATTTCAAAATGGCCCGTTTTCCCTTCCCCCTGCCAGAAGCACAGCGGGACTTTTCTCTGGTATCGACTGTGGGAATCTGGTCAAGCTCCTGGAAGTGAAACTCCCAGAAAATACGGTGACTCCCCATGACTGGGTCGCCCTGGAGAGTTTTCATCCCTCAGCCTTGTCCACACTGAGGCTCCAGCAGTTCATCTGATATAGTTCAGGTTTTCTTATGAGGCACTGGCCCCCACGGAGGTGTGGGCTTGAAGGTTCCGCCCTGGTGAGATCGGATTCTCTGTGTTCACCCATTGGTCTCAATTTGGGAGCAGCAGTTTACCCTTTGACCTCCCTTCCCTTAAGGATCTGAGAAGCGTTGTTGCTTTTCCAGTTCATCTTTCTACTTTTTGGGACAGAGTTGAATCGGAGGATTTTAAGCAAAGGAACAACCTATCTGACTGACATTTTACAAGGAATACTCGGGCTGCCATATTGTGAAAAGACTACAAGTCAGCAAAGGCCAGTGTGTCAGGCCTCCGCTGTGTCTAGACCTGTTGAATTATTGAAACATCATTATACTTGTACAAACTGCAGCTCACTGTTCTGAGATGTGAGGGATAATGGGATAATGGGAGTTTCTAGGCCATCTGTGGCTATGAGGTTCATCAGGACATCTTGCATGGAGTTCAAGGGAACCTTGGGAAGTCTGAGCACAGGTGTCTCTAGATGGACATATGGGGGTTGGGGAAGCATTAATAAGATGCTGAAAAATGCTGGGTTTTATTCTAAATCTCACCTTTTTTTATAAGACAAACATCATTCAGCAGTTGCCGAGTTAGGTAGTCAATTTTTTTTAAGTTTATTTGTTTATTTTGAGAGAGCAAGCGAGCGGGGGAGGGGCAGAGAGAGAGGGAGAGACAGAATCCCAAGCAGGCTCCACACCCTCAGTGCAGAGCCCAGTGCAGGACTTGAACCACAAACCATGAGATCATGATTTGGGCTGAAATCAAGAATTGGATGCTTAGCTGAGCCACTTAGGCACCCTGCAAGCCTCTTAATTCATTTTTAAATGTCATTGATGATCAAAAGAAATCTTAAGGTTGATTTGGGGTATAAAATTAGTGCCTCACTCTGAATCAGAACAGAGCCCTGTGACTTCAGTTCACACAGTCGTTCTGGACTCCGGCTCCTTCCACCTGCCACTCTACCATTCCTGGGTGCGGCTTTGACGTGCTGGTACCCCAGGCGGCTAGCACTGTGTCCCGTTAGTGTGCCAGGCCAGCAAGGTAGAAGTAAAGGAGCAAAGGCATCGGCTGTCTTTTTAAGGAAACATCCCTTAAGTTGCTACAAAACCTCTGCATGGATGTTTTTGCAAGAGAGTCTGAGAAATGTCATCTCTGTTAGCGAGAGCTGTGAATCCAGATAAAAATCAGCGGTTCTTTTATTCTGGATGAAGACAAAAACGTGTATCGGGACAATAAGCGGTTTCCACCCAGCCTCTGAATGACGCGGGGAATAGACGTTTGCTTGTTGTTAACCTGGGTCAAGACAAGAAATGTGGAAGACCGTTGGGTAGTTGCTGAATTGAACTTACAGTTTGGCTCCGCGTATTTTCCTATAGGCAACTTTCCCTGGGCCACTTGAGCCATTTATTTTTAAATCCATCCTCTATTTAAACTGCTGGAGTTCACACAGATTCTATAACTCAACCCCAGACGGCTGTTTCCGACCAGACTTGGGACCATCCAGATCCATAGTCTCGGGGGTTGTATTCTGTTCCACAGGAGACCTACCACTGTGCGATGAGAGGAAGGTGGTGTAGGAAGGAGTGGGGACGCGAAAAGAAAGAGAAAGGAAGGAAAGAAAAGGATTCCTACAGAGTCATTGTATACATAGGATGAAAGTAGGAAAGCGAGGATTCTCCAAACCCCGAGAGCCAGGTGAAGCCCTGGTGACATGAATTGGATTCTCAGCTCCCCGTATGTTTTGCAAAAGTAAAGGGAAGATGGGTGGGAGGGAATTGAGCCGTCTGCATAAGAGCCTAATAATCTGGCTGGATATTGTGAGTCACCCGCTCATTACTCAGAAACCCCTGTCAGGCTCTGTCAGATGTCTACTCACACTTTTTTTCCCCTTCCCACTTATTTGGGGTCTTTTCTTCCCTGTTTAGTTTAAATATGAAGAAAAGACTGGGGGCAGACAGGTTTCTCTTGTACCCTGAGTCAGGATGTCCGTCCCGTCCGAATGCGAAAACTCCAGTAAGGGAGACGGACCCTTGGTCGGCAGTTCAGGCACGGGTTCGGGGTTCACGGCCCAGAGCCCCACAACCCTCTGTCATCTGTGGCGGATGACCTGACAGCTACTCTGCAGAACTAGGAGAAGCAAACTCAACTTGGGAAGAATAAACGCAAAATATGTAAATGAACTGGAAACCAAATGCTGTTTCGTTTCGACACTTAGTAAGAAAAAATGCTCACCTACCTGGGTTTGAATTTGGGCCGTCTCCATCACGTGCGTGTGTGTGTTACGCTGGATGGAGCTCCAGACGGCTCCGTTTCTTTCCAGTCTTTGTTCCGCGGCTACTAGAGCAAGAGTCACAGCCTAATAGGTTCAAGAAGTGAGGGACGTTTTCTATCTTCTCTACTTGTTGCGAGGAAAACCACTTACAATGTGGACTGAAGAATATATTTACATTCTTCCAGCCACCTGCTACATTTTTGTCTCTTTTTTTTAACCTTGCTACCACCTTTTTTATCTCTTTTTGTTTCAGTTTATTATCGCAATTCATAAAAGAGTATGCGGAGCTTGGCTGATCTGATAACTAATTCAGAAAACAGTGTCAGCCTATCGTGAAGAAATTACCCGAAAAGAATCTTGAAAACTAGAACCGTGCCTTTTGCATTCTTGTCCCTGCTCAGCTGCGTTCAGCATGGGCTTCCGCTGGTCTAGCCTGGATCTGTACGTAGCTGTGATGGTTTTTTCTGCTTGTATCTAGGAGCATAATATATTACTTAACAAAGTAGCTTCTAAGTATAAAGGCCTTGATTAAAAGAATATAATCATTTCGCCTACAAAACCACCGTACCCACATTTCCACCACATCCCCGCCCCTTCAGGATTCTGAAGGTGACACTCTTTTTACTGTGGGTGGGACAGGTGAGCCAACAGACCCTTAGAGTCACTTTTATAATTTGTCATTAAAATTTCTGTCTATGTGAGCCCAGCTCTGGAATAACCATCCAGTGATTACAGTCTGATTATTTCAAAGGCTGTTTTAAAGAATTTAAAAATGTATCTATCAAAGGATGTTTAGGAAGATTAACTTCCAATTTAAAGTAAATGAAGAATGGCTTTGGGAAAGGATGCAGAAATCCCAGGGGCCTAAGGGAAACACGGAAAGGAAGGAATGCACTTCTTTTTCAGGCCCTTGTTCCTTTGAATTTTAAACTGGTCTGAATTCTGTTGCTGTTTTCAGCTATCACGTTGATCTAGGAGAAGCAAATGGGGCACTTTAGAGTCTCATTCCAGACCGGAACTGCCTCTAGATTGATTGGTAACAATGGCAAGGTGGCTGAAGAGAAGGAACTGAGTGCCTTTGTTTCTTCCTGACCACAGGTGTGTCTGTCCATTTAGTCTGTGCCAAGTACAGAAATAGCAGGTGCACACGGTTGAGGGATGTCGTGACCGGAGTTTTGTGCTTCTAGGAAGGCCAGGAACACTCCCTCCTGCCCCGGTTAGCACCACGGGATTGTCACTTATTCTCCCAACTCTGCCTCTGGAGATCCACTCATTCTGACATTTCAGCTCAAGTCAGTGAACAAATGTATTTTGAATCCAACCCTTATGTACAGCCCTGAGAATTGTAAAGGATTCAGAAATTAATGAAGGTGGTCCTATCCAGGAATTTCCAATCCAGGGGATGGGCACACATATTTTGTAAGAACGTATGTTGCATGGTTTCTAACTTCAAACCAAAAATAAGAACTAAAACCAAACATAGAAGTAAACAAAATTAATTGCAAACTTAAAAAAAGAGGGTAAAAAGTATATATATACTGACTACAAGAGATCCATTTAAAGTGAAGTGACATAGAAAGGTTAAATGTAAACCAGGTTAAAAGCACTAACAAGAATAAAGCTGTTGTTGAAATTCCTATTAGGTATAGTTGGATTCAAGATAAACTATGTCGAGAGAGATGGATGAGGAATTTATAATATTTAAGGGCATAATTAGGGCATAAGTATATACACAAATACCACTGCACCAAAATCCATACGCATATATTATATGAAAGTGAAAGAAACTGACAGAAACACAATGGTGATTAGAGGCTTTAATTAACCTCTGTCAGCTGTGACAGATCAAGAAAGCAAGCAAAAAGAGGTGTAAAAGATATGAATTATAATTAGTAAGATTTACATAACAGATTGATATATGTTTATTTGTATGTATATGAAATACAAACACAGCTTATAAGCGTATGACTAAAATAATGGTAACAGAACTACTTTTTAAACCACTTTGGAAGTTCACAAAATTAAATGCCAAAAAATTTCCATTTTTGTCCCTGAAATAAAATTATACATTCTACATTCTGAAACAATACAATAAAACTACAATTTATAAGAATTCATTAATTCATAACAACACATTATGGTAAGTAAAAATGTACTCTTTAACAACTCTTGAGTCAAGAAGAATATTTATACATTATAAGAATTGAAAAAAATCCCCTGCATACCACAGGCTACAGTAAAGTTTGCTTAGGAAAATATATAGCTTTTAACACTTGCATTCTAAAAATGAATTTGTTTTCGTGGTGTCTGGGTGGCTCTGTCGGTTAAGCGTCCGACTTCAGCTCAGGTCATGATCTCGCAGTCCGTGAGTTCAAACCCTGCATCAGGCTCTGTGCTGACAGCTCGGAGCCTGGAGCCTGCTTCAGATTCTGTGTCTCCCTCTCTCTCTGCCCCTCCCCTGCTCATGCTGTGTCTCTCTCTCTCAAAAATGAATAAATATTAATTTTAAAAAATTAAAAAAATAAAAATGAATTTGTTTCTAACTCAAGAAGCTACAAATAGAATAATACAGTGTACCTAAGGAAGTCAAATGCAGGAAATAAAAACTATCAAAGGAGAGATTAAAAATGACAGAATTGTTCAGGTAGTCAAAAAGCTGGTTCTTAAAAATAGAGAACAAGAAACCCCGAGCCCGTGGACCATCAGAAAACAAAAGGAGAAAGCACAAAAAGTAATAGAAATGTAAAAGGACAACCATAGTTACAGTAGAGATTAAATGAAACAAGTAATGTGCAAGCATCTACCAGGTACATTGAAAGCTGTATTTATTGCAGCAAGAATATGGCCCTGTGGGGCAGGCCCAGAGTCCTTTATTGAGAGCAGAGTTGAGAAGGAAATGTAGATTTACACCTGCTGAGATTGTGAAACATCCCAAAAAGAATAGGACACTAGGTTTTTAAACGTCTGATTAGATCTTAGAATAATTTCCCTTCCCATCTCTCTTGAAATGGCTACTCTCTCATGAGGGAGAAAGCTGCTCATTGAGAAACCATTTTTCATTTGGAAGGTAAATTTTAAAGCCGGATATAAAACTGCACATGCTATGACTGGACTGTGCAAAACAAAAAATCACATCCGTGCATGAAGATCGAAAGTGGGAAAATATCTAAGATTATGAGTGATTTTTCTTATTTTCAGCCTTTCCAAAATACTGTTCGTGTAACAGAAACGCAGGACACAATAAGGTGTCTCCTGTATAGGAGCCCAAATTTTGAACACTTCTCCGCTTTGTCCTAGTAAAGTGACAAAGTGCATTCTCCTCAGCATTAGCGAATTGTAGCTGCTGTCAAGTGACTCCTTCATAAGCCACCCAAGTCAGCCATTTCCTTAGTTGAATGCATACTCTTGGGTTGTTATTCTTTACCGACTGCTAGGGCAGTCCTCAGCCTCACAGGAGGGCAGTTCAGGTGAGAAATCAGCAGTTCAAACTCCATTCATATATTTTGTGGGAAACAGAGCGCATTTCCTAGTAAACTGAAAGACTCTAACTAGCGGAGTAATTCCAGCATTCTTTCTTGAATTCCCTTGAGGTAGAATGGACCGGACGACCACTCTGGGCACTCCACTAGAGGTGATAGATACTGGGAATGAATCTGATCTTGGACTTTCAGGGGTATTAGTTGGGATGACTGTTGGATGCTTCAGTCTCTGGCACAGCGTGCAGGGAAGCAAGCATTCTATCATATATCCAAGACTGTCTTAGCCTTTTCATAAATAAAATGATTCATTTTGCAGCTGGCAACTAAATTGCTCATTTTAAAATGTCTTGGGAATTTGTTGAGGTTGGCAGCCGTACTACTTATCTGAAGATGCCACGGAAAATTCTCATTTGCTGCCAATCCTGTGTTTTTGTGAGCGAGAGTTATCTATTTTGTGATAGAAAGGAGGAAATATTGCCCTAAGTTTTGGTTATATTTAGTGTGTCATTATAACTTTTGGTCTTATTAATACTTAGATGATTTTGGATAGAGTACTCTCAGAATATTTTTGCACATCATTAAAAATTATATATCATGTCAGGAATTGGATGAATTGATGACAACTTGGATAAAATATGACCTACTTTGCATATATATAAATATTTCAAATACTGTATTCAGGGAGAAAAGTGTAGCATTTTTTTCCTGTTTCTTTACAGTTACTTGTACTTAGAAGGACAGTCACGAACTTAAGGCAGCACTGCTTTAGTTTATACCATTAGTAATTACCACAAAATCTCTTCATCCAGGATAAAATATTACATTGCATCACTTAAAGAAAAACCTACTACTCTATCACTGTCTTCCACCTCACAAATAAAATCTTCAGAAATCTTCTCTTCTGGTTTCCATGCCACTTACCATCCTTGTCATTGATTATGAACTCCTACAAAATAAATATAAAATTTTAAATCATCATTAAAAGTTACCTTTGCAACCACTATTTGGTCAAAGTAATGAAACATAGAAAATGAAGTCCCATCATGATCTAACTGCCATAGGTTATTGCTTCTGAAAATTTGGTATTTCTCTTCCTGGAATTGTATGCCTTCATTATTGTTACTGTTTGTGTGTGTGTGTGTGTGTGTGTGTGTGTGTGTGTGTGTGTGTGTGTATGATACATTGTGAAAGGTTATTTCTCTCTTGCAGCTTTTAAGATTTTCCTTTGGGCATTGTCTTTCTTCGTTTTGATCGTGAAGTGTCTGTGTGAGTCTCTTTGATTTCATCCTACTTAGAATCCCCTGAGCTTCTTGGATGTCTATATGTATATTTTTAACTAAAAAAATGTTCATAATACATATACTCTTTTATACATGCTTTTTTGACTGAAAACATGTGATGTATTCTTAAATATACTGCCCTATGTTACAAAAAGAGAGCCAACAAATTGGTTTAGTGCACACATAGTATGATGTTGTTTAGAGCCACCATGATATATTAAACTAATTCCAGTTTGAAATATACGTGGATTATGTTTAGATTTTTTTTATTATTATTACAGTGTTGTAGTCACAACCTTTGTACATGTATTTGTGTGAACAGTCAAGAGAACTCCATGTCCAGAAGTGAGATGGTTGGATCATGGGATATATCTACATTTATATTCATATAGATATTGATACACACTTGCCAAAATGAATTTTCTTTGTCAATCTAGTGGAGGAAATTGTCGTTTTAATTATTTGGGAAATTATTACTTAATTATCAGGGAAATAGGGCATCTTTTCTTATAAGGTGTAAAAAATTTTTTCATTGCCTGCTCATTGTCTTTGCCCCTTTTTTTGTTGGATTGTTCATCTCAGTTGTGTGAACAGACTTCTCTTAGGGATATTGAACTTCCATGGAGTGTAAATTTATTTGTAGTTTGTGTTCTGACATGGTGCACTTATGTGCTCATTTTACCCCAGAAAGTTTTGAATCATTTAAAGAAATTTTTTGAAATGCACAAATGTAGAAAAATAATTCTCACATTTCTACCATTCAGAATTCACAGTTCTTTAAGTTTTAGTTTCGTTTGTTTTAACTTAAATAAAACATTTCATACATTTCCAAGAAAAGCTAGTCCTCCTGACCACCACCCCAGACCTCATTTATCTATCTTCTTGAGTGGTAAAATGCGCTCCATAAGCCTCTGAAACTTGTTACGTACTTGTGAATGCTTGCATGTGTTTTTATACATAAAGTGTCTCTTGTAAATGAGGGCAAGTGTTATATAATATTCAGACTTTTATTACTGAACAGCTTGTTTTTGAGATTGATTCTTTTAGATATATATAAATTTAGCTAAAGATGTTTAATTTTTAAGCACCCAAATTTAGTAGTCTTGAATGTCTTATCTGTAATAGACTTTCTTCCTGTCAAAGTATAAAATTATCCGAGTTTCTTCTTTTTTTCCCTATTTTTTGTTCTCATTTAAAATTTTGATGTGAATCATTTGAAATTCATTTGAGGGTTAGCAGTAATGTAGGTAGGGAACTGATGTCATTTTCTCCTCCAAAGTGCTGGCTGGTTTGCCTCCAGCTCATTCATAGTTCATCATGTGCTTACCAATTGAAAACATTGCCTTTATCAAGTATACAGTATCCAAGTACATATGATCAGGCTCTGAGATTTTTCTATGCGGTTTTTCCTGTCCCTATACTGTTTTTGGTAAGCATAGCTCATTCTTCCACACACTTCCCTTGCTGTGCTAGTTACGCTTTAAATGAGCTTTAGAATTGTTTTATCATGTTCCTAAAAGAAAATCTTATTTTTATTACAATTTCACTGAATTTATAACTATGATTAAGGGAATTTTTCATACTTTTAATTTGTTCTCCATGCACATATTCATTTATTTGCATGTTCTTTCATGCCCCTTTGGTAAAATTTTATAGCTTCCTTCATATAAGTTCAGTAAATTTCTTCCCAAGCTCATGTATAAAAATTTTTGGTTGCAGTTGAGTGTAAAATCTTAGCTTTCATTGTATTTTCATATTTTCTGTCTTGGTAATATTTGTATATTATTTAACTTTATCAAACACTCCAGTTGTTTCCAGTAGTTTTTAGTTGATTATCATAGGTTGTATAGGTTTGCCGTCCATATATCTTCTTTGGTAAATAGTGTTATTTCAAATCAGTGGTTCGCATCTGGGGCAGTTTTGCTTCCCATGGGACCACTGGCAGCATCTTGAGACCTTTTAGGTTGTCACTGCTAAGGTGTTGACCTCTACTGGGCAAGACTAGAGAGGCTGCTAAACACCCTGCACGTAAAACTCAGCCTTCAGTGTGTGATCAGTATCCAACCCAAAATGTCTGTAAATACCAAACCAGAAAAAACCATGGTTCAAATCTTTGGCCTATTTTTTATTGGATTGTTGGTCTTGATATTAGTGAGCTATGGGAGCTTTTTATGTATATTCTAGATATGCGTCCCCTTTTTGGATATCTGTTTTGCAAACACTGTCCTGTCTGTGTCTACCTTTTCATTTCCTTAGCAGTCTCTGATGAAGATAAAAAGTTTCACATTTTAGTGAAATCAAATTTAGGGGCACCTGGGTGGCTCAGTCAGTTAAGTGTCCAACTTCAGCTCAGGTCATGATCTCACAGTTCATGGGTTCCAGCCCTGTGTTGGGCTCTGTGCTGACAGCTCAGAGCCTGGAGCCTGCTTCAGATTCTGTGTCTCCCCCTCTCTGTTTGCCCCTCTCCTGCTTTTGCTCTGTCCCTCAAAAATAAATAAACATTTTTAAAAAGAAATCAAATACATTGATTTTTATTTTATAATTCATGCTTTTTGTATCTTATTCAAGAAATCTTTGCCTAACCCAAGGTCAGTAAAATGTTTTCTTGTATTATTGTCTAAGTTTCATAGATTTTGCTCTTATATTTAGATCCATGATTCATCTTGAGTTAATTTTTGTAAATGATGAGTTAAGGCTTGAGGTTCATATTTTTGCAGATGGTTGTCCTATGTTTCTAACGTCATGTATTGAAATACCCCCCCCCCCCCACCAAGTGGATTGCCTTGAAATCTTTGTCGAAATCAATTGTTCATATATGTGTGGGGTTGTTTCTGGACTCCCCATTCTGTTCCGCTGATCTCTATGAGTAACTGTCTTCTGTTACTATAGTGTCTCAGTTATTCTAGCTTTATAATTAGTCTTAGAATCAGGTTGTGTAAATACTCTAACTTTGATCTTTTTAACAGTATTGAATCTTCTGGCCCAAGAACACCGAATAATTCTCCATTTGTTTAGGACCTAATTTCTCTCAGCAATGTTTTATAATTTTTGTTGACATCTCCTGTAATCTTTTATCAGATTTATCACTATTTTTCTTCAAGTAATATTAAATAATAACATGTTTTGAAGTTTTAATATTAGTACTATATTAGCTTACATCAAAAAAAGGATTTTTTTTCCTGTCTTTTCTCTTTTTTTTAAGATTTAGAGTAACAAATGGAGATGTTGTGCATAAAATGCTTTCCTCCTTAACTCTTAGTCAAATGCTATTCATCCATTTGAGATTCTACAGGGGAAGGACCTTTCCTCCACCCTCCTAGGTTCTGTGGCAGGCTGAGAATTAAAATGACAGAAGACAGATGAACAAGAAAAAAGCATACAGATTTTAGGTGATGTCAGTTTTTTATGTGCACATGGAAGCTTTCCTATAAAAAAAAAAATGAAGACCCAAAGAAATACGTAGGCCTGAGAGTCTATATACCATTTTAACAAAGAACAATAAATTGTGGAGGCTTGTCAAGACAAAGGGAAAAGGCGTTTGGGCTAAGGGCAGTAAATTGTGGGAGAGTGACTAGGAAATATATGGAGGGAAACTAGTGGAAGAAAAGGGTTATTTTATTAGGTCTGTTTATACAGATTTGTCTTGGCATCAACTTCTTGGCTCCAGTAGTAGGAATGTTCTCTTCACGGTGCAGGGAGAGCCCCTGACTCATGGGAAATGTACGCCCTGCTTTCAGGTACAAAGCCAGAGGTCAGAGAGCCCTTCCTGCACCTGCTATTTCTTAAGTACCTTCAGCTCAAAATAATCCGTGTGTCAGAGTGGCCTGTTTTGGGTGACATGTTCTGATTTCCTTCAAGTTGTGGCTCTTCTCCATGTCTCTAGATGCAGTTTTCCTACAAAATGCCAATATAGTAAATGTTAGAGCAATTATTCTCTCTTCAGTTAATTTGATAAACACTAACTTCCACTCGTCTTTATTTATTTATATTGGGCTATTACCGAATTTAATTAAATCTCTTATGAAATTGACCTTATTTTACCTTCAACATTTCATGCATCTTGAGGCTTCTCTTGATAGCACATGGCACGATGCCTTACACACCTCATGCATAGGGCATGGAACTCGGTCACTGACACTTGAGTGCCGAAAGACTGCTTTCCATAAGAAACCTTAAAATAGAATTATTTCACTGAGGTAGGATATTTTAGGATAAACATTGCTTATAGGATATTTTAGGATAAACATTGCTTATAATGTTCTTGGCTAGCTTATTGATGATCTGACAATTCACTGACAATTAATTATTAAATCACTGTTTCTCTAAAATACGTGTCTGACAGTCATTTCCTTTGGAGAAACAGAAGGATATGGTGAAATAACATCAAAATGATAAATCACGGCAAGACTGGTAACATTCTTTTTCAACAGACTGAATATAAAGGTGCCTGGAATTTATTTTCTGCGGCTTTAAACTCGTACCAGGTGTGATGAAACATAAAAGCTGTGCATCTCAGTCACTTCACATAGATATGGTACTTACCCTAAAATGGACTCTTGCAATTAAAGTTCTGGTGTGCTTTATACCAGAAAGAATGTTGCTGCTAGTAGGGGAAGGCACTAGAATCCTACTGAGGAACAAAAAACTTAGACGCAGAGGAACCATCTTGACAAAGAAAAAACCTGTACATACTCGTTTTAACACTCAGATAATAGAGCATTTTAAATTAAGAGCCAGAAAGTGAGCGCGACAGTTAAGCTGGGCAGACCAACCTCCAGGAAAGCCTGCACTCACTGGGGGCTTCTCCTGTCGGACACCATCATCCACCAGTGGGCACACGCTGAGCGGTGACTGGGATACAGGTATTTGTAGGTCTGGACCTAGATGCAGGTGTACAGAAGGATGTACACATATGTGCCCATTTAACAAAGTTTATACTAGGGAAATCAGTCAAAGATTGAGGGCAAAATTTAAGTAGGGGGGAAGAAAAGAATAGAAAGTTATAATGGACCATCCCCGTAAGAGCATCAGGTTTTGTTTGTTTGTTTGTTTGTTTGTTTTTGTTTTTGTTTTTATCAGTTGCTGATGAAGCCATCTAGCTCCTTCCCTGCCAGTTGGACTGGACTCCCTTGCCAGGAGCAGGCAAAGGTAGCACTTGAGAGGGAGTCCTCGGGTGGCCTAAGAAATGGTACTTAGTGCCTGAGGAAGACTTTGGCTTCTAGTGTAAAAATGCTGGTCAAACTAACAACTGCACCAAAAGACTACAAGTTTGTCTCCCCAGAGCAGGAGAAACTCAGTTGGCCTGACAAACTGAAGTTGTTGGTATTAATAAGGAACAGGAAAAAGTAGTGATATTTCACATCTGAAAATAATTCATTGATTTATCAGCACTCTGAAAAGCCTTTCAATAAACAAAGCGTATTATTAGAGATGGTGCTTTATCACAGCCAGAAAGACTTGACATACCTTTTATTCTCCACTTCTTATGATGTTATATATTATATTCTAAAGCATGCCTTAAATAATGATTTTTAAAATAAGCTCATTTAGAAATTATGCTGGTGACATAGTAATGTTTTATAGGTTAGACTTTTTTTCTCCCCCTCTTCATCAAAAAGTACAAACTCTTACAGTGCTACACTGATGAAGAATTGGTTGGTACCAGCCTCACAGCTGCTGTCTGAAGTAAAGGCAGGGCATGTGGAAAAATCAACAGCCCATCCCAAGTCCTCAGTAATAAGTGTTTCATCAGCAGAGGATGAATTGTGAGTGGATCACACAACAGTGGAACACTACCTTTGTGTCTTACTAGCACTGTTCTAGAGGATGATCGATATTTGCAGAGCTTTGGGGCTCAGTGAAACATCTTTTTAGGTAATAGTTTTAAAAGTCACTTTTGGGTTTCACTCCTACATCACAAAGTAAATATTCTGAACCAGTCTTCTCACAAGTAGCTTAGATTATTTTTCTCCAAGGGCATTTATGGCATCCTTTTATTTTAGTTGATATTTTTCTGCCTGTTTTTACTGACTTTACATACTCTTAGCTTATTCTCATCCCTTTAGCCATTTGCCTCATATTATCTACCAAGTTGTAGCTGTTGTCCACGTCTGTAAACTTATGGGCCTGTTTTCCAGATTATTTGTGAAGTAAACAAACATCCTGACAATCAACCATTCATACCTTTTGCTGGGAGAACTGATCCCTTCTCTCTTCTAATGGAAGACCCAAGCTAATTTCCTGTTGAAGACCAAAGTCTTTATCCTGTCCCAAAGACACCAAACCCTACTCCCACCCAATTCTAGGAAGACCCAAGCTAATTTCCTGTTGAAGACCAAAGTCTTTATCCCAACTGCACACCAAACCCTACTCCTACCCAATTCTATGGTGAACCCAGAATGTTGTGGCCAACCAAAACAGAACAGCGGAAAACACTTCTTTGTAGAACCTTCACAACGGTCTTAAGAAAACCACCACACACACACATACACATACACATATGTGAGTTTAACTGCTTCTCTCCTTACATTTCCTTTTCTGAGCCCTCAAAGAACTCAAGAATTTTAGTCAGGTATTTCTGTTTTGAGTCTGATTTATGAACTCTTCCTTGTCTGGCCAGGTGCCGGCCATATTCCACAATTCATAATCTGTCAACAGGAGTAATGGCCCATTTCCAAAGGTGAAGCGTAACATTTCTTTCTGCATGCATCCGATAAACAGATTGTGTGGCTGCTCAGTGATCTATCTGGAGTGGGCTGAAGAGCACATTAACCTTTCGGTACACCCCCATTTTCACTGTGGTTCTTTTCTTTTATGCTCTTCATTTTTCTTCATAAAAGGCGGACCTGATGAATAACACAACATCCAATCACTAGGGAGCAGATTGCCCGGAATCTGGAAGGTGAGTGGGCCGTGGTACCCAGTAAATTTCAAAGCATCTCAACCTTCAAACCTTTGCATAAAATGCCATTCGATGGGGTATAAAGTTTCAGTTACGCAAGATGAGGAAGTTCTAGAGATCTGCCGTCCATCGTGCCTACAGTTACGCACTGTGCATTTAGAATTAACGGTACTGCATTGTGCATTTAAAATTTTGTTAAGAGGACAGGTCTCATGTTAAGTGTTCTTGGCACAATAAAAAGGAAGGAAGAAAAGAAAGCCATTGAGATTAAGAGGAGAATTTGGTTCGGTTTTGTTCTGGTTTGATTCCTCCATAGTGTGAGCTTCTTCTGTAACACTTGATGGGGAGGAATCCCGTGGCTCTTTTCTTGTCTCTGTTTCTAACACTAGACTATAGATGGGCCTTTGCCTTCTAGAATTTAGGAGGCTGACATCTTCAGGAAGAACGTCTAAAATAGATAAGCTTCAAGTACGAGGCCCCATTTGTTTCATTGCCATGAATTCTTTGTGTATACTTGTGGGGTAGCTCTGCAGAGATAGAAAATTTCTGTTTTTCCAGGTTGGGACAGGACTGTAGGAGACGGTCAGTACACTGGCTGGTGTAGGCCAACCTAGCCAGCTGAGCAGGAGCACAGAGATGTAGACGATCTTGAATGGATGCATGATAGGAGGGGCACTCAAAAATCATCAGGCACAAATGCTAAGATAATTCACTTTCCAGGCAATACAGGGACTCTAGATTCTATAAGGTTGATGTAAACTTACCCAAATTAATCATCTACATCTGTGTCTGTGCGTGTGTGTACAGCGTGTGTTTCACACTGGAGTGAAAGTCAAGCTTCAGAATTAAGAAGGAAATAAGTGAATTAAAGGGAGCAAGGGTATAGAATCCATTCCAGGAATGGGGTAACCAGAGAAAGCAAAATGAGATAGTTTGATCGCTAAAGAAAATATCAGTGACCGAATTGGTGACCAGAAGGTTTTTTTTAATTTTAATTTTTTTTTTAGGTTTGTTTATTTTTGAGAGAGACGCAGAGTGAGCAGGGGAGGGGCAGAGAGAGAGGGACAGAAAAAATTGCAACCAGGCTCTGCACTGTTGGCACAGAGCCCGAGGTGGAGCTCAAACTCACAGACTGTAAGATCGAGACCCAAGCTGAAACCAAGAGTCAGACGCTCAACCGACTGAGCCACCCAGGCACCCCTATTTTATTTTTAATAATGAACCTTGGATTTCAAGAAGGAAGGAAGGAAGGAAAGGAAATGGGGGGAGAAGAGAGAATAATGGCATGTGAAAAGGAGGGCTTAATTTTTAAAAGAGTGGCCTACCTCAGTACTTCTTACTCTTTAATGTGTCTTGTTAAAATGCAGACTTTCATTCTTCGGTCTGAGGGGAGGCGGGGGATTCTGCTTTTCTAATGAGAACCCAAGTGATGCTGTGTTCTAGGCACTCAGGATCTAGCTGGGAGACCGCGTCAACACATACGAAACTAGTCATGATTGTTTGGGTCCCTCTCTATAAAAGTGCAAAGAACACAAATAAGTGCTAAATAAATAGCAAGATACTTTCCAATAAGTGCAATTAGCATCTCTCAGACTTTAAGGCTGCCGTGTAGCCTGAATGATTAAGAGATTGCTCATTAGGAAAAAACGGTGTCATTTAGTTCGTGTGAATAAATGCATTGACAAATTAAAATAAACTTAAGTAACTAAGAAAATATAAACGGAGAAAATAAGTCAGAACCGTCAAGGGTTATTATAGTTTCAGTTAAAAAACTGTTTAGATATCTGACATTTTTATACACACACTCACAACTCTGCTGATAGGTAGTAAAGAAAGTAAGGTCTTGTTCATTATGTGCACATTTGTTGCATCCCTTAAAAAATCTGAACACACGTCCTAGCTTGCGTTTTGATCTTTGCACTTCTGTGGGAAAGGAAAGAAGGCATGTGGCTTTGTACTCCGCTGATTCTGTATCCCTCTGTATTCTGCACATATTTGGCTTTTCTTTGCTTAAGAGGCAGAAAGTAGCTCTTATGTTTTAAAGATAACTTGAGAATGACCTGATGAGGAAGTTAAATGTCTCTTTGTGAAATAGAAACCTAAATCTTGTTAGATTAAAAGAAACATAAAAAGATGATAAATTTATTAATCAGGTTTTTCAACATGGATCCCTGAACCTACCAGCACAATGTAATAAAATATTACATGCTTATCACAACCCGTATTGTTTGATCTTTTTCATTTTTTGACAGAGAAGCAGAGGGCCTTAAACTCTACATTGACTTTTCACTGCAGACAAAATTAAGTTATTATAATAATTTTTATCATTATAGATCGGGGATACAGACGCCAGCAGTAGAATTATCTATGCATGGAAATTGCCTGTGTGTTTCTTTACAACACTCTTTAAATCTCTAGTTATTTAAAAACAAAAGTTTTTCTTTAAAGTGAGGGGAAATACACAGAATTAAAATAGGCAACAACCATACCATACAGGCATTTAAGTTGAGATGGTTAAATGGAGTTCCAAGTGTCCGGAGATTCTTACATTCCCCATGATGAGGGTAAAGTTACTGAAGACTATAAGACATCATCAGCATAAGCATGTTGAAATTCCTAGCATAATCACTAAAAGACTAGAAACGGCGTCTGACTTCCAGTCTAGTAGACAGACACCCAGGTAGATACCTAATTAGTTGGTCTCTGCCAGAGAGGAAGGGGTGCTGTAGGAAGGGGGCTGCTGCAGGAGAGCCTCTTGGGGATGAGACAGCAGACATAAGACAACAGACGTAAGAAGATACAAAAACGGCAAGAGTTAGGACTTGAAACTAAAACGGAGAAAGCACTTCAGAAAGTCAGATCAACTGAAGGAATTAAAAACGCCGAGGTAATGTTCTTATTCCAATCGAAGTTGGGTTCATAATAAGATCAAGGACAGCGTTTGGGGGTTTTAAGTGCATGGAAAACACAGATTTACTCCACTAACAGTGTCTGTTTAACTCAAGGTGACAAGGTAATGGTTACTGTCTAGGTATTTATTTAACGTTTATTCATTTTTGAGAGACAGAGACAGAGCATGCCACTCTAAAATATAAAACTCCGTGTTTTTAGTATATTCACCGTGCTATGCAGAACATTTTCATCAGCCAAAAAGAAACCGTGTATCTATCAGCGTTCAGTCCCAGTACGTCACTCTTCCCTTCCCTGGCAACCGCTCTCCCACTCTCCGTCTAGAGACAGAGAGTAGATCTGCCCATTCTGGACATTTCATATAAAGAGGATCATACAATGTGTGGCCTTTTGTGTCTGGCTTCTTTCACTTAGCATAAAATTTTTAAGGTTTAATCAATGGTCGCATGTAAGAGTACTCCATTTCTTTTTATGGCCGAGTAATATTCCATTTCGTATGGATATACCACATTCTGTTTACCCATTTATGTTTGTGGACGTTTGGGCTGTGTTCACTTTTTGCCTATTATGAATCATGCTGCTGTGAACATCCATGTACAAGATTTTGCGTGAGCTTACGTTTTTCGTTCCTCTTGAGTGTGCACTTAGGAGTAGCACTGCTAGATCATATAGTAGTTCCATATTTAATTTTTGAAGAAACTGCCCAACTGCTTTCTTCAGTGGCTGTACCATTTTACGTTTCCACCAGCAGTGTGTAAAGGTTCCATTTTTTTCTACATCCTCACCAACATTTTCCTTTAAAAAAAAATAGCCATCATAATGGGTGTCCGTTGGTATCTCACTGTGGTGTTGATTTGCATTCCCAACGATGATGACCAGAGATGTGGAGCATCTTTTCATATGCATGTTGGCCAACTGTACATCTTCCTTGGAAAAATACCTATTCACGTTGTTTGCCCTCTCAAAAGTTGTGTTGTCTTTTCTTTTTACTGTTGTGTTCTTTATATATTCTGGTTAATAGACCCTTATCAGATATATGATTTTGGAAATACTTTTTTTCCTGGAGGCTGTCTTTTCATGTTCTTGATACCTTCCTTCGAAGAAAAAAGTTAATTTTGACGAAGTCCAATTTATTTTTTCTTTGGCTGCTTGCACTTTTCTATTCTTGAATCAAGCTATTTTTATTGAAATAAGATGCTGTTTTACATTTAACATTCTTGTCTCTCAGTTACCCATAATTTAGATGGTAACCTATATTCATTTCATATGGATCTTGTAGCAGATTGCCATAAACTTAGTGGCTTAAAACAACACAGATTCCTCATTGTACAGGTTTGCAATTCAGAAATCCAAAGTGGGTTTCACTGAGCCCATCGTATCAGCTGACCCATGTTTCCTTCTGGAGAGTCTGGGGAAGAATCTGTGCCTCTGACCTCGGCCCCTTCTGGTGGCCTCCTACATTCCTTGGCTTCTGGCTTTCTTCTTCTATCTTTGAAGCTATGGATGCTAGATCAAGTCTAACAGTATGTCACTTTGACCTCCTCTCTCTTTTCCTCTTTTAGGGGACCCTAGTGATTACACTGGGCTCACCTGCATAATCCAAGGTAATCTCTCTATTTAAGGTCAGTGGATTGGAAAGTTTAATTCTGTCTGCAGCCTATACCCACCCTGGCCACGTAATGTGCACAGTCACAGGTTCTGGGGATTCAGGAGATGGACGTCTTGGGGCAGCTATTACTCTGTGTATCAGCCCCTTGCTGCTGACCGTGCTTTACTGAAGCTAGAGACTGTGGTACATCTGTTGACAGCTAATGAAATTGCAAGTACTCAGAAACTGGCTGTAAATAACTTTGCTCTTACCTCTACAACCCTCTTTGGGTTGTGGCACAGCTTATAAGGGCAGAAAGCTTACTAAGTATGCAGATTGTTGATTCTTAATGAGCCTGTTTTACAATTCCTAAACCAGAAGTTTCTGTTCTTGTAATCCTGGAGGAAGGTAGCTCCAAAATTTGGCATTACGGATAGCAGTCTTAAAACTGGCTTTCAAGGAGTGGATCATGTGGGCAGGAGCTTCCTTCAAAGATAGCGTGGTGCAGTAGGGCACGGGCTTTGGAGTTAAGTGGTAGGTCCAGGACCAGGTTTCCTCTCACCTGCTTTGTTGGAGAAGTCCACTGGAATTCGACTGTATCCAAAAAACCCCAGCTAGACTTTTACGAATATGTATGAAACTCTGCTACTGTGTGGTAATGTATCTCAAATATCTCTAAAAAGGTAGACTCATACTTTTTTTTTAAAAAATGAGAAAAAATAGTGCTTAAATTGTCAAAAGCAGTTTAAATACACTTAGCCATACTATTTAGCAACTACTGGTGACTTTAGGAGCACATGGTAAAGGTCAGCATTTTAGAATCACTTTGCTGGTGTGATGCTAGCGGATGAAAGGGTTCTCTCCACCTGCTGCTGCTGGAAGCCACCACTAAGAGACTGACAGTGAATTCTGTGAAGTCTTCTCTTTGATCAAAGGGAAAAGGAGACGACAGACAGGCCGACCTGTTTACTGCTAAACTTTCCCTTCTGGCCTAAGTACTAATCTATTGCCACACGTAGACGGAGGGGAAAAGACTAATCTGAAGACGAATAGAGTAGCAAGTGGATGCTCGCAGTGATGTCCATAAAATCTGATTTTTTCTATCTCTGGCTGCATCGAGGTGTCTTTTATCCTGGGATATCTGGATGGTAAAAACTAAGATTATTATTAAAGAGGGCAGTGGGCAATTTAGGAAGCGCCCTGTCTCCCTGTGACAAAAGCTTCGCTGCTAAGCACAGTAATTTATGTTGATAAATTGTAGCTGTCAGAGTGTCCAAAGCACTTCGTGGGGGATGTTTCTGACTTTGCATTTCTCATTCATGCGTTCTGATGTATAAACTTCTATTAACAACAACAACAGCAAAAACACCGCAAGTTTCTGCAGATATTCCTAAATTGTCAGAGTAAGAATAATAACAGATTATTACGGTTTCCTTTTCCCCTCAAAGTTGGTAAGGATCTTAAGGCAGAGAGAAGTGTTAGAGAAAGAGAGCATTATTCGAAAGACTTGGGGTTTCCAAGAAAAGAAAACAGAATGTCAGAAAAATGGAAAAAACATTTCCAAAATAGGAAACTACGCACATACCAACAAGAAGCATGAAAGGCAGTGGGAAGCCACGGTAGATAAACCAAGAGGAAAAAAAGAAAGACGATAAACAGGGCACAAAATCACACAGACTTAAGTTCTTTATGTTGACGGTGTCGTGCCTGGTGGAACAAGGGGCAAAAAGTGATAAATAACATTTCCATTCAAGTATGAGCTTGCAAACTTCGATTCCAGTGATCTGCCACTGGGTGCACTAGCTGTTGGCCCAAACGTGCCGTGTTTTATGCTTCCTCAAAACCCCGTGATTTAAAACCCCATCATTGCTCTTGCTCGTGCACCTGCGTCTCAGGTACAATTTGGCCGATCTGAAACGGCCCTGGTTTCATGGCACCTGGTGTGGCGCCACTCGGCCCCTTAGAAGAGATCCATGGAACACCCAGATGGCCACGCTCCTCGTGGCTCTCAGTGGGCTTGGTGCCAGCACGTTCTTCTCAGTAGAGTGGCAGACACGCAAGACGGCGAGCGTGCAGAGCCTCTGAAGGCCTCACCTGGCACGCTGTCCCCTCTGTCTGCATACCATCGGCCAAAACAGTCACACAGCCGAGCCCGTGTCAAGGGACGGAGAAGGACAGTCTGCTCTCGGTGAACGTTCCTGCAGAATTGGACCAAATTCTGGACCAAGAAAGCCTCTGTGATAGATAGTAAGATGATATAGGTAAGGGGCGCCTGGGTGGCTCAGTCGGTTAAGCGTCCGACTTCGGCCCAGGTCACGATCTCACGGTTTGTGGGAGCCTGGAGCCTGCTTCGGATTCTGTGTCTCCCTTTCTATCTGCCCCTCCCCTGCCCACGCTCTGTCTGTCTCAAAAATAAACATTAAGAAGGTTTTTTAAAGATAATATAGGTAAATTTATAATGTCATTAAGTGAACGTCTTGAAGACAAAAGGCTTTAGTTTTTTGATACCTCGTGTATCAACAGTCTTAACCTATGACACGGATACAGCTTTTGGCTTTCACGTCTCCGTCCCCTAATTGTTCTACTCAAGAAATGATCAAGTTGTAGAAACCTCTTCACTGTCGGTACTTTGTTTTTAATTGATCAGCTTCCACTTATAGCTGTAGGTATTTGAAAACATTTTTTGCAGAAAACAGTTGTTGGAGAAACGAATGAATGCAGCTACCTTGGCCACAAGAATGGAGATCAGTGCTCTGCTAATCATGAGCTCCCGGACTGAGCCATTAAACACTACTAGCTAGACATTCTCAAGCATCATTTTCTCATGTGGGCACTTGACTACATCCGTCAACATAAATAGTTCATGCTTTCAGAAGAATCATTTAAAGCCTCGGCTTGTTGCTAACAAAGGATAAATAGTTATCATCTTAGAGCAACAGTGTATTTGGGTTTGATGCAGAAGTACTTTATTCCAGCTCCTACTTTGGTATGTTCTATCATGGTTGTCAGATATTCCTAAAATACTGCTTTCATCCAATCAGCCCTTATAAAAATTTACACAGTGGTTCCCTATTGCTTAATACTCTGGAATTAAAATCTTTCTTCATCAGGTTCTCTCTAGGCCCATAAATGTGTCTCTCAGAAGACAATATCACTTTGCCAAATCATAAATATTGCGGTGACATTGAGCGTATGTGGTGGAATACTACTTAAATAGGGAAGAGCTTACAGACCATCTCTTCTCCCTGTGTTTGCACACCCAAGAATACACATTTTGCACCGAAAGCACAGTGAGTGGTGCATTGTGAATTGTAATTGCTTTAAGGTGAGTAGTAGGTTTTAGGGAACGACTGGAACAGCCAAAGGCAGGACAAATGTTGTGGCTATTAAAGAGAGGATAGCCAGATACATAGAGAAACTTGAGTAGGCCACAGTTTCTTGTCCTGAGCTTTGGTGCTAATTCTCAAATTCAAAAGTGGATTCACAATGTGTCACCTGTAATTACACAGGGTTATAGTCTCATCTAGAATAAGTCATGAGGGCTGGATAGGACAAAGGACTTTGTGGCTTCTAATGTTTATGATTATAACATTAGAAGGTGGTATGATTAATGATTCTTTAAATTAAATGTCACTAATTTGGATTGTGTGATTATTCATCAACCCTTTTATTATCTAAAGAGAAAGAATTTGCATAGCAGAGTAAACAATGGGTCATTTAAACTATTTGGAGAAACAAACCATTTTCAAGTATTTTAGGGTACATTTACTTTCTTAAATGAATTCATTTATAATTATTCTAATTCATCCATCATACCTTTCTGCAACTCCACCTACCACAAATTGGTCCTGGCTTATTTTGCTTTGTTTTTAAATCTTAAACTAAATATTTATCTCTGACTAAATACATCCTTAGAACTTCGTAATTAGGAATATTTTGCACAAAATTAGGAATATTGTGGCCTACGCATGCAACCTTAATTCTCTATTTTGACTCCTTAGACTCCTTTTTCTGAGCTGATTTGGTTGTGCTTGTCAAGACACTCTAAAGCAGTCTGCTCACATGGCCACACGCTATCACATTTGCTCAACTGAAACATGTCTGACAGCGACACCAAGACGATGGAGGTTTGGTTCCCCCGGCCTTGGATTCATCTCCCCTTCTCCCATTAAAGCTCTTCTGGATGTAGGTCTTAAAAATGGGAGATGAGAGAGATGAAATGTGGCTTAGAAAGGGAATAGGGTTGGTTGGCTGTGGGTTTGTATTATTTTGTGATTCACTTTAATGCCCTTCTAGACAAACCCACAACCTCAACAAGCTATTCAAGGCTGGAGGTGGTAGTTGCTAACTTCTGGTTCTTTCATGACCAGTGGGAGAAATATAATCTCTTACGAATACGGAGTCCTAAAGCCCCAGAGGATATGCTTTGTTTAGCAGCCATCGGCCCAGAAAATACCCATGACTATGGAAGATAAACAGCCACCTCCCTTCTAAGTTTGTCCAGAAATAAAGATCTTAGGATATTTTTTCCCATTGCCCTGTGGTCAGTGTCTCTACCCAAGCAGGTGGTCTTTGTTTTCATCTGTTTATTGCTGTGCCGACTTTTGTAATTGAGAGAGAGGTGAGATCGTGTGCAGTACAATTGATACTCAGACATGACAGACAGCCCTCCATCAGGGGCACCGCGGTGACAGCCAACAAATTACCAGTCACGTGCACTGAAAAAGGAAAGTCAGCGTTCCACCAGAATGATTTTTCCTCTCCGATAATAAAAAAGAGGAGACTTCCAGAATTGTATCTAGCCTAAACTTTAAGTCCTAGTGTTAATTTTTTCAGTTATTTTTTTTTTTACAGAAAATACATCAAGTAGATCAAATTAGGATGACGTAAGAGCGACTACATGCATAAAATTCTGTCCTTTCCCCCAGTTTAGTTATATTAGCGTTTGCAAGAGGAGGCGGTGGAACTTGAGGTGTGTTGTCCTTGTCATCAGACTGTGAAAAAGGCTAATACAATATCACGTCTGCAATCAGGGTGACCACAGTTTAGGGGAAGAGAAAAGACCTAAATATACACTTAAAAACATGAAGAGAAAACAAAGTAGCATACATGATTTTTTTTAAATTTTTTCAATGTTTGTTTTTGAGACATTTGAGAGACAGAGCGTGAGTGGGGGAGGAACAGAGAGAGAGGGAGACACAGAATCCAAAGCAGGCTTCAGGCTCTGAGCTGTCAGTGCAGAGCCCGATGTGGGGTTCGAACCCTCAGACAGACAATGACCTGAGCTGAAGTTGGACCCTTAACCGACTGAGCCACCCAGGCACCCCTAAAGTAGCATACATAATTTTAAAGAGGATCAATGTTTCAACATACTCTGTGTCTCAGTTTGGGCTGCTGTAACAAAATACTATGGCTAAGTGGCCTATAAACAAGTATTTCTCAGAGTTCTGGAAGCTGGGATGGCCAAGATCAAGGTACCGGCAGATTTGGTTTCTAGTGAGGACCCATTTCCTGGTTCACAGAAGCTAGTCTTCTTGCTGTGTCCTCAGATGGTCAGAAGGCTGAGGGAGCTCTTTAGGGTCTTTTTTTTTTAATTTTTTAAATTTTTTTTAATGTTTATTTATTTACTTTTGAGAGAGAGAGAGACAGAGCACGAGCAGGGGAGGAGCAGAGAGAGAGGGAGACACAGAACCCGAAACAGGCTCCAGGCTCCGAGCTGTCAGTGCAGAGCCAGATGCAGGGCTCGAACTCACAAACCGTCAGATCATGACCTGAGCCAAAGCTGGACGCTCAACCGACTGAGCCACCCAGGCATCCCTTCTAGGGTCTCTTTTATAAGGGTACGAATCCCATTCGTGAGGGCTCCATGAATGACTATTGCCTCTTATGGCCTAATCACTTCCCAAACCTCAACCCCCTAAAACATCACCTTGGGGGTTAGGATCTTGATATTAACTTTGGGGGTACACAGTCTATAGCACTCGGTGTCAAACAGCCTTGGGGAAGGGGACAGCAGGGATTCCCCCTTGCCCCCGCCATCCTACAAAAGCAGATTACAAGGAAAAGAGACAGAAATATAAAATTTGAATATCACAATTTCCCCATAATCTTCTAATACACTATTAACATTTTGGGGTTTGCTTTAGTCTTTTTACTGTGTTAGATTTTTTAATTAGAAAAGAACTTCTGTAATTAAGCTTTTGTACTTTAAGGCTGTGTTAGATTTTGTTTTTCTTGTGTTTTGTTGTGTTTTTAAGCAACATATTTAACAACTAGTGAAGGTTTTTATTTTTCTTTTGAGAGAGAGAGAGAGAGAGCACATGAGCAGGGGAGGGGCAGAGAGAGAGGGAGAGAATCCCAAGCAGGGTCTGTGCTGTCAGTGCAGTGCCTGATGCGGGGCTCGACCCCAAGAATCCGTGAGATCATGACCTGAGTCAAAATCAAGAGTTGGATATTTAACCGACTGAGCCACCCAGGTGCCCCTCAAGTATTGACTATGCATCTACTCTTTGCAAACATATTAAGTACTGAGGATTAACCGCATGTCTGCACCTCAGGAAACTTAGACTGCAGGAGACCATGCTGCTGACTGATACTGATTTCATTCTACTCAGCCCCCAGCACTGTCACCAACTCCTGGGACTATCACCAGTTAAGCTTTTCCCGTCCAGGATGTTTGTTTTCTTATATGTGGCTTTACATTT
Organism: Panthera leo; assembly: GCF_018350215.1. Classification (NCBI taxonomy): domain Eukaryota; kingdom Metazoa; phylum Chordata; class Mammalia; order Carnivora; family Felidae; genus Panthera; species Panthera leo. The sequence continues at coordinate 156,597,728 of NC_056680.1, read as the reverse complement.
TCCAGTTAAACATACTCCTTTGCTTTTGTTTGTTTTTATAGAACAGCTTTAGCAAGATATAATTCACACACCATAAAATTCACCCTTTTAAAGTATATAATCTTCCCACTGCTTCTGGCTTGTACAAGCTTTAACTTACCAGGATCATAGTGGATCTTGACTCTTTTAAGTTTACCTCTCTGAGTATTTTGTCATCTACAGATCAATCTCACTGGCTTTATTCCAAGGCGATGATACATAGTTGAACAGGACAGCAGCAAGGACAGAGTCCTGTATCATTCAGGGCCTTCCTGGGGAGCCAATAATCAGTGCTCTTTGAGAAAGATACTGAACACATCTGAATTAATCTGTCTGTGTAATCCTTAGCCCATGTTGCCCTGTGTTATTCTCGACAGTATACAAAAATAAAACTATGGTCTCTGAAAGGGAACCATTACTCAGGAGTCACTGTTGGACACTGTTTTCAAAGACCTGAGTCCTGCGACGGATTCTGATAACCTCCCAAGCCTGGAGCCGCCTTCCCGCAGACAGCACAGACGACCGTTGCCCTCGTGGAGACAGTGAAAGAAAGTATCAGTTGAGTAGCTGAGGCTGCATCACCCTCTCCAAGCAGAAATCAGTCTTTTTATTTTCCCCTTTGTTCCCAACATAGCTTTCAGGGCCCCTTGTGTTACTGAATTTAGCACCTTTTGGTTTTGTGATCTTCCAGATCTTTAGCTTTTCCGTCTTCCCGTCTTTAAAAATATCCCCTGAATTAGGTGTCTTCCTCAGAGCTATGACTTCCTCGGAGCTATCTGGATGGCTCCTTCAATTAAGCATCTGGCTCTTGATTTCAGCTCAGGTCACGATCTTGTGGTTCATGGGATTCAGCTCTGCTGAGCTTGGAGCCTGCTTGGGATTCATTCTCTCTCTCTCTCTCTCCCCTCTGCCCCTCCCCTACACATGCACACTGCTCTCTCTCTCAAAATAAATAAATAAACATTAAAAAAAACCCAATATTTAGTCTGTGATGATAAAAGAATCCTGCTGTTTGGGAGGTACTTTGCTGTCAGAAGACAGGACCTAATCCATAAGCAGTGCTCTCAGCCAGCTTTCATGAGAATTTCAGAACATCTGTGTGACGTCAGTATGGCATCCAGAAAGCTATCGCATCCGTCCATGGTACCTGCCTTTGGCAGCTCGTTTGGGTGATGTTTTCCTTTCCCCTCTACTTTGGAGGTTAAACTCCTTTTATCTAATTTATAGGCTTCTTGCCAAATTTTTGCCTATACTGCATTTCTGGCCAGAAATCCATTCTTTGTTTAAAGTTGGCACCTAGTGAACTGTTTGCTTCCTATGGGTTTTTTTTCCCCCCTCTTGGTATAATTTTCTTTCCTTAAGGGCAACATCATTAAAGTAACACAGTGTCTGTAACAGGATGTATCCTGTCATATCTCCTTGTTCTTACACTAAGGAAAAACATCTCCCAGTTGGTAAGCAATTCTTTATAGAACTTCTTGGCAAACTGGCAACTGTCTTTTGGGACTTTTTCGTAAGCATTTAACAATATTTAGACAGAATGACAGATACTAATGCTTTATTTTAGTAGGCATTTTTGAGGAGCTCAGACAATTACATGAGCACTATTACACAGTGTGGTGTAAATACAGTATCTTGCTCTAATTTTCTCCCTTGGCTCAGTTCCTGAAATGTGAAGGGAGTTCCTTTCCTTATCATTTGTGTTAACGACCTATTGTTCCTCCAGCTGTCTTTATCCTCTCTATCCGCCATAAATTGATTCCAGTGGGAGGGAAGGCAAGATAGTAAATCAGTAAATCTATGCTCTTACGTCCTCTTTTGTTTTGCTCAACTCTGTAATTACACTTCATTTTCCTACAGTAGCACATTTTCAAAGTTAAATCTCATGAACTTCAATATTTAAACATGTTCAATAATAGGAAAGACTTAACCGCTCTCCCCCTCGGTTCACGCCTACCAACCGATACTTGCCATAATGAGATAAAGGTAAATATTTTTCTCAAAAATATAACTACAGTTACCCAGTACCACCATTTATAGTTTTGCCTTTTTAGAAATGAGTGAGTGCATATTTAGGAGAAAGGAAAAATACAAAGGTTTCTCTTGTTCTTTTCTAAAATCAGTGTGACCAGGTAAAGGCCTCTGGAGGCTTCGAGGTCATGGAGGATGCCCTGCTTGCCTTTAAACCCCAGCAAGCCCCACCTCTCAGCAGATACAGTTATTATAGCATCATTGTTCTGACCTCTCTGGACACATTTAATTTAATTAGTCAGAATTTATGGAGTATATTCCATGGATAAGGCATGGTTTGGAGTGGCAGAAAAATAATAGTCAACATATAATGAGCTTTTCCTGCATGCAGCGGGAAATGTACAAAAAATCTGGGTTTTTCAAAGTATTTTCCTGTCTACTGCCATTGTTATCTTGGAGGGAGAAAGCAAGGATGAACCGTGGGGAGGAACACGAGCATTAGATGTGCATTCTGCACGGACAGATTTAACTTCTGTGAGCCCTCATCTCCAAAATAGTAATAAGACCGACGTTTATCTGGTTGTTATGAGGATGAGAAGAGAGGATTCAGGTAAAGCTAACGCCAGACCACAGTTCAACAACGCAGGGCTGTTTTCAGAGCGAAAAAATCAAGAAAGTGGAGTCTGTACCACACATCTGTCACAGTAGCAGGCCCCGACAATACACTTTGTCTTTAGGACGAACAAAGTCATTGGTAATCTTAGCACAGTTTCAGTGGATTAACTGGGGTGTGGAACCTGCCATTGTAGACTGGGTGGGAACTGAAGGGCAGGTAAGTAATTTGTGTTGGGGTTCTACCAAAGTGGTGAAGAGAGACACAATGATGGGTGATGGAGTTTATGATGGTAGAGACTTGAGCACGTGGGAGTGCTCTCAGAAAGAAAGAGATGGGAAGTGCCGGAAGAAACAGAGAGTGGCAAACTCTGGTCAAAGCTGTGGGAAGGCGCGGGGTGACGGGATCCGCAGCACTGGACCGGGAAGTGTTTCCTTTTCTGTCGTGACTGGATGAAAAGGAGGAACCGCATGGATGAAACTATTGATGTTCGGAGTGAATATTGACAAGATGCTGAAGCAGTTGTTTTGGGCTTCTTTTTCCCCCGAGAGGTTGGGGTAGAGTCATAGGCCCAGAGTAGATTAGTATAGTGTTAAGTAAGTGTCAGGTTTATAGACATGTAAGGCGTCGTAGATATGTGGACATTTTTAAATAGTAGCTATCAAGAACTTAATAACTAACCAAAGAAACACAGAAAGATTGCTTCAGTTGAGAATCCAGTTGAAGTGGAGAGCTTTCTCTGTGTCCTTTTTAATTCTCACTGTGGAAATAAATGAACACCAACCAAACGAGAATAAGCAGACTATTCAGAGTCACTTGCGGAGTGACTCATTTTGGCCCAGACACAAAGGCAGATGAGGAATTGGAAAACATTAGATGAGAAAAATGGAAGACTTCAGGTCTGCCCTGATCGCGGAGTCTGTATGGAGCATCTGGAGGCGGGCTGACTACCGGAGGGGCGGCCCATGTGTGGTTGGTGAGAGGAGCATGTTTGGCTCTTTCTTTGCTTGGTCTTAAAGTTAGAAACCGAGACAAAAATTAGGGAGGCTATCAGTTATTAATCAGGTCCTGCCCGTTTGGGGCCAGTTATCACTGAGTTATTGTTTGGCTTCCTGGATTGTTCATGGAAATAGCACTCCGACTTCCTACAAGCCTGCCGTATAGCAGGCTGGCCCCCTGGGCTGGTTTCTGCAGCTTGTGGGTCAGACTTCTGTTTTATATACGGTCTGACCGTTGACTGTGTGTTTATTCAGTCTCTTACCCACTTTATTATTATGAAGTTAGAATGACCTTCTATTTGGAACCTATTGTTCCTTTCATTAAAAGAATGTAGGACCGGAGAGAATAGTGGAGTGGAGGTAAGGGAATTTGTAGGAATACATTTCGGGAATCAAAATGGAAGTGTACACTGTAATGTAAAGGAATTACTTTTTAAACTGCATCACATGGGGTGCCTGGGTGGCTCAGTCGGTTAAGCTTAAGTCACGATCTCCGGGTTCGTGAGTTTGAGCCCCACGTCAGGCTCTGAGCTGTCAGCACAGCCTGGAGCCTGCTTCAGATTCTGTATCTCCCTCTCTCTCTCTGCCTCTCCTCCACTCACACTCTGTCTCTCTCTGTCAAAAACAAATAAACATTAAAAAAAGTAAACTGTATCACGTCATTTTCAACCTCCCAGAAGGTAAACCCAAGCTGTGGAAGCTGAGCACCAGCGGGGCCTCTCTGACCAGTGGATCGGGACCTAAGACACAAACTGCCTATTTTACACCCTTAACACTGAGGCCCAGACAGGATAAAGGACTTGCGTGGGCTCTCACAGCAACCTCAGGCTGGACGTCACCCCAGTGTACTTCCGTTTTCATTGATCGGAGAACCAGCCATTATGTCAAGCACACTGCAAATTTCCTTTTCAAATCTAGAATCACAAAGTTCAAATCATGCAGGACATTGACCCAGACATTCCATTAATTACTCCATGGAACTATCTAGAAACATAATAAACCTATTACGAATACCTGTTATTCATATTGGCTGTTTTAGCTTAAGAGAAGTTAAGGAGAATTTAAACTTATAAACGTATTAACTATAGGGCATGATACACATTATGATTAATGGTATGTCACCGTGTGCATACTTTTAGGATTATTGTTTCTATCCCAGAAATTTCCTTGTTCCTAAAAGATATTTGAGGGGCAGTTTCCCTGATAAGAGAAACAAGGGTGTATTAACATTGATTGATTATATAGTAAACCTTTACCTTGCCTCTCTTTACATAATGAATCTCTCTTCTCCTTACTGCCTGACAGGAAAATTTAATGGTATGTTTCCTCCAGTAGTAAAACCACTGAGCCCTAGAGAAAGTGCTTTGTACATCCAGTGAGGGAAACACCTTGCTACCAGCAAGGAAGAGTCATGACTTCTCCATTAATGTGCTAAAATGAAAAGCTTAACAATACACTCAGTTGATCAGAAACACGATACTTCTCAGAGTTCCATCCTTCGACGTGTGGTACTTAATGGATCAAAGATCATCTGAAGTTGCTGATATATTATCTCAAAGGGGAGAGGGAGAGAAAATGGGTAGCAATGGTCTTGCCATTGAGGCGAGCATTCCCCATGCACCCCCGTGCACACACCTGGGTAGGGTAAGGTGGCCTAGAAGCAATATCAAGTAAGTTCTGGAAAACCTGGGGTGGGTATGCTTCAGTTAGTAAATTAACACTTAAGGAAATGCTGCATTCTCAGAAAGGGGTGGGTCTCTTTTGAGTCTGTAAAAGATCAACCTTGATATGAAAGTTCAGGGGGAATCGATACCAAAGGAGTGTGGTTGGTCTCTGTCTTGACTTTCTGGATGAATCATCTGACAGCGAGGCACATGGCCTGGGTGGATGTTTGTAGAACAGACACCCAGTTTCAGATCAGATATTGTTTTTCCTAGGTACCAAAGTCATTCTTAGTCCTTATATTGGTTGTTTTATTCATGTATTCATTTATTCATTCAATAAATATTTATAGAAAGTCCACAGTGTACTTGGCACTATGCTAAGTATATAGTATAATGGAGGGCAAAACAAACGTAGTTTCTCCTGGGCTTACAAGATTCTGAGTAGTGAGAAAACTGCAGAAATATTATTTTTAATATTAATACTTTTGTATAATTGTATAAACAATTAGGGAGGTACCTTTGGGGATCTCTTATTTTTATTGGAGTTTCTCGAATTGGCAAACTGTATTCTATGAATTGAGAATAACCCACAGCATAACTTTAAAATAGCTTTCCTAATTTCATTTTAATAAAGTTCTTTGCTAATAACACAGAGGCTCTGAATTTGCACATACAGTGAACCCTCAACTCCAGCTAGGAGCCTTGCCAGTGTGTGTTATAATGTCACAGAGTCTCAAACTGTGGAGCATAGCCAGTCCATTACCACACAAATAATGGATTGCAGCAGCCCCTTCCAACAATCTTCTTGAATGCATGCTTATTCTAGTGTTTCTTACCTTTTTTAAACTCATGACTCCTTTTAATAAGCATAAAAAGATCACCCTTAATGTCTGATTTTCACAGTAATTTTATACTTAAAAACAGGTTAACACAATGGCAGTTTTAAGAATTTTTTTCAAGCCGTATACATTCAGCTTCCCACTCTAACCCTAAGAAGTACTCTTGTATGTAATAAAGCATATGAATGTCCATGTAGCTTACAGTAATTGGGGCTTTTTCATAATTTTTCTACAATGTTAAAAAAAATTCAAGGGTGATATACAAAGAGTCAGATTTTTTTAAGCATCTTAAAATGGTAATTCACTGGACCCAATAGAAATTTACTAAAGTCTTGACAAAAAGAGACAGGCCTTTATGATGCAATTTTTTTTTCTTCCCCGTTGTAATTACCACTATCTCTGAAACTCCAAATGTCATAAATTAGCTATATAGGAGGATCTTAGCCCAGAACATACTCTGCTGGTTTTGTATTTCCTGGATGGCTTTGTAACTGTTGCTGAGGCTGTGTAAACTCCTTTGTACCCTGGGTTTCGGCTAAATCCAAACAGAAAGTAGATCCTTTTATGTTAGCATTTGAGCACCCAGTAACATACATCACATACCAGAGCGTGTCTTCTGCAGTTTTTCACAAGCAACGTGTTTGAAGGTTGAACTACATGCAGTCAACTGCACTGTTAAAAATTTAATGTCTCTGCCTGCAGAGTGTACCAGTGTATTAATTTAGTGGTGCATTAAACCTCTGCGTTTGAGGGTCATGAGCTTACATCTCTAAGCCTGGTAGATATCTAATAAGGTTCAATATGATTAATACATGAGTCTTTTATTAAAAAAAGAATCCTTTTTACTTAGATTTTATGTATTTTTTCATGACCTATAAAATCATTTACATAAGCCACATTAACTAATCCTAAAACACACCACGATTCTTGCATTGCATGTAAGAGCCATAAAGGATTAACTACTATTTTAAAAGGCAGTTTACATTTGGAACAAGTATTAAGAAAAAAAAAACTATTCCTTTTTGATTTCAAATTTTTTTTTTAAATTCAGTCACCATTGGGAGAAAAAGACCGACTGAATTGGCCAATTTAATACAGAATGTTGAAGCATATTTAAGTCATGAATCAAGAAGACACCAGTCACGGTCTCACTTGAAATTGCAAAGAGGGTGCCACAGGCAGAGGTGTAACCAGATGCCTAAAATTATGCTTAGATCTGGAGGATGTTCCTCCTTATTCTCCAGCAGGTCTAAACATCTCTCTTAAAGAAGAAAGAAAGACACAGTCAGCCACGATGGTTTCTTCATCCCTTGACAGGGAAACAGGGGATGGGATAGGTTGTTTGTATCCTTGGATTTATTTGGAAGGATAAGACTTCTATGGAATGAGAGCCAGAAGAGAGAGATTTTGTCAGTCAGATTCATGCCTACATCTTGGCAAAGCCCTGCAGTACGCATTGTAGGAAATGGCCCTTTGACCCTGAGGGGAGGGGACGGGCATCACTGCCGTGTCATCCCTCCATGAGTGCAAAACGGGATACGCGGGATACCCCAGCACTACTAGACTGAGGCACAAGAGGCTTCATGGCCACTACTTGCAAGTGAAGCTGCCCCAAGGCCAAGATCAGAGGCAGCTGTTACTCTAGATCCATCAGATGGCCTCCAGTGCCCAAGTAGAAGCCAATCTATAGTCACATCTTGGCAAAACTCTCCTGTTGAGTGTGCAGTGTCCATCACCTCTGTGGCAAGGGACGTGCTAACACTCGGAAGACATCAGAGACATTTGGGTGAGTGTTCATCAACGAGACCCAAGAGAACCCAGATGAAACACTCACATTTTCCAAATGGTCGCGATGTTATATGGAGTAAGGGAGGGACATCTCCCAGATTGCTTCTTTAAAAAAATGTCTTTAATTAGGAGTAGAAAAGCGAGAAGTCACAATTGTAACTACTGGTCCACTACCGACTGTACCGAAATGAGTGGCTCAGCACAGCACCACGAAGGGCCAAATCGGAGATACTCTCAAGCTATTTCTACACGTACACCTGACTTACGTTTTTTAAAATTAGTTCAATTTCAGTAATGACTGTTTTACCAAACAGATTAGAGTCGTAAATCTGTCTATATCATGCCAAATAGGACTTAACCTCTAGCTTTGATGTAAATCCAGCTTCTACAAACTGTGTAACTGTTTTTGAAGAATGATTTTTTTCAGTATACAGTGTATAGTCATCATGTTGGGGGAATAATGTCAGATATTTTGAAAAGTTTTTTCCTCCTGATAGTTGCAAATATAGCAATTAAGTACAAATGAACTTGTTTTTCATTTTCTCCAACAATACTTGTAAATCTAGGGAAATTGATCTATGAAGTCTGTACTTTGTCTTTCACCTATACCATGAAATAATATTCCCGTATTAAAAGTGAATGTAGATTAGCTGAATTTTCACCTTTTTAATTTTTTTTTTTTAATTTATTTATTTTTGAGAGAGAGACAGAGTACAAGTTGGGGGAGGGACATAGAAGAAGACACAGAATCCGAAGCAGGCTCCAGACTCTGAGTCGTTAGCACAGAGCCCGAGGTGGGGCTCAAACTCACAAACCGTGGGATCGTGACCTGAGCCGAAGTCAGAGGTTTAACCGACTGAGCCACCCAGGCACCCCTGAATTTTCACCTTTTTATCTAATGTGTTTTCTACAGAGGTAGCAAAATGTGTTTGCTAAAAGTACTGAACCATGTCCTTAGCAGTAAGGACATTTTTCGGGTCATTTTCTCTTCCCCCACTGTCCAGACCATTAATACTATTTAACAGTGGCTAACATGGACAAAGAAACACTCCTATAGTGTTTTAGGAATGGAATCAATGCATTTTTGAAATAAGAAAATACAGTACAAAGTGTCTCACTTAAGCACTTTATGTCTGTGCCCCATGTTTTGTGGCCTTTGAAAGATACGGGATGAGAAACCTCTGAATCAGTTTTGCTGCTGGTCTAAAGTCCGTGACATTGGTCTGTCTACAAGAATCCCTTTCTTCTCTTTCATAACAAAGGTCTAAAAAAAAATTAGGTGGCACTGCCACATTTTCAAGCAATTTAAATACTTGGCATACAACGCAAATCATAACTTTGCTCAGCCTGGCTAAAAAGGGTTCTGGACAGTCTTCCAAGATGTCAAGTTCCATAGTTTGAGTCTGTTACAGAAGACATCAGGAGACCTGGGTCCTGGTGCTGTGCGTCTTCAGATCGATAAAATATCTTAATTTGGTTTCCCAGCCTTGAAATAAAGGGGCTGGATATCAGACCAGTGGTTCTTGGTCTACTTCTCTGAAGCTGTACAGCCCCTCACCAGTTCCCTAAGGTCACCTTAGTTTAGTGGACAGAACTCTGAAGTTGGTACCTTAATTGGTTAAAGTAGAAGCAGCTTCACTATTATCTACGTCAAACCACTGAACAAGATAGACAAAGGTCTCTTTCGGATTAGAAATTCTGTGATAAAAGAAGTTAGATCAAGTCATGTACCTTACTGGGAGAAAAAGACATCATTTAATGTATAAGACAGAATGTGCATGCCTCTACACCAAAGTGATATTGAGCATTTTAAATAGAAAGTTATCTGAGGCCTGGATAATATGTAACTTTGCATGCAGATAGTTAATGCAAAGAAAGTTCAGCCATAAAAGGTTGTCATCAGGAAGGGATCCATGGTATGAATATTGAAAAATGGATTGATTATTGTAACTAAAGCAGGGGAAAATATATTAATTATGAAATAAAGTAGCTTGGTTTTAAAGATGGCTAATATTTTCAGGCTCATTAGAATATTCATATAGTAAGATGCCAGCTATTCCTAATGTGAAATATTATCATTGTATATCAGTAAGGGGAAATTAAAAATGAAAATAGGTCATGATGAAATATAGTAGGAACAAGCATATATATTTATAGGTTTATGGACAAAGTCTAAGACACTGTTTTATTACTATTGATAAAACAAATCATATCTGTTAATCCTAAAACATTTGACTTAAATCAAATGCTGTTTTTTCCTAAAAGACAGTGGTCAGGCTCTCATTAAATGAAATTCTGTTTCAAAAACAGCCACATAATTTACTGAACTCTGCTTGATAGTAAACATCCATCTACTATTCCTGTCCTATAAATATTTTTCAACAAGGCAGGGAAAAGCCACTGTGACCCCTGGGATTCCATTTTCGGGAGCCTCACAGTCTCAGGCTGAGAGATGGCAGAAAGATCAGCCATCATTTAAGGAGCTGCGACCCAGCTACTGACAGCCCTGGCGGGCTAAAGCATGGAGGACCTGAGGAGGGGGGGGCAGAGCTCCTGAGGGACAGAGTGGACAAGGACCTAGAGTGGAGGAAGTCAGGAGGCAGTTCAGGGACCCGGGCAGCAGGGAGGATGCCATCTTGAGAGAAGTGGACATTTCACAGCATCTCCTCAGAGGAACAGTGGTCTGGGTGTATTTACCAAGGTAGAGCCAGAATCTCAGAGGGGTTTACGTGGCCCATCTTCCAGAACTTCTTATAAAGTCAAGGACTCAGAGTCCTCTGATGCATCTGACTAGACCTTCCCAGCTCTAAATAGATGGAGAATCAACTTCTAATCGTAAACTTCACTCCTAAAACTTATCAATAATTCTGCCTAGGGGGTGGAAATAGATTTTTTTATTCATATATGGGCATGTTTGTGTGTGGAGGTATGTGTAAACATATAGTTTTTTTTGTAACCCCATGTTACCTAATATATGTATCACCTCATGTCACCTAATATGTTTAATATACCTTATGTTCAGAATATGTTCAGAACTTGGAAATACTTCTTCAAAGTGGTTCTGCTCTTTGATCTAAGGAGGTGGTCTTTCCTATATGGTTTATGTGGTTCCTCCTTCTAGTTTATATGAAAATGCATGTCATTCTATTGTTTTTCATTTTTTAAATATACATGCGTAAACATTTTTCCAGTTGTGATCAGTGTATCTCGTGTGAAATGTTGATTTTTCTTTTACTTGGTTCAGCAATTTTTCTGGAATGCTGCACAGTCATCTTTAATGACTACATCATGTTCACCAAAGTTTATATTAGAAATTTATTTTTAATGAAGTCAGAAAGCGTGTGTCTGACATGGCATCCAAGAGTGGCACTAGTCAGCTGTAGAGCAGACTTGCCAGGCCTCCATCCCCTTTCAGAGCTTTATTTCCACAGCCACCCTGGGGTTTGGACTCTCTGATGTCATTGCCCTTCACCATTCCCATGCTTTCACCACTTCTGTCCACACTCAAGGTGACAGCTGTAATCCAGATCCTACCCATCTGTCACACACTGTAGTGGGTTGAAACCTATCTGGTTAAAGATGAGGTTAATAGGTACCTTCACCAGTTGAACATATATCCTGTTACAACAGGTTATCTTCTGCCTTAAATATGAATAAGCTTGGTTTATAGACTAGCTTAATCTTAATTAAATGAGTAATGTCCTTCAAAGCAGTTTCTGGGTTTTTTTTTGGGGGGGGGGGGTGGTGTCACCAATTTTTTTCCAACCCCACACATGCCACTCTTTGAGTCTCTTCTTCCAGGGATAAGGAAGAAGTGAGATGTTTAGTAATAGTCCTTCATGACCTCTTATTCCTCCCAGTAGATCTGTGCCTTTTCTTGAGCATAATGTTTATGGATTTTTTGTTTTCTTTTGTTTTTTTGATTTGTCTGTCTGGGGTTATCTGATGTGACTTGGTAAAATCTCAAAGAGCACAGGTTATGTCTCCTTAGCTTATTCTGAGTAGATGCCACCTGCAGGTCTGAGACTGATATTAAGTAATTATACCCTGCTACCTCCCATCTTCTTTTCTTCCCTCTTCTATGCCATTTCCATTTGTTTGATGTACTTACAGTAATCTCTGTTGATATTTGAAGGGTAGAAGCAAATGCCACTTTAGAGCTTCCTCAGTGCAGGTGAAATGATGACAATAACACAACAAATTTTCAGTGCTTTCATGCAGAAGTCAAAGACCGGCACAGACATTAACTCATTCATGTTCACGACAGCTGTATCGGAGATGATAGAAGCCAGGTATTGTTGCATGCTGAGGTCACCAGAAGAACTGTCAGCCAAAGCCGGGGGAACACTGCAGTGGGAAGTTCGCCTCTGTTTGCAGGGAGGGCAGTGAGGCAGGAAGAACAAAAGAACTTGCCGAATGTCCTCCCACCAGTCAGCCACAGAGTGGGGTGGGAATCTTCGGGATTGTCAGCTTTGCCACGTGCAGCCCTAACTGTCACACCTGTGGGCATGTTTGGGAGACAGGCCAGTGTCCACAGGAGGCCAGGCAGGGCCCCAGGAGTGGAAGGAAGTAGAGCAAAGTAAAGCAGCTCAGAGCAGCCCTTGGGGACAGACTCACATTCCCTTCTTTGCCCACACCTTTAAATCTGATACACACTGGCTGGGGCTCCTGGGTGGCTCCGTCGGTTAAGTGTCCAACTCTTGATTTTGGCTCAGGTCGTGGTCTCACAGTTCATGGGTTCGAAGCACGCAGCGGGCTCTGCTTGGGATTCTCTCTCTCTAAATAAATAAACAAAAAAAATTTTTTTAAGTAAAACACCTGATCTGGACTTTCCATACTGAAAATCTTGGGCCATTTCTACACAGACCATTCATTTTTAAATAGGCCACATTTTGTGGGTTTGGACTGTCCTTTTTTTGTCATAAAGCAGTTCTGTCTGATTGGCTCTTTAACTGCAGCACTGACCCTGTGAGTAGAACATGCTAGTGATCTAACACATTAGAGAATTCTTTTTAACAAAGAAAAAAAATAACGTATTTTAGAAAAGCCTCAACGTTTGAAAGTGCTTGGGAAACCTTTTCTCACTGGCCTCATTAGCCTTGGTTCCTCCAAGCTGCGGCATTTTCTCGGTCTAATTGTTTTTGGGACAGCAGGCTGAGCAGAGACACAGGCAGTGTAGAGAGGGAAGAGTAATTGAACATCAGAAGCCTCCAACCCAAGGGCAAGGGAAACGTGACTTCCGAGAGATGAAGATAAATGCAGCCACTTTCGAGTGGAATTATAATAGCCCTTCCTCAGACACGGGAGTTCACTCGGGGAGCAGCCGGCAGGAGAGAGAGGGGACAGCGCTCACCTTGGGAGGAGGCCTCAGCCCACGAGGGCTTCAGAGATAACTTCCCAAAAGAAAGCACAGAGGAGGGCTTGTTATCAGAGGCCCGGGTAACAAGGAAGACGTCTGCTCTTATCATTTTTCCAGGCACACGAGGCACAATCTGGGTTAATTTTCCGTCCTCCTGCATCAGTGAGTGTAAGTAAAGGCTGTCCTTGGTGAACTTCAGCAGGCTGACAAAGGACGGACCCCTTCCCGTATTCCACACTATGCCCAGCGTCCCCTGTACGGGCCCTTCTGTGCTGCCATTAACGCACAAACCACAGGCCAGACGCCTGCTTCCTAAATTCAGCACGCGTTTTCTTCACTTCAGATTTATTTTAACACATTTCAAATCAGCGAGCATTTACTGATTTGATTCTCCTAACAGCATTACTTCAGCTTTTGAGGAAGTAAAGGTGAACAAGGAGAAGGCACTTTCCTTCACGAGTTCTTAGTCTTTTTTCCTAACTTTCCTCCCAAATGTTATTACTGAATGTTAATATTAAAAAACCTCAAACCTACAGAAAAATTGAATAGTACAGCAAAATCTTTATACCTTCCATCCAGATTTACAACTGCTAACATTCTTCTTTAACATTTGCCTTTCTTTCTTTGTATGTGTTTATTATTAATTTGGGCTGTAGTGGGTAGAGAATCAGAGCTTGTACAGGCTAGAGGCTGACATTTGACCTGAGACCAGAAGGATATGGGATATGTTCCAGAAGGAGGGGAAACATGGGAATTTCTCACAGGAGTAGGAAGTTCCTCATCTATTAAGGGAACAGCAAGGAGGTTCTGTGGGAGAAAGGAGCCATTTGAGGAAAGGCCTTAAATGCCAGGCCAAGGTGTCTGGGGTGGGGGCAGTGAGGTTGTGGGCGATTAGGTTCCCTCAGTTGTCTTTCAGATGGGAATGGCAGGGTTGGATGGGGGGAGAGGTAATGACTGGGAGGAAGGAGTATAGTTAGCAGACCACCTGCTACATGTTCTGGCAGGAGTCTGCTCACTGAGTTCCTTATAAAACCCAGGACGAATTCTATTGGTAATTTTAACTTAGGTCTGTTTAGGTTTTGCGCTTTTGGTTTTCTTGTCTAGTTCTGCTAAATCTTTCTCAGCCCTCAACTTGGATGGCGGAGGACTCCGTCCTTTTCTTATTGCTGAGCATATGCCAAATGACCAGGTCCTTGTTGATCTATTCCTGCTGTAGCTGAAATAATTTGAAATGACTTGATCTGCTCATTTGAATTTAATAGTCCCTTTATAACATGAGACTGTCTGAATACATATCTGCAAATGAATCAGTCCAAAGGTAAAGTTCCCTGGAGAAACAGATGACTGATTAGTATGGTTTCTCCTTCAAGAACCTTGATCTCTGCTGTTCAAACAGTATGGTAGTCACTAGCCACATGTGGCTGTTAAACACTTAAAACTGGATTTGTGCAAACTGGGATATGCTATAAATACACACTGGATTTCAAAGACTTAGGTCAACAGACATTTTAGATATATTACATGTACAGAAAGTGGGCCACTCTCACCACTTGTATTCAACATAGCTTTAGAAGTCTTAACCAGGGCAATTAGGCTGGAACAAGAAATTAAAAGCATCTAAATTGGTAAGGAAGAGGGGCGCCTGGGTGGCTCAGTCAGTTAAGCGTCCAGCTTTGGCTCAGGTCATGATCTTGCAGTTTGTGTGTTCGAGCCCCTCATCGGGCTCTGTGCTGGCAGCTCAGAGCCCGGAGCCTGCATTGGATTCTGTGTCTCCCTCTCTCTCTGCCCCTCCCATGCTCGTGCATTTTCTCTCTCAAAAATGAACAGATGTTAAAAAAGTGTTTTTAATTGCTAAGAAGGAAAGCCGTCACTATTTGCAGATGACATGACCCGACAGATGATATAGAGAAAACCCTAAAGACTCTATTTCAAAAAAAACTGTTACAGCTAATAAAGGAATTTAGTAAAGTGGCAGGATACAAAGTGAATATACAAAAATGTTGGATTTCTATACACTAATAGAGAACTATCAGAAAGAGAAATTAAGAAAATAATCCCATTTACAGTTACATCAGAAAGTATACCTAGTGATAAATTTAACCAAGAAGGTAAAAGACCTGTACACTGAAAACTCTAATACTTTGATGAAAGAAAGTAAAAAATACACAAATGGAAAAATATACCATGCTCATGGACTGGAAGAATGGTGTTAAAATGTCTATATTACAGGTCAGTGCAATCACTGTCAAAATTCCAATGACATTTTTCACAAAAGAACAATCCTAAAACTTGAAACCGCAGCAGACTTTGAAGAGCCAAAGCGGTCTTGAGAAAGAACACACCTGGAGGCATCATATTACAGAGCCACAATAATCAAACAGTATGTTACTGGCATAAAAACCGACACAGGTCAGTGGAACCATTTAGAGAGCCCAGAAAGGAACTTATGCGTATATAGTCAATGAAATTACAACAGAGGAGCCAAGAATATACAATGGGGAAAGGACATTCTCTTCAACAAATGATGATGGGAAAAGTGGACAGCTACATGCAAAAGAAAGAAACTGGACCTCTATCATGCATCATTCACCAAAAAACTCACACTGGATTAGAGACTTATACATAAGACCTGTAACCATAAAATTAGTAGAAGAAAACAGATGGTAAGTAACTTGCCATCAGTCTTGGCAATGATTCTTTTTGATTTGACACCAAAAGCAAAGGTAGGCACTAAAACAAAAATAAGCAAGTGGGACATCAAATTAAAATTCTTCTGCAAAGTAAACCATCAACAAAATAAAAAGGCAGCCTATACTGCAGGAGAAAATCCTGTACTGGATAAGGTATATCCAAAATATATGAAGTTGAATAGCAAAAAAAAAAATTGATTAAATATTTTCAAAGAAGATATTCAAGTGGTCAGCAGGTACATTAGAAGGTGTCCAACCTCACTGATCGTTAGGAAAATGCAAATCAAAACCACAGTGAGATATCTCCCCACACCTGTTAGAATGTCTATTATCAAAAAGACAAGAAATAACAAGTGTTGGCAAGGATGTGGAGAAAAGGGAACACTTCTGCACTGTTGGTGGGAATGTAAATTGGTGCAGCCACTATGGAAAACACTATAGAGGTTCTACAGAAGTTAAAGATAGAACTACCATATGATCCAGCAATGCTACTTCTGGGTTTTATCCAAAGGAAACAAAAACACTGAGTTGAAAAGTGTCCATCAATGGATGAATGCATAAAGAAAAGGGGGGGGGGGAGGGTACACACCCACACACACAATGGAATATTATTCAGCCACAAAAAATAAAGAAATCCTGCCATTTGCAACAACATGGATGGATCTTGAGGCCATTATGCTAAGTGAAAATAAGTCAAACAGAGAGAGACAAATATAATATTCTTTATATGTGGAATCTTCAAAAGAAAACAAAACCAAATCCTCAATACAGAAAACAGATTCATGGTTGGCAGAGGCTAGAGGTTAGGAGTGGAAGAAATGGGTGAAGGTAATCAAAGGGAACAATCTTCCACAGTTATAAAATAAGTCATCAGGATGTAATGTACAGCATAGTAAGTATAGTTAATAATACTGTATTGTTTGGAAGTTGCTAAGAGAATGTATCTTAAAAGTTCTCATCACATAAACAAATATTTGTAACTGTGGTGACGGATAGCATATTGACATATCGTGGTGATCATTTCTCAAAATATACATATATATTAGTTTCATATTACATAATGATTCAATATGTCAATTACATCTCAACAAAAATAATGTGTATGTGTGTGTATAAACGTTTTACCTATTTTTACTGCTTAAAAAGATGTGTGGATCACATATTTCCATTCAACAGTGTGAGAAAGATAATTGGATCTATTTCTGTGACAGATGGTCTCAAACTTGTTTTTTAAGATTCCAATAAATATACATGAAAGGCATGTATTCTACAGCTCTACACTAGGACTAGTTTGAGATTCTACCTTCAAGAAAGTGAAAAGGCTATACTGGTATTTAATTTTTGACAATTTTTAAGAACGACCATAAGTATAAAGCCCATTTGATAGGAAACCATTTTAAAACAGCAACTCTGGGAAGGATTTTTTTTTAAATTTTTTTAAATGTTTATTTGTAAGAGAGAGAGAAACAGCACGCGAGCAGGGGAGGGGCAGAGCGAGAGGGAGACACAATCTGAAGCAGGCTCCAGGCTCTGAGCTGTCAGCACAGAGCCCGTCGCAGGGCTCGAACCCATGAACCGTGAAATTGTGACCTGAGCCGAAGTCGGACACTTCACCGACTGAGCCACCCAGGCGCCCCTGGGAAGGATTATTATTATGAAAGAGTAAGTTAGTAGTGTTTAAAACAAAGTTTGACTATCATATATATCTGTAAAAACCTTTTTTAAATCTATAGTTCAAATAATTACAATGGTAAAGACCAATCGTAGTGAAAGGATTTCAGAGGCAGTAGAGTTTGCTTTTTCCTGCTAATGAAATCTGTCATGTTTTCTTAATATACAGTGTTTCTCCAAATAGCTCAAGCATCTTCAGAGAGTAAATGATGAATGTAGAACATACTGTAGTTCCATTATGTCTGAAATAGTGATATGTCCAGTGCGTCTAGCTGCACTCCTAGAGTTTAACCTAATGTTCCGGGATGGTGGGGAGCCTTGAGATCCATCATAATGGCTTCATTAAGCATTTGTCTGTGTGGCATAGAAGGTATTCATTTAAGGCTTTGGACGGGTTCTGCGTTTCCGCGGCATCGCCCACTGACTGTCCATCAGGCTGCTGCCAGTTCCATACTTTAGGGAAAACAGACCAGCCTCGATTCTTGTTGTAAAGCTCTTCAAAGCATTGCCTTACCCTCCCTTGGTAACATGTGTCTAACAACTTTTATTATCGTCATAGCCTGTAGATTTAACCTCCCTGAACTTCATTTTCCTCATGTGTAAATTGCAGATAAAAACCTGCTGTACCTCGAGCACGCGCTGTGCTGTAAGTGCCCAGGCAGTGTGTGGAATGAATGAGAATTACTCCATCTCAAATACCACCTCTTTGCATAGCATCTCCTGGGCAAAGCTCATTTACTCCCCTCTCTTTACTCCCTCAGTTTCATCAATTTGAGAAATGTTTGCATTGCCTTTTTAGAATTTTACTGATGTATTTTTACAAAATAACCCGTGTCAACGCACAGATTCCTAGGAAGCCAGGACAGAGGTCAGGCCTCTGGGGAGAATGTATGTGGCACCCTCCTCACCCAAGGATTCACTTCCTACTCGAATATACAACCCATCCTGGCCAACTCATTAGTGCCTGCCCCATGCTTCTGTCCAGTCTGCTGGGCTTCGTTGTATATACGTCTTTCTATCTCTAGTGTCCAGCAAAGAGTATACATAGCCTTAGTAAATACCTATAAAACAAATGACTTACTAGTCTGGCCAAGCTTATCTCATTGTACCTCTCCACTGACTATAAACTAATCACTTGAATCAAGGCATTTGCTAATAGTTCAAATCATGGCAGTGTCTCTCTCTCTCTCTCTCTCTCTCTCT
The DNA here is from genome assembly GCF_018350215.1 of Panthera leo. Lineage (NCBI taxonomy): Eukaryota > Metazoa > Chordata > Mammalia > Carnivora > Felidae > Panthera > Panthera leo. Next base: position 156,578,914 of record NC_056680.1, on the reverse strand, counting down.
CTCTCTTTTAAAAAGACTACTAAAGTGGGGAAAGAAAACCTTTACCTACTTCACTGACAGAAGAAAGTAAAGACGTTTAAGGTTTCTTTAATACTTATATGAGAAAACTGAGTTCATAGATAGAGCCAGGGTTTGAACCCGCATCTGACTTAACCTCACATGATGAGGGTTATACTATTTTTGACAGAGAGATGCCGCCTCTGTGAAAGTATCAGAACAGACCTATGACCCAGGTGCAGAGGGAGCAAATGCTTCCCCATCTTGCTCTGCAAAGCCTTAACGCCTCAGAGTCCTCCCACAGTGCTCCTCCACACTGTCAGCCCGCTGAAAAGAGCCACAACCCCGTGCATCAGCTTACAGAGGTAAGGCAGGCAGGAATCCAGGACGGATGGCCCTTCTTGCCTTCATGTGACACCAAAAGGATTGAATACTTTGAATTCTACCAATGTGCCAGCTTTCTGCTTTATAATCTTTAGTCTTTGCGGCTTTAGAGGAAAGCTGGCAGGATGTCACTGAAAGGAAACAGAATACTAAGTGCCTCACTTCCATCCCTACCTTTGGGAAGGAAAACCGTTCGAGGTCATGGATGAAAACCGTAAAATCAACGTTAATGTTTCTCTTAGTTTTAAGTACTTCTGTGTCTCTAGCATATGAAAACCCAAAAGTTAGGCTGTGCCTCTGTGGTCCCTAATATATCCGGTATTGAATTTCATTGGAACAGGAACTACATTGTTGTCATGAGACCCCAACTGCCCTTAAAACAATGGATGACAGTGGCTTTGAAGCAAACAGACGAGACTGAACTTTCACATTTAGACAGAGCAAGCAACTTTAGCTTATGTTTATCACATATGATATGGTTGCCTATAATTTTATACATAGCTGTAACTTTCATTCTGGTCTCTGATTAAAGCAGGACTTGATCAGAATGACTGGTTATCTTAGAACCATGGTTTACTCTCTGCAAACAAAGAGGGGGAAAAATAAACTGCATCTAAATTGTCTAAATGTTGAATCGAATCAATCTAACTGTTAAGCCAGCCAAAGTTTTGGGCAAGTTCTCTGGGATAGGTATGAACAAGTAATTTTTGAGGGAATGATGGCATCACGATGGCAACCTAGGTCATTCCCATCTTCAGTCCCCTTCCCAAGAAACCAAGTAACAGTTATCCACAGATGAGACACCATTGTGAAAACCCCAGAGCATGGGCATGAGCCTAAAACACAAAGACCGAGGGAGACTGCCCTAGAAGATGAGAGGAGCAGCTGCACTCTGGCCGTACCTCTCCTCCCCCACCCTGAGCAGCACAGCGCTGCACCAAGTGGAGCCTCCAGTTTCTCCGCGAGAGAGACAGCCCGAGATGGACATCCAGCTCCCCTAACACCAGGGCTCACCTGAAGGGGACCCAGACTCGGGGCCCACCTCAAGGGGGGGATTGTGCAGCTTGACCATGGGGATCAGACTGTGATTAAAAAAGGGAAGTGGGGTTTATAGCAGACACATCTGGATCTTGGAAGACCAAGTCTCCACTCACAGTGGCATCTGAACAGAAATCTCAGCCAGTGCATTTGCTTACCCGCAGAGCCAAGATTGTGGCCCAGTCGGACCAAGGAACTTGGTGGGGCACAGATCTGCCCGATTTGGGACCACAAATAATGAGCCACGCCAGCCGTGGAGTCCATTCGTTTGCACTGCCTGGGCCGGACAGCTAATTCACAGGGCTACCTACTGCTGAGTATACTTCCCAGCCCAGGAAGCCTGGCCCAAGACCCTGGGAAACTGTTTAGCCCAGTGGGACTCAAGTGGAAAACCTGGCCAGCAGTGTTGCCTATCTGCAGAGCCAGAACGGTTACCGTGTTTGGCCAGAGAGCTTGGTGCAAAGTTCCACCTGATTGGACCCCCAAACAAGAGCCTTGCATGCCCTAGGGCCTGACCTATGGCCCCAACCGACTGGGGAAACTCATTTATAGTCCCGCTCACTGTTGAATACAGCCTCCAGCCCAGCTTCACCAGGAAACCCAACATATCTCCTTCAATCCCAATTACAGGAGCACTGGACTGAAGAGCCTAGCCAGCAGCCTTGACAACATTTGCCGAGCCAAGCCACAGCCTGTTTGGTCTCCAGAAAAAGAGCCTTGCCAGCCTCGGGGCCTCTGCGGCAACCCCACCTGAGCAGGGAAATAATGTGTAGCACTGACCATTGCCGAGTACAGCCTTCCGCCCACCCAGCCAGGGAACCTAACCAGGGCACACGGAAGTCAGGTAGCCCGTCCTACAGCCCCGCTTGTAAGCGGCCCGTGAGCAGAGAACACAGCCAGTGACTCTCCCCATCTGTAGAACAAAGCCCGGTGACCCCACCTGGCCAGAGATGGCACACAGTCCTGCCTGATTTGTGTCCCCAAACAACAAGCCACGTTGCCGCTAGGCCCCGTTCTTCCGCCCTGCCCAAGCAGGGAGTCTAGTTCATAACCATGCCTATTTCTGAGGATAGTAGTAGTCCTGACTGTCTAGGAAGCCTGACCACCAAATCCAGTCAACTGTGGCGTCTGTCATACAGTTGCACTTTGGCGGGGAACACAGCCAGGACGTGGAACTTGAGGATCCTATGTTAGGCCACAGAACAAGTCTTAGCAAATTCAAGAAAATTAAAATCATGCCAGCTGTCCTCTCTGCCCACGATAGTATGAAACTAAAGATCAATAACAGGAGGAAAACTGGAAAATTCATGAATACATGGAAACTGAATAGCACTCTCCTGAACAACCAATGGATCAAAAAAGAATTTTAAAAGAAAAAGTATCTTGAAACACAACATACCAAAACTTACGGGATACAACAAAAGCAGTTCTAAGAGGAGAGTTCATAGTTATAATGCACGCATCAAGAAAATAGAAAGATTTCAAATAAACAGCCTAACTTTATACCTATGGAACTAGAAAAAGAAGATCTAAGCTCAAAGGTTGCACAGGAAGGAAACCAAGATTCAAATGAAAACAAAGATTGGGAAGTGAAATGGAGAACAGAAAAACTGTAAAAACTAAGAGTAGGTTCTATGAAAAGATAAACATAAAAGAGAGGACTCAAATCAACATTTATAAATGAAAAAGATGACAACCAAAACCACCAAATACGAAAGATCATATGAAGGTACTATGAAATTTCCACCGACAAACTGCATAAATTGGAGAAGAAATGAAAAATTCTTAGAAACCTACAACCTACCAAGACTGAGTCAGGAAGAAATAGAAGATCTGAACAGATGAATTACTAGGAAGGAGCTTGAATCGATAATAAAAAAGCTCCCTGTGAAGAAAAACCCAGGACCAGATGGCTTCACTGGTACATTTTAACAAACGTTCAAAGAAGAATTAGTGCCAATCCTTTTCAAACTCTTCCAAAAAGTCAAAGTGTTGGAAACACCCCCAAATTCCTTTTGTGAGGCCAGTATTACCCTGATACCAAAGCCAGATAAGGACACTACAAGAAAACTACAGGCTAATACCCCTAATACAGATGCAGAGTTTTTCAGGGGCACCTGGGTGGCTCAGTCCATTGAGCATCTGACTTTAGCTCAGGTCATGATCTCATGGCTTCTAAGTTTGAGCCCCGCATTGGGCTCTGTGCTGACAGCTCAGAGCCTGGGGCCTACTTCAGATTCTGTGTTTCCTTCTCTCTTTCTGCCCCTCCGCTGCTCGCTGGCTCTTCCTCAAAAATAAATTAAATTTAAAAACAAGAAGCAAAAATTTTCAATGAAATGACTAGCAAATTAAACTCAGCAGCATATTAGGAGGATTATTCACTGTAATCATGGGAGATTTACCTCTGGGATGCAAGGATGGTTCAACATACACAAATCAATAAACATGATACATCACATTAATAGAATGAAAGAAAAGCAATCATATAATCATCTGAGTAGATGCAGAAAAAGCATTTGACAAAATTCAGCATCCATTCATGATAAATACTCTTAACAAATGTATGGAAAGAACATATCTCAATATAATAAAGGCCATATATAACAAGCCCACAGCTAACATCATACTCAGTGGTGAAAGTTAGTTTTTCCTAAGCTCAGGAAGACGACAAGGGTGCCAACTCTAACCAATCCTATTCAACACAGTATTGGAAGTCCTAGACAGAGCAGTTAGGCAAAATAAAAGACATCAGAATTGGAAAAGAAGTAGTAAAACTGTCAATTTGCAGATGATACGATTTTCTATACAAAAAAATCCTAAAAACTCCACCAAAAAACTGTTAGATCAACAAATTCAGCAAACTTGCAGGTTACAAAATTAACATAAAAGAATCAATAGTGTTTCTGTATACTAACAATGAGCTATCTAAAAAACAAGGAAATGATCCCATTTATATAATAGCATCAAAAACAATAAAATACTTAGGAATAAATTTAACCAAAGGCGCCAAAGATCTCTACACTGAAACCTACATTAATGAAAGAAACTGAACAAGACACAAATGGGAGGATACCCCATGTTCATGGATTGGAAGAATGTACTTAAAATGTCATACTATCCAAAGGCATCTATAGATTTAATGCAATCCCTGTCCTAAAATTTGTATGGAACCACGTAAGACCCTGAAATAGCCAAAGTAATCCTGAAAAAGAACAAAGTCAGAGGCATCACACTTCTTGATTTCAAACTATATTATAATGCTATAGGAACAAAACAATGCTACCAGCATAAAAGATATACACATGAGCCAATGGAACATAATCAAGAGCCCAGAATTAAATCCCCACATATACAATCACCTAATAGATGACAAAGGGTCCAAGAATACTCCACTGAGAAAAGACCATCTCTTCAGTAAATGGGACTGAGAAAATTGGATATCACAGATGAAAGAATGAAACTAGACTCCTATCATAAACCACTCCCAAAAATTAACTCAAATGGATAAAGACTTAAACATGAAACCTGAAGCCATGAAACTCCTAGAAGAAAAACTAAGGAAAAAACTGCTTGGACAAAAGGTCCTGGCAATGATGTTTTCAATATGACACCTAAAGCACAAGCAACAAATTAAAAAAATAAACGCGTGGAACTGCATCTAACTAAAACCTTCCACACAACAACAGAAATCAACAAAATGAAAAGACAACCTACGAAAAGGAGAAAAAAATATTTGCAAGCCATGTATCTGATAAGGAGTTAATTTCCAAAGTATATAGCTCATACAATTCATTACCAAAAAGAAGAAAACAGCAAATAATCTAATCAAAAATGGCCTAAGTACCTGATGAGACAGTTTTCCCAAGAAGATACTCAAATGGCCAAAAGGTGTATGTAAAGGTGCCCAACATCTCTCCTCATTAGAGACGTGCATATCAGAACCACGATGAACTATCACCTGTCACCTGGAAGAATGGCTATCATCAAAAAAACAAACAAACAAAAATAAATGCTGGCATGGTTTTAGAGAAAAGAGAATGCTTGTATCCTGTTGGTGGGAATGTAAATTGGAGCAGCCACTTTGGAAAACAGTGTGGAGTTTCCTCAAAAAATTAAAACTAGAACTACCATATGATCCAGCAATTCCATTTCTGGGAACATATCTGAAGGAAGCGAAAACACTATGTTGAAGAGATCCCTGCATGCCGCGTTCTCTAGCAGTCCTATTCACAATAGCCAAGAAATGGAAACAACCTAAGTGTTATTTCCATCAGTGGATGAATGGATAAAGAAGTCATGTATGTGTGTATGTGCACGTGTGTGTATATACTGTGTACACACACACACACACACACACGAATATTATTCTGCCATCAAAAGGAGAAAATCCTGCCATTTGCAACACGAATGGGCCTTTAGGATATTACGGTAAGTGAAGTGAGTCGGAAAAAGACAAATAGTGTATGATGTCACGTATATGTGGAATCTAAAAATACCAACTTCACAAAAAACCTCAGAGATTTTGTTGCCAGGGCTACAGGGGTGGGGGGAATTGGGTGAAGGTAGACACAAACTTCTAGTTACAAGATACAGAAATACTGGGCACATAATGTACATAACTATAGTTAACAACGCCTCATGGAATAGAGCTGGTAAAGGTGAATTCCAAAAGTTCTCATCACAAAGAAAATATTTCGTTATACGTGTTAACAAAGTTTGTTGTGATAATCATTTCCTAGGATGTATATACATCCGGTCATTATGCTGTTCCTAGGCTTCAGTATCTCAATGGAACTGGAAGAAAATCATTTGCTTTTCTTCTATCTGTGGGAAGCTGTCAGTCTTGTTATTTTACTTCATGATTGACCCTCAAACATTCAAAGCAGGGGGAGTTCAATCCTAATTCCAAATATTTTCCTCAAAAAAAAAAAAGACCTTTTTTTCATAAGGAAGACTTCAAGGTTTGATCAAAAAGCATGATTCTTTGACTTGAAGAAATACGCTCCAAAATAATTGCAGTGACGTAGTAAATTGAAATTCATGATTTGTATTTCAGCTAATTCATCTTTTCTATCATTTCATTGTAATACAATCAAATATATTTCAGTGTAATCTTTCATTAATATTGACTGTACCGTTAGAGACTGGATGTGTTCCCCTGAAAGTCCTAGGTGGAAGCCATAACCCCCCAAAGTGATGGTATTTGCAGGTGGGATCTTTGGGAGGAGTTTGGAGTTTAGAGTTGAATCAGGTCAGGAGGGTGGGGCCCTCATGATGGTAATCGATTAAAACGATTTTCATTCTTTCTCCATTAAGAATTAATGTCTTAGGGAAACCAATGTATATAACCTAAGTGTCCATCTAGCCCTGATAATCAGATAGTCTGCTTTCAGAAAATCAGAAAGGAGTTTACATGCAAGTCAAGCTAGAGAAATAATCTTGTGCTCTTGTCCTTGGAGCCCATGTGAAAACCAGGATTTTAATCTAATCAGTTTCCAAAAAGTAAAGTGTGCTGCATGAAATTCAGGTGGTCGTGTACACCTTCTTTGCACTCTACACTGGCAGTCCCATGAAAGCATCCCAAGTTGTCTTCATGAATAAAGGTTTGAAATGTTCGAGAGAGAACCGTGAAACCCTGGGCCTGGGCCAGAAGTCCCGACGTCCCTGTGTGCACCTGCCTGCAGGCGTGGCCACCCCGCAGGAGAGCCAAGGTCTCTTTCTCCAACAGATCCCAAGCAGACTTGGCCTTGAACCCACGACCGCCTCCCCTAACTCACTATCCTCACACTTGTGTCTGGGTTTAGTAAATTCATGTGCGTATTAACGTCCTGTAGAAATTTCATCTCAAAATTCCCAATTACTAAAAAGGCCAGAGCTCCTACTGAATTATATATTAGGGTGATATTCCCACAAGGTTCACGCTGTACCCTTAGTTTTACCTTCCAACTTGCATCAGTAAACGCGTTGACAACTCCGAAAAGCAAACAAATTTGAGTTTTAAATAAATAAACTGTGTTAACTGGTAATACTAGTTATACATTATCCTGTAATGCCGTTTCTGAATTGCCTTTTCAAGATTTCCTCAGAAAGATAACAAGCTCCCTCTTGTGGGCAGTGGGCATTATAATTATTTCCCCAAAGCACTGTAACTTCGTAGGTACCTTTTGTTTAAAGGAAAAGGGTCCTCTTCTGTCTTTGACAGCATGGGCTCTATTTTTCTCTTTGAATGTTAGCAAGGAAAATAATATTGATTATCATGGAATGTTTATAGGACAAGTCATGAGTTTAGAGTCATTTGATGTGAACTGTTCTTCCATGTGCAAAGACATTAACTTCAGCTAACCTGCTAGAACATACACATACAGGTATATATTGATGTGTATGTGGAATTGATAAGCAAATTGTATCACTCAACTCCTAAACCTCTACTTTGATAAATAGAGGAGATTATCTCATCTCCTGGCCTCAGTTTACAGCTTGGCTTATGGCCTCCTCAGGATCACCCCGTTGGAAGTCTGCTTTGACCTTTGAGTTCCTATTAATTTTACAAAGCAGGCCTGGCTCATTTTGGCTTTTCTTAATTTACGAGAAAAATATAACCAAAATCCCATGCCTTTTTGGAGTAATTAGCTTTCCGCCCCATATCATTCATACTTGATGCTAAGACTGCATCTTTATAGAGTTTAATAACTTATGTAAAATGTTAACTCTGAATCATCAAGAAAAATTATAATTGCACCCAGGCAGGGAAGCAAGTAGCACATTAGAAAATGGGTTTTGATTTTACAATCGGTAATGAAAAAAAAATTAGAAAATTTAATGAAATTTTGTGAGAGAATGGCATATATCCCAGAATGGTTAACAACCAATAACCAACTCCCAGAAAAGTGGTTATGGCAAGTTCTAGACATTTTCAGTTTTAAAATCCCACGTCATATGTTTCACCTGTCCCACATCTTATATATCTTCTATCACATATATATTTATATAGCTTCTATCTTAAGCACATGCTTAACTGCTTTTCTGGTAACTGTTGACAGAGTTCTACACTGGAGAAAGGCTGGCTGTCATTAAACATTTCTTTTTCTCATTTTCTTACAGCAAATAACGTGCTTGGTTTTGGAACACTGGTCAGTACTTCCAATACCTACGATGGATCTGGTGTCGTGACCGTGGAAACGGACCATCCGCTCCTCTGGACCATGGCCATCAAAAACTAACCCCGCACCTGGCATCCATAGCTGTGCCTCTGACTGACCTCATTTGCCACCGACTTCTTGCTCAACAAGAACAGTTCACCTTGGTTTACAGAAATGAAACCTCTCCACGGGAAGCCCACTAGTTTTCAAGATATTGATGTTTAGATAACCCAGGTAACACAAATGGCAGATCTCAATTTTACAGCGAGGGAGAAAAAATCATTATTTGTTAAAGTAAATAAGCTCTACGACATTCAATTGGAAAACTAATGTGGATCATTCCACTATAACATTCAGTACTGTTGTTATGTTACTAATCATTACATTTATCCTAGAAAATTTTTTTTTAATTTTGAAGCTGAGAAAGTTCTCTGCTGAGGGTTCTTGGTGTTCAACACATAAGCCTTCTTCTGCCCGTCCTTAAATCCATACCCCAAAGGCTACTTCTGAGTGTCTATTCATGCTAGATTCCTCTGTATAAAATAGGAAAAAATTCCTTCCAGATTGGGATGTTAGAACCACACCATTTCACCCTGGCCTCATTACTGTCTTGGTATTATGATCTTTTAAAAGTAAATCAAGAAGCATTGACCTAATTATTAAGTTTGAAAACAGGCAGTTATGTAAGCTCCACACGAAGGGAGACACTCCGCTAAAGACACTCCTTTAGCGGAGTGACAGGTGGAAACCGCCCTCGTCATATTTACAACCAAGCCTGAAAACGTGCAGAGGACATCTACGCATGCAAACTGAATGGTTTCCGACATTACTCAGACTGAAAAAGCAGTGGTTCACAGACCCCAAGTTTATGCAGAGGACCAGGAAAGGAGTTTGACAACCTGTGGGGATAAGCGAGCACTGTGTGCTGAGGATCTGGGTCTGAAAGCCTGAGTTCCTGTCCCTGTCCAGCCATTCGCCCAAGTTCCTGAACCTGCTCCTTAGCCAGAAAGTGGAAGGGGCTGCACGGAGGGTGCCTGAGCTTCTTTCCTACAGTCGGAGTCTAGACGCTGACACCTGCCCATTACCAGGCAGAGAATGCACAGGGTTGCTGACTCAGCAGTTTAAACACCTGGGGCCCTGGGATTCATCCGTGTTTCTAACGAGACCCTCTTCTCTCTTCTCACCCTTTCCTGAACGATTTACCAAACCAAACGTTGCCATACAAACCGTGACATAGGAACTCCCCCCCCCCCCCGCCATGTTTTATGTACACACATCCCCATCCTGCTGCGAGGGAGCAGCAGCCCTTTCCTTCCTGGTGTTGAGACAAAGCAAGAGTCAGATTTGAAGTGGAGAATAGAAGGGGGATCAGCTGAACCAGCGTGCAGTTGTGAACAACTTACTTGAGAGGTCATTTTTGTTATTATGCAAATACATGAGATTGAAATCCGATGTCAAACAAAACTATTTAGTTACCCACGTATATGTTTGTAGTCCATTTTTAAGCTAACATTCCATTTTCTCAGCTGTATTCGTTATCACCAGTCTCATAATCAAGGTTTCTGTACAAAACAATAAAATTGCTCAAAGGATGAGTAAGAGCGACAGTATTTCACCCATCCAGTGTCGGAGAGCCAGCCAGGATTGTTGCTACTTGCTCTGTCCGGCACGCAGGGTACCCACCGGATCACGTGTGCCAGGGGTTCACACAACCTCTGGATTCGTTGCCCGTCTGTAAAACAGGGAACCTGTGTAGCACCTGTCTACCTTGTAAGACTTAAGAAGGACAGGGAGACTGCTTCCAAAGGTCTTTATAAGCTGCAGAAAAAAGAAGGGAAGGAACTGCTGTCACAGAGAAAGTGAAGACAAGTGGGGGAGGAAGGGCCCTGGGAAAGAGGAGAAGGCTCAGAGCGCAGGGGAGGGTCCCAGATCGCGCGCTCAGGGCTGCGTGCAGGCTCCCTCCAGACCCTTCCACGTCGTCTCCGCCAAGCAGCTCCCAGAGCCTCTGTCCCTGTACTGCCTGCCTTCCCGCTCAGAGCAGACACGATGGCACAGAAGCCGGAGGCAAGGTCACGCATCGGCTTCTTCATTGGCCCATTCAACTCAGAACCTCCAACGGAAAAACTTAGTACTTAAGACCTCCAAACCACTGCCCCAAACAATACCTGCACCAGAAGAAACCAGGAAGGAGCAAAGGACCGGTGGGTACAGCGCGTGCCATTCTCGGCACTTGTTACTACTTTTTATTTCACTTAGAAGCTGAGGCTCAGCTGTTATACATACATTACTAGAAATGTATTCACGACATATAAATGCCTTCTGTTTTGAATTTTTACTCCCCAAAAAAAAGAAAAGCAATGCATGTCCTACTGACCCTGAAAATCTTACCAGTGGCAGTAAGTGGATACTTAGCAAAAGGAATATAGTTTCTGAAACCCAGTAAGCAGAGGTGGGGAAAGCATTCAGACAGCCCACGCTCACCACCTACGGATCGGGCCGGAGCCACTGGACGCCCAGGGAAGGGCTTCTCTTACAGGACAGGGCACCTCTCCCACTTCCTGCAAGGCTACCGAAGAATTAGGTATTGGACCCCATTCCGTTCCTTAAAGCTACCCAAGCGCTCCTTTTCTCTTCATGTGCTTCCCTGCCACACCATTGAAACACGTATCTCTTACGTTTGTCCCAACAGCAGGAGTCTGCAGACAGCACGATCTCGGGTCCCCAGGCAGCCCCTCTTCCCACCGTCCTGTCCAGTTTGGATCCTGTCCAGGATCCTGGTTACCTAAGTCACTGATCAGTGAAAACAGGCTACGATTGCTCTTCTCTACAGGCAGCTGGGAAAGTCTGAAAATGGCTGCAGATACTAAAAGCACGGGTGGGGGCCACAGGTGACTCTGAGACCGAGGGAGCTGTGTGGAGTCCAAGGAATTAGAAGTGGGCCACGCCCCCAGAGGGCAGGCAGGGCAATACCTCTCTCTTCCTTCAGTTTTACTCAGAGCAAGGTTCTCCCGGGATGGGAACTAGGGCCATGTCAGTGACAGAGGCTCCTCAGAGCAAGGCGGAGGGCATGACAGCGTGGGCATTCAGAGGGTAAGTGCACAGCGTTCGTGTTTGCTCCGTATGTGCGGCATGCGTTTTAACAGGCCTTGCTTACTACCCCTGCTCGGATTCATGCCTTCCAAAGTTTTACTTGAACAATCAAAGCAGCCCTTGGATTGGACGTGATGGAGACTGATGACAAAAGCCAAGTCAGTAAGCAACAAGAAACTATTTTATTCTCTAAGGTTCTACGATGATAAAAAGGGTATGGGGTGCCTGGGTGGCTCAGTTCGTTAACCATTCAACTGAAGCTCAGGTCATATCTCGCAGTTCATGAGTTCAAGCCCCATGACAGGCTCTGTGCTGACAGCTCAGAGCCTGGAGTCTGCTTCGGATTCTGTGTCTCCCTCCCTCTCTGCCCCTTCCCCGCTCTCTCTCTCTCAAAAATAAAAAATAAAAAGGGTATGATCTGAATGGTGACTTTCAAATTGTATCGCTCACAACCCACCAGAAATACATTCCATCATATGACCTAGACTCACATAAGAGTGTGTGCACACACTCAGAATGCTTTAATTTATTCTAAATTGAAATAAAAACAGCTAGAAATTCTAGATTGGAAAAAAAAAAAAACGCCAAAGGATAGAGTAAAACGCATAAAGTAACTTTTAAAAATGTATGGATGTAAATGCAAGAGTTGTGCACTGAGCAGAACCCTTCTTTCCTAAGTTTAAGACAATATGAGTATAATTTACCCCTTAGTAACAGTTTTCATTCTATGTGTGCGAAGAGGAGTAACCTTCCAATGACAGCAGGCTGAATGGGATCCTAACTGGGAATAACATCAATTTCACTTCATTAAGAATGGGGAGAAGAGCTAGATTATTTTTTTAATTTTTTTTAACATTTATTTATTTTTGAGACAGGGAGAGACAGCATTAACGGGGGAGGGTCAGAGAGAGAGGGAGACACAGAATCAGAAACAGGCTCCAGGCTCTGAGCTGTCAGCACAGAGCCTGATGCGGGGCTCGAACTCATGGACCGCGAGATCATGACCTGAGCTGAAGTCGGATGCTTAACCGACTGAGCCACCCAGGCGCCCCGAGCTAGATTATTTAAGTTGTGTCTAAAACATTCTATTCAGAATAAAATAAACGATCCTTACACCTGGAGGAAGATTAAAAGCCAAGCCACAGGGTCAAGCCATTCCCAGGGAGCCAATAGAAAGAGTGGAAAATTCCGGGCATGTACGGTACAAGTTCCTTCCTTGCCCACAGATTTCACTTACCAATCGTAGTTTTCCCTTCAGATGAGCCCCAGTCTGAGCCTTGTCTCAAACCATTCTCTAGACAGCCATCATCAGTTCTCCACCGGCTGGGCCCCTGGAGGCAGAGAGCCAATGCGTGATCTCACCACCACACACACCACAGCGACACTTCCCAGCCCAGGAAGAGGTCACGGCAGCATCGTTTTCTTCCCAGGTTATGAAGGACTTGTTTGCCGTGTACTTAATTCTGCCCCTGAAAGCAAGACTTGTGGGCTGCGAAAGAAAGACTAATGCCATCCCTGCAGATGACTTGAAAAACAGAAACGACCCTGAGATCACTCAGAGTTAAGAAGGTTCTCCTAACAGACCCATAGCTGGTCCCTGAGAACAAAGAAATCTAAGACTTAACACAATGTGAGTACAAAGGTTGAAAAGGGTTTTAAACTAATTAGTAAGAAGCACGGATAAAAGAGTACAAATCAAACCTTAAGTTTTTCTTTTAAAAATAACCTTTAGGGGCGCCTGGGTGGCTCAGTTGGTTAAGCGTCCGACTTTGGCTCAGGTCATGATCTCACCGTTCGTGAGTTCGAGCCCCGTGTCGGGCTCTGTGCTGACAGCTCAGAGCCTGGAGCCTGCTTCAGATTCTCTGTCTCCCACTCTCTCTGCCCCTCCCCTGTTCACAGTCTGTCTCTCAATAATAAATAAATGTTTTTAAAAAATAACCTTTAAATCCTAGAGAATAGAGAATATTTAATAGCCAGGTATATTTTGAGCAATAAACCTGGGAAATTATGGGCATAAAATTCTGCAGAACTGAACAGAGTCCCATCTGAGTGGCACAATTAATTTTGTGCTCGCTTGTTTAACACTGAGTCCTGTGCTAGAGTAAAAGCCCCTTGGGAGCATGGACTTTGTGTTTCATGTTCTCCGCCAGATCCTCTGTCTTCGAATAGAGCTGTGTCTGCGGCAGGCGCACAAAACCTGTATGGCATCGCTGGTGCATGAATTCAGCTCCCCACTTGTACCCGTGCCTCAGGAACATAGCGCATGGCTTCCCTAGTCCCTGAAAACTTACTCTTTTCCCTCCTTGATCCCTAACTATCCATCATTTAAGTAGATAATGCTAAAGTTTTCCTTAAATAGTTTCTAAGTCCTCATGATAAAAGCCCTAATTCTAGACTGGACAGACCTGGTGATAGACACTTACTTGCTCACTCACAGACCTGAAAAAGGAGACAATGTTCAGAACACCAAGGCTGTGCTTAAAGACATCATCCAAAGCAAAGCACAGCTAGTCACAAACTCGAAAGGCCAAGGAGCTTTAAGTTACTTGAAATGGGGAAGGGAAAACGAGAGTCATGAGGCCAAGTAATGACAAAGGTTTGGAGGACTGGTATGGACTGAAAGAATCAAGGTCAAAATAAATGTAAAGAGCGTGTGTGACTGGCCTAAATTGCCAGGGGGAAGAAAATGGAAGGATATGAGATTAATAAAGAAAATTCAGAGTTAGAAATCTGGTAGCTGGAGCTATTTCAGCTCTGGAGGTTCAAGGAATGACCCTGGCTGTCCTATGCTGAGGTTGTGAGGCTACGGACGCGAATATGTGTTATTCCAAAATACTTAGAGACCATGACGTTCAATTAGAATGCACGAGTAGGCTTTCTGTGTTACAGTAAGACGTTCTCACCTGTTCCTTACAGAAATTCGTATACTCTGTCCCACCAGCCCCTGCTGGATAACCCCAATAATTTTACTATCGTCAGTTACAATGTTAGAAGAATAACCATCTCAAAAATATTGAAGCTTTTATTAGTATGGCTATGGGGGCAAATATGTGAAGGGCACAGAGTAAGGGATTTCTTAAAATAATAAAGAAGTTTCGCTTTTTTTGTGTACCGTAGGAAATACTAAATGTCCACCAATTCTCTCTCTACTGTGCCAAACTTCATTAGTTCAAGAAATATTTTTCACTCTACTTTCCATTCCCTGTTCATGAAAAAACTTTCCTAGACCCCACTGGTCTATACATTCTTCTCTTTTATTTGCAGTCCTTAACATTCAGGGGAGCCTCTGTGAGTAATGACATGAGGGGAAATGGTGCAGAAAGTTGGGAGAGCTCTTCGCCGGCGAATTTATTATGCGTATTTTAAAGTTGACCTTTTAATCCAAGTTTTTATTCGATTCCATTGCAAGGAGTTAGGCAACACGGTCAGTTTGAATATTTGTATGCCACTGGCACTGAACAGAGATTTTATGAGGAAAAAGTCACAGATTAAATCACGAAGAGGCCAATATATTCTTTTTAAGGCTAAATGGAGGTAGGATGGAGATTTTTGAGAAAGAAAGTACATTTTCCACAAAAAGAAAACTGGGCTCTAAATTTTAAGAACTGGACACACACCTCATTTTCGTAATTTCTTCTCCAAATGAGATGTTGCTGGTAACTGCGTCCACGTGAGCACATAAATGGCATTAGTCACACCGATGCTATCGTTTCTCATTCCCGTCTTCGGGAACAAATAGCTTTTCACAAGTTGCTCTGAGGTTAACCTTTCTCTTGGGTAGGAGTGTAATTTATAAGAGCTGAACCTCAGCACAAAAAATCAAGGAAATAATATGAGTCAGAGGGGACAGGATGAACAGATTGGCTACAAACTTGGAGTAAAGGAAGTCCCAAGTTACTGTGTAGTTTCCATTGATTTCATATTCTGGCCTTCTCGGGACATTCCAGATGCCAGGACCTCTCGTAGACTTTAGGCGAGACACATACCATCTTAACGTAAAGAAAAGAATCTTCTAACATGTTGCCATCCGACAACCACAGAATGCACTCCTGCCCCCTGGCCACGGAAAGCACCCCAGTGTTCAGTCCGAGGCTGAACAAACACTCTTGGGGACCTAGCCCCTAAATTAAGCTCCAACATTCTACGTTGGGTAATTCCCCGGGAGATCCCACATATACCTACATGAAGTCTGAGGGAGAGGATGTATCTGTTTTCTAGATTGTGCTGCTTGATTAAAACCATCAGAAGCAATCTTAACTTTGTATTTTTTACACATGTATTCTTAGGGCCTCGTTGAAATTTTACCCCTAGCGCATCTGCTCGGCAGGCTCCTGGGTGCAGGCTCCTGGCTGGGGAAGGGTTGGACTTGTAGAAGCGTGCGTGAAAGGACGCGGATGGTTCCATGAGCGGTTCAAGGTCCCGGGCAGGAGATGGGCCCCGTGCCGCTTCATGGTAATAACGAGTTACTTCCAATAATGCAGAAAGTCTGGTTTAAGGGGGATATTCCAAACCGACATATTGCTGTCCTTTAACACAAATCTGAGTGTCTACTGCAAGGCAGACGCTGGGGTACAGGGATGCCCTCACTGGCTCCCATTACAATGACATGGGTGAGGGACAGCGAGGGTTGGGAGAAAGGGGGACGCACAAGAGGAAAGACACGTGGGAACGCAGACAAGAGGGCAACGAGGAGACTTTCACTTTCCTTGTCTACCCAGGAGGAATGCTGGTGGGCCTCAACTTCTAGCATGAACACGACCTGTGAACATGTGTACAAGACTGGACTTCTACGTTTCCAGTAAGAGCTGTTTGTGAGAAGTCTGTACCAACGGGTTGATATTAAGAGCAAAAAGGACACAGTGCCCATGAACATCTTGGTCACAATTGTGTAAATACTAGACAATACTGGGAAACTATATATTGACACTTTTACCCTGGTTAGCTTTCAATAATGAAATTGTAGGTAACATTTTCCTCTCTCTACTTCGGTCTTTTTTCTACATTTTTAAGGAAAATAAGCAGCGTGTACAGGAATGTTGTACTTTTTGAAACATAACTGTATCCTTCCATTTAAAACATTTACATGGAAGAAAAAATAAATTGTTGCATATTAATAAAAGCCACTTTCTAACATTATAAAGACATTCACACAAGCAGAGGGGCCTAAAGGGACCCACAGAGGCAGGCACAGATTTTCAAAGCTCTTGACAAACAGTAGTCACACAGACAGGCGGGTCCAGGAAGTCAGATGGGCAAAAACTGACGTACGTGTGCAGGACGCCCACCAGCATGGAGACCCCCGTCATCTGACTTGTTCTGTATTTTCTCAAACATTGAGAGTATTTATTCTATTATTCTAAGACGCACAGTTTTTTCTCTTTCATAAATGAAATTTCAGCTTTGCATTCAACAAACACGGCAGAGCATCCCCTCCTTGAATTCCATCTCAATCCTTACGGTCACGCCCAGCCTAACACCCTCAACCCTCTCGTCGTGCTCACTTGGCAAAGCCAAACCCCTGTTGAAATCCAAATTTCTGCCTCCCCTGCACCTGAAAATAGATGGAGAAAAACATACCAGCGTGATGACTGGCCTCATTTAAAATCAAAAATGTACCAACACACATTTACGCTGTTCCTTGATGGTGCCCAGCACATGTCCACAGTCCATTCACCCTGACATCCTCAACTTCCCCTCTGCCCCGGACCATCCTCGCCATCATCAGAACACAATACTGTCTTAAATCCTTCTGTTGACCCCGCTTCCTCTGTCGGCTACCACCTCATTTATTTTCCTTTGCAGTAAACCCCTCTCAAAAGCTGTCCAAACAAAGGCACTTTTTCCAAATCCCCCTCTGCCATTTTCTCTCTTAAACCCCACCCAGGGGTGATGCCTTGGCCCCGCCACACCACCAAACCACGGTCCTCTAAGTAGGGGCACCACCGGCACCCATAAGGGTGAGGCCAGTGATGAAGCCTCAGTCCTCGTCGGCCTTGACCTCGCGGGCATGTTTACCACAAGGATCACGTTCTTCCCTTCACTTCCGGGAAAGCACGCTCTCCTGGTTTCATTTCCGCCTCGCTGGTCACTCCTTCTCCAGACCCTGTACCACTTTCTCAGCTTCTCCTCCAGCCTCTGAACACGCTGCTGCCAGGTCAGTCCTCCCTCTTTTCTCTCGCACCGTGTGCGTTCACCCCCTTAGCGATTTCACGAAGCGCTCATGGCCTCAGATGGTGTCCGCGTGGAAACTCGCCCATCCAACTGTCTGCTTGACGTCTCCACTCTGACGTCCAAGACTCTTCACATCAGCACATCCACCACTAGCCCTGCGCTGTTGTCCCCAGAGCCTGCTGCAACCACCATCTTCCCCATGTCAACCGATGGTAATCCCATCCTTCTGGTCCTCGGTGCCCAAAGCCCGGAGTCATACCGTTCTCCTCTTTCTCTCACGATTGGTAGCCCTACCTTCAAAAGGTACTTCGCATCTGACCGCTTCTCACCATCCCGGCCATTATCCTCCTGGCCCGAGCCACTGTTACCCCTCATCTGAATCACTGCAAATGTCCCCCAACGGCCCCTACTTCTACTCTGTCCCTTCCCCGGACTGCGCTCAATACAGTAGCCACATCCAACCATTCTATTTCTCTGTGCAAATCTCTGCAGTGGCTTGGGGGAAAAGCCAAAGTCCTAACACTGGACCCTGATGCCCCAGATGATCTCCCCACCCCCCCAACCCACAACCTCCTTCTCGTTCTGTACTCTCTGCCTGCTCGTTGCGTTCAAGCTTCATGGGCCACCTCGATATCCCTCAGACACACCCAGCCCCACTGCCGCCGGAAGACTTTGCCCTGGCTGTTCCCTCTGCCGGGGACGTTCCTCTGCAGGTGCCCACTTGACCGACACCCTTGCCACTTTCAAGTCCTTTCTCAAATCTGCCCTTCTCAGTCAGACCTACCTGGGGTGTGTTACTGAATAAAGGAATATGCCCCCTACCCTATTCCACCCCACCCCATCCCTGGCACTTTGTATCCCTGCTACTTTGCTTTAATTTTTTGTTCCCCAAAGAATCCATCGCCTTCTGGCATACCACATAACCTACTTACTTACCATGTTCTCTCTGCCTCCTGCTAGAATGTTTTATTCCCGGGCGCATCCAAGCCCCTAGAGCGACACCTGGCGCCTGCTGGGTGCTGCGTTCAGCCAGGACTTAGCGAGAATCCCACGCGCCAGCACTGGGAGTCGAGCCTGGAACGAAACCGACGTGGTGCTCCTTCCCTCCGAGCTCACGGTCTAATTCTTGCTGAGATTTCCTGGAGGGAGCTGAGTTTTCGCATGCCCCGAGGAAAGCGGAAAAGCATCAAGAGGCATTGCACCAGCCACCCTCACGGCGCGTGAAGTCCTCTAGCTAAGCCACCAGACGCCGACGGACCCGACGCCACAACCGTGTGCTCTGGGCGGCATGCTGTGGCACCAGCTGGGACCCAGGGACCCCCCCTTTCCCCTGGCCCGGCGCGTAAGAACGGATTCACCCCGAGGACACTGGGTACGCCGATGAACAAAAGAAACCACATAAGACACCAGGTCATTCTGGTCTCAATAACTACTCCCCCAGACAACAAGACGCATTCCGAACGCAAAGCTCCCCACATAAAAAATTCTCTGACGTGGTAACCGAGCCTTGCGCTTTATTCAACAATTAGCTGGCCTGAAACCCTTCCATGCCCATTTTTCTGCAGTTCTGGCAGCGAACTGATAACCTCAGGCAATTTTTAATTAGCACTTTTTAAGAATGGTTTGCTAAATTAGTCAACTATGAAATCACCTCACCCAGATGATTAGGTTCAAATTGCATTTCCAATCCGTCGTCACCTGCTTTTACTGTCGAAGCACACCGTCGCTCCAGGATTGTTAATTACAACGTTTATCAGTCTGTTTCAATACGCGCGCGGCACAGCGGGAAGCAGATGCCAGCTGGAGCGTCTCGGCACCGCTGTTCCGAGCGGCCCGCCAGCCATTTGGTGTTGACATTTCTATTACCAGAAATAGCTCTGGCTCCGTCCCCAACCCAGTGGAGCTACTGTTTCCGGATAAGGCTCCTTATGTCCAGGTAAGTCACCCGGTTCCTTGGCGTGAGAAACGCCAGGGCCTGCTTCAGCGGGGACCTGGTGGTGGCCGCGCTTACCCAGCACGACAGGCCAGTCACAGGCAGCCCTGCCCTCCCCACCGGCACCCAAACGGGATTCCCGAAGCATCTCTTACGTAGCAGGTGTGTTCACCTGATTCTCGAAAGAAGACTCGGAATCAGGAGGTCCTAACCCCAGCTCCTGGATGAGCAAACAGAGCAGCGGGCCCCCCCCCCCCCCCCCCCCCCCGCCCAAAGTTAGTGACAGAGACAGACGGGCACCTCTGGTCTCCTGACTGCAAGCGGGCTGCCGCCTCCTCGTGCCTCACTGGCTCCAGCCTCCACCCCCAACCATCTCCCCACCTCTCTCCGTTTCTCAGGTTTCATCTCCCTCCCATCGTGTCTCTACCCTGATGCAGAGTGATCTGCTTCAAATGCAAGCCTGCTTGAATAGCTCTAGTGTGGCCTTCGGGCTAAGGTTCCAGATCACCCCACATCCAGCCACGTCTCACCTGCCCTCTGCCTCCCTCTCTGCCCCACCGACCTCGCGCAGCTCTCTGAGCTCTGCACTCTCTCAGGGCCTCCTCACAAGCTCTGTCCTCTGCCCACAACCCAGTCCCAGAACCTTGCACTTTCACCCCATCTGTCACCAGGGCTTCCAGGCAGCCACCAGGGGTGCCGAGTCCCAGGCCCTCCACTGATGTCTGCCTCAGTCTTACCCAAGGAAGGGTAGTGCTGGTGCCCACGCCTTACCTGATGAGCCCACAGAACCCAGCCTTGCCCCCGGGGCAGAACAAGGTGGACAGTGGTGTTAGGAGAGGGGATGGTGGTGGCCTCTCAACCAAGCGGCCTGGGGAAGGGGGCCAAGGAAATCGGGGAAGGGGTATCAGTGTGATCTGACACATGATTATATTAATCATTCTACAAAATTGGGGTATCCTCCCTGTACCCTAAAGGGTTCCAGAACTCAAAGGCAAATAGATCACTTTTCTGTGACTCGTGTGGTCGTCTGAAGCCACGATAAAGGAAGACCTCAACTTAAGGGAAACCCATCAGGCGCCCAGCACCGTCACAATCTCTCTTGCCCGCTTTTCCATTCGACCTTATACACGCTCCGCACTTACGGGGCTGTCATCTCATAAAGGGAAATGAGAATTCTTTCCTGCTCCAATTTGCTCCAGGAGATCTGTTCTACAAGTGGGTGGTTTCCAGGAGATTTCACATCTGGATGGAGTGGGCAGGATTCTCTTCCAGGTCCAGCTGGCAGTAAGAACCCCAGCAATCCTGGCCTCAAAGCTGTTCTCTGGAGTTAGATATAAATTTGCACAATCGCACGGCTGCAAAGAACCCAAGGAGAGATTGGCTCTGGTGCCGGAGACTCATTTGATTAATGAGTAATCCCACTGGCAAGGAGCCAGGACTCTGCACACGTGCCCTCAGTGCCACAGACACACCATCACCACAGTTGCAGTCACGCAAGTCTTTAACTCCCCTAAGGCTGCCAAACTATTTCAGAACATTTTTCCAGGCATCCAAACATGCAGTTAGCTAACGACACAGGCATCTTATTTGTTCAATATTGAAATGCACATAATGGAGGGGTTCCTCCACCAGGTGGCAGCCAAGCCTTGCTAAAATAAATGTAGACTATGTACAGAATATACGTACACATGTGAATATATATGTAACATACATACGCATATACGTATATGCTACATATGTACACAACATAGAGAGAGAGTCCCAGTTTTATCTTGGCCAAGTAGGGTAACGCATCCAGATTTGCAGCTCAGTTCAAGTTGCCCACCATGCCCTGTGATAAATGATAAAGGACCGAGACAATGGGATCATCAGGATACCAGGGTTTCAACAACTGCTCTGGGGTAGCTACTGGCAGTCCAACCTGAATTGGGTTCATGTCCCTGATAATCTTCGTTTAGCCACTGCAGTGAGAAAGCAGATAGCAGAGCACTGGGTGGTCTTAAATACGAGGCTTTCAGTTAAATTCCAGTTCAACAGACCAACCAACTACTGACCGGCAGCTTTGTCACCCAGCACGCCAGATGCTACTCTCCCCAGGCTTCCTGCCTGTAGGAAACCCTGTCTCTTGGGTAAAGAATAGACCCACACACAAGACGAGGAGTAAAGAAACTGTCCTGTTCCTCAAATCCAGAGTACTGGGCTTTCCTGTATCCTTCCCCAGGGTCCTTGAGCAAACGACAGAAATACTAATAATGAGAGGTCAGTACTATGTTTAATCCCTCCAAAAAGCCATGATGTGTGATTGACAGACAAAGAAATGCTCCATGGGCTCAAAGAAAGGAAGGTGATAGTCTGGGGCGGAATATCACCTCTGATGCTTCCAATTGTTCTCAGTCAGAAAGAAAACACATGAATTGGACCAGCGGTTCTTTTCTTCCCCCGTTACTTCTTTTGACCAAAGCTGGTTATCTCCCTGTGTCTTCTCCAAGGATCCTAGATGTAAGTCAGCAGAGGACAAAACAGACAAGTTTGCTGACCGGCTACAGTGTGGTGGGCATGTGATTGTGGGTGATCGTGTGTGATCTGGGGGAAACAGTGCATGGGGCTTACCAGTCTCGTCCTTTAGGAAGAGTGGAATATGGAGGTCTCCCAGAGACAACTGATCCAAGCCCGTGGGAAACAAGACCACATAGGAACTGAGTGGTCTGAGCATTGGTTTGACACACATAGTCTCTGTAACGTGAAGAAACATTTAAACTAGGAAATGGTGAATAATTGAGGAGCCAACTACTGCACCTCTTCCCACACTCATTCTTTCCCAGTTTACCTGAATGGGGTCTCTGGTCCTTCCCAACACAATACTTGAAGCAGCCCCTTCTAATCAGGCAGAGCTAGGGCAAAAGTTGAAAACTATTTCCAAAATCCCAACTAGAGAAAGAGCCTAGACACAAGACTCTTGGTTCCAGAACTGTCCGATACGGTAGCCACATATGTCTATCAAGCACTTGAAATGTGGCTAGTATGACTGAGAAACTAAACTTTTAATTTGATTTGATTTTAATAATTAAAATTTACATTGAAATAGCCACATATGGTTAGTGGCCATTGGACAGTAGAGTTCTAGAACATGTCCATCGACACCAAAAGTTCTATTGGATGGCACCGGTCTAGCAGAGTTCTAGAACATGTCCATCGACACCGAAAGTTCTTTTGGATGGCACCGGTCTAGCAGAGTTCTAGAACATGTCCATCGACACCGAAAGTTCTTTTGGATGGCACCGGTCTAGCAGAGTTCTAGAACATGTCCATCGACACCGAAAGTTCTTTTGGATGGCACCGGTCTAGCAGAGTTCTAGAACATGTCCATCGACACCGAAAGTTCTTTTGGATGGCACCGGTCTAGCAGAGTTCTAGAACATGTCCATCGACACCGAAAGTTCTTTTGGATGGCACCGGTCTAGCAGAGTTCTAGAACATGTCCATCGACACCGAAAGTTCTGTTGGATGGCACCAGTCTAGCAGAGTTCTAGAACATGTCCATCGACACCGAAAGTTCTGTTGGATGGCACTGGTCTAGCAGAGTTCTAGAACATGTCCATTGACACCGAAAGTTCTTTTGGATGGCACCGGTCTAGTAGAGTTCTAGAACATTTCCATCGACACAGAAAGTTCTGTTGGATGGCACCTGTCTAGTAGAGTTCTAGAACATGTCCATCGACACAGAAAGTTCTGTTGGATGGCACCTGTCTAGTGGAGTTCTAGAACATTTCCATCGACACTGAAAGTTCTATTGGATAGCACAAGTCTAGTCCACAGCAGCATCAAAAAGCTTTAGATATTCACAGAACTCACACCATCTTAACGTTGTCTTACAGGAGTCTTGCAACTTCTATACAGATTTGTTTGCTTTATTTGTAATAGGAGATGATAATACTGGAATCAAATTAAATCGGATCCAGGGATTTTACCTGCCAGCATGCTGAGGTCTAACTCAGCTACGTCTGGAGCACAAGAATCTTCCGTGCGGTTTGCTGCGGAGATGTTTATTGTCCACACCCACGTCATGGTGGCACCATTCCTGTCTGCCATGCCTGGGCCCAGAGGTCCCTCATGACAAATGTGGAGGCCACAGCTCTGAGTTTATCTCCTACCCACACCCTCAGCATCCACACAGCACCACCCACAGCACTTTGTTAGCCAACTGGAAGTAATGTGTCAATGAGGCACGGCTCCTTACCATTCACAGATTACACACACACACACACACACACACACACACACACACACACACACACACAGTAAGGGTGGAGGCACTCACCTCTTCCTCAATTACAAGTCAACTACCTCCCAGTTTGGGCCAGTTTGGTCTCTTCAGAGCCCTTAACCCTTCTCCGCCTGCTACCATATTCCAGTAATTTGAGGGGACACATTCCTCCTAACTCTGCTCTAGAGGCAGGAAAGACCTTCTACTCTGACCCCTGGTCTTGAATCCAAACTTCTGCTTGCTGTGTAGAGGCAGTGTTGGTTTGGGGATGGGGAGAACGGAGTTGTCCACAAAGAAAACATAGCTTCCATCCTTTCCGATTTGTTTACGGCAGCGATACCAAAACACAGATTGGGGCGCTTGGGTAGCTCAGTTGGCTGTGCATCCGATCCGACTCTTGATTTCGGCTCAGGTCATGATCCCAGGGTTGGGGGATCGAGCCCTGCACGGGGCTGTGCACTGAGCGTGAAGTCTGCTTAAGATTCTCTCTCTCTCAGGGCACGTGGGTGGCTCAGCTGGGTAAGCGTCTGACTTCGCCTCAGGTCGTGATCTCACGGTTCAGAAGTGTGAGCCCCGCATCGGGCTCCGTGCTCACAGCTCAGAGCCTGGAGCCTGCTTCGGATTCTGTGTCTCCCTCTCTCTCTGCCCCTCCCACTCTGTCTCTCTCTCAAAAATAAAGCATTAAAAAAATGTTTTTTAAAAAAGTTCTCTCTCTCTCCCTCTTCCCCCCTCCCCAATGCACACTCTCAAAACAAAATAATAAAATAAAATACAGATTAATACCTTCATAAATTATTCTTCCAAACTTACCAGGTATTGCTATTTTCTAAATACCAATGGCACTTAACACAGCGATGCAATTTACAGTATTATCAACATAACTGACAACACACATTCCCTGACCAATGCAAAGTAAATCGCTTTAAGATCAAACTGCATATGGACATGCCTGGGTCCATTCACTTGGGCTTGACACCATGGAAATGGCATTCTCTGGAAGGTGCTCAAAATGAACGATAACAGTAACACGGTATCTGACGATTCCTTCCAAATTCAGGGATGACATTTCACCACTGACAAAGCAAGGCTGCAAGGAAGAAAATCTTAAAGTGGTTTCTCCATTCAGGGCGCTCCACTGTTTATGCAAGACGGCCTGTTCTCTTGCCCTGACTTCAACACCAGAAGGACTCGAACACCAACTCCGCCATGGTGTTCCACGGCGCTCAACACCAACTTCCCTTCTAGCAACAACCAAGGGAACACCGAAGCTGGCTGCAACCGAGAAGAACTGTAAGCCCTGCCTGGCTGCATTGGCGTCCTCACATTACGTGCACAGAGGTCCATTTCCTCACCGAAGTGTCAAGTCTTCTAGGGACAGATTACATCATTCACCTCCGTTTCCCTTTCTCCTTTCTCCAGTACTTGCCCCCTCCTGATTTCTTCATCCTCTCACCACTTAGTCTTACGACTCATTCATCTGGCTCATTCCACATCATTTCATTTTCTCTTTTTATTTTGGAGGGGGAAACTTCCCTGGTGTCCCTAGACCTTCTTCCTTAAGTTGGCAAGAATTGGTTTCTGTTGGTTGCACCCTAGAACCCCTGGCTGATGTGGGCAAGGACTACAATATGCCTTCGGCACTTTACAGAGTGCCCATGACAGAGTCAGCACCGCGTCATGAGAAGAAGGAATGCGTACTGAATTGTATACATAGCAGGAACTGAACTAACACCCAGATGTTAGCATAAAGGCTTCTAGAATCAGACTTCTCTATTTTTTTCCTTTGCTGCCCTGGAAGGATGGGAGGTGAACACGCCCCCTCACTTTCTGAGCCCTGGTCCTCCCTGTTCTCAAGCAAAGGTAAACGGAGTTTGGGGTGCTAATAATTCAGTCTAAGAACGGGTTTGAGGGGAAAAGGAAGGTGGACTGGAGGAGCAGACAACGGGAAGGGAGCGTCGTGTGAGACAGAAAGAGCGGTCCTGTGCAGGGGGGAACAGACTTTGTTAGTAGAGGAGCAGCAAAAGGCCAGAGAGGAGAACCGTGCGCTACTTGCAGGGGTGGGACCGCGGGGCAGGTGGCCGGCGACTCCTCTCTCCCACGGAGAGAGCGCTCAGGCCCACAGGAAATGTGCACACAAGGACCACAAGGTCTCAGTGATGACACGTGTGAACAGATGGCAGAAAACCAGGTAGTCTCTCTCTAAAAGGCCCAGAACCTTGAGAAGCCCCGAGAATGACCGAGAATGGCAGCCCAGAGAGGCAGATGTTTCGCAACAGAATTAGCACGGCTTAGAAAGCTTAAAGGTGACACTTCTCACATGCGCGAGTGTGTGAACACAGATTCCTACGTGCCACAGTTATTAAATAAATAGGAAGCGCTCCGTGTAAGTTCTGTATTTGTTCAGCTT